>NC_060271.1:124460941-125060941 GCF_021613505.1 Equus quagga | reverse complement strand
ATATTTGTTGGTGGTGTTTCAGAGAAGAAACTAGAAAATGTTGGACAATATCAAGATTTTCTCCAAGGGACTCCACCCTGTGCATGTATACGTGTTCTTATGAGAGTGTATGTGTATGCACATGTATATGTTTCTGTTCCTCTGTGTGTGTGTGTGTGTGTGTTGTGTTTCATGCATTGGAGAAGGATTAGAGAGGAAGGTAATGTGGGGAGGGAGCTGTATAGGCTTTGATCAGCTTTTAGATCAACTGTTATTTTCCTTGCCATTTTTAAAAGATTGGGACCCAAATGCTCTTAGCTTTTGATTTTTTGAACTCAAACATTAAGAAATATTTGGTAAATAGCTTGGGTAATTTTGGTTGCCCTGGGGACCAAATACTGTGGATGGGTCTTGTCCTCACTTTCAAAAAACCCTGGAAAGCTACAGACTCACCTCCTAGCTGGGCTTGCACTCAGGGCTCCTAAGGTTCCCATTGGAAGGGAGGCATCTGGAAAACCAGGAGAAGATGACAGCTTCCTGGGAGGAGGCCTCTGGCCCAAGGCCTTGTCTCACAGACACCGCAGAGCTCAGCACCGCTCAGTCCTCCCCAGATTGCTGTGGGCAGCCCCGGGCCCTGACCAGGAGAGGCGGCTGTACATCAACATTTATCTCCCACTGCAGTCCCCAATGAGGTTGCTTCCTCTAAAGACACATTTCAAAGCAATTGCTTTGGCAAAGCTCAAGAATAGGAATAAATTTTTTCCGGCGCTTATATAAGAAACCACAATTTGTGTGTGTCTAGTGTGTTGGGATCAGAATCTTATTTTTTATTTCACATAATCCCTTAACGACGCCAGGCTGTGGGCATTATCCATCCCATTTTCAGGATAAGGAAACAAAGATTTAGGACAGCTAAGCACTGCCAAGCCATGTGATAGCTAGTGGCACATGGCTGACCAGTTAGCTAGTGAGTTCAGCTCTAACTGCAAAGCTCAGGTCCCTTCTTGACATCTCTTCCAGGTCCTCTGAAGACACTGCTTGCACTGGGCTGGGCTTTCCCTCACTCCTGGGCCTTCTAGACCTTTTCTCTGCTTCCCCATTTCTGGGACCCTTATTTCTTTGACCATCTGAAGCATTTCAGAAGAGGTCATTCATCTCGTCCTCTAAATTATTTCCCTTTGAACTTCTGCCTCCACCCCAAACGTTTCTAAAATTCCTTTCACTTCCTTGCTGGCGCCTAGACACAGAGGAAAGCTGATTTCTGCTCATTTGTGTTCAATAAAGTGTTCCACAATTCACACCGGGCTGAGGTTTCTTTGTTCTTTTTGTGGTTTCTGCCACATTAGCTAATTGGGAGAGAGGCCAGCGCAGGGGTGGAGACATCCTCTGCCAACTGACAAGGCGACAGAATTACCCTTACGTTAAGGTATTTTTAAAAACAACAGCAAAAGAAAGTGCATATGTAAATGAGTTTGGTGGTGTTACTTTTGAGGTCCTATTACAGTGGCTTAGTATGTTCTGTGCTTGCACTGAGGTGTCATCTGATGCCCAGATGGTTTCTGTACACGCTCCAGGCAGCGGGAAGCCTGGCAACTTGAGCTTGGCACGCTCCTCTCATCCTCCCCTTGGGAACCTGCGAGGACCTTACTCCTGCAAGTGAAATATTAAAGCTGAAGCTGTGCCTTTTAGAGCACCCAGAAGGACTTGATCTTGACATGTTGGTTCCAGAAAGTCCCTTGAACTCTGAGGAGGAAGAAAACAAAAAACTTCCCAGTTGCCTGCGGGGAAAAGTCAATTATTTGTCTCTTGGGTTTGGAAACTAATGACCCTCCCTCTGTTAGCAGAGTCTCCCAGTAAGTTCTTCATAGGAACTGTATTGACTCCGTTTCTCTTCATTAAGTGGAGGATGGGGCAGGGCTGCAGCTCAGGGGACCTGTAGGAGACAGGAAAATTTAGAAAGCACAGCCAGGGGCTGCTCCCAGCCCAGTCAGCAACAGTTGGGATTCATCATCTCAGGTGTCAGGCTCAGGGCCACAGGCTCTGTATACTTTTTCTCCTTTAATCTTTTTTTCTAAATTTTTAATTAATTTTTATTGAGTTCATAATAGTTTACATCATTGTGAAATTTCAGTTGTACGTTATTTCTTGTCTGTTACCACATAAGTGCTCCCCTTCAACCCCTGTGCCCACCCTCCACCGCCTTCTCTCCTTCAATCTTGACGGCTAACAGGAGATAGCAATTATTAGCCCATTTTGCAAATAAAGAAACAGGCCCTGAGAGGCCAGGTAACCTTGCCCAAGGTCACATAATTGGCTCAGAGCCCAGGATGCCACCCAGGTCTGCTTGACTCAAGCCTTTGACAACACTAAGCTCTACGTGCCAGCAATGTAGCGGCAAACAAAAGGAACAACAGAAAAGTCCCTTCACCCAAGCCTTGCCCGGGAGTCTGTGCTCCCAGTTGAGGAAGCTCTGCAATTGTGATTTCATTGTCCAAACAACTTATTAGGATTTATATAGATCAGGGCATAAGTGATACCCTTTCTATGCTCATCCCACGTGGTATGAAGCATGATCATTCTCTCTCATAGAATGGAGTTCGAGAAATGTGTGGGAGCTTTGTGACAACTCTGGGACATTTATATGCCTCCAAATCTTATCATAAACTGGATTTCAGAAATATTGGTTCTTGGGGACTGCAGCTTGCATTTCCTTGCCTTCAGTTTCTTTTAGGCACAAAATGACAAAGCTAAAAATGGCAATAATAAAAAAATAGAAACAATAGCAACTAATATTTATTGTGTGCTTACTCTGGGCAAGGTACTGTGCTAAGTGTTTTACGTGAAATAACTGTTTTAGCCTCTACATAGTAAGAAATATCTACATTAACAACCCTGTGAAGTAAGTAGTAAAGTTGTCCCCATTTCATAGATGAGACAACTGAGGTAGAGAAAGGTCAAAACTTGTCCATGATCGTGCAGGCTGGCAGCAGCAGACCCAGGATTCAAACCCCAGCAGCTGTGGGCACACCGGGCTCTTCCTGTTACACCAGGGGTGTCTGTAGAGCGTTTTAGCTATTAGGAAGCTACTAGGATACATTATCCTAGTTACTTCTTACCTATCCCTCACTGTAAATGAGGCTGAACAGGGCCTGTTACGTCCATTTTACAGATAAGGAGATTAAGGCTCATAATGACAAAATATTATAACTTTTAATGAATGACAGGGCTGGCACCAGAATCTAAATTTTTAAACTCTTAATTGGGTATTTTCTGGCTAAACTATGCTGCCTCCTGAGAAAATCCAGCGTACCCTAAGCTCTGCCCCCAAAGTCATTCTCATAAAGACAGAACCACAAAATGTGCTCTCTGGTACGTTTCTTCAAGGTGGGTTTTGCGTGGAACTGTAACTCACTCGATGGGCTCATCTCTTGGTGAGTATGGAGCCAAAAAGCACAACCGAGGCAGAAGTAGGTGAAGAAAAGGTTTATCACTTGCACAAGCGATGGGGAACACCTGGGATATTTCCTGAAAGCAGTGTCTCTCTGAGCTCAGTGCTTGTGGGGCCTTCATACACCAGAGAACAGAGGATAACAGGTTTATTTGTCACAACTGTGCTTAGTCGGGGTGCATGTGCAGCAGGTAAACATGCTATTACATAATGAGTTCAAGGGAACTTTTGGACACTTGGAGCTGGAGCACTTTGCAGGGGTCTTGCTGCAAGTGTGTAAGTTTTGCTGCAAGATGGCAGCATCTGCAAAACCGGGACATCAACTTCCGAAAAACAGAACATATAGTTTTTTCTGGTCTGGAAAACATTTGACAGACCATGTTAGTTATTAATCAGATCCTCAGTAACCCTTTCTTTGTCTGGTTCCCTGGTCACAGAACCTGTCTAATTTTAATCTCATCAATGTGCACACACAAAACAACATCCATGTATAGGTAGGGTGATGAAAACCTAAACCCTTGAACAGAATTTTATTCCCCTTTGTAATTCAAGAATTCATACCCAAGACACCCCTATCATTATTTTCACTGCATGTCTGATTACTTCCTAGAAGCAAAAGCAGATGACATCTTAGTAATTTAAGTTCCAGGATATGAACAAACACCAAAACCCTGATATATTCTGGGGCAGCTGAGTCAGGCACTGGGCTGAGGACTCTGCCACTTGAACAGAGAGGAGAGAGATTCAGTGATGGCTGGAGCTGCCAGACCGGCAAAGAAGGGCAGCGAAGGAGATGGGAGTCAGATTTCAGCCTGGCCCTTCCACTGTGCTGGAGAAAGGGGATGCGGAGATGAGATGCACGCACTCTGGTGAGAGAGAAAGACAAGTAAAGAGATGAAACGAGCCAGCGCTCCTTGCAGGATTCAGGGACGGTGTTACACAGGAGGAGCCTCTTGAGGTTGTTCTCTAGGTATTTGAGGGAGCCAAGGACATCCTAAACAGAAGGAACAGCATGTGCAAAAGCATGGAGGTCTGAAAAAGTGTTAGGGTTTGGGGGATCAGAAGTGGGTTGGTTTGGCTGAAGCACAGAGTTTGGAGGAAAAGAGAAAGGAGAATGGAATGGCAAGGAGGAGCGGGAGGCTGAGGGCTTGCACATTCTTCAAGCTGCAGGGAAGCTGCTCGGCCTGAGAGAAGCCCTTCTTGCTCACAGGCTAACTCAGGTGGTTATTCATCAGGGCCCCGATCAAGGCACCTGGCATAGAAAGTAACACATGTGTAATGAGCAACTGACGTTGTGGTCCATGTGGTTCAATTACCAAAACTCAAGTGCTTCTTTTGCTTCTTACACTCTCCTTCTTTACACACCCATGAAGGACAAATCCAGTCTTAAGCAATAATTCTTAAAATCTTCTTTCTCCTTACATCTGCTTTCTTTGGATCTCACAACTCCTCTCATATCTTTTTTCTTCAATCTTTGCAAAAAATTCCTCCCCGGTTCTATCCGCGTGACTCTTGTCCTCCACCCCTCCCTGTCTCCCCCACCCTTTGGCACTTGCCCCTCCCTCTGTTCTGCACTAGAGCTCTCGCAAGGAGGCTAGAGGGAGAAACCAAGGAGCCAAAGGCAGAATCTTCTTTCACGGCTAGGTACACTCACACAATGTTCATCCTGTGCCCCTGGTGAGCACAGCACTCCACGCTGCATTGGCTGGCACTTAAGGGCTCCTTTTGTTCTTTTAAACATTCATGTACTGTAGATGATCAACCATCTGTGTACCTAGCTAAGTACTAGGCCCTGGAGCAACAAAGGGTTGGAGGGTGACCAAGATGCCACGAATTTAAACACAAGTAACACTGTGTTCTTTTTTAACCTACACCATCTCGTTTAATCCTCATAATAACCTCGTGAGGGCAAAATGCAGTCTCCGTTCTCAAGAAGTTTAAATGGAGCTGGGGAAGATAGGCCTGGACCTAAATAAGCATAACACAGGCCAAAAAAAAAAAAGGGACAAAAATTTTTTTTAAAAGGGTCTAAAATCAATGGGAATAGGGAGGGAGAGAGGAGTTCTGTTTGATGGGGCACTTGGCTTCGTAGGGGAGCTGGCACTGAACTTGAACTGACATGGGTAAGTGGGATCTTGCTAGGGCAGAGGAGCATTTCAAGAAGAGAAGAGCAGCAGCCACAGTGCGCAGGCAGGAGTCAGTGAGAGGCACAGCTCGCAGGCGCCGGGCTGAGACATGGGGGAGAAGAGTGAGTTTGGGCACAGATGGTAAAGGGCTTGAATGCCAAGCAAAGGGCCTGGACTTAGCAAACGCCTTTCTCTTTTGTTTGACTCATTCTGTAAGGATATGTGAAGATGACGAATTTATTCACCGAACAAGAATTTATGAGCTGATAGCATGTTTCTTAGCCTGTGCCTCATCCCTGGGAGAGAGAAAGGATCCCTGCCCTTTGGAATTTTATAGTCTAGTGGTGGAGGAATAAGATTCGATGATTGATTAGACAGGACTGTGGCTCAGACGGTGAGTCTGCTAGGAACACTGGGTTGGAGGGGAATTCTCTACGGATTGGAAGGCAGAGGTCGAGGGGTTACAAAATGTGAGAAGAGGCTGGCAGGGTGGGAAGTGAGCAGAGGGCAGAGCTTTCTGAGAGGACCTGGAAGGTAGAGTGATGAGGGGCCAGGAGGAGTGGTGAGAAAGGAAGGGTAGGCCTGGCTTTGGAAAGCTCTGGAAAAGCTGGTGTAAAAGACATCATTTCCAAATTCTGTCCAGTCTCTGAACATTCTGCTGTTCCTAAATGTTCACTTCAGTGGGTAACAGTCAATAACAGACTGCCTACCCCATGCCTGCCACATCCTGACATGGCCAGCAAGGCCAAGAGGTAGATGCCATGACCCCCATTTTACAAAAGAGAAAATGGGGCTCAGAGAGGTGAAGCAAATTTCCTGGGGTTAGTAAAGGGCTATCTGGTTACAGAGCTACTCCCAGCCCCCTTGGCTGCAGCACCTTCATTCAGATAAAGAACCTGAAAGTGGAAACTATTGAGCGATGGTCATGTGAGGAACGACTGCTCAGGAGGCTTCTGAGCACCGGTACTGTGTGATTGACATGTAAAAATGATAAATGCCAGGAACGGGGAGGGCAGATTTATTTCTCCATTTCTAGCTCACTCAGAGAAGTGCAAATGCCTCCTCATTTTGATTTTTCAGTTTCAAAACTCCCAGGGGCTTAAATATGTATATAAAAGCAATATGTATATGGAACCAAATAAAGTACCCCAGTCGCTTCTCTGGGGTCCCCATCCCATGTGAAAGAGACCCTTTCAGTCTGTCCTACTCAGGTGTTATCCTGCCCACCCCTCACCACAGCAGGTGAGCCGCCTTGGTGCTCCCAAGCCAGCTTTTAACCCTGTTAACAAGGCTGAAGGTGCCAAAGTGGGCCCCTGGGGGCCGGAGGGACCCGCAGGCTCCATCATAAAGGGCTCTAGTTAAAAGCAGCATAAAGTGCCAGAGAAACGCTAGGGCCTTGTTTTTCGTTTGTTTGTTTGGGGGTGTGTATTCTAAACACCAGCCAGGAATAACTGAGTTTCCACTCCTGAGCCAGAGGCACAGCTAACAACGCTGAGGACCCCTTAGCGACAGAGCAGCGCGTTTTGGGGGGAAGCAGGAGCCCAAGCAGATGCTATTCTCCCACTTTTGGAATCCCCTGCCCAGCCTATTTGTGAACAGAGGCTTTTTTTCTGAAAAGCTGCGGGTGTTTCCGCACCTACCAGGCACCCAATCGCTGCTTCCAGACCCAGCCGCCCTCGGGTGTCCGAAATCAGCGGCCAGAGGCCAGCAACCGGCAGCCCGCGCTCAGCGCCGGCCGGATTCACTGCGAAGGGCGTGGGTGCACATTACTCTGGCAGGGAGGCCTGGGTACCGGAAAACAAGGAATCCTTTCAGAGATGATTTCCGGGCAAGCAGGCAACATTCGGCAGACCTAGTCCCTGAGGGCAGAGAGGGAGGAGCCAAGCTGATGGGGTTCGCCGCGGAAGCGCAAGCGCGCCTCGGTGGTCTGCGCTCCCTTCCTCTGCGCCAGGCTGTGAGCAGACCGGGTACCAAGGCGGAGCAACAGCTTTGTGCCTCGGATTTCATGGTCCGAGAAACCCAGACAGTGTGAGGCTGGGTGGTTTAGTGAAATGCGCTCCGTTTTGGACTTAATGTCTCCAAAGTGACAAGGTTCATAAACTCCAGAAAAGAGACTTTGTGAAATAGGGGACACAGCTTACTTCAAGGCCAGGTGTGAAGATTAAATGAGGCAATGGAACTGAGTTCCATGCGTAGTGACTGATGGAGTGGATGCTAGTTTTCTTCCCCTCGAGTTAAGGAGCTTTGGTAAATTATCTGATATTTTTTTCCTCAAAAAGTTAAGTCTGCAAGCTTAGCAGAGGATAGTTAGCAGTACAAGGATTTCTTTCCTGCCGTGGGGAGACAGGGGGCAGGCGGCATCATGACGTCAGAGACTGGACTCACTATAAATGATTCGTCCTGGAGGCAGAGACCCAAGCTCAAACACAGACGGAAGCCGTTGCCTTTAATTCAGTCCTGAGATCACAGAATTATTAAAAATGTTTCAATTAATTACAAAGCAAAATAAAATAAAATAATAAAAAGTTCAAACAGTACAGAGGAACTGAAAATGCAGAGTAAAATTAGCTTTCCTCCAGGCCTAGACAACTACTATACTCTTTTTTCTAGAGGTTGCCTTATGATTTTAAATGATATATATGAAAGACAAAGAATTTGACATTTATGCTTTTTCAAACACTGCATCCCCTAACTATTCCTAATTATTTTTTTTTTACATTGGTAAGATTTATAACAATAATTTTTTTTCTCTAATTACAGTGGGTTGTTCTGTGCTTTATTTGTAGGTCAAATCTAAAAACTGAAAACTGATAAACAGCATTTATGAGATTATTCAGTAAATTTTATACTGTGAATTCTTAGTCATAGTAGAACTAAATAGTGTGTTTGGAGCCTTATGGAAGCAATAAATCCAGAAGTCTGCATGATGCATAGGTTAAGAGTTCAAATGCATACTTACCTGCATGGCCTGGGGACATCCAAGTACAGAAATGGAGATTCAGGTTGGTTCTGGGCCCCTAATATCCCTTGGCTGCCTACCAGAAACAAACACACACCTGCTGAAGGGACAGGCCTCAACCCAGGTGTCATCGGAGTCTCACTACAAAGGTCTATAGAAGGGGAAAGTGACAAGCACATAAAAGAACAAACACATACCATGAGCCAACTCAGCAAACACAGTTGATGAAATTAGAGAACAGAATGAGAACTCCTCAAATTTCGATAACTGAACAACCTGTTCCATATGATAGAGTAAGTTTCAAAAAGTAAAGACAAAGAAGAAACATAAATGACAATGAAAACAGAACAAATTTGAAAAACCTATTAGAAATTTTAATGGTAAAAAATATAGACTTATCTTGAAGCCACTTTCCAGAAATTACTGGATACACGTTTTTGAGCACACACGGAACATTTACGAACGCTGACTCCACACGTGGCCATAAGCAAGTCTTAGAGTCATACCATTCTGTGACCACAATGCAATTAAGTAGAAAGGAATAGAGGGAAAAATTAAAAAACAAAAACAGAAAACAAAACATTTGGAAAACTTAAAATATACTTCTAAAGAATTCATAGTTCAAGGACGAAAACAGAATGCAAGTTAAATACTTAACAAGGCAAATTCTATTTATGAAAACTTGTGAAATATAGCTAAAGCATTTAGCTTTAAACATATGCCTTCAAGCATATATCAGAAAAGAAGAAAAATGGACATTAATGAGCTAAGCATCCAACTTAAAAAGTTAGTAAAATGACAGCATCATAGACTCAAAGAAAGAAGAAGGAAATAAACATGAGAACTGAAATTAATGAAATAGAGAAGATATATCCTCAACGATGCCAAAAGTTAGTTCTTTGAAAAGCCTAATGGATCAACCTCTGGTAAAACTGATAAAGAAAATGTAGACAAGGCAAAAATAAACTATATGAGGAATAAAAAATGGAATATTAAAAACTAAAATCTATCTGAAAACTTAGAGAAAATAGGCAATATGCAGCAAAAATATTACTTAACAAAAGTCATTCAAGAAAATATCCAACCCCCAAGTAGTTCCATTATTATTAAAGAAGTGGATTCAGCAATTAAAACTATCTACAGTGGGTGCTAGTGATTTTACATGCAAGTTCTTCCCAAGACATAGGAACATACAATTTCAAATTTCTATAAGCTCTCCCTGGGAATAGAAAAAGAGGCAACTTTCCACGAGGCTGAGAATTATTGTTGCCTGCCCAATGTTCACTCTCCCTTTTTTCTCTACTAACACAACCTCAATTTTATGGGCAGTGCCACTAAACAAAACCTGTCTCAGCTTCCCTTATAATGAGGCATGGTCATGTGACCTAGTTCTGGTCAATAACGTATAAGTAGAAATCTCTGGATGGGGCTTCCAAATTCATTTTACAATGATAGCATAATGTTAATACAAGTCTAATAGATATAGCACAAAAGGAAAAACCATAGCATAATTTCACTAACAGATGCACGAGTTTAAAATAAAATCTAGAACATCCCCAAAGCCTCCATCCCCTCTGTCTTGGAAGGAAGTGAGAGAGGCTCCTGGAGGAGGACTTTCACAGTGGTGGTCGCACTGAAGCATCTCCTCTATCCCCACCCGACCTTAAGTTTCCCAATTTCCTTATCTATAAAGTAGGTCTCATAGCACCTAGCATTGTACTTACCACCATCATTGGGAAACACTGTTTGAAGCAGGTGGCAAATTCCATGTAAGGCTAAATGCTGGCAGAGATTCGTATACAGCAACTACCATAAAACAAAGTTGAAAAGGCCTTTAAGAGAATTTAAGAGACAACACTAGTGAGAAGCTAACTGTTAAAGTCGATACTGGATGCCCAGAGAGTCCCATCCTTGATTATTAAGTCGTCCAGGTCATCCAGGAAGATGTTTCTGCTCCCATCTTCCAGGCTTTGTTTTGCTCCCCGCCCCGCCCGCCACCTTGCCTGTGATGTGCTGTGTGCACTCATGACACCTTTAGCTCCTGAAAGACTGTTCTAATTCACTGGGAAGGCTGTTGAGTCCCGGATCTTCTGTTGCCACCCCTACGCATGCTGGGACCAGAAACTTCATAAATATTCCTAGCACAGCAAAGCCAGAGAAAGCCCTAGTGCAGGTCTCTGGTGCTCATCTGAAAAATTTACTGTCCTATACTGCGGAGCCCAGCTTCTTCATTTAAAACGTAAGAAAACATGGGCAAAAGTCACTTTCGCAATCTCTCTCTTTGCCAAATATAGAACAATAAAACTGAGGTTGTGTTAATAAGGAAGAAAGGGGAGTGAGTGTTGGGTAGATAACAATAATTCTCAGCCTCATGGAAAGCCGCCTCTTTTTCTTCTCTCTGGAATAGTGGTCTAGGAACAGAGGAATGACAGCGTTTGGCCAATAGAAGTACTGAGAACGTCTTTTACCTATGTTTCCTCCTAGTTTAAATGGAGAAGCTGAGCACCTCAGTGTGGGACAGTTTGCTTTGCTGGGGTTGCTCTTTGGAAAGTGGAACAGATGTGTCTGGGTGAACCAAGTCTCTTGGGGAAGAGACTCAGAATCAGAAACATCAGTAATAGGCACTCTTCTGCCATATACTTTTCAATTTCTACTTCTGCTAGCACCACCTCGTACTGGCCCCAACTGAGCCTCTCTTGGTCAGTCTGTCTGTCAGAAGTCCCCAAATCAGCCAGGGCAATCTCCGGTCTTAGTTCAGATACCTCATGCCCCTGCTGGAAACTCTTCAGTGACATCTCACTGCAGGGTGGCTTTTTATTTAACTCCTACGGTCCTCATTCTCGTCTGAAGTGTTTTTTCCAGCTTCCTAAAATCAAGTTTATTTGCAGCTCAGGACCTCTCCCCCTATTGTCTCTGTCTGGAAACATTCTTTCTCTAGATCACCACTAGCACAGCTTAAGTATCCTCTGCCGCCTTGCAACCATCCTTTTCAGCTCCACCATAACTAGTGTACCTAACATTTATCATGAACAGCATAGGCTGTCTGAAGTTAGCTTATTTACCTTAATCAGTGAATAACCAGTACATTATTTATTACTATATTCCAAATACTTGGCAAATCATAGGTGTTGTGATGGTTAATTTTGTGTATCATCTTGGCTGGGCCATGGTGCCCAGATATGCAGCCAGACATTATTCTGAACGTTTCTGTGAGGGTATTTTTAGGTGACATTAACATTTAAATTGGTAAACATTGAGTAAAGCAGATTGTTCTCCATAACGTGGGTGGGCCTCATCCAATCAATTGAAGGCCTGACTAGGAATTCTGCCAACAGATGGCTTTCAGACTTGAACTGAAGCATTAACTCTTTCCTGGGTCTCCAACCTCCTGGCCTACACTGCTGACTTTGGACTTGCCAGCCTCTGTAATTACAGGAGCCAATTCCTTAAAGTAAATCTCTATGCATATCCTATTCGTTCTGTTCCTCCAGAGAACCCACCTAATACAGATGCTCAGTAACTTATCAAATGAAACTGTGGAAGCAGCAGTGATGGAAGTACCCGTAGCAGTAGTCTCTCCTCCACCCCCCCAACACGAAGGTGCACGGTATGTCTGACCTCACCTCTGTCCTAGTCCAGGTTCGTCCTTGTCTTGGAAACACTATATATTTATTCTCCAACCACCCCTGGAAGCAGCAATGGGTCATATGACAGTTTGGTATTTTTGTCAAAACACAGTTTGACTGCTTTCTATCTGTCTTATTATATTCTTCTACTGCTATTGTTATACAGACATCCCACCCTCCACTCCTGGTTTGAGGGGCTCCAGGCCAGGACTCAGTTTATTTTCCTCAGTACCAGGTACTCAGTAAGTCTTCAGTGAAAGAATAATATTAGCTCAGATTCTGCACCTTTAGCAAGATCTGAATCTTTCTCAATTATATTTTGAAATAATACTGGATTAAGGCACATGGAAAGCAAGGAAGGCAGGAAGAAGTCGCACTTGAAGGCTCTTTCCATTGACCAGACAGAGCTTCATCATCCTGTTTAACGCTGGAAAGCTATAAATGTACGTACATGTACTTTAGAAGCTATAAGTCTAGACCTCTTCAGAATTCCATATCACAAATAGAAGTACAGTTTCGGAGAAATGTCATTGACACTTGGGTAAAGAGGTGCTCAGTTTTTATTTGAAGTGGCCGAGATGATAGCTCTGGGAGAGATATGTTCTCTCAGGTGGTGTAAGCCAGCACTTCTTCCTGTAGACAACCAGTGGGGGTGAAATATGTCTGTCATTCCAAGGAAATTCTTCTCCAACTATCCAAGTCTTTGGGTAAAGTTCTAGTGCCTGTTTAGAAAAAAATGTAACCCTTTGGAAAATCGATTCAAGTTTATGGACCTTAGCTTCTGGATTTTCTGTTTTCAGAAGAAATACTTTTCTTCTGTAAAAAGTGGTTCTATCTCTGCTCTTGTTCATATCTCTGAATTCTAGATTCTTATATGAAGCCAGATCCTTCCTTGAAACTAGCTTTTATGCCAGAAGAAGACAGGAGATAGTAGGGATATATGATGTCCTACCTTAGGCAATAATTATCTAATTTATTTTACACTTAGCATCTATTATATTTTCTTAGGGAAGAGAGACATCCACATTAGATCACTCAGATGGCCTGATAGGCCAACTACCTTTCCACACAGTGTGGAACCACATCTGGTTATAGTGAAATATTGCTGAACTGGCTTACCGAGTCTGTTTGCCAGGAATGCACTTGCTTGCACATCGCAGGTCTCACGTGGGCTCCTTTGCATCACATAACACCACACTGCAGTAGAAATAGAGCTGCAGGAATTAAAAGGCATTTGTTGGTGAGTTTGGCCAGGATCATAAGCACTACCCTGGCAGGCCGAGAATTCCAATGAAATTCATTCGGCCTTACCACGTTCAACTAGCACTGCTCTATAGTATGGACTCATTAATTTGGATGATATCAGCTAAATAGATCAAAGTCAAGAGGCTAAATTAAATCCCAAGAGATTAAAGAACTCAACCTTTAGGTCTAATGATTCTAAAATTTTGGAAGATAATGCTAAGAGTTTTATATAAAGGTAATATAGTTTAATATGCAAATGTTTATAGGGGTATTCACACAATATAGGGAGTTACAGATAGAAGACTTAATGTCCTAGACATAGACCCGTCATGCAGGATTTGAAGTAAAGAAAGTTATAAGTTAAAACGACGGTTCAATGTCTATCTCATAGCTTGGAATGAAAATGGCTTTTTACACTGGGTCATTTGTTAAAGAAAGTGCTACAGCTGTTTTGAATTAAGGTTTACTGATTCATTCTGGTTTCCTTCTTGTCCAATTATGTACAACTAGACAAATCTGGCTTTTAAATTAAATCGCATTCTCTTGGTCTTCAATCTGTTCATTGGCATACTGGAGCAAGTCTATCTGAACAAGCGTGAAAACAGCCTACTCGCCTCTTCCTTTTTTCTTTCCTGAAGGTAAACATTTTTCTTCAAATCTCTTCAGGTGGGAAGGAAACTTGATGGAGGTTATATCCGTGGAGTGGAAGACAGTTTCATGGGAATCCTCAGCATCTGCACAGCTTGTTCAAAAAAAAAAGGTGAAAAACAAAGAGACCTTATTATAAGTTCGGTGTTAGAGGGCAACAGTTGATGTTTGTAGCCAAGGTCTAGTTTTCAGTTCAAAGAGCATAGCCTGAAATGTTTCTCACTGTCTGAAATCCTCACAAAACAAACCTCACTCTCCAGATACTGGATCATATGCATGCTAGAGGAACAGAAGAATACCAACCTCAGTTTTTTTTGTGGAAATGGCCTTGAAGGTCAACTTTACTGTCTTTATGCTGAATTTAAAAATTTACTTATCATAAATATTGATGAGACAAATAAAAAGGCTATTGAAATAGTAATAGAACAGTGAAAGCTATTGAGAGAAGGGGAGTAATTTAATCCCAGGTAGATAAAATGTTCACTTCTGAGGTTCCTAACAGCCAAGGCAGGAAAAGAAACAGTGTCATGGAATTTGTTGTCTGAAGACAAAACATACAAAAGAAAATGTTCATGGCATTTAGGTTAGAAAAAAGAACTGGTCTTACAAGGACCAGTCCATTTTTTTGCTCAATCTTCAAAAATAGTTTCCTAGAAGATGAGAGATGTGATGGTTTTACATTGACTCTCAACGTGAACCAAGGACATGATATAATTTGCTCTCAGGGAGACCTGTACCAAAGGGAATGAGTTCAGTTGGCCAAATTTCTAACTTCTAGGCAGAAATATTTTTATTAATTAATTTCCTGGGTATGTTGAGATAGCACATTCTTTGTGATTAGCATTACTTTTCAGGTCTCTGCCCAAATGTCACCTCCTCAGGAAATGTAACTGTCCCATCCAACATGGGACTTACTAGTCACTGCAACCCTTTAACCAGCTTCATGTTCTTCAGAGTACAGATTATGTCTGTGTTTGTTTTCCCAAAATGAAAATAGGTTCTGTGGGCAGAAACTTGGTTTTGTTCACAGCTATATTCCTGGTACATAGGCAGTATTTGGTGCTCAGTTTGTACTCAGTGAGTTTGATTGACTGAATTCTTACCTCTAAGATACCTTACACTGAAAGTGAGTCTGTTAGGACCAGACTCAAAAAGGAATATCTCACATTTCCTGTTATTCACCACCTTCTAAGTCGAGGAAAAAAACCAAATATTTTAAATTGAATTTCTACAAGATCTGAGAGAAGAAAGGAAGGGTAAAATACAAAGAAGTAGCTTAAGTTAAGCAGAAAATGAATTAGGAACTTTTATACCCTAAGCACACTTACCCGTAACAACACATCATAACTAACACCTGTTAACAATTTGAAGTCACTTACCTGTTAATAATGACGTTTCACCAAGGGATGCTCTTGGGATCTGGGCCAATGGTAGGCCAGCAATACTCCAAAAATGACTCTAGCTGTGAATCTTCAGAATACAGAAGCTCAATTTCAAAGAAAACTGCTTCTCTTAAGTATTTCATGACTGGATAATCTGCATCCTTGTAGAATTCTGAATACAATGAATCTATAAGAATTAGGTTGCAAGTTAATTATTTTGGTCATAGATTTAAAAGAAAGTTTTAGGTTGAAAAATAGTTTTAACAGTTTAGCAAGCGTAATATAATGAAAATTAGGTTAGAAAATTTAGGTCTGAGGACTCCTTCTAAAATCCTAGACACCCATCCAGAGAACATTGTGTTTCTAGATTTTTCTGTTATTTTGTCTACAATTTCACTTTATACCATCATTATCTTCCTACTGCTTTTCCACCTTGACTAATGACTCATTAAGACATTAGAGTTAATATAATAGCTAAGACTTTATCATTTGGATGCACCATGACTTCTTTCTTTTTGAGGTTTAGGCTTTTTAAAAAAAGTCAATCGATCAATAAATCTCTGGAATATTATCTCTGTCTCTGGAATATCATTTATCTATATCACTGTAGAATATTATCTATTCCAAATATATATCTGTGTGTGTATATATATATATATTTATATTTATAGATACTGAGATGACTGCTTTTGTATGTGACTCAATAAATTTTATTTCCTCACCACAAATTCCTAGGAATAGGAATATAAACTATTAATGCTCTTGAGGCATATTGTCATTGCATTCTGGAAAGATGATGCCAAATTTTATCACCAGCAGAAATATGACAACACCTGATTTTTATTTTTTTTTATTTTATTGAGGGCATATTGACTTATAACATTTTGTAAACTTCAGGTGTACATTATTACATTTCAGTTTCTGTATAGACTGCATCATGTTCACCACCAATAATCTACTTTTTATCCATCATCATACATATGTGCCCCTTTACCCCTGTCGCCCACTCCCCACCCCTTTCCCCTCTGGTAACCACTAATCTGTTCTCCTTATCTATGTGTTTGTTTATCTTCTACATATGAGTGAAATCATACTGTGTTTGCCTTTCTCTGTCTGACTTATTTCACTTAGCATAATGCCCTCAAGATCCATCCCTGTTGTCACAAAAGGCATGATTTGGTCTTTTTTGTGGCTGAGTAGTATTTCATTGTGTGTGTATATATATCCCACATCTTCTTTATCCATTCATCTGTCGATGGGGTCTTGGGTTGCCTCCACATCTTGGCTATTGTGAATAGCCCTGCAATGAGCATAGGGATGCATAAATCTCTTTGAATTGTTGATTTTATGTTCTCTGGATAAATATCCATGACAGCAACTGTTTTACCACACCTCTGTCAATATAGAATCAACTTTGCCAAGTATTTTAATTTAATAGTGAAGAAATTATAACTTACTTTTAATCTGTATTTACAATTTCTAGTGACAAACATTTTTATACGTAGGATGTTTGTATCTTTGGTAAATTATATGTGTTCTTTGTCCACTTTTCTCTTTGACATTAGTAAGGCATTCAACTTATAAGATCCGTTCATTTTAAGGATATTTCTCTGTTGTAGTTTGTTGTAATATTCAGCTCTACTCTTGTTAGAACTAAGCCCCAGTTTCCTAATAGGTGAAACTGGAGTAATTCTTTCCTGCCCCTCAAGGTAGCTGCAGGAAAAATGAGAAAACAGACATAAGTAAGAGTGACAGGAAGTGTTATATAAGGCACAGCCTAGTTATTTTTATGTTATTGTTGCCATCAGATGAATTGTCTTCCCATACTACCACGAAGAACTTACCTTTGGACAACTTCATGATCAGGGTAAGATGACCAAGTCCTGGTTCAAAAATGCGTGTGGGTTCTTCTTTGGTCGGTAATGAAATGTGACTGTATCATTGAGAGGATACTGGCAGGCACATCTCAGTCTAAGGAAAATATAACACTATTCCCTCAGAAGGGATGCAGCAATCCTTGAGTCATTAGGCATCACCAACTACAAAGCTTATGATGGAGTTTCCCCACCCCCGTCCCCTCTTCCACTGATTTCCGCAAAACTCCAGATGGGGAGAAAAAGTAGGTGGAATATCTAATTCTCTTACTAACATAGAAGCAGAATCCTAAATTAAAGCTTTTTGAAACAATCTCTTTTCTGCCTTGGTCCCCCCTTCCTTGCATACCATCTTACTGGCACAAAGGAACAGCTGCTCCAGGTCTGAAGTAAAGGATAGGGTTCTCATAAGTTAGGATGTGATTGCAAACTAGATCTGGGAAGACAATTGTGAATGTAGTGTCATCCTCATTGAAAATAAATAAGATATAGGGAAGTGGTAAAAAAAAAATCTTACTTTTTTGCTGGTTCTACAAGTGCCACACTGAACACAAATGTTGCACTTATTTTGGTAACAAGTCAGCTCAGTAACATTTGTCTTGTAAAGTGAGTTCTGATGGATCCAGGCCTGGCATTTCTTCCAGCTTCACTGCAGTAACTGCCATAGAACCATTGGACTTGGAGTCTGGCAGACACTTAAATAGGTGAAAAGATTACTTTCCAGAAATATTGTGAACCAGAGAAATGTGAAAATCCTACCACTGAGTGAATGACAACTATAAAAGTTGATAGGATATCATAAATATACTAAGGAGCATCACTGAGCTTGAAGAGACCATAAAGGAAACCCTTGAGACCATAAGATAAGAGGTAAGCAAAACTTGGAGCAATAAATGATGATCTGACACTGCAGCTGCTATAGAATGGGCATAGGAGTTAGAGACGGTGGTGTTAGTTCCAATAACCAAGGACTTGTACTCAACACCTGCATAGTGACAGGAGAATCTCAGGCCTGTAGAAGGCTTGGATTTAAAATGAGACCCTTCCAGGAAGTCTGGACCCCATATGGGATTATATTCTCACTGAAAGGGTAAGCTAGAAAAATTTTGTTTCTACAGAGTAGTAAGGAAATATAATAAGGAAGTTTCTCCATCTGTGATTGAGCTCTTAGGGGTGAAAAGTAAAGGAGAGAAGTCTCCCCTGGGGATTTATAACTCTAAGCCTGTTCTCACAATTTGATTTTCGGTTTTAGGTTTTCTAATCTGTTTGATGTAGAAAACCAAAGTGAGTACTTTATAAAAAGTTCTTTATATAAACTTTATGAAAAGAATTTTATATAAACTTTTATAAAAAGAATGTTCTCCAGCTGAGAATAACCCTGGGATATCTTGCAGAAACAAACTCAAAACTTCCACGGAGAAATGCATTTTCACCCTAGGCCCCATAGGTTCCTACAACCGAAATCCTACTCAAGGTGAGTTGAGGATACAAAGTAAAACACACAAAGAAATCTTTAAGTGTGAGTCAATAAAGAAACAGTAGGATTAGAAGTTCAGATAACAGACCTTTAAAATGTAACTTGCAAAGTCAATTTTAGAAGCTGTGTGAATAGCATTAAACATAAGTCCAAGGTATTATCAAATAAGAGGCATAAAAGAATCAAATAGTTCTATAAATTAAAACTCGTTCTTGAAATTAAACTCAATGGAAAATTTAAAACATTAGATATAACTGAAGAGAGAGAAATAGAAGGGTAAATCTAAAGGATTTACTCAGAATGTAACAAAGACACAGATAAAAATTGTGAAAGAAATGAGACCTTTATGGAAAAATAAAGGTGCAAGACATGTCTAATAGGTGTTCCAAAAAAGCAGAATACATAAAGTAATATTTGAAGATATGATGGCTGAGAGTATCCTGGAAGTGATAAAAGGCAGGCATCCTCAGAGTCAAAAAATATTCATAACGCTGAGTATAACTCTCTATTTGGGTATATCATGCTAAGTCAAAAACATTCTTGCCTTTAGTAATTATTCCTGCTTATGAATCTGTGACAGTCTCAGGTTAAACTAAAGCATTCTTTACTCTTCCAAATTGACCACCCAAAGCAAAGTTAGTGGACGAGAGAAATTAGGCAAAGAATGAAACAGATGGAATAACATAGTATGCTTAATAATCAGCTTTCTTCCATAGATTTCTTTGGTTGTGAATTCCTTGTTTAAGAGCTTTCTTTTAATTCATAGGACAATATACCTCATGTGCGAAGCATGAAGTTTTAAGTTATGAGTATAAAAATCTTAACTATTAATTCATCAGAAGAGAAGGGACAAGTAATAGAAAAATCTTTCATATCAGCAAGGGTTTGATTGTTGTGCAAGTGTAATATTAGCATAGCAGAGATTCTGAGGGACTTATGTCCTTAGGAGAGTACAAATTATATTTGGAAGAGATTTTAAAGTGGTTTCAATCAAAGTAATGAAGAAGGGGGTTAAAATGTCACTTTCTATTTTGTTGCTACTTTGCGTCCCATTCCTGCCCCTTACACAGTTTCTCAGGTCTTCCTGGTCACTATCTATTGGCCTCAAGGGAAGGTGTAGACATGTGGGTAAATAAGAGCCAGTAGGCTTTGCGGTCAGTTCTGACACCAAACAAAAATATATATACAAGAGGATTCACAGTCTAGACCAAATGTGTATATAAACAAATTTGCTATCGAGTTTAGATGTTAGAGCTCATATGAGCCTAGATGGTGTCTCAATATTATGTACCTCATTCCTAGCTTTCTTTTTAGTAATTCACTGAAAGCCTTTGAATAAACTATTGACTATAAATTATTTCAAATATAGATGATGTGGCCAAGTCTGATTGAGAAGAAAGAAGTTTCCATTAATGACTGAATCATCATAGGAAATTAAAAAATTAACAGTGAATCACCAGTTCTCAATCTTTATCTCATAGGCCGCATGCACTGAGAAGCGAGGAACCTGAAGAGCTAGATGTGTTCCATTGTCCTGGAACCAGTAGCAATGCTTTTGTGCAGATTCAGGTGTCAAGTGCAAGGAAGAGAGGACTGGGACCCAGTCCTGGTCAACGTTGCCTCTAGTGATGAGGGAGAGATGGTCAGCATTGCAGTGTCTTCCAGCTTCAGGCAACAGTAGAGTCAGAGCCACATTGGTTACTTCTAGAAGCCCTGCCTCCTCTGTGTTCTCTGATGTCAGCACAGCTACGCTTATTGTTTTCCAAAGAGCTCACTTACCTGCATCTCTAACAGGAGAGACTGTAACTACTGGAAGAGTGAACACATGTGGGTCTACTCTGAAGTTCAGGTAGTACTCAGAGTATGTAACCTGATACCTTCACCTGTATACTGAAGATAAGACTGTATTAGGGATTTTGAAGTTCTACAATAAGTCGAGACAGACTGAGCTTTAATACATACCTCTGCTTCTATACCTGGAGCAGTGAAACCCACTTCAATGATACAGGGGTTGCTTCCATCAGCAAGCATTTTCTTGTTTGTGCCATAGTCAGATGCCTCAGGCACTTGCACAGGGAAGACGTTGTCCTTCACAGTGAAGTTTACTAACTTCACAACTGGGGGAAGAAATAATCCTACTATAACACTAAAGAGTCAAGGCTGGTGATGGTGTATAAGGATGAAAGAGGTGACTGCTGAGTGTTCTGAATAGTTATCGCCACTTAACTAAAAGGAGATTAGACCAAAGCAGCGGGCTAGCCAGGAAGCCTTACTGTTGATATTATGGGTTCTTGGAAGCTTAGAGGAGTTGTTACAGCTTTGATCGTGGTGTGCTTGGTTACTCCCCAGTTGTCATCCTCTGACTGGTGTTCCAGAAGCAAGTTAATGCTATAGGTTATTCCATGATGCCCATTTTCACATAAGTCTAAAAGAGAAGTTGAGACAACATAGACTGAAATGATAAGGCATGGTTCTTTATGAGAGGTTCAATTTTCTACCACACAAGGCGGTAACTTTTTAATTAGTTATGAACTTGTCAACAACATAGAAGATGGACACTAGTCTTGACTGCCACTAAGTTATCCACTTTGTATAAATTGTAAGTTCCCTTTCCATCCTTAACTTGTATAATAATGCAAGAAAGTATCTAAAATTTTCCTCTCTGGAGTTGGAAATACCTAATTCTTTTAAGAAAGCTGTGGACAGCAATATTTTGGTAATTAGAACCTCATAAATCCTATAACTCAGGATCAATGTTGTAATGAAGTCTCATGCTTCTAATAATTATACTTCCTTTGATAAGTGGTCCAAGAAAGGTAGATATTCTACTATTTGTGCTTTGGCTGGCCATGTTAGAATGAGGTACCAGTGTATTAGATTCCATCTATATTTCACCTATATTTATCTTGGTGTTTCTATAAGTGGGTTGATGTCTAATCTTTAAGCTGTGATTAAGTCATCGATCTTCTAATAACTACCTTCATATGAACAGGAACCTTGATAACAATTGTGTTATCACTCCTCAATTCACAGTCCTGGAAACAATGTCTGCCATGGACAGTTTGTGAAAATTTACTCCCATCTCTACAGAGAGGACCTTGAAGCGGCCAGCCCTGAGAAGAGGGCTGACGTTCTTGGGGATGGTCCACGTAATGATGTCCTTGGAGTAATCAACGTAATCTTAGAGACATTGAACTTTATTTTTCCTGTACACAAATATTATAAAGTATTAGAGTTTAGTTGTCATGGAGAGAAGAATGTCTATGTCCAGCAATGGAAATGGGCATTGGGATGGGAGGCTATGCCTGTTTCACAGGGGGATTGTTTGAGAGAGACTAAAACAATTAGAATAATGAGGTCCTAACTCACGTGGTTTGGTTATGACACAATAAGAAAGTTATAGTCAGAACTGTTTCCTAGAATAAGTAGGGACACTAACCAGAACTCGAAGGATAAATTTAGGATAATAAACTACTGAAATAGAGTCTTTTAGGTTGGATTAGATATAGGAAGAAAGGGGTAGAAACTGTGACAGTTAGAAATAAGTGCAGCAGAGGCAAAATGACAGAACAGCCTGCATGGGAGACACATGGAAGGGAATAATGGGAGGAAGAAGTGGTAGCCCTAGATTTTGGAAGGCTTTGGAATTTAGATTTTTCACACTAATCATCACTTAGGTATCTGAGTGAACATCTGCTTCCTATTTCTACTAGCTCCCTCTTTCAAGAATCGACACTTCCTTTGCTACATTTACTTGGATATCACATGACTATTGCCCCTGCTGTGGGAGTTTGGAGGGTAGACAGTGGGGGTAGCTATTTGACCTTAGCACCCCCAATTAATACACATCCCCTTGGACAAAATGGCCGTTTCAGGGATGTTAAGTAATAGAGCTTTGGCTAGTCAGGCACTCTTATGGGACTTTTGTTTGAACTCTTGGGACTGAGGCTTTTCCTTTAGAGATAAAAAGAGAAGACCTCAAGCTGTTCTAGGCTTATCTTTGCCACAACAGAGAAAGTCTTTCCGAGAATGAAGAAGATGCAGAAAGGGCCACTATAGCCATGCCTCAGGCCAACTCTAACCTTGGCGTTTTCAATTTCCCGAATGAAGAACTTTCATCGACCTGTTCAGAAGGGGATCTGTTGATTGCAACCAAGAGCCCTAAGGTAGGATAGTTCCAAGCAGGCTAAAAAGCCAGATATTCTCAAATAAATGCTACCAAAACTCAACTTCCTTTCTCTTGCCCACAGGGCAAGCCCACAGCTGTGTTCACCATCACAATCGTCCAGCTCTGCTTGTGGAAAGTGCTTGATCTGACAGCAGAAAAGTAATGCCTTCAATTTGCCAAGAAGCACGAGTTATTAGAATCCTGACAATTTGTTTTAAAGTTTGTTCCTGTAATATCAAAGCTATTCTACTGAGTGGTTGTAAAATAACTACATTTGCATTTTCTACACAAAATTTCTATCTTAGAATTTTATGTGAAATAAAAGCCTGCTTCTTATTTGCAGATAGCATTCCTCCGTGTATAATTTAAAACCACTTTGACTAAATAGTATTTTAATGACTATTTAACGATGAAGAGACACCAAGTTTAAATAGTCTTCTACTTGAATTTGAGATTTCTAACTCATAATGATGTCATAACATTTAATATACATATTTTCTATATTTAATGTGTACGTATTCTTTTAAAGGGTGTCACTAGGCCGAGAAATATAAATTTCAAGACAAATTCAAACTGCTTCTAATTAGTGTTCCTATCATCAAAAACAGTCTTTGTTAGCTTTGTGAGAGAGAACCCCCCTGCAAGTTTTCCTTCATAATTCATTATTTTATTTTATTTTATTTTATTTTTTTGAGGAAAATTAGCCCTGAGCTAACATCTGCCACCAATCCTCCTCTTTTTGTTGAAGAAGACTGGCCCTGAGCTAACATCTGTGCCCATCTTCCTCTATTTTATATGTGGGATGCCTGCCACAGCATGGCTTGATAAGTGGTGCCATGACCACACTCAGGATCCAAACCTGCGAACCCCAGGCTGCTGAAGCGGCACGTGTGAACTTAACCGCTGTGCCACTGGGCCAGCCCCTTCATTAATTATTTTTATTAGAAGAAACAAAAATTATTCTTGGTTTTAGAAATTCACTCACTTTTAATTGCTGGGCTTCAAGGGCTGTGAACGCAGCTTGCAACAGGACCCTGGTGTCAGCCATGTTGATTCCATAGCCAGCCCATGGGTATCCCTTACCAGTATCATGCTTGGAGTGTGAAAGATGATCTGCCAGATGGAGGCTACCCGTGGAGTCGCCTGAGTCAAGATCATAGGTGTGAGGACACATGGAACTTTTTCACAGTGGGAACCCCCAAACCCCATCTGACCATACTCTTTTCTGGGACCTCAATCTCCTATCCTGGCTAGAGGCGAGATTCAGAAGTTCAGTGTAAGAATCTCAGGAGTTTTTGTTCCACACACTTACTTCAGGGAAGGCTGCTGCCCAGTCCTCTGGCTCATCCTGGAGGAGACCCACTGAAATTTGCAGAACTTCTTTCTTAACAAAGACCTTTGAGAAGAAGGTTTGTTTAATGCTGTTAGTTTGTGAACAATTTAGGCCCCTTAATCTTGGTAGATAAGATCTCCTCTTGGCCTCAACCAATACCATTCTTATCCCATTAGTATACACGCTCAAGAACTTAGAGCTGTCATCTAGTTCTAATAGGTAACTGAGCCTCTATATTTTGAACATCATAACTCCTACAAAAGAGGCCAAGGGTAATTCCAGAGTACTTTGTCTAAGAGGAGAGACTACATAAGACACCTAGCAGAGAGCTGCCTTGCAAGTGCACGTCAAGTAAGATGTAGTTAGCCATTATTAATACAGTGTAAGCACGGGTCAAGCCAAGCTAATAAGGGTAGGAATAATTGACTCAGTCAGAGAGAACTGCCATATTGCATTCTCTACATAGCTTTACAGTGCTTATATTAACCCAGGAATAGCCTCTGCTTGGTAAATGATTTAACAAATTTTCAGCTAGTATTGTGCAGGATTGAGTGAAAGCATGAAACTACAGTGCTTTCCTTTCAACTTTGTGGATTGTGGGCTGACTTCTTGTTTCCAGAAAGTTTTTTTTCTTGGCCAAATATAACAGTAATTCTCACTTGTGAGAATTGAAGCTCGCAACATGTCCATGCCTTTCTCTGGCACCTGCAGAAGAGTAGGCTTAAAGATAAGGGCCTGTTAGCTCTGGAAGCTATTGCTTTGAATCCTGGTTCTATTGCTTTCTAAATAAGATTTATTTACTTATCTTTTTAGCTCAGTTCCTTCATTTGCACAATGGGGATAACAGCTCATAGGGCTGTTGAGAGATTAAGTGAGCTAACTCAAGTGATGTTCTTCTAGCACTGGACATGTGTCAAAGGCTCAATAAATGGTAGCTCTTATTGATCTTATTGATCACCTCTAGTTGTTGGGACCGAGTCATATGGCAGCCACATGAGAGAGAACACTATAGAATTCCAATGGGGAATGAAGAGCTCAAGGGCACAGATAGGTCCATTACTGAACTGTATCTAGAAAAACTGCTAAAGACTAGAAAAAAAATCCAGGTAAATACACACCTGAAGTTCTCCCACTAGACCAAGTTCCTTGAACACATTTGAAATTGGAATTGACCTTCACAGCCTCCTTCAACACTTCATACTGGGTCTGACACATCATCTATTTGTAGCAACATTTAAAAGTCCTCTATTACTGAAACGAACTAGTGGCAGAGTAACTGGAAAGTTATATGGACATTGATATGGCAACATAACTAGATTGTGGATCTGTAAAACCAGGCGACTACTTAGGATAGTGAAAGGAGGTGGGTAGAAAGAGCTAGAGCTATGGTGAGCTTGAAACACTTCCCACCACAGAGAAACATGGTACCTGCTTGCTTGGCCAGGAGATGGTGCTTCCTCTCACTCCATGTAGTTTGTCTCATACGTCGTCTCTCTGGAGCACCATGAGGCACAGGGGCAGCTCACACTGCTCTGATCAGGAGCAACATCAGCTCTGGTGGGATCGGTGCCAACACTAAGTTGCATTGTTACGGTGAAGTTGACATCTCTCTGGGAGGAGAGAGCACTGGCCTTAGCAGAGCTGCATACTTGTTTTTCACGTGAGGACCTATGGCTAATGTCGGAAGTTTTCACTGAACCAAAGTTGATTAGCTTTCTGTTACACGCCCTCATTGGATAGCACATTTCCCTCCTGTCCCCACAAGAGCAGAAGCCTGTGAAGATAGGCTGTTCACTACCATATCCCAGATCCAAAGAGAGTGCCTGGTGCATAATAGGCACAATTCAAATGTGTGGAACAAAAGAACCTAAACATGTGGCCTCAACCTGCTTCCATATAAGTGTCAAACACCACCCTCTTTCCAGGTACCCTCGTGAACCCACACTTGGGTGCTCTTAATGCAACTTGTCTTCAAGGTCTTAAAACTCTGAGTGGGCCTTTGGGACTGCGGGAGGGGTCTGAACGTCTCAGAAAAACAAGTGCAACTAAACTTGACAACCCTTGGTTAGATGCCAAATACCAGTTTCACTACAGTCAAGCTAATTTCATTTAATCAAACTAAGCCAAACCTCCAGCATCTCCCACATAGCCCACTTCTCCATGAACTCTCTTAGGAAGGGGACCCCCGCCCCAGGAATAAGTTGATTTGCCAAGTGGGTGTGATTATAAGTGACACATCACCGAGATGCGTACAAGAGCCCTCAACAGCATTGCTTTTGCGGCATGGGTTTGAGTGGTTGAAGGGAATCCTTTGGATGGGGGTCTGACTCCAGCACTGAGTGGTGCTTTTGTGTCTGACTCAGCTGATGTCCTTTCCCCAAGAAAGGGCTTGGGGAAGCCAAGGGTAGGATTCCCAATATATCAATAACTCAGGGAAGACCCCAAACTCCAAGCCCAGAGCTGCTCCTGAGGCCAACTGTGCACCATCCAAACAAGTGACCCCCAGAGGCCCTGGGACGCTCACCTGTATACAAGTGTAGCAGCTGAGGAGAGATGCCTGCAGGTCCACGTTCCCCTAGTGGTTTGAGAGGATGGTGTAGCCATACCAGGCAGCCAGGGCCTCAGCTATCTTTCTTCCTGAGCCAAACTAGTCTGAACAGAGCCCCAGACAGCTTCTCACCAAATGCCCTTCTCCCTACTCAGCTAAGGGTCAACCCACCAGCCCTCACTTGGTAGATGAGAAAAATCTTGCCTAAGCTCACCCAGCTGATACGAGCTGGAGCCAGGGTTCAAATGCAGGCAATTGACCCAGGGCCTGCACTCTCAGACATTTTTCTTTTTAAACAAAAGTAGAAATTTCGGTAGGCTGCCTCATTGACCCATCTCCCTCAGCCTCCAGCAAGTGCCTGGTACACTGTAGGTGCCTAATGATGCCAGTTAAGGAATAAGTTCCTACGATGTGGCAGGGGCTATGCTGGACACTTGACAACAATTATCATTTCATCCATTCATCCCACTGTCCTCTGCAAAACACACGGCACTGTCCCCAACTTATGGGGAAACTGAGGGTCAAAAGTTGAGTACCCTTCAAAGTCACATAGCTAGTGAAGAATGGAAGTGGAGTTAAATTCCAATCTAAGCCCTCTTCATAATCTGTTGTGGTTTCTATAAGATACACAGCTCCTTTTTGAAGTGTTGGCCACCCTACAACAGTTGTTTCTTATTGATAGTAATCACCTGTTTACATACATACATCCACTCAAATGTGAAACCTACCAATCATGCCTGGGGCCAGAGGTCTAGGTCCCAGTGAAATGATACTCTACAGACAGCAAGAGGGGCTGTGTTAATGCTAAGAGAGCCAGATGGTACCAAGGATTTATGGGAAACTGGAGGCCTTTTTGAGCTCTACTTGCAAAATATGCAATCTTCTGCCAAGAGTAAAACCAAGGAGAGGTTGTACAACCCACTATAACTTGTGAGAATTGAGAGCAGTCAAGGCTGTGCTCCCAAATTACGCGGCACTCACCACCTGCATAAAGTTGAGATACTTGTCGTGTGCGGCCTCTAGAGTTGATCATATGAGGCTCCCTACATACTCTAGGGTCATGAAGTCCATATCTGCATGCATAGAAGCAAAGAGAAGGGGGGCAACGAGCCTCTGAATACCACTTTTAGCCCCTCCATGCCCAGGGGGACAGGAAAAACCTTATCACCCGCCTGTAGGGGCCCCATGTCTGGAAACCAAAGCTCCTAGAAGAATTAATCTGCGATGGAAAGAAAATGCACACTCTATCATTAAGTCTATACACGAATGCCTTTCCCCCTTCCTGCTCTGAGAAGTAGTGAGAGAAGTTTACCAAACACTCTGAGGAAGGGGAGTTGGGATGGGAGACACGTACACAAACACACACACACAAACACAGATACACACACATGAGACACTCTCACACACATAGACACTCTCACACAGAGACACAGAAAGAGAGAGAGAGGACAGGAGAGACTGAGGACAGAGACCAATCCTCTGAACCCTATTGTCTAAAAGACTGGAACCCTGAGGTCCTGTGGCCTGTCTCAGTTGCAGACCTACAGTAAGAGCCAGGGAGACTTGCTCAGCTCACAGCAAGATGCAGAGGCACGGCACAGCAAGAAGCCCAGCCTGGCTTCTCCACCTTTCTCTGCAGACAACCTCTACTTTCTGCTTGGCCATCAGCATGGAACTGCCTCAGTGGGGCCAGTAGTCACCAGGCGAATCCATTACAGCTGCCCTTCCTCCTTTCCTAGCAATGAGGCAGGATCCAGAAGAGCTACCTTGCAAGGAGGCCCCACCATCTGCTGATTCCTTCCTCAGGCTTCCCTTTCCAGCTCACTCAGAATGTTCCACAAACACTCCAGTGGAGGCCCCAAAGTAGGGGTGCCAGACAAAATACAGGATGTCATGTTACATTTGAATTTCAAAAAATATTTGGAATATTGCAATATTTGGAACATACAGTAAAAAATTATCCACTGTTTAGCTGAGATTCAAATTTAACGGGGCATCCTGTATTTTCATTTGCTAAACTCGGCATTCCTACTGCAAAGCTTTTGGTTTTGCTGAGCAGAAAAAGAAAATCTTAGGATGAGCAAGAATATATATACTTTTCCAAGCAAAAAATTTTTTTCTGCCACTTTTGGTCAGATGTGCAAGTGAAATGGGCAAGCAGGAAAGGCCTGGGAAATGTTCGGCCAAACTCAGTGAAACCAGTCAGGGAGTCAGAAACCCTGAATATGTTTGTGCACCTCGAAAGCGTCTCCTACGTATTGGAATGAGAACTTCTCCATGGCAGGAACACGTCACGGATTAAAACCCTTTTAATGAGGGCCTACTATTTACCAGGATTGTGCTGGAAACCAGGGATGTGGGAGTGAATAAACAGTTTAATCTCTTGCTTACACGGTTAGTGTCTCACTCTCCTGATAACCTAGCCCCCAGGCTGTTGGTTTGCAACCTCAGGAATTTCCTGGTGAAATCTGAAACTGGCCCCTGAGCACAGAGGGCAAGGGGAGATGGAAGAGAGAGGCAGACCACTCCCTATTAGGAGGTGGCAGGTTCAATCAGCAAGGAACTGACCTATGAGGCTTGTCTTGGGCAGCCACAAGATCAGTAGATATCCACACCTGCCTGCCAGAATCTTACAAGTATATATAGAGGCCTGAACTGGATTCAGTCACATATACTATCCAGATGGTCTCAACAGCACACTGTTCTCTCAAGGCTGTGTCCCTGAAGCCAGCTCCTACTGTGGGAACAGTGGGCAGAATGTACATTCCAAGGACAAGGGAAGGGGTGAGGAGCATCCAACTGCCGGGGTCTAGCTTGTGGGTAAACCAGTGGTCAGTTCCTCTCAAGGACCTCTCCAACACAGGCGTGGCTCCCGGGACACACTCAGGAAGCATGTGCTGATCTGCACTCTTTGTTAACTTATTAACACTCAGCTGCTAACCCGGATTGGGCACCCAGGGCTCGGAGAAGCTCACTAAGTGGTTCCTGGCTGATGGTCCCTTACTACAGCCTGCCCTGTGATCAACCTCTTACAGGCTCTGGTTTTTCATTTGCTGTCAGCGATGGGCTTAGACCTGGGAGGGTGTGGCTGCCAGTGGAACAGGGCTCAGTGACTACTGGGGAAATTCAGAGATTTATTCACTCACAGTTTGGGACTTCCTGGCTGGTCACATCTGCTGGAGCAGATGCTAAAGCATGACCATGGGGAGAATTCCTAGGGTCTGAAACATCCCTAAACCAACCAAGGAGCATTTACTGGGAACAGGAGAAAGCAGACCCAGGAATGACTCCTGCAGGGCAATGTGAGTGCCCATTTGAGGAGGAACAGTGGGAGAGCTGGGGCCATCCTGGTTGAATATGTAAAACTGACCAAAAAAACTTTGGAAATTGTCCCAGGTGATGTCATCTGATGACACCATTTCAAGGGGTGGGAAGATGCTCTAGTTTGGCAGGTCCAGTATCTCAGAGCTAACAGGGCTTTGGGGCCATAGAAGAGTGTGCTGCATTCCTGGTCTCGACACTCACCAGGTGTGTGACCTTGGGAAACTTATTCAACTCTTTCGAACTGAGGTTCCTTGTCAGTAAAATAGGAACTTTCTGTGTCACAGGGTCTCATCTAAAAAGCACCTGGGAAATTTGGGCACCCATTCAGGAAAGCATGTAAGAAACTTCCTTCTCCCCTCCCTCCCCAACTCCTACCTGGAAGAATAAAGATCCCGAAAAATGTGTGTATGTGTGTGTGTGTGAGAGAGAGAGAGAGAGCGAACTACTGAGTGTAAAATAAGTAATTGTTCCTCAGTATTTCAGCAATTACTTTACTGTTTTTTGCAATAATTTTTCTACATTAAAAAAATGCCCAAGAGTTGAAAAATTAAGTAGTCTTGGGCAGTTAAGTGACAAAAGGGTATAGATCTGTATACTTACAGGGCTCATGGAAAGCCAGCTGGAAGTAAATACAACAGAATGGTAACGTGATGATTTCCGCCTCTAGGATATACGTTATTCAAAGTTTTGGAGGCGGCAATCTGGCTCAGATGCAATGGCAGGAGCCGGCCACGTGGAGGAGCCTGTGTTCCTCGAATGATTTTTAGGACTGGCCACGGAGAAGCTGGGGCAGAAATTGAGCGCAGAGTGAGCCTTGGGTAGTCCTAGTCCCTGAAAAGGTCCCCCACTGAAATAAAGCCTGAGCTAGCTCAACTCTCCTTTATTACATTAGCTGGCCCCATTAGGCGGGGGGGTGGGAGGGGTCAAAGTGCTTCCGTGAGGCTGAGATTGACGTTCTTGGGTCTGGAGGGTGTGGACCAGGGTCAGGAGACCAGGCTTCCCACTGCCTCACTGGGTTGAGAGGGGCTTTCCCTCTGCTCCCTATGGATCACTAGGAACCAAAGTGAACAGGCGCAATCCCGCCGCGGAGGCGAGTGCCCACCGCAAGTTCAGAGGCAGGAGGCTCCAGGAGATTCAGGCAAGAGATTACTGGAAGGGGAGACTGGGCACCTGCCTGAGCAGAGCCCCTGCAGACCTGCCCCCGGCCACCCTAAGCAAACAGGGAGAGAAGTGGAGGACCGGCCGGGAGGGAAGCCGGCTCTATTTCTACCCTTTGGTGGGAGAAGATGGCGAGTTTTCCGTGGGCCGGCTTGATTCCACCCTGGCCCCTGAGGCAGCCAGGTTCGCCTCCTCGGAGAGCTGTCCGGGGAGGGGCCCTAATCGCAAAGGAAAGTGGGAGAGGAGGACAGAAGAGGCGCAATCGGGGCTGGAACCTCCGAGGTAGTGGACCCTGTCAGGTCCTCTGACGTGTGCACACTCCTCATCCCCACCAACCACGGAACTCACGTCGGACACCCAAGAACATCAACGCCAGTGATGGGGACCAGAGGAGCCAGGACCACTAACAGAGAACCACAGCGGTAGCCAATTCAGTAAAAACAAAGAAAAAAGTCCCAAATAACCACACACACACCGCAAAATACTTGTTTTCCCCCCTCTTTCCCTCCTCCCTGCCCCAATATGCTGAAGGTCCTGATCCTAGAGAAGGAACCGGGGCCATTGGGAAAGAGCAAGTCACCTCTCTCCACTCCACGGAGCCTCTGACTCCAGGTCCCTTCAGCCACAGACCAACCAGGAACTGGGGGAAGTGGAAGCTGTGAATTGGCTGTCGGACTATTGGCTGTCGGACTATTGGCTGTATGAAATTATACTTCAAACTATCCTGGGCTTTTAACAAGCAAAACTACCTGACAGGTTGTGGCATCTGCCCAGGGTGTCACTAAGGGCAAAAAAGAGCCATTGGAGAGGACATGGTTAAAATCTGTGATTGGAAAAAAATTCCTTTTCAGGTTTATTCTCAAGTTGAAGCTGACCAGCGAGCCTCTTGTCTTCAATTTTCTCTTCTTTAGCAAGTGAGCAGCGCTGATCCGTGCTCTTCCCACCCCGCCCAGCCCTGAGCAGGCCGAAGGGGGAGAGCCCTGAGGTAAAATGCATGAGGAAGTGTAAGGTGGTCAGCCCTTCTCTCAATATCCCTGCTCCTCCTCGCCCCTCCCAGGGTCTGACCACTTTCAGCCAAAGCACCTGAGCAGCATCTCTCCAGGCTTCGTGGGATCCAGAGGTGGCTCTTTTTAAAATTTTTATTTATTTTTATCTATTTTTAAGATTGGCACCTGAGCTGACAACGGTTGCCAATCTTTCTTTTTTCTTTTTCTCCCAAAATCTCCCCTGTACACAGTTGTATATTTTAGTTGTGGATCCTTCTAGCTGTGGCATGTGGGATGCCGCCTGAACGTGGCCCAAAGAGTGGTGCCGTGTCCATGCCCAGGATCCGAACCAGCGAAACCCTGGGCCGCCCAAGTGGATCCCACGAACTTAACCACTCGGCTGGCAGTAAGAGGTGGTTCTTTAGTTAACTCGAGAAGAAAAGGGATTGCAAATCACAGGAGAAGAAGGCTTCCACGGGCTGGGGCAGGGTAGGAAAACTTTTCCTGTAAAAGTCGGATGGGAAATATTTTAGGCTTTGGTAGGCCACGCAGTCTTTATTCCAAATATTCAACTCTGCCTTTGTAGTTTGAAAGTAGACAGAGATAATACACAAAGAGTATGATGGGTTCCAATTCGAGCTTAATTTATGGACAATATTTGAATTTCATATTATTTTCATGTGCTATGAAATATCGTTCTTCTTTTGATTTCTCAACCATTCTTAGCTTGCAGCTGTAGTTTATAGACCCCTGGCCTAGATTGTTCCCTTTAAGATTCTTTTGATCAATAAATATAGCCCTGGGTGTTCCCTGCAATCAGTTTCTCTTAAAAACCACACAAGTGGGAAAGCAGAATGCAGAGGACGTTATAGCTCCCCGCAGACTCTTCCTTCAAGCCCCTGAGCTCCCAGAGCGAGGAGGAGCCTGCTGCTCATTCCACCCCTCAACCCCCCTGGCATTTTTCTTTTTTTTTTTTTTTGAGGAAAATTAGCCCTGAGCTAACATCTGTGGCCAATCCTCCTCTTTTTGCTGAGGAAGACTGGCCCTGAGCTAACATCCTTGCCCATCTTCCTCTACTTTATATGTAGGATGCCTGCCACAGCATGGCTTGCCGAGTGGTGCTATGTCTATACCCGGGGGATCTGAACCGGCGAACCCTGGGCTGCTGTAGCGGAACGTGCGAACTTAACTGCTGGGCCACTAGGCCAGCCGCCCCCTGCCCTCCCCCTCCACCCCTGGCATTTTGGCTCAGCTTCAGTCCTTGTCTCATCTCCTCTCTTCGGATGTGAAATTCTCGGAGGATAGTGACTGCCAGCCTCAGTGATGACTAACTGGGAGCCCTGCAGAGTGCATGCAAGAGCATGCGGAATTCATGGAAGAATTCACTCCTTTGCAGGGGAGAACACTGTAGCCCCAAGAGGGAAGTGGTTAACCCAGCACTGCACAGCAGCTCAGCACCCAGGTGGGGACTAGGAAATGGTTAAGTGACTGCGTGCTTTTGAGAGCCATCTGTGGCTCAGTGCCTTGCTAGCTGCAGTGGGAAAACAGACAGAACAGGTTTTCTGAGGACCCTCTATTCACTGGGCATAAATACAAAATAGTGCTATTTCTTACAGTCACTGTCCCCAATTGGAATATAGCCGACTCCCCCTGCCCTCGTCTTGGGCAGATCTCACAGGTTATTGTCCCTTATTAAAACTAGTCCAGCCCAGTTTATGATGCCAACGTCACATGTGATTCAAATTTGTTCTCCTCACCCCTTTTAGGAGATTGCCACACTCAGAGGGCTTGCAGCGGAGAGTGGGAGAGTGGGGCACGCTCTCCTTCTCCTCTCCTCCTGCTTCTCTTCTGTCTGCCTCTCCTGCCTAGTCTGGTCTTTAATCCAGCGCAGTGTCAGGGCAAATAGGCGGAAAGGGGGCAGCCGTGTGGTGGTAAATGTTTAACAACCAGCTCTTTGGAAAAGATGCCCAGATTTGTAGTGTTTCTGGATTTCTGTAGGGTAAATGTCCCACCGCAGCTGATTTCAAGCTACAATGTGCTGTCACTGGATGTCGAGTTGGGAAGAGATGTGCAGTGGCACACTCTCCAGAGCTGATGTGAGCTGGTGTGAGCTGGTGTGAGGCAGCGTGAGCTGGAGTGAGCACTCTCTTGGATGAAGGATTAAAGAGCCAGTCTCTACCTGGGCGGGCACAGATATAGTCCTCTTCTGCTGACTGCCACTGTTGCTCTGGCTGACACCGATGGGCGCCAATGTCCTCTGTGGGCTAGGTTTCTGGTGGGTCCCCAGGAGCCCCACTTCTCAGTCCCTGCACATGGGAGACCTAACTCTGCCACTCTTCCTCAGCTCTGGCCACCAGCGGGCAGTCCAGGGTCTGTTGCTGATGGAGTCCCTGGGCCAGGTGGGCAGCCTTCCCATGTTGGGTAGCTGCAAGATGATCCAAGCTGAGCCACGTTCCTTAGTGTCTGCTTGACCTATGGGGAAACCGCATATCCTGACACAACATGTGACAGGAATGCAGGTAGTTTATCCCTTATCTCCCCACCCCCAGCTCTTCCTATGAACTATTTTTCACTCTCACAACGCTTCTGACACCAAAAGTGTGGGGTTTCCACTCCAAGCAATTCTCCAGTTCTCTGTGGACACCACCTGGGTGTCCTACAAGTCAATTCAGTTCTGACACTAAGTACCTGGCTTCCTTCCACCTTGTGAGGACACAGTGAGAAGACGGCCACCTATGAACCAGGAAGCCAGTGCTCACCAGACGCCAAATCTACCAGCACCTTGGTCTTAGACCTTCCAGCCTCCAGAATCATGAGAAATAAATTTCTGACCTATGCAGAGAATTTTATAAATGAATGTCATTCAACTTGGGTTTTTTAGAGAAAGTTGGATTCCCTCAGGAGAAAGGAGAGTTTTTCAGCAGAGTTGGCAGGAGGAGGTGAGCAGCCACTGGGATCAGTGGTAGTCACATAGCGAGCCTGGACTGGTTCCAGGCTGCAGTGTTGGAGGCTACCAGTTCCCCAAGGCTACTGATTTATGTGCATATGTTGGGGGTGGAGGTGGGGCAGGGCAGACAGGGAATGCACTGGTAGGAGATGGTGCCAGAGTTAGCAAAGAAACAAAGTTTACACATGCACACACACACACATATATGTGTATACACAGGCCAGGAAGAAGGTTCCCACCAGGAACCAAATCTCCTGGCACCTTGATCTTGGACTTTTCAGCCTCCAGAACTGTGAGAAATAAATGTCTGCTGTTTAAGCCGATGAGTCTATGATATTTTGTTATAGCAGCTAAGCTGGCTAGGATATTATATAGTCCAGTTAAGATTTTTTAGTATAAATACATCCCATACAATCTTTGGAGAATCTTCTAAAAGAGCCATTCTGTCAGAGAGCAATGATTTATGGAATTATAATAAATCAGTGACATTATATGTATCTTAAAATGAATATGTATCCCCACTCATATTAGAACACACAAAAAATCTGAAAAATTAAAATATGTGTGAATTATTGGACACTAAATAAATGGATTAAAAAAATATTCCCAGGTTTGGAATGCCTTAGTCTGTTCAGCCTTTGATTTTAGATGGGAGTATTACTAGGCAAAGTCCTGGTTGAGGAAGCAAAGGAAGGAATAGCCTTAGTTTCTTTTCTGGGGGATGATGATGATGATACTCTTTCCTTTTGGTCTTCTCCAGAGTGCTCACCCTATTCTCGCAGCTAGTCAAGAGAATTCTTGGGAATGTGAACTGTTTGGTGGAGCTTGCATGTTTTATTTTACAGAAAGGAGTGGGAGGGCTATTAGTAATGGTTCTCTGAGTGCTAGCCTGTCCCAACGAGACAGCAAGGGCACTTCCTGACATGTGTGAATTCTCCAGCATCTTTGAGAAATAAGTGGCAGACAGTGTTCCAGTTGAGTGAGCTCTGTTTGGGAAAGGTTTCTTCCAACACCAAGTGAACTGGCCTCACTGACCGAGAGAACTCAATAAATTGGCAGTGGTGGTCAGAGGATAGTCTGGAGTTTGAAAAGAGTAAACCGGGATTACACCTTTCTAACTGGCAGTCTAATGGACTGCCTGGGTCCTGCGGGGCTGAGCTGGACAGATGGGAACATGGGCCTCTGCACTTGCTCAGGAGAGAGATGGGCTGAGGCCTGTGAGAAGAGATCTGAACTCTGAAGGAGTGGCTAGACGAGGATTTGCACTGAGTTTCACTGATCTTCATGAGCCTTTTATTTTATACACTGATACCAGCTTCAAAGGCTTGGGGTGGTCCTCTATCAGGAGAAAGATCAGGAAAAGCATCTGTGGTATTTGCAAAATTGGTGGAGCTCACCTAAAGGCAACGTCCAACACCCTGTTCATAATGTAGGACTTTCTATAAAGTTAAACTTTTAAGTAGGTCATTATGTCCGTTTCAAGGCTAAGTTGAGTGCTGTGGGGCAGCCCTGGTGCCAGCTCTAGTAAACATTAGTGTTAGCATTTGTCATCAGTCAGGTGGAGGCACAGGGACTTAGGTGTCCTGTCCTGTCTCACCCTCAGACCATCGGCATCACTTCCAATGAGAGACCATGGGGCATCTGAAATGGTGAAGAGACTGATCTCCTGAAGAAGGTGGCATGGCTGACAGCCCGGGAATATCACTGGGACAGGAGACTAGGTGTACATTGGTCACAAATTATGTCACTCTGATCTACCGAAGAAATTGCTCAAAGATCCAGAGATGCAGACAGCAGCCGGGGAAAAGAAACAAGCCTTTCTGGTGGTGAATTTGATAGAGTCCTGGCTGCCAGTGACCAAGAAATGACTGACAAATTTAATCGAAGGGTAATTTCCTGGGAGCTCATAGACTTCACGAGAGAACGGAAGATCATGGTTGGGAATGGACAAGAATCAAGGGCCCTCTGGACTGTCAAGAAGCAAAAAGCAGAAACAGAGACTATATCAAACTGCTGCCACATCCATGGCCACCACCACTGTGACAAACCAGCTCCACCTCTTGCTCATGTTTGCGTCACATGCTTACCACACAGCCAGGGCAGAGAGAGGCTGACTGACCAATCGTATACCTCCATATGGAGTTCTTCCTATGGAGTTAAGTTGCTTCTTTTTCTTAAATGGAATCTGAGTTGTTTTGTTTTTTTTAAGAATGGTTGGCCCTGAGCTAACATCGGTTGCCAATATTCCTGGGTTTTTTTTTCTCCTCAAAGCCCCCAAGTACATAGTTGTATATCCTAGTTGTGGGTCCTTCTGCTTCTTGTACGTGGGACACCACCTCAGCATGGCTTGATGAGTGGTGCTAGATCTGTACCCAGGATCTGAACCGGCCAAACCCTGGGCCACCAAAGTACAGTGCACGAACTTAACCACTTGGCCATGGGGCCAGCCCTGCTCCCTTTTCTTGAGGAAAGCTAATCACCCCAGCATTCTCCAAGACCCACCCATCTTTTGCTCTGACCAACCTTGTAAATTCAGTGAATATGGGAAGTAACTACTTCCCTTACATAGTGCCTGGACTCACAAAGGACTAAGGACTTAAGAAAAGGCTAGAATAGGAAAAAAATACTCCTATTGGCAAATGAAGCTGACAAGAAAGCTTGACCATTACAGTCTGGATTCTGAGTGGAGTAATTTTTCCTACTCTCGCAATCAGGCATGGGATTTGTATTTACACTATCTTATGGTCCGTAGAACCACGAAACCAACACATTAACCTAAACATGGTGTCCAGATAATAATATATCCAAGAAAAAAAAAGCCTTTTGGTACAACATAGCCTGAAAGCAGACCTTGTAGATACCTTGGATGAGTGGGTTGATGTGTTAATTTGGATGGGTGTGAGATTCTCTTATGCTGTTGGAAGGAACCAGAATGGGAAGGCAAGAGCATCAGATAAGAGACTGAGAGCCTCTATCTGTCCTCTTATCCCGGCCCCACAAATGTTGGGGACAAAGCTGAATCTATGGGTTACTTTACAAACCAGTTTTTGCTAATCACAGCCAGTCTTTGGAGTTTATATTAGATCCAGTCAATTGGCCTAACTTGCCAATTGTGAAAATTTTCCATTGACTGCGAGCTTTTCAATGGCTGGGACCATGTGTGGTTAATATGTATGGAGGTAATATTTTAAAACATTAATCAGAGTGTTTCCCCCTTCCACATATTTTGTACGCAGTCTTTCCCATATTTACTCAAAGGCTAGGATTAGGATTGTTATTATAGGAATGCAAAGAGGAAGAAATGTCAGAGTTTCACTTTTGACTAGCAAAATAGACTCTTGAAGCCCATAACAATGACATTAAGAGACAGAAATTAATTATAGAAGCTCAAGAGCCAAGGTTCCGGCATAAACAATAAATGGGAAAGGGAATAAATGAAGAACCAGTTTTCTAACACAAAGTTGATCGAGCAAGCTCTGAGGTGGCGGGAGGAACTTTGGATCTTAGATCTGAGAGAGTTGGTGGAGGCCCTGAGAAGGAGAGGAAGATGAAAAGGATCCCAGAGCAAAGGATATCACTATTCATTTTTGCAAACCATATAGAGATATCTGCCCCCAACATGGCATTCGAGCCAAAGAGTAGTGGCTGCTGAGTGTGCTGTCTGGGAATATGGGCCTAAGGGTACCTTACGGGTGCCTCACACCCCATGCAGTGCAGGGAAAGGGGCTGAGAGTTTCTAAACCCTGCAGAGGTACTGCAGAAGTTCTGTAAGTGGGGTGATGGCCCAAAAGCACCAGGGTCAGGTCCACGAGGGAACAGGGTGAATTCAACAAGCAACTGAGGGCCCAGGGAAAACGTGGATGTCAGTGATGAGTGTTGGTGTAGGGTCAGTGGGCAGCCCATCCCAGCAGAGGCCCATTGTGGAGACTTCACTCCACTTACCCCCACTGTTAGGGTGATACAAAGCCCTCCACGGATCGTATCGTATGTACCGCAGAGGTTAAGGGAAGGAAAGGAGCGGGGGAGGAGCCTGAATTTATAGAATTTAACTCCAGAAATCACCAGATTTACCAAGATAGTTTTCTGTTGCCTCACAGAATTGAGTTCTTAAGAACTAAGTCAGTGATAGAGAAATAAAGAAAATAAAAAATTTGCACCTCTGAATCTCAGTCTTTGAAATTCACATTCAAAAATTCCAGTCCGTTGCACTGAGCCTGGTATAATGTTAATGTTCAGAAAACACTTGTTGACCAGGAGAAAGGATGAAGGAAAATGTAGCCCTTCTGAGGATTAGGGAGGGCATATTTGGAAGCCACGCTGCCAACCCTCTAGCTAAGGGATCCTGCCTGTCATCATTTGGCAGGACTTGCAGGCTCTGCCCTGGGATGGTTGACATATAATGGGAATGCAGAATGGAAGGGTGTGCTTCAAAGTCTATGTGGGTTTTATATTGATGCTTCTCACTATCCAAGTAGGAATTTATTTTGTTTATGAGAAATTCCTCTTTGTATATAGAAAAGGAGCCTGCGTACCAAGGGCAAGGAAGGAAAGTGGAAGATAATTCACATTTAGTACTCCCTCTTGTGCTTGGTGGGGCACGACAACCTCAAGATAAACTCTTAAGTTAGTATTATTATCCCCATTTTATGATGGTTAAGTTGTATCTGTGGTTAGTACACTTCCTACTCGATAGAGCTTTAAACATTGGTTGAAGGAATTAACGAATGAAATTTGAGTCACATGCTCAGGGTTACACGGGTGGTAAGTGGTGGAGCCTGGAAAAACCCCTGAAACCTATATACTTCCACTATGCTATGACATGCATTCTAAGATTGTAATTAGTTCCTTGGTGATCATTTATTAAAAACTTCTTTCTCAAGTCTTGAATCTCTGGGTTGTCATTAATTTTTCTCTCCAAAGTACTTGGGTATAAGAATTCTTCCTCAAAGCAGGGGGAACAGCGAAGATGCTGAAGAGTCAGAGAAACTTCACGGTGGACAAGATGGAAGTTGAGGGACCACAGCTCCTGTGTCCTCTATCTTTTCAGTAAGTAGGTGGCCAGATTATCTGCTAAGGATGAGACCGGGGATTGAGTTGGGATGGAGACATTCCAGGACTTAGAGTGGAAAAGATTTGAATGAGATTTTATGGGAAATGTTGAAAAAATCAAGTTGATAAAAGTTTTGTTGAGCATCAGAGGGTATCCCTAAACAATTTGTGAGGGGAGTTACTCAGCTCACAATTCTCTGAGGACAGAAGTTATTGTTTCTAAGTCGTGGATGATAAAACTGAGAATTTCCCAAGGTTCTACAGTACTATGTGGCATTTTAGATCTGTGTCAGCTCCTGTAAATATCCATACATTCTCACGGAATTGGCTGTCAATATTAATTTCTCAACTGATTATCTGATAGAGTGCTCACTTCTTGAGAGCAGGGGCTAAGTTTCTTCATCTTTGTGTTTTCCGAAGTCTTTAGCTCAATGTGCAGTCCTGAGCAGGCTCTCAAAAGACTGAGATCCAAGTCAGTGGCTGAGCTCCGGGAGGCATCAAAATATAGAAGCAGGGATTGAATCAACTGATAAACTCGTCTAGAGGAGCAGCCCTGGAGGGAGAAGAACAGAGGCTCAGGTGGGAGCTTAATTCACACTCTCATGGAGTGTCCTCCACGAAGGTGAAGCTTCATGATGTCCTGATTGCCCCTGGCTCACCAGGGTTCTCCTTCTGACCCTGAACCGGTGTGTGTGAGAGGGGCTCCTCCTCTTTCGTCTTCTCCCTTAGGGCTCCTCCTTGGTCAAGGATTGACTACGGAGCTTCCTCGCTTTTGGTCTTTAGAACTCAGAACCTACTTTCAGCCAGGATAACGGGTTATTGAAAATAATAACTCACAGTAGCTTAGTGTTCTGGTGAAGGGGGAATCCTTCACAGTCATGGGACCCTTGGAGCCTGCCATCAGTTACAGATGCCAGGATGTACCTCTGTGTGTGTGTGTGTGTGTGTGTGTGTGTGTGTGTGTGATGCATACGTGTAGCTTCCTGGGAGTATGTGCACACCCATGCAAGTGTGTGCATTTGAGTGTTTATGCATGTGAAAGAGGGTGCATTTGGGCCCAAGTCCTGTAGAGCAGATTTACTCCCTAGAAGTCTACCCTGTTAGTTCAGAAGAAGGTAGCATTTTCTAGACTTTTCAGTCATAAAACGACCTGAGCCCAAACATTGATTTGAATCTCCTAAATGTAGTTGTGAAAATGCCTGCAATGCAATGCTGCACCACCATAAAACTTGACATTTCAGAAGCTAAAAGAAATTCTTGAAGTCTTCTCTTTTAAAAAATCTCATCAGGTCTTTAAGAGCTAAGCATGAATAAAATTTATCAATATTAAATATTGTATCAGTTGAGATTAGGATCATTGCACTAATATACACACAGACACACAAATACATTGTTTATTTTTCTCTCAGGTAAAAGACACTCAGTGACTGGCAGTAGCGAGCATTGATAGAATAGATCAGAGAAGCAGTGAGGGCCCCAGATTTCATTGAGCTCACCCTCCACCATCCCTAGGGTCTACCTCTTGTTCTCATGGTCCAAAAAGGCTGCCAGAGCTTCAGTCATCTTATCCACATTTTAGGCCAGACTTGCAGAAAGGAAGGAAAAAGGCATACCTCCTCTTTTTAAAGAGACTCTCTGAGAACACTTGGGCTTACATGTGACTGTTAAAAGTTGCTATGGCCACACTAATTGCAAGAGAGGCTGGGAATGCAGCATGTTTAGTCGGGCACATGACTGCTCTGTAAACACCGGAGTTCTGCTCCTAACATAGATGGGAAGGATGGAAATTCAGTGACAAGCGGCAGTCTCTGTCACATTCTATAGGGCTCTTATCTCTCAGCTATACCATCCTGCTCTGTTATCTTCATCCCCTGCTTGGTGGATAAGGCAGGTGCTATTATCCCAGTGAATTGTGAGCTCTTTCAGGGAGGAGCACTTTTATCAGTATTTTCAATCCTGTCTCTTGAGGTCCCTTCTTTTGCTTGGTATCTGGCGTATTATTAGTTCAAAATCCTCATTTTACAGGTGAGAAAACTGAGCCAAAGGGAGGTGAGGTGACTTACAATGCCATTTCAATTATGAAGGACATTTCTTGTTACACTAAGAAAAAGAGAAATAATTTTTCTTTGTGGTTTCCCCCTTTGGCAAGGATGACATGGAGTCAGTGAGCATGAGGTAGGTCTTCCAACAGCATTTAAGAAAGCCCTTGGTTCAGTCCCACCCAGGCTCTGGCAGTGCCTCATCCTCTGGCTCTCACAACATCCTGCCGTGACTAAGCTCTGTTTTCTCTTTTTGCGGGAATAAACTTTTACCAGACCAGGCACGATGCTGAGTGCTTTATAGCTATCATTCACTTTGATTTTATGACTCTTTGAGTAGGTGTCTGTTCTGATCACCTCCTATTCACCCTGCTAGTGAAGGAGGGATGTTCTGCCCTAAATAGTATGAAGTGGCTGCATACACGACCCCTGACACTGGACAGATGAGACTGACATTGGTTTGTTGGTCACACACACTCACAGCCCTGGGGAGGAGGACGCCACATGCCATGCAGGGCCACATGGGGCTGCACTCAGGAGCAGAGTCAACCAGCAGGGGATGCAGGATGCAGGCTTTGTAGTGACAAGCAGGTGAAGTGACTCTTGGTTCTCACAGCAGGATGTGATTGGCTAGTTTGAATAGTTTTGTGGACTGGCAGGGAGGTGAAAGCCATTAGGTCGAGGACCTGGTGGGTGCAACTGGTCCAGCTGAGAGAGGAACTAGCTGGGAGGGGAGCCATCCCATTGGGTGGGGGGCATATCTGGCCAGAGCAGGGGAACTCATGGCTAAGCCTCTGGGACCCTGTGAGGCTCAAAGATGTCAAGGCAGCATATGGAGTCTCATAGTAATTGGGGGATATCGTAAAGTATAATTATCCCCATTTTACAAAGGAGGAACTGAGGCCTTGGGACGGCCAAGGTGACACAGCCAGTATGATGCTGAATCTGACACCAAAAGGCTTTTTCTTTCCTTGATATTGTTCTGCATCACAGCATTATCGTATTTGAACCCCACTCCCACTATGTGAGAGAGCATCTTGCCAACGAGGAGACTGAGGGTCAGAGAGAGATGCGAAATGCTCCAAGTCACACAGTAGACAGAGGGCGGGCAGAGCTAAGTTAAAACTCAGGGTGCTCATTCCAGGGCTTTCACCTGCTGGCACAGCTGCCTGTGGGCTTGGCTCTGATATGAGGAGAGTGGTCACAGCCTACCAGCTCCCATATCTCTGCTTAGCATTGGGTAGGACATGCCCTTGGTGAAGCAGATAGGAACATCAGCAAGGTTTCTGCAGCTCTGAGAATTTCTTAAAGATAGCACAAGAGACTGGACTAAACTATTTAGGTAATTTTTTTTGGTTTCTCTGTGGAGAAATAAGGACTGGGACCATCAAATTAAGCATATACATATCCAGGGGTGATATTCAAATATTTAATAACTGCTGGAAAGACAGTCAGTTCTAACTGGACCAGGCATTAACTATGTAGTTGGTGGATGGTGGAAAGTTCTGGGGGCTCCTGAAGAAGGGGCTGGGGCAACAGGAAGGATACTTGGAGATCTTGGGGGCAGGGCTATTTGCCAACCAGCACAGAAGTATTTCAGTATTCTATTTCAGTGTTTCTCTCTCTCTTTCTTTTTTTCTGAGGAAGAGTAGCCCTGAGCTAACATCCACCACCAATCCTCCTCTTTTTTTTTTTGCTGAGGAAGATTGGCCCTGAGCCAACATCTGTGCCCATCTTCCCCTACTTTATATGTTGGGACACCTGCCACAGCATGGCTTGATAAGCTGCGCATAGGTCCACACCAGGGATCTGGACCGGTGAACCCCAGGCCACCAAAGCGGAGTGTGCGAACTTAACTGCTGCACCACTGGGCTGGCCCCATATTTCAGTATTTCTATATCAGTTCTGGCCTTACCATATGGCCAGCAATCCTGCTGCTGGGTATATATACCCCCTGAAATTCTTCCCAGGTCCATAAGGTGACATGTGCGAAGATGTCCATCCCAGTGTTGTTTGTGGTGGTGGGGCATTGGGGGCATTCTGGACACCATCAATGGGGAGTGGATGATGTACACAGTAATAAAGAGGAGCAGACCAGACAAGCACAGAGCAACAGGGACAGAGCTAAAAGCCACCACACTGTGTGGAGTGATACACACGAGAAGATTGAGATAAAAGATGAATGACTATTTGTATAAATTTTAAATGTATGCATTTGAAACAACCCTACACATTCCACAAGGACACCTGGAAATGGAAGGATATCAATAAGCATATTAGAATGGCTGCCTATGGAGGGTGGGATGGCAATGCAAGTGTGGAATGGGGGAAAAAAGCATAAAAAACAGGAGAGGGGCCTTGTGTGTGCTAATGACGATAATACGTCACAATTGAGAAGTATGAGAAATTTAACCTTCTGCAACCAAGGGGAAAAAAAGAAAAAAGAAAGAAAGAAGAAGTCAGTGCCGCTGACCTGTGCTTATGGGTATTTGCAGCTGCATTTCAAGAGGAAGAGTGGGTGCATTCGAGAGAGCGACCTGCCAGTTACTGTGAGTCAAGATCAGCACTTGCTTTCCACCCTGCTCCCCCAGAAAGCTCTTTTGGTTCCTTCGCATAACCATATCTCGATATGGTAGAATTTCCTCATTATTGCAGTAGTGCAGCAAGAAGTTGGGATTTTTTCAAAAGAAATTGTAATAGAAAATTTCTTCTGTCCCAAAGACTGAATGGACCACTTTCACTGACATCCCATGGGAAAGAATTCAGTTGCAAGCTCTCCCCTAGTGGCTTGGGGGCTGGTACAGGTGGACTTTATCCTGGGCAGCAATGTACCTACCAGGATGACCAACTGTTCTGATTTGTCTTGGGCTGAGGAGGTTCCTGGGACACTGGACTTTCAGTTTTAAAACTGAGACAATTCCAGGCAGACTGGGAAGAGTTGGGCACCCTACTACCCAGGTAACCACTGGGGAAACTATTACTGGGGAAGCAGAAGAGAAAAGATTATGGGGTTGTACCTAGCAGTCTCTGCCACTTTTCACTCTTCTAGTTGGAAGTGAAGGCTAGATCCTAAGTTCTATCATACAAATGAAGGATTATTAAGATAGGTAGGTGCAGAACTCCCCCAGAGGAAAAACCATGAGTTGACACATCTGGTCTTTGGTGCCTCTAGGTTTGCCTTTGTGCATCCTTCCTGAAGTCTGAAGGCTTTAGTTCATCCATTCATCCATCCATCGATCCACCCATCCTTTTATTCTTAAAGCAGTCACTGAGCATCTATAATGGGCAAGGCTCTGAAGATACTGAGATGAATAATATCACATAGGGCCAGCCCTCAAGGAGTTCACAGTTTAATGCAGGAGACTCAATCCAAAGCAGGTGACAATAGTACAGGGGTATAACCGTATATGAGTATAACTGGAAGTTTGTACAAAGTATAACAGGGCCCAGTAGAAGGAATAGCTAAATATGATTTGGGTTAGGGGAAGTTTCAGAGAAGGGGTGATGGTAGTGGAGGCTAAACTGGTGTTTGCCTGATAGAGAAGGGGATTATAGAAGCAGGCTCCAGGCAGCGCCAAGGCTCAGAGAGCACACAGTGAGCACAGTGGAAAGATGGAGCTCATGTGTGGGCTGCAATCTAAGAGTAGAGAGTGTGTGCGTTGGGGTTGGAGTGTGTGTTGGGATGTATAGGCATGAGTAAGACAGAGAGAAAGGTGCGAAGAGTTCGAAATGTGGCTGAAAAGCTAAGTTTTGGCCAGATTATGAGTCATTTGGAAGTCCATCCCTTGGAGCATTTTTATGACCTGACTTCTCAGACAAAGCCTTTACTATGATAAAGGGTGTTATGAGTATCAACAAGTGGAATGTAATACACACTTGCCCAAAGGCTTTGGACCATGGCACAGGTGTTCTATGGAACTCACCTTGGGAAATGCTCAAGGATTCTCAGACGACACCTCCAAGTACCTGAGGAGAGTGTTTCTTTGACCTGGAGACTTAGGCCATTAGTCTGTCACAGGGTTTTCTGTTTTTAATAATTGATAAACTGTGTCCTTTTATCTGTAGAACTGTAAAGCTTTTAGAGCTGGCAAGGCCCTTGGAGACCATCTCATCCAGACCCAAATAGAGAGCCAGTGAGAGATATCACTGAGCTGATCAGGGGAAGAGGCAGATTAGAATTCAAGCCTTTGGATTTTAAGACCATAAATATTTAAGATACTTTCAATATAAAAATAATATAACAGGGCATTTAAAGTAAGCATAAAATAATTTTGTGAAAGAAGAGTGATCATTGTAGCAATAATCTGGAATAAAAGTCTGCTAACTAATTAACTAGATTCAGTCCTGAGCTGCCTGACATCCAAGCAAAGAGACGGATGTGATGGTTTATGTGTTTTCTTTTTACCTGATAGAAGGTAAGATAAAAATAAAGAATGCCAGTTCCCCTCAGGAGCAGATGGAACCGAGCAGCCCTGTGACAGAGCCTTTAGTAATTCACTTTACAAATGTGCAGAGCTTATAAAACGTCCTGGAAATTCAGTCTTTAAGGAGGTTGAAGATAAACAACTAAAATCCAGTATGGTATGTGCTGTGAAAGAGAGAAGTAGAGGGCGCCGAGAGAGGGTGGAGAAGAGATACATAATCCAGGATAGCAGGGGCCTTTCCAGTGGGTGGCGTTTATCGCTTGAGGGAAAGCGAGTTGGTTGAGCAAAGAAGGGCATGGTAGTTGGGAAGCCTATTCCAAGCAGAGGGAGCACTACTGTGAATGCAGGGAGATGTGAAAAAGCCTGGTGAGTTTGGGAAATTTGCAAGTGTTTCAAGTGCTCAGATGGGCTGGGGTGACATTCAGCCTGCTGGCTAAAGGGTAATGAGTAAGAGGCGCCAACTGAATAAATGTTAACTATTCATTCCTAATAGCCCTCACTCTCCACCTTCCTCCCAGAGATGAGAGCATCTTCATTTTCACAGGTAGACCTGTCCCAATTTAAAAAGAAAATTAGTACTTAACTTGCCTCCAGGAGTGACAGCCAGCTGGTTTTCTGTCATTTGACTTTTAGTGAGAATGAAAGGTCAAGGACAAGTTCAGGTGGGGAGAGGGAAGGGAGTACATGGACGTGTGGGTAAGTGGGTAAGAGAGAGAGACTTCAAAAAGGGGAAAGTATCGGAGCAAGGAGACTCTGGAGGCCTGCCAGACAGACTGCACACACCCCACGTGTGCTTGAGGCATTTCCAATGACTCTGGGTGTCCTTTCTGAAGCCGTGGAGGAGTGAGTGCCATTGTCATCTGATGGTTAGCCCCTTACAGGTTAGTGCATGGCTTGTCTAGACGCTCTCCTATGGGCATGGTTAATGAAGAGGGGATAGGATGTCATAGCATGTGGCACAAAGATGTTTTGATGGGGCAGGAAGTGGGCGTGTGGGAGGGAAGAGGCAGTTGGACAGCTCAGAGCATGCACTGTGGCGATGGAGACTGAGGCCAGAGAAAGGGCCTATGGACACAGGGAGTGAGAGCAGTGCGTGTGTGTGCCTGTGCACATGCATGCACGTGTGCCTGTGTGTGTAGGAGTGCATTCATCACTTTGCCTGGCTCAACCTGGGTAAACTTCCAGGGAACAGGCATGCTTTTTATGGTCCATAGAACACTTTCCTGTTTATTATTTCATTTGCTTCGCATGATCACTCTCGAGGGAGGAACTTTTCTTACAGATGAAGAAACCAGGGCTGAAGGGCTAAGTGACGTGCTCCCGGGGCTCCCCACAGGGTACAGCAGGCTGACAACCCCAGTCTGTATGACTCTCAAATCTGCACCCCCTCTACATCCACCCCCTCCTATGCCCACAGTGGAGGCCTGTCCTTCCTGTCCTCAGTCTTCACAGATGCCAGGTGGGGGCCCTTTCTGGTGCCTTCCCTCCAGTGCACATGCGCCATCCAGACCTGGTGAGAAGGACCTCACTCCCTGACTCTTCTGCACTGCAGACGCCTTCCGCAGTGCTTAGAGATTCTGAATATATTTCATTCTCGGGTAAACAATGCTGGACTTTTTAGATAAATTTAGTAGTTTAAAAATGATTAAATAGCTAACTGCTGGGAGAGATCTGGGAGCATTCTTCTCAGGTGCTGATAAAATGTAAACATATTTTGAGAATAATCTTAGATCTTATGCTAAAGATGATGAATTGTGTATGAAAATTACCTTCTTCAGCTGCTTGCAAACAGCAGTGTAGACAAATGCTTTGGATCCTCTTTCACAAGAGAGGGGGTAGGCTCAGGGGAGCCAAAGAACCATGGGATTAGGGACAGAGGGCCCCCAACACCTGTTCCCCAGCCACCTGCGTCTCCACCTTGCCTTCCACGAGCTGGACCACCATGCTGGAGTCTGAGAGAAGACTGGCTTTTGCTTTTGCTTCTCCTCTGCCGTTTCAACTTGCTACTACCCTCTCCTCTGCCAAACCTCCCCGTAAGGTGCAGGTTTCACCTCCTCTTAGAAGCCTACCAGACAGTGTAAACATGGCTCCTTTTGTCTCACTCCCACTGTGGGTTTTGGTCAAATAAAAATGATGAGGAAACCCAGACACCATCCGGTACTTCGATGAGGTCAGAGAAAGTGTCTTTCACCTTTTCCATACATCCCTTTGCCACATGCCCTCCCCTATGCCTGGCTCAGTGCCTGGAGCGGAACTACATGTGGTCTTTCTAGGTGGTTCTCTGAGGCGAGTGGTCAGCGGCTGCCGGGTTGGGGGCAGCTGGCAGATCGCGGGATGTGGGTCGGGAACCCAGAGAACACTGGGTGCCTACAGCTTGGAGCAGCTGGCTCTGAAGAATTATTGCAAGTCTGCACAACTTAAAAATCTGCAGTTTGGGGGCGGGAGGGGGAGCGCGGGGGTGGGTCCCCGAGCGTCCCATTTCTCCTCCGGGCGGTTCACTGAACGTTCTCGCTCACTGCAGAGGGGTCAGAGATGCCTTCTGGACCACACGCTGCCCTCGCTGAGGTCCTGGTTTGTTCCTCAACCTCAGCCTAAGGCATCTCCATCTGATGTCCTCTTCCACGCTTTGGCAAGGGGACCCTACTCGTCCCCCCTTCCGTTCAGTGCATATGTCTGCTACCTCTTCTGAAATGGTAAGTCGAGGAATCGAGCGCGTAAAACAATTTCCTTCTGCACTGTGCCTGAGTCTTCAGGCAGCTGGGCTGGTGGTAAATAGGAAGGACCGGAGGCTGTTTCCTCCTTCGCACTTTGTTTTAAAACAACTTGGGGCCTCGAGACCTCCTAGGAAAATCCCAGCAAATTTGCAGAGTGTAGCTTGGGCGGCGACTTTCCAGAGGCAGTTGCCGGAGCCGCCGGGGCCACCGGGTCGTGATGCTCCCAGCCCTGGAGGGCTCTCAGGTGGGAAGCGCGGGGCACGCTCCTGCTGCCACCCGGACAGGGTACGCCGCTCCAGGGGTGACTCTGCACTTGAGTCTGGGCGGGGGCGCGCGTCCCGCAAGGCCGCCTCTCTGTCCATCCATCGGTCTGCCTGTCGCGCGGCCTGACGCCCGCAGGCAGCAACCGCCGGAGGCTGAGCGCCGCGCCCTCGGCTAGGGGAGCACAGGCTGCGGGCCCGATACAAGGCGGCGGGCGGAGCTGGGACTAATGGGGCGGTGGCCGAACGTCTGGCCCCGCCCCGCCCCGCCCGTGGCTCCCGGGCGCCGCGCTCCTGCCAGGCGGGACCGACCGACGGACCAACGCCGGCCACCCGGCTCTCCTTGCCGCCGCCGCGGCAGGCGCGGGACCGCGCGGCGAGGCCTGATCCCTGCAGCGCGGACGGGCGGCGTCGCAGAACGGAGCCAGCCAGAAGCGCCCGGACTCCTGCAGGTACCCGCTGGTGTACCCACCTCCGAGCGCGCTCCGGAGACTTCACCGTGCCACCCCTCAACTTTCCCCACCTTTTGCTGCCTCACTCCCTCCCGTGGTCATGGGTGCACGACCTCGTAGGTCTATGCCCGCAGGGGACTTTGCGTCCTGCTGGGTGCCTGTCTCGCGGCGCTCCCCATCCTCCGGTCCCTAGAGCCCGGAGTCGTCGCTGGAGCCTTAAGGATCCGCCTGTTGCGCGAACTGCGGGCAGTCGGGATGGTGTCTGAGTCCCTCGGAAAGCTGCTCTTGGGGGTAGGGTGGTTGGGGTGGAGTGGAGGACGGGCTTGGAGGCGGGAGAATCGCTGAGGCAGGCAAAGGCGGCACTTCGCGGAGGGGCATCCCTGGGGCGTTTCCTTAGCTGGGAAGCCGTTCCTTCCCTTCCTCAAGAGGAGGCGCTTTCCCGACGAATGTAAGTGCTGTCCAGGCCGCCTGCTCCGCCTTCTTCCCTGTCATTCCTCCCCTCCCCTTTGCCCTGCAGCGGTGCAAGGAGCCCCGCGACAGTTGCAGGGAAGAGCGCACCAGGGCCCTTGTCCTGGCGCAGTGCTGCGCCCAGGAACTGCGGGCGCGCTCGGGGTGGGAGCAGCTTGGGGTTTGCAGGGCCCACATCGAGTCGCCTGCAGCCTCCCCACGTTTGGATCAGTGGTGGTGGTGGGAGTGGGTGGTCCGGGGTCGGAAACTTCCCTGTCTTTCTGGAGGTGAATGGGCTGGCGAGCGAGTCAGACCTGCCGGCAGGGGCCGCGGCAAGCCAGGCTGGGCGCCTTTCGCATTGCAGGGCTCATTCTGAGCAACACCACGCCCCCCCCCCCCCCCCCGCCCCCCCAGCTTTGTGTCTCCTCGTCTCTTTTGGGAAAGGAGCACCTTTTGCGCCCTTGGTGTCTCCACCATCTCGGCTGGGGAGACTGAGCTGGAGTCTAACTCAGGCAGCTTTCGGCAGGAGGGGAGGACAGCAAAGAACTGCCTTCACCCGCCGGAATAACCCGGGGACCCTGGTTTGATGCCCGAGTGAGGGGCGGGGGGCGGGGGTGTTCCTTGTCCTCATAGAAGGTAGACTTTTGGTTCGCCCCACTCTTGGTTCTTCTACTTCATCTTACCCTCTGAAGAGTGGGGCAGGTGGGGAAAACCAGATCAGAAACCTTACCCTTTTCATATATTTCCTTAAGCGATTTGCATGACCATTCGCTTAGAACTGTGTAAGTTACCCCTAGCTGCCCCCCTTTTTGGACTACTTGCAAATACCTGCCCAAGTAAACAGGAAGGAAGCATTTTCCTGCGCACCTGCCCCCTTGCTAAAGGCGGATGCTCCAATGTCTGTCCTCCCCACGTATCTCAGGCTGAAAGAGGGTGGCATTGATTCTGTGGTTGCACTTGGTGTGATGTATAGGTCTCTCTCCTTCCGTGGGTTCTGAACTCCTTGAGGACGTTGATTCATTCAGTCTGTGTTTGCAACCAGCCCAGGGTGGGTGGGCCAGGCCATGGGCTCTGCTCACTAGCATACACTGTAAGGGATGAAGTTTCTGCTCCAGTCTAGTTCAGTTCTTCCTTTTTTCTCACCAGATTCCTTCCTTTGCCTTTTCTAATATTAAATTTGTCATTTCAGAACTAGGAATTGTCAATATTGGGATAGGGAGGAGAAGGTGATGCTGAAGTGCTTAAGAACTCTGAATCAATAGCTTGCTGTGCATATTCTAAGGAGATTTGTGGGATCTGTTTTAATTCAGTCTCGCGTCTGAACCATTATTACCTGGAAAAGCAGCCCAGATAAAGCCATTAATGAGCTCTTGCTGGTCAAGTGTATGAGAGCAAATGGGGAGGTTGGAAGCAGACTTTGTTCTGTTCAGAAGTATTAAAATTTTAAAAATCCAATGCTCTGACGCTTGGGTTTGCCAGCAAAGCACCAGCTAAGCTTTTTCTTCTTTTTTTATTATTGTTTTTTTAATAAAGAGAAGGAAGAATGGGGACTCCAGCCACCCCCTCTGTCTTCAGTGAATTTTGCCCTTCCCTGTAATCCTTCACAGACTCTGCATCCCTCTGTTCTACCAGAGATCTCAGTCTGCGCTGTGTCTGGCATTTGGGATGAGAATGTGTGTCAGCTTTGAGAGAGCAGGCACCACAGGGTTTTCCTCCTCCTCCTCTTTTTCTTAATAGATAACATTTGTTGGCTGGGTACCGTATGCCAGCTACTCTGCTCGGCACTTTTCCAGGCATTATGTCATTTAATCCTCAGAACAGTCCCATTAGGAATTGAGACTTTCCTTCTTCATCGAAGTATTTCCGTGGGAGCCAGCAGTAGCTGGAACCCCTCTAGGTGCATTCTGATTGCATGGGGCTGGGCCGGAGGTCTCACTGGCAGGAGAGGACAGCTATTCAGGGTAGGTTGAGGCAGAGGGGAAGGTGGGTGTGTTTTTTGCCCCACTTATAAGGTGTCAGGAAGTACCTCCAGAGTACCACTGGGTGAAATACCCACAAGGAGAGGTCACAGAGAACACACTAAGGCTGGGGACCTAGGGTCCAGCCCTGATGTCTACCTGCGTATGGCTCCTTGACTTGACATAAGTATCTAGGCTTCTCTGAGTCTCAATCTGTTTAGCTACAAGGATCCAGATGTTTAATATTTGTCTTTACCGTGTAATAGGACGGCACTGAGAGCTCTCAATGTGTTAACTCATTTCATCCTGATGAAAACCTTAGGAGAGGCTCTATTATTACCCTATTTTAGATGAGAAAAGAGACAAACTGAGTAACTGGTGCAAAGTCACACAACTGGGACAATGTGAAGCCAGGATTCTATCCTGGCTGTTTGGCTGCAGAGCTGTTGTGAGATTCTGTTCTCCTTGTTTATTCCTACAGCCTCAACACTGTGCCTTGTGCTTAGTAGGACTAAGACTGGGTTCATTGAATGGTGACAGGTAGAGGTGGCTTGCCATTACCAAGTGGCTTTTTGGCCCCCTGCCCCCCATCTCATCCTTAAAAGAAACCTTGAAAACTGTGCTAGAAAAATGTTCTATTTGCTTTCGCCAAAGTAGTTGTCTTTCCAATGGAATTCTGCCCAGCTGGTTGGGAAAAAGGAAGACAGACCATACAGATCATGGGCTAGGTAAACATTATGGCTATTTCCAGAAAATATTATCAATGAAAAACCCAGAAATGTGCCAGCACACTGCACTCTGAGTCAAATCCATCAAAAAAGCAAACCGGTAACCAATAGTCCTTCCACAAAAATTTATCGTGTGGGTGCCATGTGCCCAGTACTGCAGGCACAAGGGCAGGCAGAATCTGAGACATGTCCTCCAAGCTTGAACTTACAGTGGACCTGAGACTCACACATGTGTCAGCCCATGAGTATGGTGATGGATGGTAATCAGTCTTTGGGTGGTGAACGTGATATAGTCTACACAGAAATCGAAATATAATAATGTACACCTGAAATTTATATAATGTTATAAACCAGTGTTACCTCAATTTAAAAAAAGCAAATACCTATAAAATATAAATAGGATAACACTTTATTTGCATTATAATTTAAATTTCGTTATTTTTTAACTTGTGTTTTATCATAGAGGTGACCGACAAAAAAAAGATTAACAAGCACAAGACAGGACAATACTAGGTGGTAAATATGAGTCCTGGTAAAGATCACCATGCTTGTCCCATTTGTATAGCCTATTGGAGTTTGTAGAAACTTTCACTGAGTTATCTCATTTCAGTTCTCGTAGTAACTGAGTGTGATAAGCGACAGGCAGGGTGGAGGTTAGGAAGCCCATATTGCAGATGAAGAAAATAAGGCAAAGTGAGGCGTGGACTTGGCCATAGCCAGGGGTCTTCTGAGTCCAAGTCTGTCATCTTTCTGCTTCACAATGAGGGCAGTGGAGGGTCCTTGGAGGTGGCGGAGTTTGAATTTCATCCTGAATCTGGCTTTTGGTTACTGCTCTTGGCTTGCCAGCGTACTTAGTAGGGGCTGGAAAGGAGGAGGAAGTACTTTTTGCTGTTTTATTTTTGCATTCAGGGACCCTGTATGTGAAGAATGGAGAGAAATTGCAATTCTGATGAACACAATAACAATTTTTAGAATGTGCAATCAAATATTGAAGCTGACTTAAAAGAATTTCCATCCTTGTGTTCCTTTATCATTTCTCTGGAGCGCCTTTTGCAACTTTGCAACACATGCACACCTCCCCCTTATAAAAACAAACTCTTTTTTCTAAGCTGTAGTTAGTAGATTAGGTTGTAGTATATTTCTTTGTGGGCAAGGGGGGCTCGCTCTCTTTGCAATCCTGCAGAGCCTTGCACCATTTGTTTTCTCTGAGTAGACACCCTGTAAAATTGTCTTTAATTGCACAAGCATTGAATGATAAAGGCCCAATATCTGCTTTTAGTCAATCATTTTATAGATAAGCAGTTATGTTGACAGCAGCTGGCTTCAGTTTGCTTGTTGAAGTCCCCAGTGAATGAAGCATCCTGCTGATCATCCAGAGCAGATCAACTGAGTTCAACTGAACACCCCGCAGATGATTACCAATGTTGACTTAATAATTATCTTATGTAGTCATAAATATCCTCTTTACAAATACAAATATGTACAAGCGTTCGTTCAACATGTATGGGAGTACTTACCCAGTGTTACATACTATACTAGGGTCTGGGTACCCCCAGGGTAAAGGAAACAGTTACAGGGGGTGGGAGGTTGGCACGTAGACAGACCTTACACCAACAAATGCAAACATTTAAGTAGTGGCAAATGCTCTAGAGAACTTCATAGGGAAGAATAACAAGGGTAGGGAGGGCCCTAGTTCAGCTGGGGCAGCTGGGGAGACCTTTCTGAGGAAAAGACTTCATTCTGAGGGATAGGTAGGAGTTTATCAAGTGAAAAGTGGGAGAAAGGGAATCCCTGGCTGTGGAAGTGGTGTGAGGATTCTAAGGCAGGAATGAGCATTGAGTGTCGGAGGAACTCCAGGAAAAGAGGTGGTTGGGAGGAGGTTGGGGAGAAGAGCAGAGACCAGATCATGCTGCACCCTTTGGGCCAGCTTCAGGATCTTTGAGTTTATCCCAAGGGCTGTGGGAAGGAATTCATGGATTTGTAGCAGGGGAGTGTCAAGAGCCAATTTATATTTCTAGGAGATCACTTGTGAAGCCTAGATTAGAGAAGAAAAGATTAGAGAGGTTCAAGTGTGGCAGATGGGAGCCTACTTAAGAGGTGTGTGTGAGAGGTGGGACCTAAAGCCAGATGGGACTGAGTGAAAAATGAATGGGAGGTGAAGAAGTGAAGACCATACATGTATAGGTTGGTTATGAAAGGGAACAGAGAGACAGGGTGGGTGTGGGGGAGGGTTTGCGTACATGCATGTCTACAGAGAAGGCGACCTTGGCTGAGGTTAGGGAGCTGAGTCCAACTCTTCAATAAATCAACGCATGCACATCTCTGTGTGTAGATTTATATGGTGCTAGCACTTCTAGAAGATTAGAAGTGTGAGTCCTATCTCTGGCCTTGTCTCCAATTGCTGAGTAAGTTTGAGTATGCTCCCTCATGAAGACTTCTTTCAGGAAGGCTGAATTATATCCTGGCAAATAATTAGTGTGTTGAAATAAGAGAATGCTGGCAGACTAAAATTTTGCGCTTGAACATACTTACACGTTTTCACTTTCATTCTTCTCTGGACTGGTTTGGCTTTCCTAAGTCCTGATTGACATGCCAAGGTGAGCCTGAAAGCATTTTCTATGATTTACTTAAGGTAAGGCGTTTGATTGGCCAAAGAGATGGGAGAACTCCGTGGTTGAAGACTGTGGTTTGTAGATTTGGATTGAGAAGAGATACCTGGGTTCTGGAAAGGATATTTCAGTAGTTTTGTCTTTGAGGTCAGTAAATCATACCTTCTGGGGAGTGTTTTTCTTTTGGGTTTTTAAGATCCCAATTTTCGAAGTGTGGTACCCTCATGAGGTCACTGACATGAGACCTCTGTCCACCTACCTCCCTTTGGTGATGATTTACCTGGCCAAGATTTATATCCCAGTCTGTTTCAGGGTCGAGCCTTCCTGGTGAAGCTTGTCTCCTCTGGGCTAAAAGTGTAAATGAGAAGTGTCATTATGTGGCAGTGTCCTTGTATCTATCAATCAATCAATCTATCTATCATCTATCATTATCTTTGCTGAAGTGTCAAAGGTATTGATATCTCCATACCTTCTCATCATCTCCTTAAGTCACAAATCCTGCAGTGTACGATCTCTAGATATGCAAAAATAGGAATCTCATGAAAGTTCATATGTTGCCTGAGAACTTCACCTTTTAAGCAGTTTCCCCAGACTTCTTGATCTAATTAGAAATCAAATCTCAGCATGATGCATCTTTTTTGGTGATGAGCACTGTGTTTTCTTCTCTCAGCTCCTCCAGACTTAAAATGTGGAAGGTGCATCATACTTACCTTTTTATCTCGTGTCTTTTGTATGGGGCTTTGAAGTAAAGGGTACAGGATGCACAGTTATGTAATGTGGCCCTAAACTCTAATGGGTTTGCTTTTAGTTGTTTTGTTTTTTTTTTACCTGTCACTCCTATTGCCCACATCAGTAGTTAAGAACACACAAGCAAGTCCTGTTTTACAACCCTTCATCTGTCAGTTAGTGTCAGCAACTCGGAAATCATTCCCACTTAAGCATTATTAGACATTGGGGTTAGGTTTCAGAATGCCCCACAAATGCATTACATTAGATGGTTTTGAGTCGTGGAACTGCAGGGCTGTGTGGTGTGGAAGGAAGAGAGGGAGTTCTCTCTCCTGGGAACAGGGCCCTGCTCCACACACCCATACACACAGACACACACCCTAGAGACTTAGTGCTCATTAGTGTGGGCTGCTTAGCTGATTGGATAGAAGTAAACAAACCACAGAAAAGGCCATATTGGGTATAGAGTTTCAGTTTTACAAGATTAAAAGCTTTCTGGAAATGGTGGTGAAGGCCGCATAACATCATGAATGCATATAATACCCTTGACTGTACATTTAAAAATGATTAAGATGGTAAATTTTATGTCATGTTTAATTTAGCACAATAAAAAATTGGAAAAAAAATTGAGATTCTAATGCTATGAAACAGTATTCTCAGGTGTTTTGGTCTCAGGACCTTTATATGCTTAAAAGTTGTTGAGAATCCCTGAAAAGCTTTTGTTAATGTGGGTTATATCTGTCAATATTTATGTTAGAAATTAAAAACTATATATTTTAAAATATTTACTTACTAATTTATATAAAATAACAATAATACTCTCATTGCATGCTAACATAAATGGCATATTTTTATGAAAAATGTCTTTTTCAAAACAAAAAAATTTTCAGTGGCACTGTTTTACATTTTTACAAATTTATTTATTGTCCGATTTACTAGAAGACAGTGGGATTCTTAGATTTGCTTCTCCATTTAGTCTATTATGTTCTCACACATCATATGCCCTCTGGAAGACTCCATTGGATACTTGTGAGAGAGTAAGAGTGAAACAGGAAAATAACATCTTAGTTCATTGTGAAAATAATTTTGACCACATGGACCCTTTAAAGGGTCTTAGGAACCCCAAGGGTTCCCTGACCACACTTTGAGAACTACTACTATAGAATAAATTCACCGCCAAGTTAATTTTTTTCTTATGTGGTATGTTTTAGCCTCTTTTCCTCTAATATTTTCTGAATTTGAACTTTAGCAGTTCAATATATTGCTTATCTATGATTTCAAATAAAAGAACTAGGTGACTTCTTAAAAAAAATGTGCCATCTTATTTTTTTCTGAGTTTATGTGACAAACAACAACAATGCCCCCCAAACCCTGTTTGCACCATTCCATTGTGAATCTCTTCAGAAGCTAACAATTAGTCAAGTGCAGAATTAGTTTGAATTTTTCTTGCTAAACCAACTTGAGTAGAAAACTCTTAGACATGGAAACTTTGAGTGTGAAAACAGGTAAAGCTAGCCATGTTTTACTCCAGAGTCCACAAGCTTGTTGTTTTTTCCGACTGCGCTCCTCTGTCCTGTGCAGTAAGGACTTTCTTTCTGCATCTCAAGGGGAAAGCCTGTGCTTGTACCGAGACCGTGCCTACAGCTGTCTCCGGGGCTTGGTCCTGAGCTGTCAGCTGTCACCGCCGTGCTCGCTGGAGGGCGTGGGTGCTCCTCAGAGGATCTCCTCTTCTTCCTTCCTGCTCTGTCCCACCTTGTTTTTCTTTCTATGGAGAACTTGGAAACTTAGAGGGGGCGGTGCGCTTGGGAAACAGATTGGAGAAAGGAGAGGAGTGCGAATTAATTTTAAGAAGTCAAACTGAAAACTCTTTCGACTTACATTGCTGTGGCATCTCATTATTTCATGATTTTTTTCATCTTGATGAAATGTGGAATTACTCATAGCAGATAGTTCTGGGCAAAGCATTAAAAAAAAAATCCTCCCAGGATGGCTTCCAGGAGCTGGATGTGGATGTTTCTGAAGCGTAAAAACGTTCTTTTTTCTACCTTCCAAATAATGGATAAGATGCTGTATTAAACCATCCCATTTATTTCACTATGTCTTTTAAAAACTTAAGTGAAACTTTTTTTTGTCATGCCATGAAATAGATAGTCACTGTGGCAACTTTCTACAGCAATAGACGCTTGGCGCTCTGAGAGTTTTGTTGTTAAATATGCTGAGGATTTATGATTTGGCAAAAGCGCTCTGTTACTTCTAGCAGCAATAAATGCCTTTCTACAATCCTTTAGAAATTCCAGAACATGTCAGGTGCTCAGACTGGGTAGAGAGAAACAATAGCTTGGTCAGACATTCTCTTCCCACCGTCCTGGCGCCTCGAGGAAGGGCTATGTGATGGAAAGGGACCTCCCAAACAGCCTTCTCCACTCTATTTTGAGCAGGAAAATCCTTGTCTTTTACCCTGAAGCAGAAAAATCATTTAGCCATCCATACACCAGACATCTCCCACTTAGCTGCGGTGTAGCAGACACTGATATCACTATGTATCAATGTGCTAAGAAGTAGGATTCTGCAAACACAAGGGGGAGGTGCCTATTTAGCATTACAAGTGTGTGTGTGTGTGCGCGCGTGTGTGTGTGTGTATTCACATGTGCATGTGTGGTACATCAAAGGAAAGTGTCCCGGCAGACGTGACATTTTGGGCTGATTTCTTGAAGACAAAACTGGAATTAACTGAAAAAGAAAGGAACAGAGGGAACAGCTTCAGTGAGGTTTGGAAATGAGAGCGCACCATAAGGTTGAGGATGGTAAATAATTTGACAGCGCTGAGGCAGAGGAGTTTGAAGTAGATTGGTGGGCGCTGAGACCAGAGAGAAAGGCAGGGATGTTTTTGCTTGACATTAGAGGAGGAGTTTGGACTCTGTCCTGAAGATGCTGTGGGACCACTGAAGGTTTGTGTAGAGTACAGACATACGTTCTAACTTGTAGTTTAGACAAGTCCCTCTGGCGGGCTGTGGAGGGGAAAGGGGCATTAATGAGAAGTGGGGGCAAGATAATGTCACTGACGTGTCTTCTAGTGTGATTTGGGGACACTGGATAAGGGCTTCTGTCACCTAGGTAGTTAATTTGGCCTGTTCCTTGAAGTCTGACCTTCCTTAAACTTCTATATTCTCTGCATAAATTTACATTTATATTTTAAGTTCAAGAATGGAGAACTCTCTGGGAAGATTGAATGGAATTTTTGGCCACACATCTGTTTCTTCTTCCTGAAGCCTCCTAATTTCCTTTGGGTAATTATCTCTCCCTGTTGAATGTTGTCTTGGTGGGATGCTACACGATAAGGACATCCTCCGAGGTTCCTCCTGCCCCAGTCCAGCCATTGGGTAGGCAGGTGGCATAAGTCCAGCCTATCAGACACTTTGTCAATGGAGTTACTCTAGGATGGAAGAGACCACTGAATGTGTTCCTTCCTGTGGCGGCTCCCTGACCAAACCTCTTCTTCCATGAGTTGTTTCTGCCTTCAAGTCCTTCTGAAGTGAACAGACAGGAGCCAGGTGTGCTTCTTCAAACTTCTGTTTGACCCTGAGAGCTTCATGTAGACTTCTGAAGTAAGCTGAATTTGTTTAGTGGGCTAACACCAGTTGCTCTTGCTTGTGTCCAAAGAACCCTAATAGAAATGGGAAATGCTTGGAGGCATTCACATCAGAGCCTAAAGACTAATCTCTTAGGGGAACAGGGAGCAAACACCAGGATCGTGTTTGCTGAAAGGGAGCAAGGGATGTACTGACAGGACATAAGAAACTAAGGCCCTGCAGACGAGCTTTGCTGGCTTCCCAGTGATGCTGCCGTGGTCCTGCTACTGGTGTGTCTACCTGGAGGGGTCAAAATAGCATCAAATAGAGGGGGAAATTTCTGTGTGCTTAGAATCCAGTTCTCACTCAGATGCCACTCAGAGCTCTGGCAACACTCAATGATAAAAGTAATAATAATAAATATTTATATAGCACTTGTGTGCTGGGCACTGTTATAAATGTGATATAAATACTAACTCATTTAATTCTCATAACAATATCTTTTATTAAATGGTTATATTACTTCTTCTATCTATTTATCTATCTATCTCTCAATCAACAGATGAGGAAACATCAAGGAGAGATTTTAATAATTTACCCAAATCATAAACTAGAAAGTGGCAGAACTGGGGTTCAAATCAAGGTACAGAGTCTGTGCTCTCACCTATGAATTTGAATCTTAGCTCCGCCACTACTGTCTGGGAAAGTTATTTAACCTCTCTGGCCTCAGTTTCTCCATCTGCCCAGTGGGGATAATGATAGCATCTGCCTGAAGGTAGATAAAATAAGGTGTTTGAAGCAGTGCCTAGTACAGAGTAAGCACTATCAAAAAGTTATTTTGTAACAGACACTATAAAAACAATTGAGTGTATATTCTTTATAGAGGTTAGCACAGAAAAAACCGTGAGTTTTCTCATGATCACCTGTGTTCTATACAATGACCTTTGTAGCTCTTCATACGAAGAGCATGAAATGATAAAAAGTCATTTTTGTTCTTCCCACACTCATTTCGGGAGACAAGACAAAAGTAAATTTTGTTTTAGGGACATGAGCCTGGGGCGTAAGGACAGACAGCAAACCACCGCCCACAGGAGCAGAGTGTGACCAGCTTCCCCAGCACGGGCCTCACTGGGAGAGCCGGACATGGGCTCTGGGCTGCCACCTCCCTTCCATGATTAACCATTCTGAACCTCAATTTCCTCATCCATAAACGGTGGGTGCCTCTTTGGGGTGACCTGGGGATTAAAGGAGATCATTCATTCATTCAGTATTTTTGCTGGGCATTAAGGGTGCAAAGATTAAGGAAAAACAGGCCCTGCCTTTGCGGAGCCCACAGTGCCGTGGTAGAGGCTTTGAGGAAATTGTTCTACTGCACTTCAGCAAGTTAAATACTCGGATGGAGAGAGGCACTGGTGGATGGGGTCGGGGGGGCCAGGTTTTGGGGTAGGGAGAGGTCTGGGGTCAGGGCTTGGTTCTGGAGAATGTAATAGACCTGAATCTTGAAGGCCATTTTGAGCAGACAAGTGAGAAGTCGAGGCACTTTTGGAGAATTTCAAGTAATTCTTTATAGTTCTTGAGTTTGAGTTGGGTTGTGGCAGGCGAGGATAAGGGATGAACAGTACTGATGACAATACCAAGCACCGAAGACTTTATTTTTATATTTCATTTTCAATCCTCCTAACTGCTTTATGTGATAGGAGGTATTTAGTATCCATATTTTACAAATGAGGAAGCAGAGACTCAGAGAACTTAAACGACTTGCCCAAGGTCACACAGCTGGTGAGTGGTGAAGCTGGGATTCAAGCAGTCTGGACCCAGAATTTGTCCTGAAGGCCAAGAGGACTTTAAGCCTGTGCATTTTAGAATGAATTTGAGGCCAGGGAATAGGGATAAGTCTAAGGCAGGGGAGCAATTAGAAGTCTACTGTAGTAAACCATGGAAAATGACTGAGTGTCTGAATTAAAGCAGAGGCAGGAGGGAGAGAGAAAGGAAAGGGATTTGAGAGACGTCTTGAATGTCCCAATGGGACACTCAAATGGACATGTCCAGCAGGCAGTTATATGAGTTCGAAATGAAGGAGTCAGATCTGGGTTGGAGATACACATCTGGGCTCCTAGTTAGATGAAATTCCTGGGGTGAAGAGCAGAGGGTCGGGGGAACCCATGGAGGGGTGCAGTGGGGTGGGGAGAGGACACAAATTTGAGGCCTGCAGATTGTATCCAGGCTACAGATCTGTTTGATTTGGCTTACAGTATTAAAATAGTAAAAACGAAAGTTGCCAACATTTAAAAAATTGAGAAATTTCCCGTAAAAATAAGATTTGTGGGTGTTCTTGACAATGTGTGCAATCCGACCAGGTGATGCCGACAGATAAGGGCTAGCAGTCCCCTTTTTGCAGTGCCGGTGCTCTCTAGCTTGTCACAGTGGCCAGGTGTCCTCTTCTTTTTCATTCTGGACACCTGCCCTGCCCCTGCAGGTATTTTATTGTATGACCTCAGATTTAAGGTTTGGGAAGAGGAAGCAGTTTCCCAGGAAACCAAGAATGAGTAGTCAGACAAGTGGTGTCAGTGACCTGCAGGGCTGAGAGGTTGGCAGTGACAATGCCTGGCACAAATCAGTCACATGCAGATGAGTAGTGTCTTTGAGGTTTGGTCACCTGGAGCTGCCTTTAGCCTAAACACTTAGTGGAGCGTTGGGGCAAGATTTGTAGGAGCAGATGGAAGGATGCATGTTAAAAAATGATTTCAAGAAGCTTTGTTGCAAAGAGGAATTTGCGGTTGGGAGATTTTATTTTGTTACTTTTTAATATGTGAGCGACTTGCGCATATCCGTATAAGGACACCTGTGATATGATAACACTTTCTTTATTTGTCCTTGACTTACAGTTTATAACTACAAGGAGTCCAGTCTTAGCCTTGGTAGTTCTTAAAACAGGGTATAGAATGGAGTGAAGTGCTTTACGTCTGAAGACAGCCCTGCCAACTTCAGATCTTACCAGTGTTAAATGCATATTTGCTCTTTTAATACGTAAGCAGCGGTGCCTTAAGGTGGGTAGGTCTGCGTTGGAACAGCAGCAGGTTAAGTCAAGCAGTGCCCACGTGGTGATTCATCCCCTGCGTTGACTCATGTGTCTGTACGCTTCCATTTTCTTTTATCATTTCCAGGTGGAATCTGCGTGATGCTCTTAATCAGCATCACTTCTATTGCAATCTGGCGTAGGGTGTTTTTATTGCTTTTATGCCATATGCCAATTTTTCCATTTACTTTTTTGTGTTTGTTTTATGATCTAACTTGATCCAAAATCTTATCTTCTGAGTGTGTTAGAACTTATCTATCTTGTCTTTGATGAACACTCTTTTTATTAAGGAAAAAAATATATCGCCCTTCTTCAGCGGCTAATAAATAAACTGCTTTGCTTCTGTGGTGACCACTATTTCAAAAGCACATTTGCTGTGATTTTTCTTTTCTCCCAGTAATGCAATGGGCAAGAGAGACTTTAAAGTTCGACATGGAATGGAAGCAGGCAGTAGCCAAGCCGTGTGACAAATGTCAACCAACTAATTGATTCATCAATTAATTCAACAAATAATTTTTAAGAACCTACTGTGTGTCAGGTGAGGTTCTGGGTACTTGGGACATGGTGGTGTAAATGATAGACACAAATTCCTGTCTCCATGGAGCTCATATCTGAGTGGGGAAACAAACAATAAATAAGATAAAGAAATAAAATATATGTCCCTAAGTGTATTTTAGGGCATGATAAATGCTAAAGAGAAAATATAAAGCAAGGAGGGCAAACAGGAATTTTGTTGGGGGCTATTTTAGATAGGGTAACCAAGGAAAGTCTCATTTGGAAGATATCATTTGAGTTAAGATCTGAAAGAAGTGAGGAAACAGGCCATGCAATCCCCTGGGGATAAAGCATTCCAGGCATAGAGATCAGCCTGTGCAAAGGCCCTGAGGCAGGAATGCGCCTCACTTGGCATGATTAAGGAATAGCAGGGAGACCAGTATGCTGCATGGCAATGAAAGAGAGTGATAGGAGTCCCAGATCAAGTCAGATGAGTACAGTGGGGGAGCGAAGGGAGTTTTACTTTGAGTAACATGGAAACCACTGAAGGGTTAAACATAGGAGTGACACGATGTGACATATTCTAACAAGATCTCTAGTTAAGGGATTCTTAACCTTTTTTGTGCCAGGGATCCCTTTGGTAGTCTGGGGGAGCCTAGGGACCACTTGTCAGAACAGCGTTTTTAAATGCAAAAATAAAAGCCATAGGATATAAGGGAATCCAATTGTATGGAAATACCATTATCAAAATATTTAAACCAATTTGTGATTTAGCAATATACGTGCTTCTTTATTAACTCCTTAAAGTAAATCTAGCAGTAGGTCTGTAACTACTGTGATTCCAAAGAAATCATGAATGTACGTGATATTTTGACAGACCTGCAACAACTCTGATATGATATGAAATTATCTGGGATTTCTGTCGGGGTGAAGTCACAGGTACAGCCAATACTGCCCTTGCCCACTGCCTGCATTTTTAATGGAGGAATTGCTAAATTTCAGTTCAAGATTAGTGAAAATCAAGATTTTTTTTTCCCATCTAATTTCAAGGACCTTCTGAATTCTCTGTGCAGACCCTTGCTCTGTTAGGTGGGAAATAGATTAAATGGGATACAAAAGAGCATGGGGTGATCTAATGAAATGTTGCGATGTTTCTGCTTGTGTCGCTCTCTGCATTTCGGAAGGAATTGCTGGAATTCACTGCTTGCCATTTCAGGTCACTGCACTTCCTGGTGGACTGTGGAACCCAGTGACAGCCTCCAAATTATGAGACATTCTAGGAACAGTGATAGCTCCAAGAGGTTTTTTTATCTTTCTCTGACTGGTTCCTTGTGGCTAAATAGTTCAGAGACCTGGGATATGGTCCCTTAGTTTTAGCAGATTCTCTGTATGGCACGTGAGATCCATTCTCCCTTCCCAGTGACATCTTGCACCTCGGTTAATTCCTAGCTCACACAGGTGTGGATGGTAAGGGCAGAGTTCTTTATATTCTAAGAAGAAATAATCTATATAAATATCTCTAGGTCATGTGGCTACATATTGGCCAAACTCATGTATTTTCTGCTCCCTGTACATACCACAGCTTTCTAGCCCTCACATCTCTACACGTATTCTTGCCTTTCCTTGGAGAGTGGCCTTACTCTTACTTGTCTCCTTTACTTGTTCATATCTGACCCGACCTCAGGGCTCAGCTCAAATGCCACCTGTTCATGTGGTTGTCCCTACTTCCCGGAGGGACCTGTTACCTCCTCTGAACTTTTGTGGCACCTTCTTGGTTCCTCTCCTCGTTGATACCTGACATACGCTGCCTTGTAGTGCAGCTATTTATTTACCTCTTTACCCTCCTACAACCTCTTCTAAGCTCCTTAAGCTCTGAGGGCAAGAGTGATGTTGTCTTTTGTCTTCGTAGTTCCCAGGACCATGCCTGCCAGAAAGCAGACGTGAATGAACAGCAGAAGCAGAAGCTGCAAATGACACAGGAGGACATCCGCGGAGCATTCGATCTCACCCAAATCCGTAAGTTCACGTCATGTCCATCCCACCCCCCTCCCCCCTCCCCCAATACCGACCAGGGCTGCTTAGGACTTCCTATTTCCCAAGTAGAATAACTATTTTCATAAGAGTTTTATAATACTTGTAAAGAAATTCACACACTGTTGAGAGGTACAGAATAGAAAGCAAAAATCACCCCAAATTTCATCATCCAGACAGAATGTATTTAACATTTTGGTGTATATTCTTACAGATTTTTTTTCACTTTATAAAGTCATACATATTTTATAAAGATCAGATCAAGCCATATATTGTATTATACTTATTTTTATTTTCACTTAGCATATTGTGACTGTCTTTTCATGAGTCTACAGGCAGTGGAGCATAGTGGTTAAGAGAATGGCTTTAGATCATTATTGTTTGAATTTAAACTTGAAGCTATCACTTAATAAGCTATTGACCCTGTAGATAGTTTTCTCCATTTACCAGTTTCTCCATCTGTAAAATGAATCCACTATAAATACTACTTGTACGAGTGTTGTGAGGATTAAATGTGTTCTGACCCATAGAACTCAGGGCCTGACTCAGTACGTGGGAGCTCTTACTGTCATTATTTCAGCATTAGTAATGGCCACAGAGTCTTCCACGGCATGGCCACCTCTGAATCTATTGAACCATTCCTTTGTTGACGGGCGTTTAGGTTGCCTTTGACTTTTCACTCTTGTGAATAATTCATGATGCAGTGAATATCCTTGTACTTACATCCTTGCACACTTGTCTGCTTTATTTCCTCAGGATATATTCCAAAATGTGAGACTGTGGGATTTTGTGATACATGTTGCTACGCTGTCCTCCAGAAGGTTTCCTTTAACTGATTTACACCACTATTAACGTTGTGTAATATTTTTTTTCCCTACTCCCTCCAAAACTGCTTGCTTTCGTTGCTCATTTTATCCCTGTGTTAGTGCAGATGTTTGATGCATCAGCCACTGAAAATATGGGGACAGATGAGGCCGAGGGCACACTCAAAAGCCCCCAGGTGGGCTGATTTGCTGCAGCCTAAGCCCCTGCTTTTGGTCAGCCACGCTGCAGGGGGACTCCTGCAAGGTGGAGGGTCCAGGGCAATTCCTTCCTGGGGCCACTGGAATGGCGGCAGTCATGTGGGCCACTCAGGGTGGCCCCAGAGCCCTGTCAACACGTGGGGGACTATGTTGGGGTCAGTGGCTGTGCGGTCCTGTGCTCTTATGAGATGCACATCCTTCCATGGGGCTTTTCCTGGCTTTCCTTTTGTAGATTGTCTTTGGAGGTACTCAGCAGCAGTCCGCTGCCTCCCTCTGCTCCCCGGGGAGGTTGTCTAGGAACACAGATCCCAAGGAGAGGGGAGTGGGGTTTACTTACCCTTAGGGATTTCTGGAGATGGCATTGCATTTATTCACTCTGGATGGCCAAGAGAAATGTAATTTATATTAACCTTTCAAATATGATTTGGAGTCTTTGCTTTGGAAAGCACTTACTGGTTTTTTCTCTGAAGACCAGAACTTCTATAAATTTATTTTTAATCCCCAAATATATTAGATCCTGAGAAGTTTTTATTATCTTCTTGAGATAGAGCAAAATAGAGAAAAAAAATCATTGTTAATTCAAGGATTTCTCATATTAACTTAAGATACTTCTTGAAATTTGATAATTTGGAAAAAGTAAGTAGTTTGGAGATATTCTTAGTAATCTAGGGTCTGAATCCACTGGAAGGAGTTGTATTATTCTGATTGCTTTGGATTATAGAATTTAAATATAAGTATAACACTTCTGGCACACAAATCCAATTATAGTAGTCTGATTGTGATAGTTTCATTTTATTTAAGCAAAACCTTGGACCACAATTCTCCTTAGTTAAGTAAGATAGAGGTAGGGTCGAATTTCACCTTTTGTTATTTTTCTTATTGTTTCATTACTCTCAGATTTTATTGAAAACTGGTCTGTGATTGATGAATAGTGGCAAGACTACAAAACTGACACATAATTGCGTTTTTCCTGGGGTGTCCATGAGTTTCCACAAGATTGGAGCTTTGGTCAGGAGTGGGTCTGGTCAGGAGGAATAGCAGTGCCTGCAGAAAGCTGTAGTAAGCCATGTCTTTGAAACTGTATTAGTGCACGTGCACTGGGTGTCATTCCAGCACCAACAATGTTGTCAAGTGTAAGACAGACACTCAGAGAAAATCACTAACCTTTACTCTGGACTCAAATTGCATGAAACATGCTTTGAATTTCAACAAAAGGTTAACTTTGCTTTTATCTTTCCTCATTTGCAAAGTTTTGCTTGTATGACACTGGAAATGCCACCGGAATTCACTGGAAATGAATTCTAGAAGAACAAGTATTCGGGAGAATATCCCCAGCCCCTGTCAGCGGATGAAGTATTAGTACAATCTGTCATTCTGAGCTTTCTGAACTTACAGCTCCCAAACAGATGTTTGAGGTCTTTCTTTTCTCCTTGTAGAGCAGTGGTTCACAACTGGGGAGTGTTTTGCTCTCCAGGCGACATTTGGCAATCTCTGGAGATGTTTTGGTGTTACCAACCCTGGGGGCCAGAAGGAGGTGTGCTGCTGGCATCTAGTGGGTAGAGGCCAGGGATGCTGCTAAACATCCTACGGTACACAGGATGGCCTCCACAAAAGGAATGATCTGGCCTTAAAATGTCAATGCTGCTGAGGCTGAGAAATCCTGCTGTAGAAGGTAGGAGGGTCAGGATGTCTCCAGGGAAACTGGCTGGCTGCCAGGAGGGTGCTCAAAGGTGCTGTTCACCTGCTACCCTTAATCACAGTTTAGGGTCAGGCTCTTTCTCAGCCTTGCAACTTCAGATCCTAACTTTCAGGTGTCCCAGAGCTAATCAGACTCTGGGAGGTTGACTCGCATGGAGACTCACAGGACATTGAGTAACTTACCTCTTCCTCCCTTATTAAGTTTCACCAGTACCTAGAACTAGAGGACAGAGTGATGCTTGTGCTGGTCTCAGAGCTCATTGGTTCCCTGTTGGCCAGGTGCTTGGGAGCTCAAGTTGCCAGGAAGTGCCTTGGGGAGCTTGGAAGCAGAACAAGAGGAGATTTTTGGCTGCCTAATGATACCTGAACCTCTGAGGTCTGGACACTTAAAACTCCACTCAAGGTGCATCACATCGGGTTGGAGATGCTGCGTCTTCAGGATAAACTCTTCTCCTTTAGAAAGAACTGGGATGGGTCTTGGCAACTAACTTTGATCTTTTACACTTTCCTCCTCTGCTTCCATTGCTGATCAACTGCCTTCCATTATCCATATTGACTCTTTTAATTAATGCACTCTTTAGTCTTATTGGCTTAGGGGAGAGGAATTGGTTCAATAAAAATGTGTCAAGCACCATTGTGTAACGGGGATAATTAATATGAAGATTGATGTTAGGACACTGTCCCTAATTGGAGGCTTCTCAGTCTAGTGGGTGGCACTGAGGTCACAACATTTCAGAAAAATGTGAGCAGGGCAGTGACAAGTACACTCAGGATTCTTTGCAAGTACAGGGGACACAGACTTATGTTGCAATGTCACTTGGAGTGTCTGCTTTGATCTCTCAGGCACTGATTTTGTGGTGTAATTTTGGGAGGGCAACCTTATTCCTGTGATTCTGAGTTCCGGGAGAAGGGCATAGGTAGTCATGATCACTCCTGTGTACTGTGTGCTTGTCCATTTAATTTTCCTCGTTCTATTCCAGGATTGGATACCCGCTCTCTGGATGATGGAAGAGTCCAATATGCCACTTAAATCTTCACCTTTTCCCTCTCAGTAATGGAGGCAGTCATTTTGTATATGTTTGAATGTTGTAGTCAACCCGCAAGGAAATAGAGCCTGGCTAGAGGGAAGTCCAAGGATGCTGCAGAGGGTCTCCCTTTTCGTTGTGAAGAGAGGAGTTCTGCAGAGGCCAGCAATACTTGAGTGAGCTTGTCAGGTTTTGCCAGGATCCTGCTGAATCACTCAGCAAAGTCAGAAACCTACTTAAGTGCAGAATCACAAGCAATACTCTCTTCTTAGTTATACATTGATAGGGATCTTAGGAACATAGAGAAATGGAAACATTTAGTGGTTTTGTTAAGCAGGAATGGGAGAATGTGTTGGATGTACATATTTTTCTTCCCCATAGCCTGCTAGTTTGGGCCACGTTCTTTCCACCTCTCCTAATCCTTCCCTAACCTCCCCCAACTAGTAAAAGTAGATCTTGATTTTCTACACTAATTGAAATCAGAAAGACCTACCTGAGTTTGAATCTGGGCTCTGGCACTCACTGGGTGTGGGACTTTGGGCAAATGGCTCCTCTGAGCCTCACTGTCCCACCCATAAGATGGGAATGACCACGTAGAGGGGTTGAGGATAGGGGAAATGTGTGTGAAACTCCTGAGAAGGTTCTTGGCATGTTGTAGGGACTCAGAAGATGATAGTTATCATTTTTTATCATTTTGTGTGGAGAGGTCACACTTGGAATGTGAATGCCCTGAGACGGGTGTGAATTGGCATAGCATCACACTGAGAGGTATTGACTGATGTATGTCTTCCAAGCATCCGGTTTTTTTGGACAGGAGTCATGGTGATGGAAAATGGGGCAAGGCACAAGAATTCTGAATTTTGGGGGGAAGGAGAGAGAAAGGATCTGCCTGGGATGTTATCATTCATCAGACATTGATGGAAGGCCTACTGGGCACCAGTTTCTGTAAAAAAAGATATACTTGGCGAACCTCATGGTCTGTCACTGGGCCAGCCCTGTCCTTCTGTGATGAGCCAGTGCCCACAGTGCTTGGGGTTTCTTGGAAGTGCTGATTAGCCTAAGTACTTTGTTAATTTTTTCTTCAGTAATTGATATAGTCATATCAAAGCTATTTGCAGTTAACTATGTCCCAATCAGATTAATCTTACCTTCCCTTAAAATGTGCTACATTTGGAATGGTGCCTGATAGGGAAAAGAAGACTATACACGTGTGCTATATCCTTTAAAAAAGACACAGCAGCATTTTTGCGTTTCAGTGGAACGCAGATATTTGAGGCTGACCTAATAGTGTGCTGCTGGGAGGCTGTGGAAGAGAAAAAGGAGGAAGAGGAGAAGGAGGAGGAGGAGGAGGAGGAAAGGGAGGACTTTAGCTCCTGAATTGATTTTCTTTACCCCTGTTGAGATTTCTCTACCTCTTCTGCCAAGAGTCCTGTCTCAGAAGTTCATTTTTGGTAGAGCTACATTTTTTTCTGGATCTTTCCTTTCTATCATCTCCATTAGAGGTGGAAATTCACTGAAGGATTGCTCTGGCCCTTGTTGGAACCTCTGTTCCTGCTTTGCTCCCCCTCCGTTGCCCCCTTGATGTTGGTAGGACAGCATGACTTGTTATTGTTTGGTTTGGGCCTGTGAGCTCCTGGAGGGGAGGCAGGGGCAGGCACTGTGTCTTGTTTGTAGTCTCAGTGCCTAGGATAATTCCAAGCAGATCTCAGACTAGAATGAATGTTTGTTTAATGACTGACAGAGCCGGAGGCACTTCTTTCACTTCCTTTCTGAAGCTCAGAATCAATCTTTTCTTCTCCCCCTTCAACCCCTCTTTTGGACCTAGCGTTGATTGCAAAACATGAAAATCAATGGCTGGATGCTTAGATACCAGTATAAATCTATGGGAATGCATCAACATGAGGCAAGGCTTACCTCATTGGGATTTGGAATTTTTTTTTTTCTTTCTTTAACTTATTCAGAGAGAGCAATTGCAATTTGTCCTTTTGTTTTGATACAAACTTAACCCTCCCCTCATACACACCACACACACACAGGCACACACACTCATGCACACACATGCACGTGCCTTAACCAGAGGGCTCTGATGTAGCATGGGTATCATTTCTGATCTGTGAAATACAGCAATGGACTAATAAAGCAAAATTGAATTTGGCCAGCCTTTAAAACCTATTGATTTCAAATTAGAGCAGCAGTGTTAATTCTATTAGGGCAGTCACACTCAGAACTTGGTATCTGGAATGGATTAAAAGGTACTCATTTGGAAGTTTATAAATATATCCTTGATGAATTAGCTAGGAGAATAACACTCCTGTAAGAAACTGTGTGGGAGGCGAGTGACTGTGGCCTAATGCTTGTGCCTTGTTTTATCTTTGGATGTTTTGTTGGCCTCAGGGTCAGTGGGGATGTCCCAAGTGTCCCCTGTGGTCAAGGTCTGAGAGTCCTTAAGCCAGCTGCTGTTATGAATCAGGTCCTGGGGCTTCGCAATGTCTTTCTATCCACATGTCCAGTGGGAGTGATGGTTGCGTGGGAGGAAAAGACTGCCCCCTCCCTGAGAGTTAGATGGGGCTCTAAGATATGGGTCTAATCAGGCAAGGGCCCAGAGCACCGAGTCTGAGATAGAATGTCTTGGATGTGTTTCTTCCTTGGAACTACAGCCTGACTGGTGGTTTCTTCTGCAGGTGAGAGTGATTTCCCAGCCAGTGATTTGGCCAGGACAACCAGAAAACAGGATTCTTATCTTCTTTTTGGCCGCTAAATGCCTATGTGCACCACACATTCCAGTGAAGGAAGAAGAGCAGAACTTCTTGGATGACGATGGATATTCTACTGGGCAGGATGAGGGCAGAGTGTGTGACATCAACACCACAAGGGTAAGAGCTGCCTCTCTGGATTTTTCTCTTGCACCATTGTTTATCAAAGGAAGGGGAGAGTGAACCTTACAGTGTAGTGACAAAATGAAGGTCAGACACCAGGAAGACTATTCTGACTGTAAAATCCACTGAGCAGTTGGGGTAGATGACTAAAGGAGAAGGGACAGTGCCAGCTTGGAAGGATTAGGTTGGGTTGTACTGGTGGATTCAGCAGGCCAACTATGGAAGATTCCATATTCTACATTGCCCCTATTCCCTTTTGACATTTAGAGTTCAGTCTTGAAAGAGTAACACTACTGTTATTGTGACAAGATTTCATTTGTGTCCATTTGAGTCAGTCTGGCTTAAAATGGGAACTGTGGAGCTGGGGTTGGTGAGAGTCTGGCTCCGGTCCCAGATTGGAGGCTTAGCAAGAGCACCTGGCACAGAGACACACTTTTGTTTGAGCCACATAATGTTGAAAACATGTTGGATCAATTCTAATTAAAGTTGAGCTATGCCACATAAAAATCAGGATTTCCAGGTTCTCCGGAGCACTATAAGATACACCTTTACTGGCCCTCTGTTCTTACGAAGCACTCTGGCGCTGAGTAGCCTCTGCCTCTGGATAGTTCACCACAGTCCCCAACCAGCCCGCTTCATTTGTTCAGCTTACCTGCTTGGCCACTGGAGGCATTTCATTTTGCCTTGCCTGGTCTAGATCATTTTGCTAGCTCTTCGACAAAAATAGTGATAGCTTTTGTTAATTCTTCCAGATAGAAGTGAGTATCTTTCACTAGACTATGGGCAGCAATTAGCAGAAGGGGCTGTGCTATGGAGATGACAATACGTGATCCCTTCCATGGAAGAGCTTAGAGTCTAGTGATAGCAATGGTCAGACTTGTGGGGGGTAAGGAGAACTGTAAAGAAATTACAATATCTTGTGTGGGTGCCAAAATAAAAGCACACCTGAAGAGCAGTGGGGGAAGGTGAGTAGAGTGGGGCAGTTGGGGGGAGAACTATTCATTTGGCCTAGGCTCATTCAAATTCTCCAAAACTCCTGCCCCTGGATGGCAGGTCTTCACTGTTCCAGCCATTTATGTGGGCTCCTCTATGTAACATGACTCAGTTGGAGACTTGGTGGGTACCTACTGCAGTTAAGGCTCCACTCTTGTGGTAAAGTCCACATTTTTCCTATTTCTGGTTGAAAATCTTTTGTCTGTGATTCTTTGCTTTTTACAAATAGGACAGATTGCTACGTATTTGGCTCACTTAATCACTCAGTCCTTTGAGCAGCCCTCTGCTTGGAGATGAGCTGTGTGAATTACAGGGAGGGCTGGAGTTTCCAGAGGGGAGCAGCCACAGTAAATAGAGGTCTGGAGGGAGTGAAGACCACTCTAATGTGACTGTCTCACATGGAGGGAGCAAGAGAGTGAAAGGAGTTGGGGTAGGGGATAGTGGGGAAAAGGTACAGTTAGCTTAATCTCCTATTTTGGAATAAGGTTTTACATGTATCCTGTGCTTTGTGTTTTCAAAATATTTTTGCATTTATTAATTTACCATCAAGGTGTGTTTATCATCTTTTATAGATGAAGAATCTATCCACACAAGGTCATGTAGCTGGGAAGTGGCAGCTTAAACACAAGTTTTTGGAGTCCTTGATTTTCTCTCTTTTCTTTAATTGGTTCTGAAAACTCAGCATGGATAAAGGAACCTGGTGGGTTTGTTTCGTTCAGCTCAACATTTAAAAGTTGGGTTCAGGTTATGAATGTTCTGAAGTAGGGCAACCTGGGACCCCAATGACTACTTGGACCTGGGCCATTAATGTATGGTCAGCTGTGCCCTGTGCTGTCAGAACATTTCAGACCTGGAGCAGACCTAGTGGGGAGTTTCCTTGCTGTCTACTTGCCCAATGGGACTCACATGTTATGCCCTGGCTTCCTCACTGGCTGGGCTGAACCATTGGGAAGGCTACTGGAGGGAATGGCTCCATGGAGGAGCCTCAGGATGCCCAGGGAATTCTGATCCCTGGAAACAAAGACTCAGATTCAGAAGGCTTTTTGAAGTTCCATGTGTTCTGCACTCTGGCTCTGCACATGTCCTTCTAGATGTCTCATAAACAGCTGCTTGTTTCTCAGAATTGCACTATTTTAGCTGCTGCAAAAAACACTCTGATTCACAAAGGGCTGGACCGACGACCACCAGAATCTCCATTTTCAAATCCACATAATGGATAATTCAATGCCATTGACATTTCGTCATACTCTCTGCTCTTCTCTGGCCTTCATGGATTTCCGATTTTCTTTTTACTCGTTGCTCACACCAGTTCACAGGGAGCTTGCTGTAAGAGAAGATGATCACCAAGGAAGGTGCCTGGTGGGAGGGTGCTCAATCCGTGGGTGTGGATTGAGTTTAGATTTTCAATTCTGTTTACGTTTGTTTGGTTCTATTTGGAATATTCTTACATGGAATGGCCAGAAATAGAATTTAGCATCATCTACCCATTTTAAATGCATAAATGATTTTTTCTTTTAAATTTAGTAGAATGAAGTATAGCTCTTAGAAGAATGCTCCAAAAAGATGGCAATATTAGTGCTAAAAAATGCCGTATTTTTTTCTTTGATGAAAGGACCAATGTAGATTGTGGGCAAATGGGAAGGAAAAAAGAATCTAGGTTTTTGTTTACTTTTGTGGAATTGATTTTAAAAAGTGGCTCTGCCCAATAAAATACTGACTTCTATTTGTTATACTTCTGAGCAAAGCAAGCCACTCATGCACAGTGCATGTATACGTGCCAGCCTTGAAAAGACACAGTTTTCAAAGTATTTTCTAAGTGAGTCTGAGAGCATAAAGCAGAGAGAGGGAAGTGGACTAGGAAGAGGTGAGTAAGAGGTTAATAGCTTTGAAATGGCTTCACAGGTGCCACTTGGAGAGAAGTGGTTCAATGTGGTTTTTCTTTTAAGCTGCCAGTGAATATCTTGGACTTTTGACATCTTTTTCTTTCTTTTCAATCTTACAAACATCAAGAAGCTCAAGGTGGCCAAATACAGTATATAGTGTTCTCACCACGAGTGATTTGGGTTGATAGTAGGTAGAGAGATTGATACAGTGAGCCTAAGCTCTTTTTGAGGAAGAGAATGAAAATAACAATTGATTTTTCTACCGTGTGGCCAAATGCCTTTTGTACCCACATGTGTGTCTGATTGGAGACCCCATGAGCTCTCAGCGTGCTAGTACCAAACCCCTACCAAAGAGTATGGCATTCTTTAACAAGCATGACTGATAAAACATGTCAATTCGAAGATCAGCCAGTCCCTCTTCCCTCCCACTTAAAAAAAAAAATTTAAATACTCATATGTGAGGTATAGTGCGAGCAGTCTGCCCCATCAAAGCTGAACAATGTTGGCCAAACGCTGAGCCTCATGTTTTTCTATTGGCAACATGGGGACATAAGATCTACCACTTAGGATTATTGGAGAGTTAAAGGAAGTGATTCATTCATTCAGTGACATTACTCATTGTCTACTAGTGTCCAGGTACTGACTGAGCTGCTGGGAATTAAAGAATGGACAAGAGTGTATATGAAAGCACTTACTACAATGAACAGCCAAAAAAGGTGCTTAGTAAATTTTTCTTAAAACATTTTCGATAGAGAACTTTAACATATATAAAAATAGAATAATACATTTAAGTCCTCTGTACTCATCATTCAGCTGCAACAATTATCAATTTATGGCCCGAGCAATGTCTTGTATGATCAATGTCAAACCTCCTCCCCCACATCCTACGGTGCCCTCGGTGGATTATTTTGAAATGAATCTCAAATGTGGTACAATTTTATGCATAAAATTTTAGAATATATATTACAAAAGATAAGATTCTTTTTAAGAGCATAATTACAATACCTTTAGCAGGTTGAAAAATTAACCTTAATTCTTTTATATTATCAAGTGTTTAGTTGGTGTGCAATTGTCCCTGATTTTCATATATTTTTTAAGCATTTGGCAAGTTAGGATCCATACAAAGCCCACATATTGGATCTATTTGATATGTCCCTTGTTTGATCTGGGTCATTTGTCCTGTACGAGTTTCCACAGTGTGAATTTTGTTGATTGTGTCCCTACAGTGTCATTGAACATGCCCCTCTGAAATCTCTATTTGATTTAAACTGGTAAGTCTAGAGTCTCCATAAAATTTTGCCCTGATTTTTTGGGGGGGTTGTAATACTATAAAATTGTGTATATATATTTCTATCAGGAGGCACGTTATATCCAATTGTCTCTTTTTTGTTATGCTAAGCTTGATCATTGCTCTCAGGTGTTGTTACTCTGATCTACCTCTTATGAAGTTCCCCATCAGTTTTTTATCTGCATTTTAGCAGCCATTTGTAATCATTGCTGGATCTGTTATTTCACTATGAGTTGCAAAATAGTGAGATTTTAATTCTATTATTCCTTCATTAGTTGGAATACCTTTTTAAATAATAGTTTTATTGTGATATATTTCACTTAAAATAAAATTTTCCTTTTTAAAATGTATAATTCAGTGGCTCTTAGTATATTCGTAAGGTTGTGCAACCATCTAATTCCAGACATTTTTATCACCCATAAAAGAAACACATAACCATTAGCAGTCGCATTCCATTCTCCTTTCCTCCCAACCCCTAGCAACTTCTAATCTACTTTCTGTCTCTATGGTTTACTTATTCTGGATATTTCATATAAATGGAATCATACAATATGTGGCCTTTTTTGGTCTGCCTTCTTTCATTAGCACAAGGTTTTCAAAGTTCATCCATGTTGTAGCATGAATCAGTATTTTGTTCCTTTTTATGGCCAATTAGTATTCTATTGCATGGATATATCATTTTGTTTAACTATTCATCAATTGATGGACATTTGGGTTGTTTCCCCTTTTTGTCTATTATGAATAATGCTACTATGAACGTTAATGTAAATATTTTTGATTGAACATATGTTTTCAGTTCTTTGGGGAATATACCTAGGAGTGGAATTGCTGGATCCTATCGTAACTCTGTATTTAACTTTTTGAAAAATGGGCCTAAATTGTTTTCCAAAATGGCAGCACCATTTTAAATTACCATCAGCAATGCATGAAGGTTCCAATTTCTCCACATCCTCACTAACACTTGTATTATAATACAACACTTGTATTATTATTACTTTTTGGTTATAGCCATCCTAGCGGTGTGAAGTGATATCTCATTGTGATTTTGATTTGCATTTCCCTAATGACTAATGATGTTGAGCATCTTTTCATGCACTTTTTGGGCATTTGTATATCTTCAGAGAAATGTCTACTAAAATCCTTTGCTCATTTTTAAGTAGATTCTTTGTCTTTTTATTGTTGAGTTTAAGGGTTCCTTATCTATGCTGGATAGTAAACCCATATCAGATATATGATTTGCAAACACTTTCTGCCATTTTGTGGATTGTCTTTCACTTTTTTAATACTTGTCCTCTGACTTGATAAAGTCCTTTGAAGCACAAAATTTTTAATTTTGATGAAGTCGATCTATTTAATTTATCTTTTATTTTATTGTCATTTTGGTGTCTTATCTAAGAAGTCGTTGCCTAATCCAAGATCACAAAACTTTATGCCTGTATTTTCTTGTAAGAATTTTATAGTTTTAGTACCTATCCTTAGGTCTTTCATCCACTTTAAGTTAATTTTTGCATATGGTGTGAGGTAGGCATCCGTTTCATTCTTTTGCATGTGGCTATCCAGTTGTCCTAATATCATGTATTGAAAAGACTATTTTTCCCCCATTGGATTGCTTGACACTCTTGTAGAAAATCAGTTGGCCATAGATAGGGCTTATTTTTGGATTCTCAGTTCTATTCCCTTGATCAACCTGTGTATCCTATGTCAGTACCACCTTGTCTTGGTTACTGTAGCTTTGTGGCAAGTTTTGAAACCATGAAATATGAGTCTTCCAACTTTGTTCTTTTTCAAGATTGTTTGTCCATTCTGGGTCTCTTACATTTCCATATGAACTTTAGAATTAGCTGGTCAATTTCTGAAAAAAAGGCAGCAAAATATTTTGATAAGAGTTGTGTTGAACCTATAGATTAGTTTGAGGGATTATTGCTGTTTTAACAATAGTAAATCTTTTAATCCATGAATTTGGGATGTCTTTCTATTTATTTATGTCTAAAATTTCTTTCAATAGTATTTGTAGGTTTCATTGTACAAGTTTGCACCATTTTTGTTAAATTTATTCCTACATAATATCTTTTTGATGATTTTGTAAATGGAATTTTCTTAATTTCATATTTGTGTTTTCTCGTTGCTCATGTATAGAAATACAATTGATCTTTGGATATTGATTTTGTATTCTGCAACATTGCTGAATTTATTTATTTGTTCTAATAACTATTTTTGGTGTGTGTATCCCATAGGATTTTCTAGATACATGACCACGTCATCTGCAAATAGTATTTTTGGGCTTTGTTGCTAGGTACATCTGTATTTATAATTCTTATGCTTTCTTGATGAATTGACCCTTTTATTATTATAAAATGCTATTTGTCTCTAGTAACAGTTTTTATCTTAAATTTTGTTTTGTAGATAGTTGTATAACCACTTCTGTTCTCTTTCAGGTACTGTTTCCATCCTTTTACTTTCAACCTGTTTATATTTTTAAATCTAGATAAATATTTTCAGGTGTACCATTTTACTTGTTTCTGTTACTATTGTTTTTGAATTATTGGAATATTTTTATAAGGAAAAATTTTCCTCATTGCCTACTATATGTTTCTTCTAAGGTGCAATTCATGCAGGAAGGCAGGATAAATGTTTGATTTTTCTCTTTATTTCTTGCATTACAGAATAATGGGTTGGTACTCAAGCACCTTCCAAACATGATCAATCTATTTCTTTCATTTTTAAAAATATCACTAACTCAGGAATTTTAGCATGCTTGATGTGTTTCAGTCCATTGGATATTTTTTTTGTTTTTGATGCACAAATTTCCCTTCTTTGACCAGTAGGAATCTCCTTTTGGCTCTTGCCCTGTCCTTGTTGATAGCTTCCTTGCCTTCTGGTATAACAAGATATTCCAGGCTTATCTTGTCCAGTTACTGCCCCAGACCTTGGATTAGCTATGTCTTCAAGGAGCTCTTGTTCTTTTAGTGAGAAATTGTATTTTGATGCTTCATTTGCATGAACTCAAGATGTTCAATGCTCCTGAATTGGTGTCTTCAGTTGGGTTCTTCAGGAAATAGACTGAGACAGAGATTTATGTGCAGGAAGTCTGCTGGGAGGTGCGCTTGGGATCAGCATCTGTGGGAAATGAAGGAAGGAGGATTGCACAGAGGAAGGAGTTGAACTGAGATAAAGTTGCAACAGAAATCTCAGCTGATCCTATGGAGAGCTCTGGAGCTGGGTTGCCTACCTTGAGAAAAGGATGCTGGGTCTTTATAGCCCCTCATAGATAAGTTATTGGATGTGAGCTGGCCTGAGGAGGGTGTGTGACCTTGGGCAAGGCCACTCTCCTTGGCTAAGAGTGATTCCCAAAGCAGGACTTAGCTGAGAGCCTCTAGCTATTAACACTCCCAGCAGGTGTGAGAGCCTCAGTTCCTAAGGGGAGATGGGGTGATGCTTTACAGCATCTGCTAGAGTTAGTCATTTTGCTCTAGGCCTGTTCAATGGAAATAAGACTTTCTTTTAATAAAAAATAGATCATGAGTTATACTGATATTTCCAATTCAAATTTAGGATTGTTGGATTTACTTAATTTCTTTGATTTTTATATTTGTGTTTCTTTTATTTTGCACCCAAATCTTGAGGGTTCCTAATGGCATTAACATAATCATTTATTTGCTTTACCCTTTGTGTGTGTGTATATAAAAGTTTCAGAAGAATTATACAAATATGAATACTAAAAACATTTTAAGATTTTACAGTTTATTTGTCCTGGGGTGTATAGCACTAGGGATGTACAGTCAGATTATGATGTTTTAAAAAAACCTCTAAATAATTCAGCTCTCTGAGGTTAATGACCAACTTGCTACACAGTAAGGTTAAATTTTTAGGGATTCTATTTTTCATTTTTATTTAATTTTGTGTTGTAATTATGTAAAACATTTACATGGTTCTCCAGTCCACCTTCCAACACTGTCTGCTATGCCCACTTGCTCTCTTCCCATATCTGGAAGCATTTTATTCATTTTTGGTTTATCCTTCCACTGTTTCTTTTTCTTTACATAAGCATGTGTGTGTGTGTGTGTGTGTATGTATATATGTGTGTATACATGGGTATATGTGTGTATATATGTATATATAGTCGTAACTTTCCCTTTGTAGATAAATTATAGCATGCTACATACATTTTTCTCTAACTAGCTTTCCCCCCTACTTAAATAATATATTCTAAAAATCACTCTATTGCGTATATAGAGAGAGGGATAGGCCAAACTTATTCACCGAATCATCTATTGATGGATATTTGGATTGTTTCCAGTTATCCAAGTGTTTTCAATCTTTGCCTGTTTCTCTTTGGGAGAAATTTCTACAAGAAAGATTGCTGGGTCAAAGGGTAAATGTGTGTGCAGTTTGGCTAGATCTTAGCAAATTCCCCTCCAGAATGATTCTCCTTTCTTTTGCATCTCCACCTGCAATGTGTGAGTGTCTGCTTCCTCACAGACTCATTCACAGAGTATGTGGTCCAAGTTTTGGACTTTTTTCCAGTTAGATAGATTAGATATGATGCTTCAGCATAGTTTTAATGTGAATTTATCTTATTATGAGCAAGGTAGAACATTCTTTTTCCTTTTTTAAGGCACATTTAATTTTTTTCTGTTAACTGTCTGTTCCTATCCCTTGTCTGTTTTCCCATTGTTGTTATTGTTTCTATCGTCCATTTTTATCATTGTTGCTCTTATTCTTTTTATCCAAAGGTCTTTATATGTTAGGTATATTAACCTCTTGTCTCTCATATAAGTGGCAAATATTTTTTCCCATATTCTCTTTTTAATGTTGCTCATGGCATGTTTTTTCACACAAAAAATTTTGCTTTTATATAATAAAATTTATTTCTTTTGTTATTTTTTCTATATTTTGAGTCAGCATTAGGAAAGTTTATCCCGCTTATAGAGAAATTGACTCATATTTTTATTTAGTATGTGTGTGGTTGACTTTATACACACACATGTATATACCTTTATATATATATATATATATATATATATACATCTTATACAAATGTAAATTTATAATTTATAAATATATAAATTATGAATATACATAAGTACGTATACAGATAACTTTGATCTAGTAAATATTTTCTGAATAGGAGTAAAAGAATGGCTGTTAAATAAATGTTGACCTGAATATAGGAATCTTGGAAATAATGATGTTCTGAATCTGCTTTTCTTTATGTCACCTTGAATGTGAGCACCATCATGCTGTAGAGTCGTGAGCTCTGGGGTTGGCATAGGGGCCCTGGGTTGGGCCTCTGTTCTAACCCTTAATAGCTGCATAATGCCCACTCATGTCTTCTGATCCTGCTTCCTCGTCTGCAAAATCCCAGGGTAGCAGTGAGGAGCACATGATGTAAGGAGTGTTTGTAATCGACGAGGGACTGTCTGCATCAGAGGGGACCTTCCAACCGTGTGTAAAGGCAGGAGCTCCTTCTTCCCTGCCCCTGTCAGCTGCCGTGGACACACAGGGAAGGCAGCACTGTATTCTTGCCACTGTGACTTGGAAAATCTCAGCTTGCCTCTGAGCTGAAGGATGTGATCTGATCCAGAGATGCTTTCCCTTTTCTCTCTTCTGAAAGCCCCACAGCAAGAAACTCCTGGTTTTATGACATGTGTTGCTTGGTGATTAGACTTTGTGGAATGACTGGACCTCATAATGGGCTCTTTCACTGGCATGGAATGAATAAAAAGCAAGGAGGACAGAGCAAAAAGACTGATATCATGGGTGATAGCAGTGTTCTGTAGAGAAGCGACTGCAGAATGATTGGGAAACAGATACATCCCCTCTGCTTACCAGACTGACTTATGCAGATAGTATCATGAAGACTGATGCTGGCTTTCTATCATGTGGCTTTCCAGGCTAGCCAAGGAGATTAAAAATAAGGCACCAGAAGATAGCGTCCATGAAAACTTAATGCCAGCTTAGCTAAATGTAGCTCCTTGGAACATTTTACTACTACCCTTGCCGTGAGCATTAGCCTGCTTTTGGAGATCTGAAGTTCCATAACTATTTGGACCAAGCCATGAGCTCTGATTTAGGCCCTTCAAAGAAGATATCTAACTAAAAATAGAAAGCAGAGGCGGAAAAAAATCAAGTCTTTTGAAGAGATCAGCAAATCTATTAAATGCTGTGTCAAGCCATAATGTGGTCTCTAGTTTCGTGGGAGCATGTTCAGTGTTGATGTCTCGAGAGCAGATGCCCATGCCTTCTTTGTGACCATCGGGTTCCTCCTGGGGTGGATGGCAGAGGGCCGTACTTGAAGGCTGTGTCCTCTAGTGTGTCCTTTTCGCAGGAGGAATCTCTTGTCTCACTGACAGCCTTGGCTTTCCATAAGCATAAGGAGAAATTCCTTTCTGACATTTCTGCCTCCTCTAATGGTGTCGCCATCCACCCACTTATGCAAAGTAGGAAACATATCCTCCTTCAGCCTTTCTGCTTCCTTGTCCCTTCTTTCCAGTCAATCACCAAGTACTGTCAATTCCACTTTATCAACTGCCCTTGAATTTGTCACTTCCTCTTCTATACACCACCGCTGTATGAGGTCAGGTCCTCTCACCTTCTCTCACTTGCTCTATTGCAGCCCTATCTACTTGGCCCCAGCCTTTCTCTCAAGCAGTCTTGACCCTGCTGTCAGTGGTCTTTCTAAGTCATAGTTACAACCATGTCCACTCACTGATTAAGATCTTGCTTACAAGATAAAGTCTAGACCCTTTAGACTAATATACAAGATCCTTCACAATCTGGCTTCTGCACATCCTTTGGTGCCTGCTGTTGGGAAGGCCCTTTTCCCTTGTTTTGAGCTCTGCTTGAACCTTTAACATTTGAGATGATGGTAACCTCTACTATGAAGCTTCTCCAGACAGAAGTCATTGTTCTTTTCTCAATAATCCCAAAGATGCTTGAGTCACTTCTATTATAGTGCTTCCCATATTGGATTATTGGATTGTAATAAGGAAGAAAATGGAGGGTATATAGCATGGGCTTTGGAGTTAATCCAAGCCGGGTTTAAATCCTGGCTCTACCATTTATCTATCCTGTGATCTTAGACTCAGCCTCTCTGAGTATCCATTTTCCTATACACCTAGCTCATAGCGTTGGAAGGATTAAATGAAATAATAAGTACAAAGCATCTAATATTACCCAGTAGGAACTCAGTATTTGATAGTCTCCTACCCTTCTTTTATCTACATTATCTGCTCTAAGGAAGCATCATTCTATTGGATAATGGTCAAAATTTATTATTTTCTCTCTGAGAAGTGGGTCTGGTACATCCTAGTTAGTATCAGGACTGAGAACAAGCTATATGTGCTGGGCAAGCATAGACTTGGGTGTCATAGGTTGGAAGTGTGTGAGAGACCATCTGTGATGCGAGGGAGGAGATGGGGGAGGAGAGTGTATGTGTCAGGAAACTGATAGTGCAATTAGCTTAAAAAGGTTTCTCCAAGTCAGTTTCTTCCATTGTGGATGTACCTGAAATCCCATCCCATAAAGTGTAACTATACCTTGAAGATATATGGTACTTAAGGACAGGGAGATAATTATATTCTCTGATTGTCCACAACAAACATAGGGAATAGGACTTTCTCTTGAAGGAGTGGAACACTGGAGCATAAGGAGAAACCCACATCTTTTGTAAGAGCTGAGCTGATACCCCAGAGATGTGTGGGTTGGGGGTGAGGTGCAAAGCAGAGGAGAGCGCTCTTTCTGAGGGTGCATGACCGAGCCCTGGGAACAGGGAGAGATGAGCTGTGAGCCAGCCAGCAACTAACCTATCATGTCTGAGTGGAGCATTCCCAAATGCCGGAGCCTTATGGGTGAGACTGGAGATGCTTGTATTGTGTAAGTGACCCTTGCTTTTTTTGGGAGGTGGGAGGTGAATTTTGGATGCTTGATAAATAGAGTAATAGAAATTAGTGTTCATAAAAGTTATATGGCAGTCTTTTCTTTTTCCTAAAAAATGGCCCTATCAACCCTAGTTTTTGAAAAAAACCCCTCTGTTTTGTGTTGATTTTCTTTTAGTCAAAATGTGCAATACTGTATTCCTTTTTATTGTATTTTCTGCTTTGCTTTTAATGTAGTCTATCATCCTGGAAAGGGCAGATAAAAATAAGCTTGGCAAGGCACGATGGGACAGTGCTAATGCCATCTTGTGCTCCTTCCAGGTGCAGCGTGAATTTCCTCGTCTCCCTCCCCAGCCAGCTCTCTGCCCTCTGTATCCACCATGGTGTTTGGTGAGTTTTTCCATCGCCCGGGACAAGACGAGGAACTTGTCAACTTGAATGTGGGGGGCTTTAAGCAGTCTGTTGACCAAAGCACCCTCCTGCGGTTTCCTCACACCAGACTTGGGAAGCTGCTCACCTGCCACTCAGAAGAGGCCATTCTGGAGCTGTGCGATGACTACAGTGTGGCCGATAAGGAGTACTATTTTGATCGGAACCCCTCCTTGTTCAGATATGTTTTGAATTTTTATTACACGGGGAAGCTGCATGTCATGGAGGACCTGTGCGTGTTCTCGTTCTGCCAGGAGATTGAGTACTGGGGCATCAATGAGCTCTTCATCGATTCCTGCTGCAGTAATCGCTACCAGGAACGCAAGGAGGAAAACCACGAGAAGGACTGGGACCAGAAAAGCAATGATGTGAGTACTGACTCCTCTTTCGAAGAGTCGTCTCTGTTTGAAAAGGAGCTGGAGAAGTTTGACAAGCTGCGATTTGGTCAGCTCCGCAAGAAGATCTGGATTCGAATGGAAAACCCAGCCTACTGCCTGTCTGCCAAGCTCATCGCCATTTCTTCCTTGAGTGTGGTACTGGCCTCCATTGTGGCCATGTGTGTTCACAGCATGTCAGAGTTCCAGAATGAGGATGGAGAGGTGGATGACCCTGTGCTGGAAGGTGTGGAGATTGCGTGCATTGCTTGGTTCACTGGAGAGCTTGTCATCCGGCTGGTTGCTGCTCCCTGTCAAAAGAAATTCTGGAAAAACCCTCTGAACATAATTGACTTTGTCTCCATTATTCCCTTCTATGCCACGTTGGCTGTAGACACCAAGGAGGAAGAGAGTGAGGACATTGAGAACATGGGCAAAGTGGTCCAGATCCTCAGGCTGATGAGGATTTTCCGAATTCTCAAGCTTGCCCGGCACTCGGTAGGACTTCGCTCTCTAGGTGCCACACTGAGACACAGCTATCATGAAGTTGGGCTGCTGCTTCTCTTCCTATCTGTGGGCATTTCCATCTTTTCTGTGCTTATCTACTCTGTGGAGAAAGATGAACACACATCCAGCCTCACCAGCATCCCCATCTGCTGGTGGTGGGCCACCATTAGTATGACGACTGTGGGCTATGGAGACACCCACCCAGTCACCTTGGCTGGGAAGCTTATTGCCAGCACCTGCATCATCTGTGGCATCTTGGTTGTGGCCCTTCCTATCACTATCATCTTCAACAAGTTTTCCAAGTACTACCAGAAACAAAAGGACATTGATGTGGACCAGTGCAGCGAGGACCCACCAGAGAAGTGTCATGAGCTACCTTACTTCAACATTAGGGACATTTATGCACAGCGGATGCACGCCTTCATTACCAGTCTATCTTCTGTGGGAATTGTGGTGAGCGATCCCGATTCCACAGACGCTTCAAGCATTGAAGACAACGAGGATGTTTATAACATGGCATCCTTGGAGAATTGCACAGCAAAATGAGCAGGGATGTTTGTGCCTGTGTCTTGTGTCCCTTCCCGATGTTAGGTTAACACAGCTTTATAAACCTCAATGGATTCGTTAAAATCATTTAATTCTCAGGGTGTATCTTTCAGCCATAGTTGGACAGTCATTGCTCTGAAATGATAGAATCGTCTTTATTTTTTGTGTGAAGTGAATTAAATGCCTTGTTCTGAAATTTATTTTTTTATAAGAGAGAGTTGTATACGATTTTGGAAAAAACGGTTAATGGTATTGGGAGGGATTTGTTGATATGGCTTATATATCATTCCGTGTTTGTCATTTACTCACATTGAGCTAGCTGTAAATTACTGACAAGTAGAGTCAAAGGCCCAGCTGACCGAAGACTGCATGCATGTAAGAGCCACAAAGTGAGACAACGCATGTAAACCCATGTTCACGTTCTAGACATGCAAATTAGGAGCCTAATAAACTGCCTACTTCAGTATGGAGAATGTCTTAGTTGGATGTTTTATGTCATGTAAGTACATTTCAGTATAGTCAAAGTTGGCTTGGTAGGGAAATGCTCTTTTTGGAGAACAGAGAGTCCTTTCCTTGTGTTCCTGAATTTTGGACATATACCAACAATGAGCTAGTTCTTTTGTGCAGTGGATGTGGTGGTGGTCGGCAGGTGGAAGGATCATGTCCATGATTAAACCATACTCTCCATTGTACACTGATCAAACATGTACGTGTTTAGGATGTACTCAAATTGACATATATGAATGAAACATGTGCCCTTACAGATATGTTTCAGGGTATGTTTTGTATTTTACAATTTGTTCTGCTAAGATGAAACCTCATCACCTGAAAATTATGCAGAGCAGAGTAAACCCACACACTCATAGGCGCAGGTACGTTCAGTGAATGGAGGAAAGAAAAATGTACAAACAGACAGCTGTGATTCATTATAGCCAGAGGAGTGAAACTTGAATCACTGAAAAAAGCTGTGCCAGCAGCTATAAAATGAGCCAATATTTTAAAATTGCCTTAGAGACAGTAATGTCTGCATCTTATGTAGATACCCCTCACAATGAAAGAAAATATCCATATTCGTTCCCAGAGCAGTGACAGAGCAATTCTATCCCATGCAGAGAGAATTTAGCTAAAGTCTTTTTTTTTTAGGTATGCCTTTTTTTTGGTGAAGAAGATTGGCCCTGAGCTAACATTGCCAGTCTTTCCCCCCCTTTTTTTTCTCCCCAGAGCCCCAGTACATAGTTGTATATCCTAGTTGTAAGTCCTTCTAGTTCTTCTATGTGGGAGGCCACCACAGCATGGCATGATGGGTGGTGTGTAGGTCTGCGCCCAGGATCTAAACAGGTGAACCCTGGGCCACCAAAGTGGAGCATGTGAACTTAACCACTATGCAACCAGGCTGGCCCCATAGCTGAAATCTTAATTTTGGAGAAGTTCAGCAACTCTAACTCTTGCTGTCAGGTTGCATTCTTTCCCTGAGATCTTTTGAATGGAAGAGCCACATGGATTTATTATCCAACTTTTTGTGTTTGTAGATTGTGCATTTCCTTGAAAGAAAGATATTGTCTGTAGGTTATCTGATCAAGGTAACTCTTCAAGACATCACTCCTCTTTATATTTCCATGACTTCTGAGATGCCTGTAACTAAACAGGGTTTATAGTTGCTTTTAAATCTGGAGGTTTATTACATGTGTGTGTCATCACCTGCCCATTTAAAACAATTTCTTTTCCCCAAAGTGCTTTTGAGGTTGCCATAAGTATAGCTTTGAGGCATAACAACAGAATTTGGGATCTGGTTTTATTAAAGATTTCCCAATCAGTATTGAAGTAACTGAAGACTGCTTATGTACTAACACTAATGGTATTGGTAATAGTGAGAGTAACGATAAGGGTGGTAGTAATAGCAACAACAACAACAATAATAATAAGCTACTATGTAAGTGCTTTACCTGTATAATCTCATTTATTCCTTACAACATGTCTAGCAGCAAGAGCTTTTTACTGTCTCCATTTTAAGATGAGGAAACTGAGGCTCACAGGAAAAGTGTCTTGCTTAGGTTCACACAGCGAGTAATGGAATTGGGCTTAGAACCCTGGGAGCTGGATTCCAGAGCCTGTGCTTTGAGCCCTGCATCCCACTGCCTCCCGCTCCTCTGTGTTCAGGAGTGAACTTAAGGATACATCAGGATACAGTTAATTTGAAGAGACAAAGAACAACGCACTCTGTCAGACTTTGATTTTTCCAGTACGTGAGGTGAAAGGGGAAAATGCTGGTTTATGTACCTTTCGTCTTCTGACCCACAAAGCAGGCATATTTGTTTACAGAGCAGAGTCTTCTAGAATGCCCTTGAAGCCACAGCAGGCTCTAGGGTCCTTCCTTGACCCTGAGTGACAGACGCAGTGGGAAAGCTGTGGCTCTACAAGAATTCGGCTGAGGAATATGGGTACTGACGGGGAGCTTCCACACCTAGATCCTTTTCCCGTGAGCGTTTATGATCCAAGGCATATGGGAGTTGTGTTTCTGTCTGTATCTTTTGTGTGTTAATTCCCAGAGGCAGCTTGCCAGGGCGCTCAGCAGTGGGTGGAGTGGGTGGCGGTGGCGGCCTCCCTCTGGGCTTGGCAGGCTGGACATCTCTCTCCCTAACCTTCACCAGTCCCTGCCGAGATCATCAGTCAGATTCCCTGCTGCATCATTAGGCCTCTAGGGACACAAAGCTGCAGTGCCTGCTGGTGTTTATGCCGCTCTCAGCTTTCCTGCTCTCCACGCACGTCAGCTGTTGTTCATCCTCACATGAGGAGATGGCGGGTTCCTTCTTGCCGAAGGGGTTGAGTCCATGGCTTAACGCCCCCTGCAAGGGGACGCTCATGGTGGAGTGGGGCACTGAGGGGCCGAGCAGGCAGCGGGCACCACGACATCACCATGGCACTGCTTGTTTCTTTGTTGATTAGTCCTGGGCATTGGGGTTCATTCAAGTGGGACCAGGCCACTTTGGGGGATGTTGTCTTTTAATTCTTTCAAATTCCTTGTCCTTACCCTGTGACCTCTTCTTCCATTTCCTCTCCAGCAGCAGTTCTTTATGGCGTTTTGGAAGGCCATCAAATCACCCAGGGACCTGTCCCACCAGGCCTGATTTCCTCCTTCCCAGTCCTTCTCTGCGGAGATTGCTTTAGCTTGCTGGTGTTTCCACCCAGCATGTCCCGAAGGCTTAATGTGGTGTGTGCTCAGCGCAGGCGCTGGGAATAAAAGAATAAGACATGGTCCTTGTCCTCAGGGAGCCTTTAGGCTAATGGGAGATAGATAAGTCAACTGACTTACCTGAGTGTGTGTGTATGAGTGTGAGTGTGGGAAGGCTTCCTGGAGGAGGTGACACCTGAGCTGTGTCCCTGGGACATTAGTTTTTGAGATCTTGGTGAGTTCAATTCAGTTTTCAGGATAAAACCTTCATTGACACTGGACAGGTCCCAGCCACAGGCACTGCTAATCTCTGCCTTTTGGGCTTCTCTTTTCTCCCACTCTTTTTTACTAAAGGATCTTCCACCTTTAGATGTGCTGATTCTTGTGGAGGTTTAACTATGCCCATAGAGCTACACTTTGTGACTTTGCTTGTTCTTCCTGTTTTTTTGGGGTTATTTTTTGCTGGAAATATTTTGTTGCAGTTGCTTTTGTACATGCCGGAGCTCAACCCCATGTGTTGACTTTATATTTAACTCAGAATTAAATATAACTTAGAGTTTTGGGGGCACTTGATCTTGTACCCATCTAGAGGGTCATGGGAGGGCTGTTGCTTTGGGACTTCTGGCTGAGACCCCTGTTCTATTTTGTAGAGGTTGATTAACATTATTGGGGAAGCTTTTTCTAACATTCAGAAGAGGATGATTTGCATCATATGAAATTGTCGTTATTCTATCATTTTTGACCTAGAGTAACAGCAGTCTCAGTGTGGTTTCGTTTAGTGTTAAGGTTTTGCCTGTGTTAGCAGAAAGGCATTTCTCATGTCTTAGACAAACTCGGGACTGATCCTGTCTATACGTCTAGTTTAAGGAAGAGCTGGGCCTTGGGAAGCCTGGGGACTTGGTCTGAGCACCAAGGCTCACTAGCTGTGTGGTCAGGAGGCCAGCCAGCCCCTCTCTGATTTTCTCAGATTGGAGGTGAGTGTAATAACCTCCAGAATCCTTTCTATCTCCGACACTTACATAATCTACTTTCTTTCTGCAAATTGGCGAGTTCTCCTCTAACTTTGTTCACGTTATAAATTTGGATACCAAAAACCGATTTTAACCTGCCAACTAATTTTTCTTATATTCTCTATTAGTAGAGTCCTAACCAATGAAGTTTTATTGTTGTTGGGGACATGGGGAATTGGTTTGCCTTAAAACTTAGGCTATTAAAAACATTTGCAAGGACTTCTTTATTTCCCTTTGTCTGGCGGTGAGGCGTGAAGGCCCTCAAATGCGGGAGGGTGATGCGGGGTCAAGGGCTCTTGAACATCAATAGGTGCATGATTGTGATTGGCTTGAAAATCACTCAGTGGCTTCCCTTTGCTCATTTTCAGCATCTGCTACTTTGTCCTTCCCAGGAAGAATGCCAAAGCCTTTAGGAACACTGGAGAGAGGAGGGGTGAGATGAGAAAGAGGGCATGCAGGATGGCTAGGGCGCTACCTAAAGCCATGAGATAGGACAGCTCAGAGGGCCTGAGAGGTTATCCGGCCCACCTCCTCAGTTTGCAGATGAGGAAAAGGAGCCACTCAGGCAAGGCCGCGCAGCTCCGTAGAGACCAAATCTTGGCAGCACCACAACCACAGTGCCTTCATTCCTCCCTCCCTCTGGCCCTCACTTCTTTCCTTCCTGCTTTTTATTATGAGAAATTTCAAACATATACAAAAGTTGCGAGAATACTATGAGGTACCTCCATGGGTCTATCACCCGGCTTCAGTAATTATTAACTCATAAGAAACTTATTTCATCTCTTCCCTGGCTCACTTCCTCTCCTCCCCAGTTTATTTTGAAGCAAGTCTCAGTCATATCATTTAATCCATAAGTATTTCAGTAAGTATCTTTCAAAGTGTAATCTTTTTATAAACATAATTGCAATGCCATTGATAGAACTAAAAATAAACAATAATTTCTTGATACTATCACATATCCAGTCTTAGAAGGTGTTGCATAGCCATCAATTTCCAGTTACTTGGCATTTCGGAACACCCGGTCAGGTAAGAATTTCTGTAAATCATGTGTTAAAGAGTCACGGGAAAACAGGGAGCCTCAAAAGATAATTGAAATGATTTCTGCATAGACCCTCAAATTATCTGAGACAGATAACTGTTTTCTCAGTTTTTAAAGCTCTCCAGAGGCTGAGAGAACACACCTCACAGCTTACATTTAACCTCAACGCTGCCAACAGCAGTTGAAAGTTCATTTGTCTTTGTTTCCCACTCACTGAAGTGAAACCACTACAACCGCCCCTGTGTCTCCAAGCCATTCGGTTTCCATTCTGAGCTCTCTTCTCCTGCTACAAAGAATCTCAGTTTTGAAAGCTTTACCCAATCTTTCTTTTCTGGAAGGTAAGAGAAGAAGAGCCAATATTTATTGGGTGTGACCCAATTTGACCAACATCCAAATGAGGTATGTGTTTTAGTAGAGAGCTTAAACAACTTTTCCAAGACTGTTAGTTTCCTATGGCTGCTATGACAAGTTATCACAAACTTGGTGGCTTCAAACAGCAGAAATTGGTTCTCTCACAGGACTGGAGGCCACAAGTTCAAACTGAGTCCTAGGGGCTAAATTAAGGTGTCAGCAGGGCTGGTTCCTTCTGGAGGCTCCAGGAGGAGAATCAGTTCCATGCCTCTTCCAGTTTCTGATGGCTGCTGGCATTCCTTAGCTTGTGGACACATTGTTCCAATCTCTGCTTCCGTGGTTGCATTGCCTTCTCCTCTTCTGTGTCACACTTTATGATTACATTTAGGGTCCACTTGGTTAATCCAGGGTAATCTCTCGATGTCAAGATCCTCAGTTTAATCATATCTTCAAAGTCCCTTCATCATATAAGGCAACATTCACAGGTTCCGGGATTAGGACCTGGGTGTCTGAGGGCTGATATTCAGCCTACTACGCCAAAGTTACACAGCGACTAAGAGCCTTAATTTTACTGGTGTACTAATAGAATGCATCTTATTGATTGGGAAAAAGGAACAGTGGGTCAGAGCATGGTTTTTGGTGTCAGACAGACTTAAGTCCTATTACTAGCTTTGTGTGTGATCATAGACAAGGTCTTTAACCTCTCTGAGTCTCAGTCTTCTCATCCGTAGATGGGGTTGACACCAACCTTCTTAGAGGGACAGTGTAGGGATTAAATTGGCTAGTCAATATAAAGTACTGGGTGCAGGGCTTGGTGTATAGTATGCACTCCATAAATAGCCCTCCATATTATTTTAATGCAAGACTTCTTTTGGCTCATCCCAAGTGATACCTGCGTAGGACAGGGTACTTTCTGTCTGACTGTAGTACATTGATGAACCCAAACACAGTTTGACTGTAAAACATTTACAGGTATCAGTAGAAAGGTTATTTTTGAAGTATTATTGTGTGAAAAGACACAAGCTAATTTAAAGTTAAGAAATATAAATCTAAAGTAGAGGAATCACATTTAATGTTGAACAACTTTTAAGTGGATTGTAAGGCTTTTTGGAAGACAGGAAAAGTCACTGAGATGCAATGGATTTGAAGATGGAAAAGAGAACTGGACGGAGTCAGAATATCTTTTGTTTGCCTCCTGGTCTGTTTGTTTCTCTCTGAATGGGCTTGGGGAAGCCACTTCACTTCTCAGTGTCTTAATGTATGAAAAGGGAACAACAAGATCCTGGCTGTGAGGATGTAAAAATGCTTCACGTATGTTCTACAAACATTTCATAGTAAGAAGCTATCAGGAGGCCTCTTTCCCTGATAAGAAAGACAGAGAAGAAGCAACTGCATGTGTGTCTATGATGGGCTTTGTTGCATCATTAAAAAAAAAAATCAATGAACAGAACATTTGATTCCTGAAGCATTGTAGCTTTATTTGAACAGAGTTTTCTTTCCAAATGAGTCCTGCCAGCTACCAAAGTGAGTATACATTTTGTGGGAAAGTTCCATGGTGCTGTAAGGCCAGATGTATGAAGCACGCACAGAGCTCTTTTCCAGGAGCAATTATCTGATGAAATTGCGCCTTGTCTGCAGCAGGCAAACCGGATATATTCCCATTGGAGTAGGGAGCACGTGCCATGGTATTTATAAACTCTAAAAGATGTTTGTCAGCAGGCACAGCACATGCTTTCATCCCTGAGCACTGGCGAGAAATAGCCTCATTGTTTCTGAAGAGCTAATGATGGATTCATAAATTCTGTCAGCAAATCTATTGCTGCAAGGGTTTCTCTCCCTAGATGATGATGACTCCAGCATGTGCGGTTCTAGCTGTGGACTGAATAAAGTGTAAGGCCCAAGATCGGACACATGGCCCATCCTTCCCTGGGCTGAACCCTCAAAGGTTCCAGAAGCAAGGGAAGAGTCATGGGGTACAGTCCCTGGTGTTATAGAGAAGATGAATCGTTGGAGGTCAGCACATAGTCCTCATCTTCATCTCTCCCACTACCTGGCAGGAGAAAGCTTTCAGAGCCATCTCAGACACATCTCACCCCTACTACTGGGGCTTCTGTGTAGGCCAGGACTTTTGAATCCTTTCCAAGCTCTCAAAGGGATTGGCTTTGTTAGGGTTGGGGGCAAGATTGGTTCATGTTTGTTACACCCTTTGCGTCTGGGCCAACCTGACTGTCTAGCCCGTGGAAGTGAGCTGCAAGCTGCAGCAATAGATCCAGGCTCTCTTCACTGGTCCTTTCCAGCTTCTGATGGGTCAGGGTGTGATGTGGCTCCTGACTCTCAGCTTTGACTTTTGTTTACCATCTGCCCTTGTATCTTGGCAAATGATTTCTCTGTTCCTCACTTTAGTTTGCCACATACCCTCAGTCTATTTCTCTCCTCATTTCAGACCATTTTCAATGTGAGCTTACCCCAGCCAGCCTCTCAGGAAAACCCCAAGCCCCAACCAGCCAGGGTTCAGCCCAATCTGCTGAAAGCCCTGCAGGGAGAGACCGGGACATTTCAGCCTGTTGGTATCCATGAGCTCAGCTGACTGATATAGGCCTGGTCAGACTCCACTCTAGATTTCATGGTAAGGGTTATCAACTAACACTGGGAGACTAGGGTCAAAGCTAAGATATTGTGTGATGTCTAATAGGATTGTAAATGGACCACTCTTCCCTTGCATATTCCCAGGACCTCCAATAGAATTGTCCCTTCTAACTAACCAGCCCCAGTGGCTCTCGATGGTTGTCTATACGGGACTTTGTGGCAGCTTTCCAGGGTGAGAGGAAAGGACCCAAGAACTCTTATTCTGGGTGATTGCCTTCAAGGACCCAGATTATTTATTATGATTTTTCCTGATATCCAATTTCATTTGTTTAATAAACACTTATTAAAGGCTAGTCTATGTTATGTTCCATTTTATAAATATATATGTGTTCTGACATTGATATACTGGTGAAAAGGACACAGTTCCTGCTTATAAGAAGCTCACGGTGTGATAGAATGGGCATCTACGGCTGTGTTGCCTGAGGCAGAGCAGGAAAAGAGCACAGATCTTGGAGTGCAGACTTCGGTTCAGGGTCTGGCTTCACCACTTATTTCTTTGTGATCACGGTCAGGTTACTTAACCTCTCTGAAGCTTATTCAACTGTTCGACAGGGGCTAATATAGCCCATCTCACAAGGTTGAGATAATGCACATTAAGGACACATAGTAGGTCCTCAATAAACATTACTTTCCTCCTCCTTTTGTTAACTAATATCACACTCTTGGCTAAGCATTTGTAAGGTGAACTGTAGACTTGACATGTATTTAGTGAATCTGAAGAGTGTGGCCAGTAAACCAGGTGATTCAGACTTACAATCTCTTTGCTCTCCACCTCATCCTTTGCCTGATAAACTCGTGTTGATTCATCAGTGTGATATTAAATGCTGGTGCTGCTCTGAGGTCGAGAGCAGGCTTCTCTGCTCTGACTGATTGCTGTACAGACCTTTCTCTCGTCCCCTGATGAGCATATGCATCATAAGGCAGGAGACCCCGAGCCCAGGCAGCTTCCTTGAGCAGCTACAGCCTTGCCGACATTTGTGAATCCAATATTGCCTTGTCAAACAATGAGGGATTCTGAAAACAATGTGGGCCCAAAATAACTGCCTTGTGAACATGGTATTTGAGTGCTGACAATCATCACTGTGGTTCATAAACGTTTTGGCAAGTGTTTCCATCTCTCCCTGAGCACTAGACTTCTACAACATTGCTGCACGGGTTTGTCCTAGGACAAGCATCCTTCATTTCTGATGGTTAAATGTTTCAATCCATCTCAGGAAATCGTCTGCAATCAGCAGATCTAATAAAGCTGGAGTTGTTAAAGTAGTTTTGGTGCCACTGAAATGTGCTGCTGCATTTGGAATGCCAGCCATACAATAATAATATTACATGTGTGCTTGGCATCATTTAAATATTTTATATAAATTAACTTATTTAATCTTTGCAATAACTCCATGAAGTAAGGTACTGCTATTATCCTCATTTTACCATTAAGAAAATGGAAGAACAGATGGGTCATAACATTTGCTCAAAGTCATGCAGCTAATAATTAGGGAGCTGGGATTTGAACCCAGGCACCTGGTTTGACCTCAGAATTCATACTCTCAACTGCTACAATATACTCTGCCAATACTAATTTAAGTCATATGACTAATGGTATTTAGAATCTGAGTTGAAAAGATTTTGGCTATCTCAAGAGGCTGAGTTTTGAACATTTACTGATAGTCTGACTTCTAAATGTGAATGCTGAGCATTGATTGCTCATTATTCTTGTCATTTCTGTTATTGTTGAGGTCCTACAATGTAACAAAGACTTTCTTGGTTATCGGGGAGAAGACTGGAGGATTGTTAGACATGATCCTGTCGAGAAGTGTGAAGAGTCTGGAATTTTACCCTGCTTACATGGTAACAAGTTAGTCTGCCACAGATTGATGGACGCTGGCAGTGGACACACAGTTCCTGGCTCAGAGACAAAGGGCAGTTCGTTAGTCACAGCAATGGCACTAACCAGGGTATCAGCGTCTATGTCTGTTCCCTGAGCCTGTTTCCATAGGGCGACGCAAAGTGGGTCAGAAGAGGTCACTTGAGCTGAGGGAACTCAAATCTTTTATAATGGGAAGTAAGCATGTCTGTCCTTTGCCCTAGAGGTAACATTACCTTCATTGTACTGGACAGGAAGCAAACTTGCCCTTTGTTCTGGAGGGTACTATCTGGAGACTCTCTGTCTATCTTCCAAGGCTGTTTGTTCTACAAATATTCTTGAAAAAGTAGATCAGAGCATAGGCAGTTCATGGGTCTCTTGTGTTTCTTCCCATCTTGTGAGCAGGAATTATCTCTCAATAGGTCCTTCTACTCCCAAGAATCTAGAATGTCAATGTGTGGCTAGGAATAACAGACACAAAACACTATAAGACTAATCCATGGGGATTGCATCACTTGTACAACAAATATAAAGGGCTTCTTGGAGGGAAAAGTCGGTGTGAACTAGGGTAGGTGTAGAAGTCTTCTTGGATGAGGAGAGATTCCACTAAGTCAGAAGAAACTGGAGAGTGGAAAGAAGGTGAATATTTTATGTTGCGTCATAGCTGAGGCTAGGTGCTCAATTTGAGTCGGGATCAGACTTGTGTTCCAATCATGGCTCAGTTGTTTATTAGTTATGTGCCTTAGGCAACCTCTCTGAACCTTCTGGTTGTTGTTTATTGAATCTTTCTTTCTTTTTCTGCAGTATATGAATATTTATTACCTGCAGATGTAGAGATCAGAATTTTGGTCAATATCATACTGAAAAATGGCAAGAGCTTCACTTATCTACACCCTTAACAGAGAGTTGAGAAAATGAGTTGGATTTTCCTTTTATTGAGGGAAATTGTTGATATGACCACAGCTTACGCAGATTCTTTGAATAATTGTTGATTCTGCTATCTTTACCACCAAGACCCAGGCACATGAGCTCCCTTCTCCAGGAAGTTTTCTTTACTCTCCCTAGCCTGCTCTGGCTTTTGTCTGTCTGATCATGTCATTATTGCTCTCAATCCACCAATTGTACCCATTGTCCAAGGGTGAAGTTCTGACTCCATTTCTCTGTTCACATGGCCTCTCTGAACGAGCTCAGAACTGCCGCTTCTGTTTCACCTCCCCTCCCTGCCCGTTATGCTCTACTAACCAGCCAAACTGAAAGTGGTGGTGTTGGCACGCACACACACACACACACACACACACACATATACATACATACACTACTGATGTTTCATGCCTTGCTGATACTGCTCCCTCTCTCTGGAAAACTTTCTCTCCTATCCTCTCACGAGCTCACTCCTATTCATCCTTTATAGAGCAGCTCAAGAATTACCTCCTCCTCCCTTATATATAAAACAGCTAACTTAATGCTCCTAAATTAATTTTCCCCCTCTCTCCTTGCCTCGCTCCCTTCCTCCCATCCATTCATCCATGCATCCATCCATCATCTATCTATATCTTGCTGAATTTACTTCCATTGTACTATAAAATTTGTATACGAGTGTCTCTTTCTTCATTGGACTGTGGGTTTTTAAATAGTGGATATTAGGTCCTCTGTGGATATTTGTCCAATGAGTGAGTAAAAACAGTGGAATGATTTTGTGAATAAACATGAATGCTTTGGATCTCTAAGTCAAGACTCTCCTGGTGAGAGCACAATAAATCTTGGCCTTGTAGCCTTCACTGCAAGTGGGCTTGAATAGGAAGGCAGAGGGCAGGGCTGGCTCTGGGCATAGCCTGTCTTCCTCTCCAGCTCTTTCTCACTTTCTTACCCCTTATATTTCCATTCTTACTTCTTATCCCTCTCTCATAGGAGATTATTCAAAGCTAAAAATGAGGGTTAGAAGAAATTTGGGGGAACTAATCCCCATTTAGTCCAACCTTCCCTCCTTCCAAGGGCATTTTGGTTTACAGAAAAGCCTCATAAAGATCCAAGAGTCTTTAGACTTCCTCCCCTGAAAGAAGCCTGGAGGGACTGGCCTTGTGGTTGAGTGGTTAAGCTCATGTGCTCTGCTTCGGTAGCCCAGAGTATCACCAGTTCGGATCCTGGGTGTGAACCTAGTACCACTCATCAAGCCATGCTGAGGTGGCGTCCCACATAGTAGACCTAGAAGAACCTGGCACTGGAATATACAACTAAATAATGGGGGGCTTTGCAGAGAAGAAGAAGACGAAGAAAAAAAAAGATTGGCAACAGATGTTAGCTCAGGTGCTAATCTTTAAAACAAAAAAGAATCCTGAATGGTGGAATTCCAGGCAGTGGGCCAGAAAAGAACATAGTCCCCTCACATTTCAGCTCCATCCCCCTTTAGTCTGTCCACAGGAATGAAAGTTGGGCTCTGCTCTCTATTACTCCCACCCAGCTTTCAGGGCCCCAGTGAAGGAAATATCCATATGTGCAAGCCTTGAGCCAATTTTGAGAAAACAAGCATCCCCAGAGAAGGCTACAGACAAGTTCATTTTCCTTTGGCTTCTCAGTGGCAGTCTGGGGTCCAGCTTCCACAGATCTGAAGACAGAGAGAACTTGAGATGTGACCACCACTCCTTTCTGAGGCATGAAGTGTGCATGAGGGCGTAATTTATCGCTGGTGTCTGTGAATTCTCAAGAGACAAACAATTCAGTGCATTGGTGGGTCTGAGTTGGGGAATGGCCTTGAGATGGACCACGGAGGAGCAGAAAGCCATTTCTCCATGTCTGAGTTCCAGGAGGGAGAGTTTGACCTTGGGAATGTCCCTGGAGAAGTAAGGGTGATTGGTTGCCTTCAGTAGCACATTCCAGCCCTTTCCACTATTTGGTGTTCTGTGGGGTGTCTTTGTGTGCCTATGTGCACATTTTCATATGTGTGTGCATGTTAGGGGAAAGAGCCAGAACTCAGGGGTCTGGTAATCTTGGATTCAGGTCTCTTAGTAGCTGAGTGACCCATGCAGCTACTTCCATCTTCAGTTTCCCTATCGGTAAAGTGGGTAAATCTACATAATTTAGTTATCATGAGGGTTATGTGAAATAACATATGGAAAGCACTTGTTATAGTACTTAGAAAATTGCAAGTACTCAGTAATTTTTATCAATTGTTATGATAGAAACAGGCTGTATTTATTTGTTTACTTACTCGCTAACACTCCACCTCATTATAAAAAAAAAAAGGGAGTAGCTTACAGACAGTTAAAAGGAATTAGTTCTCTAAACATACTCCAAGCCCAGCTACCAACTCTGATCAGGACTCTGTGGAATGGAGAGAAGAGAAACAAGAAGAATGAATTAGATGAGAAAAAGGTTGCCAACATAAAATAAATTGGAAAGTATGCATACAATACACTTAAAAAATATGTATTATTTAATTATCTGTAATCTGACTTGTTGGAGGGGGTTTTAAACTAGTTTACAAATATATGCCCCTCCAACATGATAAAATGAAAATAACTACAATATATGCCTTCCTGCAGTGATGGTTTTCCCAAAGGACTTTAACTTATAAATTTAAAACAAACAAATGCCAGGAAATTAACAATAATAAAAAAGAACAAAAATGAGTTAGCCGAAGAAAAATTGAATAGAGTTGCGATGCTAAGCATGTGGTTTCTGTGCACTGTGAATGGGCCCCGGTATCCATCCTGACCCTTTATCTCACACACATGAACACTAACGAGGGCAAACTTGAGACCTTGAGCATGGCTTTCTGCAATCATCCAGCTTCCCATGATTTGCTTCCAATCAGCTTCTCTTCTGCCTCTTTACTGACTCTTGAGTTGACTCTTCTTTATAGTTCTGCTCCTGCCTTCTGGCTTATGCACCAAACCCTCTCCTCCCCTCTAGACCTCAGCAAAATGTTTCTCATGACTTTGGCTCAGGATGCCTCCGGCACTCTGTTCCTAGCTGCCCCATCTGGGGTTTGTGGAATCCAGATCCCCATATAGGGACGAATGCTGTCTGGGAGAATGGGACACGCTGCACCAGCTGTCTGCCCCACATCCATGCTGATTGACTAGCCTGTCTGGTTGTTTCATTTGCATAAGTGTCTGTTTCACCTGCTCAGCTGCCTTCGGTGTGGAGCCTGGACATAGGGCCTTTCACGTCTCCTGACTGTGTATCAGGCCTTGGTCTACTTTGGGCACAGTTGGTGGTTTCCATAAGTCGCTGACTTGCTTGTCACTTTGCTGATGGGACACTTGGCAAGCATACTCAGAGCAATCATTTATAAAAGGATTCTCAGATTTCTGCTGAATAAAATATTTAGATGCAGGAAGGCTTGCTTCTCAACTGCAAGACAACAGCAACGTCAACAACACAAGCAACAATGACAAGAATATCATCTTCAATTTCTGAGCACTTCTTTGCTAGGCACTTTAGATTCTTTACACTCATTTACAAAAAACCCCATGAGTAAAGAATAATTTTTAGCACCATTCTACAGAGAGCAAACTCAGGTACAGAGAGGTTAGAGGATTTTCCTAAGGTCAAACAAGTACTAAGTTTTAAACAGGATCAAAAACTGTGTCTTCCTGACTCCAAAGGCCAGCTTTTCTCATGCCACCGCACCTTCTGGTTCACTCAGTAGCATCTCTTGCAGCCAAGGGACAGCTGCCTGGAAAAACTGGGGCTGGGGGTCTCACTTGAGGTCCCTGGGTGACAAGTGCCTCAACCTCTCGACACTCTTCTGCGGCACCAGGTGAGGTGCAGCAATAGTTACTGAGGTAGGTATTTATTCAAAATGAAAGCGTTTGCTGCAATGCTAGTTATAATCCATGGTAATTTATTTATATCTGCACGCATTCTGCCTTCTTTCCACTCTACAGAAGTCAGTCTTTCTCAAAACCAACCTCTCCACCTCTGGCATTTGTATGTTTGTATATTCATTTGTATATTTGTTCATCATTCCTTCATTCACTTAATATTAATTGATCATCCACTGGGTGCCAGACAGGGTACCAGGCATTGGGAATAGCAGTTGTTTGTCCTTTGATGGTAGTCCTTCTACCTTCATTCAGGATTTCCATCCAACTGTCGTCCCCTTTCTGTTCTTAGTGCCCCCTCTTTATCCTGCTGATTCATTCCAACTCAACCTATAAAAATGCCTAAATCTCCTCCATCCTCTTCCAACACCTTTTTTCACCTTAGTTCTCCTTTCTGAGCCAAGATTCTAAAGAATTGCTTCGATTCCAGCCTTCTCTTCCTTTCTGCACATTTTCTTCCAAGCCTTGTGGTCTAGCTACCCCTGTCTCCCACCCCCATCACTCTCCTGGAACTGTCCTTACCAAAGTCTGTCCACTGCACACCTCTGAGCTCACATCTTACTGGGCTTCTCAGCCACACTGGACAGCTTTGGTCCCTTCCTCATTCTGGAAACTACCCTTGGTGTCTTGGACCCTACTCTCTGGATTTGGGTAATATTCTGAATGTTCTTTCTCTGTCTTCTTTAGAGATTGTTCACTCTCTGCCTAGTACTTAAAGGTGGGTTCTGTGTGAGCTTCCCTTTGGCCCACTGCTCTCCTTCCCCTGCATGTTCTGTATGATCCCATCCACTCAGGAGGCTAAGGCAGACATTTACATTTCAGTACTTGCTCATTCCCCTCAGCTTTTGATAGACAAAGAAGCCTCTTGTGGAGTACCACCATTGGGATATCCCATGGCAAGTCCCAAACTGAACTCAGCATCTTCCCAAGATGATGATCTTTCTGTCCTGTCTGTTTCAGGAAATGGTAGCAACATCCACCCAGTCAACCCATCCAGAGGCCTGGAAGTCACCTCCCAGAGCTACCCAAGTCGGGTCCTTCCTCACTTCCTTCCTCCTTTCCTTTCTCCCTCCCTTCCTTCCTCCCTTCTTTCCCTCTTTTCCTTTCTTCCTTCTTTCTTTCCTTCCTCCCTCCCTTTCTTCCTAATTTCCACATTCCCCATGTCCTGTGCTAGTGCGAAAACAAAAGTAAACAAAAAAACCAAAGTCCCAGCCTCTGCTTTCAGAAACTTCTACCCTAGTGAGAAAGATTGACTTTCATCAAAGAACTGTAAAAATAAATGGAAGGTTGAATTTGGGATAAATGTTGGTGTGAGAACATAAAATAAGAATCTTTCCCATAGGAAATGAGATTTAAATTGATATTGAAGGAAGAATATGTACTAGCTAGTTAAAGGGTAGAGGACAGGAGTGTTCTTAGCAGAGGGAACAGCATATGAAAAGGCCCTGGTGAGAGGAAGCTGGTGCACTGAAGGAACTGAGACAGTCTGGAGTGGCTGCCACAAGAGACAGCAGGACATGAGTGAGGCTGGGAGGTGGCAGAGTTGAGCACACAGGGCCTGGTGGGTCAGCCAGGTGTTCTGGTCTTTCTTCTACAAGTACATGGGAAGTTGTTTAAGGATTTCAAGCATAAGAATGACATGATCATTTAAAAATTTCATCTTAAAGTGTGGAGAATGGAGATGAGAAGGGAAAGTGTGGATGTGGAGATGCTGGTTAAGAGACGCAAGATGATAGTGGCTTGTTAGTATAACCGATAACCGCTAAGAACAGAGAGCTATAGGTCGATTTTACAAAAAGTCTATCAATTTGGCTTGAAATAACTTGGCTCACCTCTCTGTGGGTAGTAATCTGACTGTTCAATTATGTGAGCCCCATTTCTCCCTCAGATCAAGGGACTTTATGAAATGATTTAACTTGAATCCTCCCCAGGAAGCTGCTTTGCTGCCAGGTAAGGCTGTTTCCCAGCGATTCTTCCCTGGGTGCTGAACCCTATCTGGCAGACTGCATGAGCCAGGAGGCCGAAGTCACTCATCAGCGGCCCCCTCAGATCCCTGTCCAGAGGAGATCAGCTGTGCCTGCCTGTTGAGGCCAAGGACAGCCAAATAGTGCCAGTACCAGGGGGAGTAGTGGCCATCTCCTCCCTCTTTGGCCTTGGCGGAACTCTGCTTGAGGCAGCTGTCCTGTTTGAACTGAGGCTGTGACGCCAGGTGCCCAGCTGGGGGTCATGTGCTCCCTGGGTTACATGAGGCCACTTTTAACTGCTAACGGGACTAGGGTCTTTAATTTTTAATCATTAAACTTTAGACATGAAATGTGGAATGGAACTGGAATCTGAGTGTGAAATGCATCTCGCGCTTTCCCCATGGCACCCCTTCTTCCCAGTTAAATGGACGTGGGAGGAACTCAGTAAATATTTGTCGAATGGAGGTGCAATCGATTTGCACAAATTCTAGGAAGCCTCATCTTGCAAGAACCTCAGAACAGCAAGTAGATGACAAAAGGATGTAGGGCATGTCGAGGAAAATCCTAATCATATGTGAGGCATCGGAGGGACCACTGGGGTGCATGGGCGAGGGGGTGTCACACGGAAGGGAAGAGACTGAGGAGCATTTGGTAGTGAGGGTGCTGCAAAAGATTTTAAAGAAATGCTGCTGTGTGTTTTACTGGAGTAACTCCTCTAAGTTCCTTCAAAAACCTTCACTAAAGTTCAGTGTTATTCTTGAAGGTCTTTGTAGTTAGAATGTCTTATTACATGGGTCAAGAGGCAGAGGTGTGCCTCAAGGAAATCCAGACATTCTGGTTCACAGATAAACAAATGGATATGTCTGGACTGCTTCACTGCGCCGTGTTTCTGGCAGGATCCTGGGGTTGGTACTAAGCTTTGCCAGCATCGCAGGCTGTTGGTGGAACGATCAGTACGGGGAGTTTAAACAGATATGTCCATTGGCTCGTTCTGGGCTCTCAAAAAATTCACAGGCTGTAAGAATTGGAAGGCATTTTACAGACCATTTAGCATTTTACACACAGGGAAATTGAGGCTCATGGAGGGATATCACAAAAAATCACATAACTTCTTACGGAAAAGCAAGAACTTGAACTTGGCATTCTTGGCACAAGAGCTTGTTTCTGTCTCGCTCCTTTTCCCCAGTTCTTCCGACTTCCTTAGGTTCAGCAGCCCTGGTGGACTTGAATTAGAAATTCCCTGTGTCTACTAAGACTCTTTTGGTTGCAAACAACTGAAACCGTTTCTAACTAACTTAAGCAAAAGGGCGGGTTCCTTAGAAAACACTAGAGCAACTCACAGATCTGAATGCAGATCAGAACACCACGCCTTGGAGGGACAGGGCACCTGGCTAAGGACTCGCTGACTGAGCCCAGATGCTGGGTTTTAGGACTCAGATTAATTACATGCTTTTTTCAAAATGTTTTTTTCCTCTTCTTTTACAATCTCAACTGGAAGTATTTTAAAGAATCAAGCTTGTTACAATGATTCTTGTCTGTTTGAAATGATCAGAACTTTTTTTCATGACAAAGATAATTCTTGACAGTTTGTAGACTAATTTTGCTGAATACTGTTATGGCCTGAAGGTTTGTGTTCCCCCCAAATTCATATTTTGAAACCCTAACCCCCAATAAGGGGATGGTATTTGGAGGTGGGGCCTTTGGGAGGTAGTTAGGTTTACATGAGGTCATGAGGGTGGGGCCCCCATGATAGGATTAGTGCCCTCATAAGAAGAGACCAGACAGTTTGCTCTCACTCTTTCTGTCATGTGAGGACACAGCAAGAAGATGGCTATCTGCAGGGTGGGAAGAGAGCTCTCACTAGGAACCAAATCTGTTGGCATTTTGATTTTGGACTTCTAGCCTCCAGAACTGTGAGAAAAAAATGTATGTTATTTACACTACCTAGTCTATGGTATTTGTTACAGCAGCTCAAGCTGACTGAAACAAGGACCGTCTGTGTACAAATGACAGCACACCTAGTCATGGCTAATATGAAGGTGCTAGCTTGCTCAAGGCTCCACCAGCAAAAAACATTTTAGGGGAATTCTTGTAAATAGAGAATGTCAAGAAAATGTAGATAAAACTAGGATTTTGCTTCTAAAACTCAAAGTTGTCTATAAATTGCACATACCTTAATTTTTCATATTTTTAATTTTTTTATATCAACTTTTAATATAATTTTTTAACTTTATAGGGGCACACAAATTTCCCATGCTAACAAATTATATTCCAGCAACGGAACTGCAAATAATTGTGTGACCTTGGGGCAAGTTACTTTACGTTTTAAATCCTTAGTTTCATCTAAATGAGAGTATGGAGACCAAATGAGGGTATGAACATGATGAAGACTTCTGGTATACTTACTATATTTTTGCCAACTATTTGTTTAGTTATAGCGTCCCTTACTAAATTTTAAGCTTCTTGAGGAAATTACCCTGCAAGCATCATTAGCCAACCTTCAATTGCTACCCAGGCTCTTAGGTGAGAAGAGAACAAATTAATACGTTCAGGGAGGATGGGCCGGGCTCCCTCAGTGGAGGTGGGCTCTTCAGCTCATTGCTGGAAGGCAATAGGCATGATTGGGAAACATGGCTGTTTTGCTGTTTTTAGTCTGGATGTCTATCTCCTTATATCCCAGATCACTCCACAAAGTATTTGAGATACGGCGTATGTCAATTGCTTTTGCTAAACTTTTGCTCATTTTCTATGGACGGCATGTGCAAGTCTGGATGAGGGTGAGAAAGGGGTGCATGTAGGGGCCCCCCAGTTCTCAGCCTTGCCACCTCAAGCTCTCTCAGAGCAGAGCTGGTATGCTTTGTGTGTTAGGTGGATCACTTTGGAAAGCAGATGCACTTTTGTGACCTGATCAAATGCCCTTAGGCACAAAGAATCCAACCACCAAAGCCAAGTTTTCCTAAATCACCAGTGGGAAATTCTGACATGCAGGCAGAGTGGGCTGTTTTAGTCAGAATCGTGTAAAGGAGAGGACTGAGCAAGGCAAAAATATTCAGTCCTACTGTTCCCTGTCATATCCTCTCCTTATATTTATTTCATTAACTCGTTCATTCATTCAAAAAACATACTGAGCACTCCTGTGTGTCAGTCCAATTCTTTGGTGAGTGCTCTGGCCAGGATAGGTACCAGGAACTATGGGAGCAATTGGAGGAGCTCAACCCAGCTTGGGTGGGACGGGGCCAGGGGCAGCTTCCCAGTGGGGGCTGCACTTATGCTAAAAGGACAGATGTCTAATAGATCATTGGGTGAGGATGGGTATCGGGGAAGATGGGAGAGTGTTTCAGGCTCAGAAAACTTTGGTCAAAGGCAACTGTGGAGTAAAGGGAGTATGTTGGGTTGAGATGAGAATTGAGGGAAGAAGGAAGCAGGGCTGGGCCACCAAGAGTTTTGTGACCTGGACTGAAGAGTTTGGGTTTTATCCTGTGTCCAAGGGGGAGTGTTTGAGGCAGCATTAAGCAGGGAATAACCTTCTGTGGTTTGTGTTCTAGAAAGCTGTCTATGGAAACCGTGTAAAGAATGAGTGGAGCAACATAGTGAGGGCGGTAAGAATAGAGGGAAGAAGGAAGTGAGGACATATCAACAATCTTTTTCAACAGCTGTGCAATAGTAAAATTTAGGGACAAACAGAATATGCTGGGTCTCTGGTCACATGGCTGGATAGATCTCAACTCCAGTGATGTCAAAAGAATTGAGGAGCTGCAACACTTGGGCCCTTGTCCGCATGGCTGAGGGACTTGCAGGTTCTGAGACGTGTGTTACAGTCACGTGCTGCCTTGCTCTCTCAGCAGGGCGACAGTTAGGGAGGGACTGCATTGATTTTCTGCTTTGGCTCTGATCAGCAGGGCCAGCGTGTGTGACCCAGAGTGTGGTGTGTCCAAGCCTGCCATATCCCCACTTGGGAAGAGCGGGGGTGGGGGAGGAAGCAGTGTGGTGCTGACCCCTCTGCCATCCTGGGGACTGCACCCCTGCTTCTTCTCCTCTGCTCTTTCACATCAGTTTCATGCTTTGGCCACCTCAACCTTCTCCTCCTCGAATGCATATTGCTTATACTGTCATGTTCTTTCAATCCTCCCCACCGTGACTTTTTGTTTTTAATTAAAGATTTTTAAAAATTGTGGTAAAATACACATAACAAAAGTTTACTATCTTAACCATTGCTAAGTGTACAGTTCGGTAGTGTTAAATATTTTCACATTGCAGTGCAACCGATCTCCAGAACTCTTTTCATCTTGCGAAACTGAAATTCTGCACCCATTAAACAACAACGCCCAATTTCCCCCTCTCTCCATCCCCTGGCAACCACCATTTTGCTTCCTGTTTCTATGAATTTGGCTACGCCAGGCATCTCTATCAATGGAATCATACAGTATTTTTCCTGTCCTGACTGGTTAATTTCACTTGGCATAACGTCTTCAAGGTTCGTGTGTGTTGCAGCATGTAACAGGATTTCCTTCCTTTATAAAGCTGAATAATATTCCATGGTATGGATATACCACATTTTGTTTATCCATTCACCCAGTGATGGACACTTGGGTTGCTCCCACTTATGTGAATAATGCTGCTATGAACATGGGTGTACAAACCAACCATGTCCTTTTCTGAATAGTCTCTTCTCCTGAGGCTGTCCCTGCCTTTCTCCCATTTAAAGAGCAATAACATGCTCGCTTTTAAAGACCTGCATTTTTCTTTAATGCATCTAAGATCTGATTTACGTTTCCTCTGAATGTGACTCTGTGCAGAGGCTGGGCCGTGTGGGCCTCCCTAGGATTTATTAAAGTCGAATGTTGATTCTATGGCTCCTGCCTTTGGTCTTTGTTCAGCACTTCCTTAGTCTGAGTTTTCCTGTTTTTTTCCCCCTGTTTTTACTCTTAGATTTAGAGTGAAGGTAGTTTGTGATTTTATATCTAATCTATCATCTTTCTCTAGGACCTAAGAAAAGTGAAAAAGGATCTTTAGAAAAACTCAACTAAGAGGAAGGCAATTCTGTTCTTTATATAGAAATCCAAACCTTCAAAGGGAAAAAGCATTACCCCTTGAGCAATGCTTTCCTGAGATAACTTGAAATGTGATTTCACCCAATTTTTCCTATATTACACTTCATTGGCACATTAATAATTCTTCTAATTATAAAATATAATATTTCCCATATTACATTTTTATAAGCAGTTAGCTGGAGGAAGATTTCCTTATTTTTGGTCTGGTATTTGAGTCCTCATTGGCGGAGATGCCGCAGAAGACTTAGAAGGATTTAGGAGGCAGACCAGGGATGAACCAGAGAGTTCCTGAATTTCGCTGAGCACCTGCCTGCGGCCCTCCGCACCACACTTTCTCTCTGTGTGCAGCGCTCTAGTCACAGGAGAGGAGGTGTCTGTGGATCGGACGTTAGTGTTCACTTCAGTGGATTCTGCTGTGAATTCCAAGTAACATTTCCTTCGAGATCTAAGATGTTCCCTTCAGTAGCTTCCTGGCCCTCATTTTTAGCCATTATTTTAAGCTATTTGTTTAATTTCAGGGCTGGCTGGTCACCGGAAATGATGTTTCCACTAAAGCAAGTAATTTCAAGCTTGCAACATTTAATAATTATTGAATTCTTCCATTCAGAAAAATCTCCCTAGGACACAACTATTATATTAGGAGAAGGCAGCTTTAGCAAAGCTGACGTTTATCAAGCTATGTGTTTGTGGGAGAGACGCCATCTTATGGAGGACTTCAGACAGGGATGGGAAAGCTTTCTCACTTGGCGTGTTAGGTCTGACTTCAGTCCCCTCCTTCTGTGTGACAGTGATAATGTTTCATTTAGTGGCCTTGGTGGAACCCTGAGATCACTGTGTTTTCTATTAGTGCCTAATAATTCATGGGGATTTTTCCCATGTGGGTTTCATCCTCATATCAGGTAGACTGATAAAGGATGGTGAACTTTCCTCTCATTATTTCATTATTCTCCCCAGCCTTGTACTAGTACTAACTGCTTTATTTAGACAATTGTAGGCCACTCGCCAGGCATCTGTCGTATCCCTGCTTCGATTTCTTCCTTCTGCTGTTCTTGCAGCGCTAACAGAGAGAACCTCTTTTGGTCTTAGAGGTTTGACTGATGAACAAACTTTTACTGAGCGATATAGTCACTGTAGTTTTTGTTACTCTATATGTACTTTCCTTCCTCCAATTCCTTTGGTGGCAAAGATCATCTTTCTTCTGGGAAACCCATTTCTGTGCTCTCTGATGGGGCTAATGCTTCCACTAGTCAGCCACAGGAGTGGGCAGCACCTGAGCCCTTCAAGAATCCTCCCTGAACATTTTGCAGAAACAAGTGGGAAAGAGGCGGAGCTCCTTCCCTTCATAGGTTCATTAGTTGTAAGAATGGTGGGAACTGAAACTGCTGGTTGCCATCATTGCCACCACGTGGGGAGAGCTTGCCTGAGAATGAAGCCAAAATAGACAAAAGCAAAGCTGAGAGTTGGAGAAAAAGAGATGTTCTTAATGACATCGTCAGAGCCCTTTATCTTGACACACCTATGTCAGCTCTGTCCCTTACACTTCCAACTACATGGGGTGATACCGTCCATCTTTTGTGCATGCTATATTGAACTGGGTTTCTGTCATCGGCAACCAAAGTATTCTAAGTGATACAACCGTCAGGATTTTATCCATGGAAGTTTCTCTTTATTTGGTTTCATTGCCTACTTCATTTACTTCTTCAGCATCCTCAGGCACCTGTTAGTCCAGTGATCTGCACAGAGTGGACAATGAAGGGACATCCCCCTTTCATGTAGGTAGTAGGCAGGTGATTTTCAAAGAGATTAGAAGGTCTCCTACTAGCGATGCCAGATAAAATACAGGAGGACCAGGTAAATTTGCATTCCAGATAACTAGCTTTTTTTCAGTGTAAGTATGTCCCATGCAATATTTGAATTTCAAATCAACAACAAATAATTTTTTGTGTTAGTATGTCTCCTGCAATATGTAGGAACTAGTCATACCAAGAAATCATTGTTTATCTCAAATTCAAATTTAAGTGTCCTGTATTTTACCTGGCAACCCTAGTCTTACCAAATAATCTTATTTTAAGAATATGCTTAAAATAATATGAAGTCTCTAAATTTAGGAGAGCATCCTATATGAATATCTTTCATACCTAAGATGGGAAATCCAAATTTAACTGGGCATCCTGTATTTTTATTTGCTGAATCTGGCAATCCTCTCCATACCTACCTTAATTATCTTCCTGATCTGATGATACCGCACCTAAATTCTAGTATCCAAGAGCCATCTCATTTTCCTGCTCCACGGTCAAAGGAGCAATGTCTGGTTTCAAGCCTCTTCAAAGGGCACCCATGTCGCTTAGGTGTCTGAAGGCAAGGGGGCATTACGGTTAATGGAGAGGTGTCCATGGCCTATGTGGGAGAGGAAGGAAATTCAGAAGAACCAACATTTACTAAGGGTCTTTCCCTGTCAGACACTGGGGAGAAGGTGTGTATCCACTGACTCATTTAATCTTTTGACAGCCTTGTGAAATAGATAGATTTCCTCTATTCCCATTTTAAAAATAAGGAAACTGAGACCAAGATAAGTGAAGAATTTGCTCAAAAACACAGGGCTTGGATGTAGTATGAGGCTCAACCGACCCTGAGCCCCTGATTTTCCTATGGGTTCAGTTTCTTGGGGAGAGGACAGCTCCTGGTATCTGTTAGCAGAGCGGGACGTTCCTAGGGCACTGAGATGGAAAGCCAGCAGAGGGACAATGTCTGCCTCTGTCCGTAGCCTTTGGACCAGAGCATCTGTGACCTTTACTATCTGCCCACACCCGGCTGGGCTGGGTGGGTACTTTAACCAAGTTTGTCTCCCATGTGTTTCCTTGGGATAGTGCTGAAAGCAAAGCAGATGGCCATGAAACATATGAAAAATGGTCAAACTTACTCATAATTAGAGAAACCAAAGTTAAAACATCACAAGATACCATTTCTCATCCATCAGATTTGCAAAGATTAAAAAGCTTAACACATCCTGATGGCAAATCTGTGGGGAAACAGGTACTATTATATATTGCTGGTGGGAATGCAAACTAGTGCAACTCACCTGGAGAGGAATTTGGCAACACTTGACGGAGCTACATATGCACTTACCTTTCGCCCTGCAATCTGACTTCAAGGAATTACCTTGAAGGTCTCTCTCACCGATATGAAGGTACGTATGCACCAGTTTGTTCACTGCAGCATGGTCTGTAATTGCAAAATATCAGTCTGTGGTTTAGTTCATAGTATTGTACTAATGTGAATTTCCTGGATTTATGATTTTACTATGGTTATGTAATATGTTAACATTAGGGCAAGCTGGGTGGAGGGTACTATTCTGTACTCTTTCTACAACCTTTCTGTAAGTCTAAAATTACATCAGAATAAAAAATTAAAACAACAACAGAAAAACAGATTTCTCATCACCTTATGTGGGGCATGTGCTCAGGGCTGGACCAGCAGTGAAGGGCCACAGCTGCCTAACTGCCTCCTCCTCAGTTCCAGTGCATCCTGGTCAGTCTAGGCCTGACCTGGTAGGAGGATGGTCAGCGGTCTCATCCATGGGAAAGGAGAGTGGAGAGAGAGGGTGGACCGTCATGAGCCACATCCTTGCTGAGACTCTGAGAACCAGTACACTCCTGTAGGAAGAGAAGTGAGGACAGCCCACCTGCCCAGACTACTGCTGTCTAATGTTCAAATTAAGTCTGTGAAGGATGTCCTTGAAAACAGTTCCATTATTTTAAAGTCTCATCTCATATGTGTGAGAGATTTACTGTCCTTTCCCAGTCACTGGTTGTTTGTATTGTATATTCAAATGCCTTGAACTATGAAGACAATATGCAACCCTCTCTTTCTGTGGCATTTTCAGTCCTACAAATAGAAAAGCTACGAAATGCGTAAGATGGGGAATCAGTTCTCTCTCCTGGACAACTTGCTCACAAATGTGGTCCTCTTTTAAAAGATTGTAAAGTTGACAAATGAATCAGAGTCCTTAAGATGACTTGGGTGTCTCCTAACATTTTTATCATTTCTAATTTATGCTTTCTAGTAAAATAGGGATTAGCTGCTTTTTATTTGCTATTCTGAATCATTTTGCCAGAGCTTGGCTTTGAGCTTCAGCGATATCTCACTAAAATAGTAAATCCTTGATCCTGTGGAGAGGGGGTGAATTAATGGGTGTGTGGGTAATGTTTTGATCATGCGAGTTCCCTAAATTTGTGTTCACTCTGCTGCCGGCTTCCTGGCGTCAATGCAGGGGCAGCGTGGGCCCAACGCAGTCACGGTGTCCCTCCTTTCATGGTGGGTGCATTGGCATGGGGCCTCCTTCTCTGAGTACCCACATGAGCTGGATACCATGTTGAGGCTGATGTGTCATTTGATCACCCCAGTAAGCCTGTTAAGGCTCAGAGAGGTTACGTGCTTTTCTGAAGGTCCCAAGTGTAATAAATAGTGGAGCTGGGGGTTTGAATCTGTCTGACCCCAAGTCTTGAGCTCTTTTTCAAAGCACACTACCCAGCTGAGGGAGACCAGCTTGGCCAACTCTGCCACCTTGGTGAGGCCTGGCTCTGCCCATGCTTATGGGTAAAAATGACAGGGTGCCCTTCCATCAGTGCAGGCACTTTATCTCTGTTCTAGAAATCAGAGCATCCTTTCATTGTTCCCACTTAAGCTCTATAATGTCTTCCTGTGCACAGAAGTCATTTCAAAAGAAGCCTCATTCGCCAGTTCTTACAAGATTGGTCTATGCAGGAAGCCTCAGAACAAACCCAGCTTCCTCTCTTTCTGAAACTTTAGGACTCGTATCCCTGGCACCAGGTGGGGAATCCCCTCCTATCTTTATGAGAGAAGCTTCTATTTGTGTTTTGAAAAGAGCAGAGGCTTGGAGTCACACCGGTGTATGAATTCCGTCTCAGCTCTGTGTTTCCTTGAATAAATGAATTCATCTCTCCATACCCAGCCTTCTTTTGCATGGATGGCAATACTTTTCACAGAATTATTGTCCACATTCAATGACGTAACAGAAAAAGCACCTAGTACATGGCAGACATTGAGCAAATGATTGTTATTGTTTTGACAAGCACTACTAATTCTCAACATAGCATTTCCCCTGTATATTCCCTCCACAGTACTCAGGCTGTTTCCAATAAAGAAGGATAATGTTGCAAAGCATGCCACCTCTCAGAATTACTTTTATTTCTACAGGGCAGAAACTCTGCCAAGGAGGAAAATGGAAGTCATCCCAGGCTTTTGTGCAGGTTTTATTTGTATGCCAAAGCGAGCAAGTCTTCTTTGTTCTGAAGATGAATTTCATTTTAATAGTGCCAATGAATCTTTTAAAATTTCATAATTACCATTCCTAGCATGCTCCAAACAGAGAGATAACAAAAGAATTAGGTGGCCAGTTCAGATTGCATTTGGAGATGGATGTGCATTTGAAAATGCTTCAGCTGCGCCCTGAGTCGTCATCCCAGGCCATGAGCCCTGCAGCTGAACAGATTGTGGAGTCAGCAACACCAGCCCAGGCTCACCCCGCCAGTGGCACTGGGTGGACGCTTGATGGTGCAAGTCAGGCCCCAGGGGCACTGAGCGGGAGTGCCTGGTCCACCTAACCTAGCCCCGCCCTTTGTTAGTCACACATGCAAATGTGTGGAGCACTTTATAACTTGCAAAGTACTTTTTACATTTTATTGTCTCATGTAATTCTCTCAAAAATCCTTGAGAATAGATAACATCAAGATTATTATTCCATTTTATGCATAAGGAAGCTAAGGTTCAGAGAGGTTGTAGTTTGCCCAAAATGCACAGTTAAATGGCAGAACCTGGACTTGAACTGACATCACTTAACTCTAAAACTAATAATCTTCCCACTGTATTTGTCTGCCTTTCATTGTACGGTATAATTATCCAAGTTTGAATTAATGATATTCTTTTTTTAAAGTCAATTGTGTAATTCTGTACAAATCACCAAAACATGAATTTTTGTGCCCTGGGGATTTGGCACTCTGATGACAACTGTCTTATTCTGAGGGATTAGCCTCTTCCATCACAGACTGCGGAAGGCTGCCTCCTCCTCCTCCTTAGCCTCTTCCTCCTTCTTTTTCTCCTTTTTCCATGTGGACCCACACTGAGACAACACCATCTCAGTTCTCTTAGACCACAGCATGGAGTGTAAACTGGGACATAAGAAGAAAAGATGATCCAGAGGCTACGGGGGGAAGCTGAGTGGGAGAGCGAGGCGTGTGTCTTTTAAGGAAGTCTTTAGTTCTTGAACAGTCCACAGACAACTTTTCAATATCCAAAGCAGACTGGAGCAGAGTTTCTCAAGTAGAACAGTATACAGACCCCTTTTAAAGGACAAACATTCTCAAGGGCCCCAGTTAAATTTTTATTTTAAAGTTATTTGAATACCTAAAAGCATCAAAATTGACATAAATTCCTTGTGCTTATAGCTCTTATACAACAATAAATGAGATTTAAAGTTCATGTTTAATTTCTGATCATCTAAAAAGTTAACATAAGAATATTTTGGGCTATCTGCCCCCCAAAATTTCAGTGTCCTCATGTGAGGCAGAGTTTATGAGTATATGCAAACAAAGATCTAGGAATGTTTTGGCACAGCATTCAAACAGAAAAATGGTGGGAGAAGTTAGTTATCACATGGCACCAGGTGGTAATTGCATCCTATGGACTTCAAGGCATGTATGTTCTAGAATTACAGAGAGAATGTATGATTGGTGATGGAGATGAAATTATCAATCTACAAATACCTGCTTTTATTGCATAGAATGATAGATTGATCTGCTCCACCTTCTGGCTAACTCCTATTCATCCTTCAAAACACAGCTCGTGTGTCAAAAATTCCAGGGAATTTTTCCTAGCCACTCCCTGCCCCTTAGCCTGTATTAGGTATGCTTCTTCTGTGTTTCTATTTCACTCCATGAGACCTCTGTCATGGCTCTGATCTCACTATTCAACGATTCGTGGTTCCTTGGGTGACCTAAACTCTTGAATCACTTCTCTCTGGTGCGTTTGGAAATAGTGTCTGTTCCTGAGCTGTTATTCTCACCTGCTTCTTAGTGGTCACAATATTCTGCAGCCATTTTCTGCTTCTCCTCTTGGACCCCTTGGATCTCTTTTCTCCCTCACTACCTTGCTGCCACCTGGATGCTGGCCCCACTGTGTAAGATGCTCTTCTCTTTATTACTCTGTCTTTTTATTTCCCACAACAACATCAATGTCAAGCTATAATGTAACAGATTTTACAAACATTTGGGATAACGAGAACATAGTGAGAAATATTAAAGCTGGATGTTAAATATCACTGTGTCCATCACCCAACAGGAGAAGAAAAATGCTAATTCCTTCACAGAGCTCCCATCATGAGGCACCCCACGCTTTGTTTCACTGTTCTTGTCTCGTTTCCTTTTTCACAGAGAATGCCCTTCTTTAACCTTTTCCAGTATAAATCTCTCCCTGCTTTAAGAAAACCACCATTCCTTGCTCACAGAAGTTGACTTTGTCCAAGCATCTGTTCTATAGATCTCTTTCTTGGTCAATTTGGATTGCTACAACAAAATACCCTAGACTTGGTGCCTTAGACATCAGACGTTTATTTCTCATCATTCTGGTGGCCAGAGAGTCCAAGGTCAAGGTGCCAGCAGACCCAGTGTCTGGGGAGAGCTCTTTTCCTGGTTCGCTGGCAGCCATTTTCTTCTTGTGTCTTCACATGGCAAAGAGAGCAGACTCTAGTCTCTCTTTTTATAAAGACACTGATCCCATAATGGAGGCTCCACCCTCATGATATCGTCTAAACCTAATTAGCTCCCAAAGCCCCACTTCCTAACATCATCCCACTGGGGGTTAGGGCCTCATTATATGAATTTCCGGGGAATGCAAACTTGCAGTCCCTAACATCCTCTTACACAGCCCATCCATGGGGCAATATGATTCATAATGATACATTTCCCAAATTTGGTTGTGTGAGGGAGAGAAGGTCTTGGCAAACCAGGTTGGCTTTGAGGTCTCTACTAACGTGAAATGAAGATATGGGCTTGCTCTTCCTGTGGCCTTCTAGCCACCTGAGGAGGACAGCTCAAATCTACAAATCCACTAATCCGTGTTTGGATGCACACCAACCTCTCTCCCAAGAACATACAAACTTGCTTGCAGGCAGTTCAAACTAATTCCAGGTTTAGGATGAGAACTGTTTTCCTAAGAATGCTATAATTTGCAATCCTTTCCCTGGCCCATGGGGCAGGCAGTTCTCTACCTTTCTCTTTCCATCTTCTTGCCTTCAGGGTCATGTACGGGAAACCTTCTGAACACGAGAACTGGAAGTCCATTATAGTACCTTTCTGATCAGCAGAGCCATCTCCCTCTTATTCCACCTCTGGCTGCAAAACAAGTCAAAATAACAGACACTTTCAGTTAGAGTTTGATCTTGAGTTTGCTAAAGTGAGACTGCTTTTCTCTGAAGTCTCCCCCCGTCCACAGTTAAACCTGTGGGCTCCGTGTGTGTAAGTATTTGTATATTTCTTTTTTTTTTTTTTTAAACTAGCCTGTTACCCTCTAAATTATATGAGATCTCTGGAAGCAGGCCCCTTCTTTTACTCAACTTTATATTTTCATTACCTGGTGTATACCTGACACACAAAAGTTTGTTTGCAGATTGGCTGACTGATTGAAAGAACTATAAAATATGAGTGTTCCTACAACTAAGGGAAATTTGGAGAAATGGTGGATACCATACATTTATATTTAAGCAAGAGTAAGAACAATATAGTTCCCCAATGTCTCTTAGCCCCTGTCAGGCAAAGATCATGTATTGATTTCTATGTTTACTAAGTCACCTAATGTTGCTTTATATAAATAAATGTGTTGCAATTTCTCTTTAAAGTTTTTTTTCCCCAAAGATTGGCCCTGAGTTAACATTTGTTGCCAATCTTCTTTTTTTTCCTTCGTCTTCTCCCCAAGGCCCCCGAGTACATAGCTGTATATTCTAGTTTTGGGTTCTTCTGGTTGTGCTATGTGGGACACTGCCTCAGCTTGACTTGATGAGCAGTGCTAGATCCGGGCCCAGGATCCAAACTGGCGAAATCCCAGGCCACTGAAGCGGGGTGCACAAACTTAACCACTCAGCCATGAGGCGAGCACCTCATTGCAATTTCTGTAGTCTTTGTGGTAATTAGCATAATACTCTTCATAAAGAAATGACTGTTTTTCGAATAAACAAATTTTGGGTCAACATGTGTCATTTTTTATGTTGGTTTTTAAAGTCAGTTATCTAGAAAACTCTATTGCATCAAAACATTCTCTGATGATGATAGACTAATCAATTACTACTGGAAATACTCTTTAATTATTAGAACACATCTTTGTAATTCTTCTTCTCAACTGAAAGCGAAAATTTGGCAATCACTTTTCGTTGTAACTTCCAAGTAGAATTTTCACACATATTGTGTAGTGTCTTCTGATAAAAGAAATTAAAATATGGTGGGCAAATTCCTAACAATTCAGTGGAAAGACTGGAAGGTTAACTTAAGGAAATATCCTGGGAAATAGAACAAAAGGTTGGAAAACAAGAGAGAAAAGAGAAGATGATTAGGAAACTAGTCTAGAGTCTCTGACACCTAAAGTACAGACGTTCTTTTTAGAATGTATAGAAGGGAAAATGTAGGAGAGGAAATTGTCAAAGAAAAAATTTCAAGAAAATTGATTTTGAGTCCCGCCCTTTGGATGAGTGGTTGGGTTCACGCGCTCCACTTCAGCGGCCCAGGGTTTTGCCAATTCAGATCCTGGGTGCAGACATGGCACCGCTCGTTAGACCATGCTGAGGTGGCATGCCACATAGCACAACTAGAAGGACCTACAATTAGAATATACAACTATGTACTGGGAGGTTTTGGGGAGAAGAAAAAAAGAGAAGAGTGGCAACAGATGTTAGCTCAGGTACCAATCTATATAAAAAAAAATAGAGCAAAGGAAAGATAATTTTAAACATGAAAGGCCTTATACTTTTGTTTCCTATGCACCCTTTAGTAGGAAGTTACATAAAGATATGCCTCATAAAAATGAGAGAGTGAACCATGAGTCATAAATATAGATGATCCAGAAAACAGGATTCTACAGTAATAGAGGTGAAGGGTGTTTCTGGAATGTTGATGTAGGGAAATTCCAGGATGCACATCAGGCAGCAGGTGGGACAGCAGCCAGCCCAGAAAGGAGCAGGAGCTAGGTATTCATGTCTCCAGAGGGATGTCTCCAAAGTGTGTTTGCGTGGGAAAGGAAGCTGATGGATTACCTGATGCATTTGACATTGAGAGGATTTCACCTCATGCTTGGAGCACTTGGGGAAAATTGTATGATAGGTACACAAAAAGCTAAGACAATAAAAAACTGAGGCATTTATTTTTTTCCAGGAAAAACATTCTGTGAGAAAGGAAATAAGTTCACAATGTACTGTATGTCTTAGCTGTGAATAATATTTCCATAGTCATAATAACGTCAATATTGAATATCAGTTTAACTGAAGATGTGATAAAAAAAATATTAGGAGCATGGAAAGAGGATGTGTGTGTGTGCACCTGGTGCTAGTTTAAGATAGAGTAAACTTTTCATTCTCCATGGTGATAAGTCAGTAGATAATGTCTAAAATTGACAAATAATCAGGAAGCAGCTGTATAAGCACGCTGTTCAGTAAAGTATGGTATCAAATACACGAGGCAGCTAAGAATGGAAAGTGGCTGCCTCTGAGCAGTGGAACTGGGTGGGAGAACAGGGGAAGGAGGATGCGCTAGTCCCTCACTCTGCTTTCTTTCTCTCTATTGCACTTTCAACATCCTAAAGCAGCCAGATGAAATACAGCACTTTATTCTGAGGTCCTGCAATGAAAAGGATGAAGTTAAGCCCATAGTGTTGCCATACAAAGTTTAGCGATGTTTCCCCCTAATTATTTGAATTCTTACTAGGCTCCAACAGTATCAGTTCTTTCAGAGTGCAAGTCCTCTTCCTGAAGCAGAAAGCAGAGATAAGACTGGAAAGGAAGAAGATGAAAGTAACCACAGATTAGTTCCGTCCATATACCAGTACTCGGCCAACCTGACGCACCAGGGAAAACTTGCCGAGGTGTGACAGGCCACATCCATCATGGAGTTGTTCATTTTGGCATGGCCACCCTAAAGGGAGTTTATATAATATTTCTCTTTTTAAAGGTGATCTTGAATTTGCATACCTATGAAATCTGTAGGGTGGAGTGGACGACAGTTTAGAAGGTTTTGCTTTGCTCTGGGAATTGAGGCAGAGGAGCAGCTCAGAGGAAGCGCAGCATTGACATGTTGGTATTTCTGGAGCCGACTTTCTATCTCTGTGTCACTCCTTTGCCTCTGTTAGTCCATTATGGAGTGATTCCTGGGGAGTGAGGCTTCCTTAGAATCAAAGTGTTTACTCTCTTTCCTCAACTCTGCCTGCCCCATATCTTCTCCTTTCTCCACCCTAGAATCTTTTTCTGCCAGTGAACTACTGAAGTCCTTGTTCTTCTGAGCCCCGATTCCATGTATGCTGGATATTACCAAGTGAGTGCCCAGGTGGGTGAGGCCAGTGGCTGCAGGGACACTGTCACCCACAAGGATGTGGTTGCATCGAAAGACAGTAGCATTGTTTCCAAATAGGCTTCAACGACATCTGGCCCATTAAGGCAAATGATATTTACTTTTGAGTGATTATTGCTAAGAAGGCTCAAGCATGCATTGGGTGACGAGTTAATTGAAAAATTGCTTCCTGTTCTCAATTGGCTGCTGCTCGCCACAGACAGATGATGATGCATTTGACAAACTTCTTGTGAGTCTAGTGTCCCAGCTCTACTCTAAATATTTAAAGCAGTCTGTTCGCTATTTGGCACGCCCTGAGGTGAGCTTTTGAATGCAGCATGTTTTGTTCCCTATTAAAACTACGTAAGCTTTTCTAAGTGTTGAATAAAAGAATAGACAGTAGCAGGTCTGGGCTGCATCTGGCTGTTGGAGCTAGTAAGACTATTTATCTGTATGTCCTCTGAAGAATAATCAGTAGGAGCAATGCTCATTTTTTGGTTTCTCCCAGGAATTCTCTTGTAAAGTTTGAACAAGGCTGCAAAGTCTCCTCTTGTAATTCTTGATAGGAAAACTTAAATTTGTAAAGAAAGGCCCTTGGTGCCATTGAGACAGAGACCAAAAAGATGCTTAAAAGGATGTCAGTAGATAAATGCCCTAAGCCCAGTTCCCTGATGAAGGGTCCCACTCCCTTTATGGGAAGAGCATCCACTGAAAGCTCTCTGCTCTTGCTGATGTTATGCGATTGGTACTTCATGAGTGCTTTTCTAGTGTGTGAATTGAGGCTAGGTGATTGGAACATAGAAAACCACATTGTAAGTTCTCTGGGTCCACAGAGCTTGCAGTCTGCCTTCAGAAGACCTCAGCTGTGAGGCCGGCCCAGTGGCGCAGCGGTTAGGTGCACACGTTCAGCTTCTCGGTGGCCCAGGGTTCGCCAGTTCAGATCCTGGGTTTGGACATGGCACAGCTTGGCACGCCATGCTGTGGTAGGCGTCCAACACATAAAGTAGAGGAAGATGGGCAAGGATGTTAGCTCAGGGCCAGTTTTCCTCAGCAAAAGGAGGAGGACTGGCAGCAGTTAGCTCAGGGCTAATCTTCCTCAAAAAAAAAAAAAAAAGACCTCAGCTGCTATCTCATCACTCACTTTTCAAGTCTAGTGACCTTAACTCAGTTTCTCAGGACCTCAATTTCTTTATCTGCAAGTAAAGATGATTCTAGTTACCTTTTGTGAGTATTAAATAGAATAATACATGGCAAAAGATGCATAAATATATTTTTATTTAGTCTTAGTCTAAGTGATGAATGAAAGTAATTTTTTGCTTTCTGTTATTAAGACAAATTGGTATTTTTATTTTGTAGTCCAGTACAAGAAATAAGGAATTATTTAATATTTGAGCATTCAATCCAGCAGAAATAAAGTGAATGTGTATGTACTATACACACAAAGTATTTCTAGCTGGGGAAAATTTGATTAAAGTATAAATAAGTACAAGTCTATAAGTATTTCAGGTTACATTGGTATTTTGTCTTCAGAATTCCTGCTGCACTTGCTTTTTCTGCTATGCAGTTGAGTAAAGATGCGTGATTGGGTGAAAATTATTAACTTGAGAGAGTTTAAACTTTTCCCCTGCCACAGAGAATCTGTGGTTGGCAGCCAAATGTCCCATCCACTCCCAGTCTGTTTTGAAATAGTTATTCTTCAGACGAAAAATCTATGGCAGGGAAGGCAGGAGAGGAGAAGGAGAGTACAAGGAGCATGGAGAGGAAGGTTTTTCTATGGGCTATTTTCAAATGAGAAGCTCCTGAGAGAGACGACTATGGAAAAGTTGAGGAGCAGAGAAAAAGTTTGGGAGTTATGACACAAGGAAAGAGTGGAATTACTTTAAGGTTATTTTTTTGCAGGTTGACCTCCACATGGCACTTCTTATGGACTGGCCCCTGTGGTTCACAGCTTTAATAGGGTTACAGATGAAAGTGCCATATGATGTTTCATGTGAAATTTTTCTCTGTCCAATCAAATAGTCTCATACTTTTGGCATTTCCCAATAGATTCTTGCCTAGTTTATCCTCCACTACCACCCATTGGAATAATTTCTGTGAAACACAAATGTGACCGTGTCAATCATTGTTCTAAAATCCTCTTTAATGATATGGACCATCCACGCCCTGTTAGTCAAGTTTGACACAAGGGCACATACACACATCTATGAGCCATTTACCCATTTAACCACTCAAGATGGCACTTCCACTCTTCCTCGAGTAAATGGTCTTTGCAATCCAGTAAACAAAACTGATTTTTCCTCAAGAAGTTAAGAGGAAGATTTCTCAGCAGAAGATGGAGAACACGGTTGTCCTCCTGGATGCCCTGATCATCTCTGCCCAAGCCCACATGTGATGCTGAAGTGGCAAAGGCAACAACCAAATCCCAAATGGAATCCAGCCATCAACAGTGACATACCAAGGAGCAGGGTTGTGGTGGGAGTGCCTGCCCTGATACAGAGCACCGTTTTAATCACTATCATGTTTAAAATTTCCAGCACATGGTAATACTTGGTTTTGTTATTGTTTTTAAATTCTCCATGACAGAGCATGCTCTTACTGCCTGCTCCAGGGGCAAACTGCTCGTCTCTCCCCACCGCCTTGGTCCACCAAAGATGGCATCACTCTCTCCTTCTTCTTTTGCTAGAGATTAAAGAGAAATTGCATCACATTTGACAATTGCTTTGACCGATACAGAAATGACTGGTGACCATTTGCGTGGCAGCCTCCCAGGACTGTAGAAATCATAATTTGAAGGCACTCAAAGCCTGATCGGAATCTCCGAGGTTCGGCACTATAAGTCCATGCACAGTAAGACCAATGGAGCGAGTCCATATCTTGGACTCTGGGGATGGGGTGCTAGGCCTGGAAAGATGAAGCATCCAAGACAGAAGAAGGAGCACTGGGGTTGTTTGTGCAGCTGCAGTTGGACATTAACTTTGCCTGGCACACCTATATTCACATTCTGACTTTGGATTGCTTTTCTAAGTATTTGTAGCCATTAAATACTGTTCCTTTCAAGGGCTTCTGTTGAATTGCTTAGGTGTTGAATTTGTTGTACTTTAAAGGTGCTTTGTAAAGTGCCTTTTTCAAGTACAGCTGTCTTAGTTACTTTAAACATTGATGAATTTTGATTTAAAGTAAAAACTTTCAGCTTGTTGAAAAGGGGCAGGTATTTGAGATTATGACTTGTTTCCAGCAAACCCTTAAAGAATAACAGGTAATTCACATGGTACAGAGAGGAAGGAACTGGTCAAATACTAAAACTAATATCACCAGCAGCTGGGCATAAATGAGAACAGGGCTTGAAAGGGAGGCCAATGCTTTTGTTAGAGACCCTTCCTTGGGGCATCGCTCCCCATCACCTGTGAGATAGTCCATGCTCCTAAATACGGCAGAGACAGATTTGGAACCCTGCCTGTCTCTTCCACTCTATCTTTCTACATTGTCTCTTGTACGTATCCTATCTCTGTGCTCCTGGAATCCCTAAGCAGCCAGTCTATGAACGTGGCACGTTCTTTCCTGCCTTGTGCCTTTGTGTGTGCTGTTTCCTTTCCCAGGGAAGCCCAATTTTCTTCTTTCTCTGTCTTCCTATACTCATCTTCAAGAATTGGCAAAATGTCATCTCTCCTATGGACAATTCTCTGACTCCACTCTCAGTCACATCCCAAGCAGAAGTAATGATTTTCTCATCTGTGATGTTGTTCTGGTGTCAGAATACCAAGTCTGACTCCTGTCTCCACCGCTTAATGCTCGATGACTTTAGACAAGCTGCTTAACCTCTCCGTGCTTGAATTTCTTCAGTTGTCTCATGGGGATAATAATATCACTTATAAAATTATAATGAGAATAAAATTCTTAGAAGTTTTTCCTGTAATCACATAGTAGCTTAACGTGTTAATTATTTATTATTTATATTATAATTTATTACTAACACTACCATTATCATCATCATATATACCTCCCCAGTGCGTTTATTCACATAAATTTTATCCACGTGATTATTATTATGTCGGTCTACCTCAATCTTTTCTATCTTTAGTCCTCAGGGCTTAGCACAATACTTGGCATGATACAGTACTGGTGTACAGTAAACATTTTTGAATTTTAATTATTGGTGCTTATGTCTTTTTTTCTTACCAGATTATAAACTCTTTAAGGTGTGTTTTCTGCTTTACAGCAATTTCAGGGATGCTAGCCCAGTACCCCACACATAATCAGCACTCATATATGTACTGAAGAAACCAATGAATTAGTGAAGAGTGTGTAGAAATGACTATGTAAATATTGGTTTCCAGAGAGCAGGGTGGACCACTGGTAACATAATGGGAGACCAACTCCCAGCTCATCACCTGGGGCCAGACAGAGGACTGGAAGCAAATAGTTTGGTACAATTCTTTTGTTTCATTAGCTTCTGCTGAAATTAAAAGGCAGTTGAGATGTAATGTCAAAGACGAGGGTCTGCAATCTGAGCCTGAAACCAGTGTGTGGAAGTGGAAGGGAGAATTTCGGAATTTGTAGATGGACCAGCTTAACTTGCATGTCTTTTGTAAATCTGGGAAATACAATTCTATACCCCATAGTTTTAAAAGTTTGCATTTCTGCAAAATTGGGGTCTTGTAATGAAAGTTTCTCTGCTTCTAAAAACTATCCAATGGACGTTATTTGATTGGATGTTTCATTATGTTGTATTCGTCAGGTTACAAATCACTTAAACTCATAATTTTCTTCAACTAGGGATCAGACCGAATGGAACATTTTGATTCCATGTCTGAGAGCAGGACATGAGTGTTTCCAAGGAAGGGTTTAAAATGGGTTGTTTCCTACCCCAAGACTGTGATGTGCTTTGGATCCATCTTACATCATCTTCTATTAATAGCTTTCTGAACTGTGGATTGACTATTTAACAACTCTTACTATTAAATGCTATTCCTTTAAAAGGACACTAGTTAAGCTGTTTGAGCCCTGAATTTATGTTTTGTTTAAAGAGTGCCATTTAAGGTTAAGATCAAGAGATTTGGGGGGAATGGTTTAAATTAATAAATGAGTAAGTTACTTGAGCTCAAATGTAACCTTTAAAGATTTTTCCCAGGAATTGAAACACACAGAAAGAATGTGGGATCATTTTAAGTGGAATGCAACCCTCTTTACTTTTCTCCTTTAAGCTGCTGGAAATGAAAAATGTAAATAGAAAGATAAGTGAGGGAGGGCTTTTGAAAGTTCTTCATCAAGCAGTTGAGTTGTTGCCTGAAATGGCAAGGCAAGCAGAGCAGATGCCTCTTGAAGGAGACTCAGGCAGGTCCATCTGCCCAAGAAGTCTGAACATGGCTTCCAGAAACCCCTCCCCGAGATAGCTCACCCTCCTTCTCTGCTCTGGTACCTGCCACTGCCTCTAGAAGCTTCCATTCTCCCAAGCTGAAGGCAGCATTCCTTTATTCATTCACTCAATCAATATCCATCTTCCTTTCTAGTCCTGGTGTATAATGGAATGAAGACTTGTCTAAAAGTGAGAAGACAGTCATTTATTCACTCAGGGAATGTTTTGTGATTACCCAAAGTTGTGTGCCTAGCACTGTGATAAATGCAGGAAGTTCATGGATGGTGAGGCTTATGCACTTTTGATTGCTCATATAGTGGTTTCCTTTTCCTCCTGGGCCCACAGGTAGCTGTCTTTTTTAGTCCACTTGAAGTCAGGTGAGACCACATGCCTAGGTTCTGGCTAATGAATTTGAACAAAAGTAATGTAAGGCACATCCAGGCTTGCCTCCTAAAATATCCTGCATGCTCTTACTCGCTCTCTCTTTCATTATCTCCAGCTGAAAACTGAATAAGATCCAGAAAAGAACGCCACGGCCCAAGGAGTTAGCTCCATCATCAGATAAAAAAAGGCTGGGAGCCTGAATTACCATGTTGAGGAGAGGAGCCACCCAGGATAACTGTCTGCCTAGAAACGTCTGCATGGGACTCTGTGATCAAGAAATGAACTTTACTGTTTTTAAGCTAATGAGAATTCAGAGTTTGTGTATTACTGCAGCAGCTATATTATGTTCTTTGACTAATGGAGATGAGTAACATACAGGTCTTGTCTTCAAGGAGTTAATATTTTAGTTGGGAGAAGCATATGAATAAATGATTATGAAACACTATGATCAGTATAGCAAATGAGATGTATAAGACACAATGGAAGCAGAGCACGGAGTAAGATGGGGATGACGACAGTGACAGAAAGACTTTCTAGAGGAAACCCATCATTGTGTATTTCTTGCAAGTGTGGGTGTGGTTGGGGAGGGTAATTTTGGGTGGGGAGAAGGGGAGGATGAGAGGCAGGTCAATGTTGCTGGAGCAGAAAAGATGAGGTTGAACATGGTGACACATGCGACTAGAGAAGGAAGTGGATGTCAGACCTTGGAGAGTCTTACGCAATGTTGGGGACCTGGACTTTTGGAGATCAGTAGTATGCAAAGTGCTGATCTGCAGTGATGTGAGAAGCTTGTGGCAGAATGTAAATCAATACCCTGTTTCTTTCATGGAGAACGTCTTGCTAGTAAAACAAGTCAGCTAAACTAAATACCACGCATAGGGATGGAGTTGATTCATATTCTGGCACGAGCTTCTTATTTTGACATGTCCAGAAAACTGTTCACTCATCTGAGGGCCACACTTTGAGCAGCACTGTTGAGGACAAATCATTCTGTTTGCTGTGAAGGAGTGTATATTCAGAAGCAGGCAGACCACTTAAGGAGAATGGGGAAGTAATTCCAGAGGAAGACGATGAAGACCTAAATTTGATCAGTGGTGGTGTTGCTACACAAAAGGGAATAGGTTTCAGAAATATTTAGTAGAGGAGCAGGACACGGTGTGGACAGTAAGGGAGAGACAGAATTTAAAAAATGAGTCCTAAGTTTCTTGATCTAGTGTCTTGGTGGATGGTAGTGCCATTAACTGAAGAAGAGTCCATCTATGGACTTTTGGGGAGTTAAAGGAATTAACTTTCAGTGCTGTCGAATGTGAAATGTCTGAGGGACACCGAGGTAGATAAGTTATGCAGCCAGTTGGAGCTGATTGTCTAGAGCTTGGGGGAAGATCTCTGGGATGGAGGGTCAAACTTGGGAGTCTTCATCACAGGAATGATAGAAAAGGGGAGTGTAACTCTACAGAGGGGAAGGACAGTGGCCCAGAATGAAACCCTGGGGGACACCAAAGTTAAAGAGATAAAGAAGATCTCATGAGACAGACCTGACACCCCAGGGCAGTGAGAAGTACTGGGAAACCAGAGGGCAGAGAGGTTTTAGAAGTACTGAGCCAACAAAAGCAGCAGGGAGGGCCAATAAAGTATCAATGAAAATGTCTACATTGGAACTGTTAATCAGGATGTCTTTGGTGAAATCTGGGGCAGAGAGTGGTGAGAGCAGATGGAACACTGCAGCAGAAGTGTAAACGATTCTAAAACCATCAAGAGACCTAGGCAATTCCGTTTTCCTCTCAGGTCCTGTTTCCACCTCTGTAAGATAAGGAGGCAGATGAGCTTTAAGATGCTTTCAGCTCTAACATTCTATAATAATAGAATAATAATAGAATAATAATAATAGATAGCATTCTGAACATCAAATGTGTGGTACACGCATAATTTTCATAAACATTGTGCAAGATATTGGCATGTCACTCCTCCTGAAGCTGAGAGAGCTTAAGTATGATGCCAATGTTCATATAGTTAATACACTTCTGAACTGAGAATTAGAAACTAGGTTTGTCTGACAACAAAACCTGTGTTCTTTTCACTCTCCTGCACTGTAGAATGATTTTGAGGAGAGATCAGACACCAGGCAGAATGTGAATTGAATTTTGGTAGTAGATCATTTATAAGAGCCATCCTTGCTGTATTTTCATAGACAATATCCTTTAATAAAAGGCAGAATGTTCCTTTTGAGGAACATAAAGAAAATTCAATGCGAGCGTTTTGAGCTAATCTGATATTGAGTCTATAAAAAAGACCAGGTTGATCAGCAAGTGACAGGGAAATAGGGAACTTTTATATAGACAGAAAAAAAATCAATACTAGCATCATAGTTTACAGAGGCAATGCATTTTTCAGTTAAAAATGTCTGAAGATGAGCTTAGTAGTCGATAGGTATAGAAACTCTTGAGGACATAATTGTCATTCAGTGCAGACAAGCAGGTATTTGGAGCCAATTATCTGATATAATAAGAGAAGAGCTCATGCTTTCTCAAAGTGCCTTCCTTTGAATATGTTTTAGAAATATTGTTTTCAAAGTTAGCTAGCTTATTGTGGGAATGTTCTCCATCTATCCAGAGGAAAAAAAGTGCAAATAGTTTGAATATATAACGCATTTAAAGAATCAGTGGTGTTATTGGGCTTTGTGGAACTGGGAGAATGGGTCTAGCCAAGGTTTTCAGGAGCCCTCTGATTTAGGTATTCAGACTTTAGAAAAGACTCTTTCTGGCGCAGACACCCTCTGTCCAGTAGTCTTGCGATTTGTCTTATTATGCCCCCAAATGGTCCTTTCAGAGGTAGTCTATGTTATAAAGTGTTCTAGATATTCTCAAGTCCAAATATTTCATTTTATAGGCAAAGAAATGAAACACAGGGGAGAGGTCTTGCCCAAGGTCACAGTTAGGGTAAAGCCTTGACTACAGTCCAAGTATTCTAGCCTCCGGTGCAGTGTAGTTTCTACCACCCTAGGTCTGGCAGGTAAGCTCAGTGCAATACAGGGTGTTATCTTAGCTGCTGTTGTATCCCCCACAGGGCCTGTAACAGTGCCAGGCACACAGAGTGTGTTGGCTGTGCAACTCCGGTAGTGGACAAGGTGATTATGTCTTAGGAGTCCCAGCAACATGGAAAAGCTTAGTATGAAACTTGATGTGATGCCAGTTTCCCCATCTATTCTTTTGTTGTTGTTGTTGAGGAAGATCAGACCTGAGCTAACTACTGCCAATCCTCCTCTTTTTGCTGAGGAAGACTGGCCCTGAGCTAACATCCATGCCCATCTTTCTCTACTTTATATGTGGGATGCCTACCACAGCATGGCTTTTTGCTAAGCAGTGCCCTGTCCACATCTGGGATCCGAACTGGCAAACCCTGGGCTACCGAGAAGCGGAATGGGTGAACTTAACTGCTGTGCCACCAGGCCAGCCCCTCCCCAACTATTCTAATTCTACCAAGCTACCTGTCCTCTGGGCTACTCAGCTCAGTCCCTGGCGCACAGCTGTCTGAGATCTGGGAGTAGCCCAGCCCCAAGATGGCGTAAGGTGGGGAGCCCAGAGGCTCTGCACTCAGGCAACCTGGCTTGAGTTCTGCTCTGACCTGGCTCAGATTCTTGCTGGGTTCTTGCTTTACCTTGATTCAGTGATTGAAGCTATTTGTGGCAACCCCAGGCCTGAGTCCCTGTCTTGATTTTTTTGCTCATTATCTCTGTTAGTCAGACTAATCTAAGCTTTAGTGCAGTAATAAACAAGCCCCCAAGTCTCAGAGTCTTAATACATACAGGTTCGTTTCTCACACATGAGTCTGGCAGCTCTCTAGGACAATTCCCTTTCAAGCAGTGAATTAAAGAGTTCAGTTTCTTGCATTTTGCAGCTACACCATGTGGAAAACATGGCTTCCAGGTCAGCTGGCAGAAGAAGAGAGAGCTGGAAGGTTGTGCACTTGTTTCTTAAATGCTTTTGCTTGGAAATGACACACATCACTTCTGCTCAATGCTTTTTGGCCAGAACTAGTTGCATGGCCTTCTCTAACTGTAAGGGGGTTTGGAAATGTAGGAAAGCACATAAATTTTGGTAAGTAATAAAGATCTCTGTCAGGATGGGATCAGGCAAATGAGACATCACTAAGATTTTCATTTTTCTTTTTTTCCTTCCTTATAAAACAATGAAAAAACTTGTAGTAAGCTGACTTTGCACGGTGGAATGTTCTTTGTGGCTTAACGAGACATAAACAGCAGTATTGATGGGTCTGGGAAATATATACAATGGGGCTTTAGGCTCTTGAGGACTTTGCCAGTGCCGGTGGCTGCTCTGAGATTCGGTCACATGAGATGTCTCACTGAGTAATAAAAGGTGGGGTGGACGTGGCTGGGCTGACCCCAGTTGACTTATTATTCAGTTCAGACAGAGCTAAAGAAAAACAGTTGCCAGTAGCCTTTCAACTCTGCTCCTTTCCTGTTATTTCTTCAGCCATTTATAGTCTAGTGCCCGGATAGAGCTGGGCCAAAGTTTGGCAGGACTTGAGGCAGATAAATCATTTGCAGACCAGCAAGGGCCTCACAGCTTTACTAGGAAAGGGCAAACTGGAAGCTTGGATTGGGCGTCTCTTTTTACTGGCCAAGAGTGCTTTCATTTTAACCCCATGGGGGCCAAAGCACAATGCTAGAATCACACATCGTACATCTTCGATGGTTAAATGCTCTGCTAGGCATTTCATGGGAAGAATCTAAGGATTCCCTGCAGGCAAAACTAACACCAGTTGGACATGGTGTGGGACATTGCGATGGGGTGAGTGGGGCACGATGTCTGCCTTAGCGTTTTGTACCAGCATCTGTTCTTGTGTAGGATTGTCTCTGGAAAGAAGGCTTTGTTTTCCACTTTTAAATAAAGTCAGAGGCTTTAAGTTACACCTGATAGAAAACAGAGGGGAGAAAACCCTGAAAGTCATTCCCTCTTTCTCCTCCACTACTTCCCCACCCCACATCTGATCAGTTATCACATCCTCACGATTATGCCTTCTGGATATCTCCCCAATCTGATTTATACTCGCTACCTGATTGCCTTTGCCTTAGGTTAAGGCTCCACTATGTCCCATCTAGAATATTTCAATAACATTCTAACTGGTCTTGCTACTTCCAGTCTTAATTTAACTGGTTTGTTTTTTATCTTTCTAATGTTTTACAGACGTGTACAATTTTTCAACAGCTTTTGATTGTCTGTGGAATAAATTCTGGCCCCCCTGTTTTAGTAAATAAGGCTTGTCAAGATGTGCCCGCTGGCTTCTCTCTCCCGTCTTTTATCTCTCTACCTCCCAGCACGTGTGGAATACCCTGTAGGTACCAGATTGCTTTATGCTCGTTTGTGCCTCTGCTCTTTCTGACATGTTCTACGCAAAATGCCTCTTCCTTACTTCTTCATCTTGCAAACTCTTTAATCTTCCAGGATTCAGCCCATACATCCTCTCCTCTAGGAAAACTTCCTAGAAGCCCTCAGCTGGATTAGACACCTATATCTGGGCTCGGGTAGCATTTGTTCCACTGAATTGTAATTTTTAGCATGCTCAGAATCTTCATGTAGACTCTGAACCTCTTGAAGGCAGGAACTGTGTCTTATTTAACTTTGTTTCTATCACGTGTGGCTCCGTTTTTGGACCATCCATTCTGGTCTATGGATCTATACGTCTGTTTAGGCCAATATCACACTGTCTTAATAACTGTAGCTATAGAGTAAGTCTTGAAATCAGGTAGTGTAAGTACTGCAATTTGGTTCTTTTCAGGGTAGATATGATCATGTATAACCTCTATATCACCCTATCAATTTAGAACCAGCTTGTCAATTTTGACAAACAATACCTTCCTGGGATTTTGATTGGGATTGCATTTAATCTATAGATTAAATATATATATAGAATTGACATCTTAACAATATTGAGCCTTCTGACCCAGGAACATGGGATCTATCTCCATTTATTTAGGTCATCTTTCATTCCCTCAGCAATGTTTTGTAATTTGCAGTGTACAGGTCTTATGCATTTTTTTTGTCACTTAAAAAAAACAAAAACAAACCCTGACATGCAAGAACTCAAATTTAGGAAATAAATTGGGAGAGGATTCTTTGCTTTCCAGATGGATTCACCAAAAAGCTTCTTAAATATGTCCAAATCCCATACTGGAAAGCATACATCACAGAGTAGGTACTCAGAAACAATGCTGACCACAAAAAGCCTGCTGTGATTTAGAGAATTTGCATTAATAAGCAACTTCCCCTCAATGCAAAGACTATAGGAAGGAAAGGATGCCTGCCTCCTGTTTACCTTACTTTTCAATGGTGTTTATTTGGGTTCTGTGTGGACAAAAACTTGCAGTCTTTGAACCTGGTAGTCTGCGTCGGAGAGAGTCAGCATCTGGGAGAGCACAGCTGGATTTGGTCACCATGACTAGGGCCTGGGGTTTCCTGAGCCCTTGAGTTCCTGTCAGCCTGATGGTTCTTGGAAATGACTCTCCCTCTCCCACACAGAGCCAGTCTCTGTGTAGGGGGCATGTGGGCTGGCTGCACTAGTCAGGCATAATTTATGGGCAACTACAGAAAGCAGAAAGTCTTAAGGCTAGACTGAAAATGCAGAGGGTGGAGCATCCTTTTCAGGGCTATGCCAATACCTACCAGGCTGTGAGAAGTTCACAGTCATGTTCCTGTTCATCTCACATCTGCTTAGAGTTGAACCTCTCTAAAGATCAGTTCCAGTTATGCCTGACCCCATCCCAGCTCTAAAGCCTCTAATGGCTCCCTCTTCCACACTGAATAGTCCAAATTTCTTTTTATGGCATTTAGAACTCTTTATAATCAGCCTCCAAATACCTAGCAGGCCTTATATCCTGTGTATTCCTGCATTTATTCTGTTCTCTAGTCATATTGGAGTATATGCAATTCTCAGCAAATGTCAGAATTTTTTCTCACTTTTATCACTGCAGTTCTCTTTGTGTTGTATGACCTCACTCTCCTACTTTATGCATTATTTTACTTTCTGAAATTTTATCTTCCATCCCTTCCATTGAAATTTTCATTTCTATTATCCACCCAATCCATCCAGCCTGGGTGGCTGGAATAACGTTCCTAACTTACAGCTCTGCTCATGAGCCTATTAAAAAAAGTTCAGTGCCTTCCTAAGGTCAGAAGATAAAGCAAAATTTATTAGCTTGGCATGAAAACTCTTCAAATTCCACTCTCCCATGCCCTAACCTAACCTTATTTACTGGATTTCTCACTCTGAACACCCGACTCTGGGATTGATGCTCCTCAGCCCTTCTCTAACACTTATCCATTGGTTGTTCTCATCTATATGTCATTTTTTTTTGCTGATTGAGTGTGCATGTGTGTGTGTGTGTGTGTGTGTGTGTGTCACTATATCTATATCCCTACTAGACTGTGAGCTCCCTATGGCTAGCATCTATTTTGTTCATCCTGTAGCCTCTTTAAGCCCCACTTATGCCCATAGTAAATGCCCAATTAGTATTTCCTGGTGCTGAATAAGCAGAGCAGAGGATGCCCCAGGTGGGTGTTGGTCAGGGAAATACACAGACCTCCTATATAGAAGCTGGACCTAGCTGGGTGTGATAAGAATAAATGAGCGCTCTTTCAGTTCCATTTAACAGATATATGCAGATCACCTCAAGGTTAGATATTAAAATGTACTATTAAACACTGATGCTAGAGGAAGAAATGCAAATTCATGCTCAACTAATGCCTGCCGGTGAGATACTAAGCTTGGGTCAGTTTTCTATGATTTAATAAGCTGTAAAAGAGGACACCATGCTTTTCCATCTGTTGCCCCGGGCTTATGATCACAGCCACAAGGCATCTGGACTTCATCAGCAGTTAAAATGAAGACTATCGTGGTATGCCCAGTGAGCAGAGGGAATAGCACTGAAGGTCAGGAATAGGATAAAAGGGAAGAGCATCACTTTCAGCCCATTGAAGAAATTTTCAGGGGATGGGCATTCCTGAGTGAGACTGTCAGTGTTCAAAGGGTTTTCACTGCTTTTGTATGCACACGCTTTATGCTGCACACCATGCAGAAGCCATGGGACACACAGATGAGTTAGACACATGGAGCTACAGGACATGTGGACAGGCATTTGAAAAGGTCCCTCACATTTCTCGACAACTTGGCAGTTTTTGTTTCAACAAACCTGCTTCTATCATTATGAAGTTATATCATAAAATGTTAATAAAAGGAAATTAAAAGAAATAATACTTGTATTCCTACACACAAAGATAATTGTTAGAATTGTGCTAAATTTTTCATTGCTTTATCTATGCCTGAGTACTTTTCAGTAGTTGAGAACATGCCATACATTCTCTTATTTCACTTACTTTGTAACATAAGCATTTCCCCATGTTAATGCAGAGTCACTTTACACTTTTTATTTTTACTGAGGAAGATTAGCCCTGAGCTAACACCCACTGCCAATCCTCCTCTTTTTGTTGAGGAAGATTGGCCCTGTGCTAACATCTGTGCCCATCTTCCTCTGTCTTAAATGTGGGATGCCTGCTACAGCATGGCTTCGCAAGTGGTGCGTAGGTCTGCATCTGGGATCCAAACCTGCAAAGCCTGGAGTGTGGTAGTGGAGTGAGTGAACTTAACCACTACACTACCAGGCCGGCTTCTATTTTTCCCTTTTTTTTTACAGTTTTTATTCCATTTTTAAAAATTAAGGTATAATTTGCATACAGTAAAATTCACTCTTTTTTAGTGCATAGCTCTTGTGAGTTTGATGAATGTGTACCGTCATGTAACCGTCACCACAATAAGATACAGAACAGTTTGATCATCCCCCCAAATTCTCCTGTGCCCCTTTGTACTCAATCACCTCAACCCCCAGATCCTGACAATCACTGATGTGTTTCTGTTCCTACAGTTTTGTCTTTGCAAGAATTTTATATAAATAGAATCATGTAGTATGTGTGATTTGGGGTCTGGCTTCTTAACATCAGCATAATACATTTGAGAATCATACATGTTGTTCTGTGTATAACTAGCTCGTTCATTTTTATTGCTGAGTAGTATTCTGTTGTACGGATGGACCACACTTTATCAGTTCCCTAGTCAAGGTACATTTGGGTTATGTACCAACCCAGTCAGATTTTGGTGATTACAAAAAAAGCCACTATAAACATTCACATACAAGTTTTTATATGGACACAATTTTTATTTCAATTGAGTAAACACCTGGGAGTGGATTGCTGTATCACATGGTAAGTGAATATTTAACTCTACAAAAAACCCACCCACCCAGGTCTTGATTTCTAATACCATTCTCTAATAAAAGTCATCAGAGCTCTTTGGATAAATAGTTGATTTTAAGACTGGAGCAAGAAATGCTTAGTATATGATAATATACATGAGCTTGGAGCATCCTGTAGGACCAAAACAAGCAAAAACGAAAATGCCACATTGATGGAAGTATATTCAAGGGGCACAGGGGCCAACTGAAAGACCTTTCAATGGCCAAAGCTAGAAGAATATGAGCGAGAAAGTAAATAAAGTAATGTTGGATTATAACCCAAAGTATAAAGGAAAAATCCATGCGTACATACTGATATAAATAAATGACTGAATAAACTAACAAATGGGGGAGAAAAGACAAATCTTCCACACAGAAGGATTTCAAATAAATTATGTAGATACTCCACCTAAGGCAGGGGGAGCATAACTCCCCATTCCTTAAGTGTGGGCTGCACAGAGAGACTTCTTCCAAAATGGAAAGAGGAGAGGGTGGGGAAAAGAGTAACTTTAAAGTTGAGAAACTTGACAAACACTACCTCAGCCAGGAGGCCAGGGCCAAATCAACTGTAAAATATGTTGATTGTATGAAAATGGCACTTTACCTCTGTGGTCATCCCCCGCAAAACCCATAACCCTAATCTAATCATGAGAAAAACGTGAGATAAATTCAAGAGAGAGGCATCCTACAAAATTCTCAACCTATACTCAAAACTGTCAAAGTCATAAAAACAAGCCAAGTCTGAGAAACTGTCATGGCCAACAGGAAGCTTAGGAGGCATGATGACTGTAGGTAATATGGTGTCCTAGATAGGATCCTGGAACAGAGAAAGACGTTTGGTGAAAAATTAAAAAAAAAACCTCAATACACTAGGGACTTTAGTTGATAATAATATATCAATATTGATTCATTAATTGAACAAATGTACCACACTGATGTAAGATGTTAATAATAGGGGAAACTATCTGTAGGGGTAGATGGAAACTGTACTATTTGCTCAATTTCTCTGTAAAGCTAAAATCATTCTAAAAAATAAAGTCTGTTAGTTAAGAAAACCTGCCAAACTACTTTCTAAAATGGCTGTGTCATTTGGCACCCCCGCCATCAATGTATGAATGTTTCAGTCACTCCACAGCTTCACTAGCACTTGGTATGGTCAGTTTATTTTATCTTAATCATATTAATAGGGATAATATATCTTCTTTGAAAGTTTCTGTGCAAATATTTTACCTACCTATTCATTTATTGGGGGTTGCTTATTTCCTTATTTTTGAGGTTGGATAGTTTTTCATGCATTCTGGATACAAGTCGTTTACTAGAAATGTAATTTGCAATTTTTTTCTCACTCTATGAATTGTTTCTTTTATTCTTTAAATTGTATCTTTCAAATAACATAAATTCCTAATTTTTATGAAGTCCAGTTAATTAACTTTTCTGTCACAGATTGTGCTTTTGATGGTGTATTGCTGGAGGGGGTCGCTGAGAGGGTGTGACCGCTGGTAAACCTGTGAGATGGACCCCGGCAATCAGAGGCTCTTCACCCCCTCCCCTGTCCTTGGAATGTACATTCTGCCCACTGTCCTCACACTAGGAGCCAGTATCAATGACATAGCCTTGAGAGAACAATGTATTGTTGAGACCATCTGGACTGAATAAGTGACCGAATCCAGTTAAGGCTTCTACATAAACTTTTAAGATTCCAGCGGGCAGGTACAGAGATCTACTCGTCTTGTTGCCGCCCAAGACAAGCCTCATAGGTTAGTTCCCTTGCTTATTAAATCTGCCACCTACCAATCTGGAGTGGTCTTCCTCTTTCTTCCATCTCCCCCTGCCCTCCATATATCAGGGGCCAGTTGACAAGCCAACATGTATCTAGCAACTCTTTGCTTAATCCAGGGTCACAAAGACTTTCCCCTAGAAGTTTTATAATTTTTGGCTTTACGTTTAGGTTTATGAGCTACTGTAAGTTAACTTTTTGTAGGTTGTGAGATAGGAATAGTGGGTTTCTTTATTTACATATTTTTGCGTGTGGTTAACCAATTGTTCTAAGTGGCATTTGGTGAAAAGACAATTCCTTCTCCATTGAATAGCTATTATGCCTTTGTTGAGAATAAATTGATCATATATGTTGACTTCATGATGGACCATCTGTTTTGTTTTATTTGCTATCTACATGTCTATCTTTACAACAATACCTCACTGTCTTGGTTACCGTAGCTTTATAGTAAGTGTGTAAATGAGGTACTGTGAGAACTCCAACTTTGTTGTTTTTTTTTAAAATAATGTTTCATTATTTGGTTCCCTTGCCTTTACATATAAACTTTGGAATCAACATGTCAGTTTCTAGAAAAAATGCTGTTGGGATTTTGATTTGAATTGTATTAAATCTATAGATCAGTTTTGGGGAGATGGACATCTTAGCAATATTGACTCTTCCAATCTATGTGTGTGGTATATCTTTCCATTTAATTAGATCCCCTTGGTTTTGTCTGCGTTTTGTAGTTTTTAGCATACATATTTTGAAGATATTTTGTTAGATTTATAACTAAACATTTCATGCTTTTGGTGCTAATGTAAATGGTACATTTTAAAATAATTCCATTTCTAATTATTCATTGGTAGTGTATAAAATACAACTGATTTTGCATATTGACTTTATATCCTGTGACCTGACTAGTTCTAGTAGTTTCTCTGTGGATTTGTTGAGGTTTTCTGTGCAGATAATCATGTTGTCTGTAATTAGAAACAGTTTTATTTCTTCTTTTCCAAAATTTTTGTTTTTTCTTGCCTTACTGCTCTAATTAGGACCTCAAGTATGGTGACGAATAGGATTAATGAGAGCACATATCCTTTTCTTGTTCCTGATCTTAGGGGGAGAGGATTCAGTTGCTCTTTTTCTTCATTTCTTTAAGTAATTTTATTGGGATTTTAATGGTTTATAACATTGTGTAATTTCGGGTATATGTTATTGTTTATCAATTCCTGAATACCCTTCATTGTGCTCACCCCTAGTAGTCTAATTTTTATCCATCACCATACATGTATACCCCTTTGTCCCTTTCCCCACCCCCCAACCCCCCTTCCCCTCTGGTAGCCACTAATCTGTTCCCTCTATTCATGTATTTGTTATCTTCCACATATAAGTGAAATCATGCAGCATTTGTCTTTCTCTGTCTGGCTTATTTTGCTTAACCTCATACCCTCAAGGTCTATCCATGTTGCTACAAATGGGACAATATTATCTTTTTTATGGCTAAGTAGTATTGCATTGTGTGTGTGTGTGTATATATATATATATATATACACCACATCTTCTTTATCCATTCATCTGTAGAAGGACACTTGGGTTGCTTCCACATCCTGGCTATTGTGAATAATGCTGCAATGAACATAGGGGTGCATAAATCTTTGGATCATTGATTTCAAGTTCTTTGGATAAATACGCAGTAGTGGGGTAGCTGGATCATATGGTGTTTCTATTTTTAATTTTTTGAGAAATCTCCATACTGTTTTCCATAGTGGCTGCACCAGTTTGCACTCCCACCAGCAGTGTATGGGGGTTCCCTTTTCTCCATATCCACTCCAGCATTTGCTATTTTTCGTCCTGGTAATTATAGACACCCTGGCTGGTATAAGGTGAGATCTCATTGTAGTTTTGGTTTGCATTTCCCTAATAATTAGTGATGTTGAGCAACGTATCGTGTGTCTGTTGGCCATCTGTATATATTCCTTGGAAAAATGTCTATTCATATCCTCTGCCCATATTTTGATTGAGTTGTTTGTTTCTTTTTTGTTGAGTTGTATGAGTTCTTTAAATATTTTGGAGATCAACCCCTTGTCTAAGTGATTTTCGAATATTTTCTCCCAGTTGATGGGTTGACTTTCCATTTTGTTCATGTTTTCCTTTGCTTTGCAGAAGTTTTTAGTCTGATGTAGTCCCGTTTGTTAACTTTTTCTTTTGTTTCCCTTGCCCGAGTAGACATGGTATTTGAAAAGATGTTGCTAAGACCAATGTCAAAGAGTATACTGCCTGTATTTTCTCCTAGCACTTTTATGGATTCTGGTCTTGCATTCAAATCTTTAATCCATTTTGAGTTAAGTTTTGTGTATGATGCAAGATAATGGTCTACTTTCATTCTTTTGCATGTGGCTGGCTGTTTTCCCAACACCATTTATTGAAGAGACTTTCCTTTCTCCATTGTATGTTCTTGGCTCCTTTGTCAAAGATTAACTGTCCATAAATGTGTGGTTTTATTTCAGGGCTTTCAGTTCTGATCCATTGATCTGTTTGTCTCTTTTGGTGCCAGTACCATGCTGTTTTGATTACTATAGCTTTGTAGCATGTTTTGAAGTCAGGGATTGTGATGCCTCCAGATTTGTTCTTTTTTTCTCAGGATTACTTTGGCTATTTGGGGTCTTTTGTTGTTCCATGTAAATTTTTAGATACTTTGGTCCATTTCCATGAAGAATGTCATTGGGATTCTGATTGGGACTGCATTGAATTGTAGATTGCTTTGGGTAGTATGGACATTTTAACTATGTTTATTCTTCTGATCCATGAACATGGAATATATTTCCATTTCTTCATGTCTTCTTCAATTTCTCTCAATAACGTCTTATAGTTTTCAGTGTACAGCTCTTCCTCCTCTGGTTAAGTTGCTGTTTTCAGAGGGATGGCTTTCAGTTTTTCACCATTCAATATGATGTTGGCTGAGGATTTTTCATATATGGCCTTTATTATGTTGATGTACTTTCCTTCTGTACTTATTTTATTGAGAGTTTTTATCATAAGTGGATGTTGGATCTTGCCAAATGCTTTCTCTGCATCTACTGAGATGATTGTGTGATTCTTATTCCTCAATTTGTTAATGTAGTGTATCACATTGATTGTTTTGCAGATGTTGAACCATCCCTGCATCCCTAGACTAAATCCCACTTGATTGTGGTGTATAATCCTTTTAACGTTTTGCTGTATTCAGTTTGCCAATATTTTACTGAGGATTTTTGCATCTACATTCATCAGTGATATTGGTCTGTAGTTTTCCTTCTTTGTAATGTCCTTGTCTGATTTTGGTATCAGGGTAATGTTGGCCTTATAGAATGTGTTAGGAAGCTTTCCATCTTCTTCAATTTTTTGGAATAGTTTGAGAAGGATAGGTACTAAATCTTTTCTTTTTTTATAAAGATTTTATTTTTCCTTTTTCTCCCCAAAGCCCCCTGGTACACAGCTATATATTTTTAATTGTGAATCCTTCTAGTTGTGGCATGTGGGACACTGCCTTAGCATGGCCTGGTGAAGGATGCCATGTCCGTGCCCAGGATTCGAACCAGTGAAACCTTGGGCCGCCAAAGCAGAGCGTGCGAACTTAACCACTCAGCCATGGGGTCAGCCCCCTAAGTCTTTTTTGAATGTTTGGTAGAATTCTCCAGAGAAGCCATCTGGTCCTGGAGTTTTGCTTTTTGGGAGGTTTTTGATTACTATTTCAATCTCTGTGCTTGTGATTGGTCTGTTCAGATTCTCTATTTCTTCTTGATTCAGTTTTGGGAAGTTGTATGAGTCTAGGAATTCATCCATTTCTTCTAGGTTATTGATTTTGTGGGCATATAGTTTTTCATGGTCTTCTCTTATGATCTTTTGTATTTCTGCAGTATCTGTTGTAATCTCTCCCCTTTAATTTCTAATTTTATTTATTTGAGGCTTCTCTCTTTTTTTCTTTGTGAGTCTAGCTAAGGGCTTGTCAATTTTGTTTATCTTCTTGAAGAATAAGCTCTTAGTTTTATTAATCGTTTTTTTGTTTTTACTTTTTTTTTTTGAGGAAGATTAGCTCTGAGCTAACAGCTGCTGCCCATCCTCCACCTTTTTTTTTTAACTTTTTATTGAGATTATGATAATTTACAACCTTGTGAAATTTTAATTGTACATTATTGTTTGTCAGTTGTGTTGTGTTTTTTTAGTCTCTATTTCGTTTATTTCTGTTCTGATTTTTACTATTTCCCTCCTTCTGTTGACTTTGGGCTTTGTTTATTCTTCTTTTTCTAGCTCTGTTAGGTGCATTTTAAGATTATTTTTTGAGATTTTTCTTGCTTGTTAAGGTAGGCCTGTATTGCTATGAATTTCCCTCTTAAGACCACTTTTGCTGCATCCCATAAGAGTTGGTATGTTGTATTTTCATTTCTGTTTGTCTCCAGGTGTTTTTTAACTTCCCCCTTGCTTTCTTCAATGATACAATTGCTGTTCAGTAGCATGTTGTTTTGTCTCCACATATTTCTGACTTTCCCAGATTTTTCATGTGGTTGATTTCTAGCTTCGTAGCATTGTGGTCAGAAAAGATGGTTGGGCGTTTCAATCTTATTAAATTTATGAGGCTTGCCTTGTTTCCTACCATATGGTCTATCTTTGAGAATGATCCATGTGCACTTGAGAAGAATGTATATTCTGCTGTTTTCAGATGGAATGCTCCATATATATCTTATTAAGTCCATCTGATAAAGTGTTTCATTTAAGTCTGCTATTTCCTTGTTGACATTTTGTCTGGATGATCTGTCCATAGATATGAGTGGGGTGTTGAGGTCCCCTACTATTATTGTGTTGCTGTTAATTTCTCCCTTTAGGTCTGTGAATAATTGTTTTATGTACTTAGGCACCCATGTGTTAGATGCATATGTATTAATAAGTGTTATGTCCTCTTGGTGGAATGTCCATTTTGTCATTATATACTGCCCCTCTTTGTCTCTGATTGTCTTTTTTTAACTTGAAGTCTGCCTTATCTGATAAAGGTACGGCAAAACCTGCTTTCTTTTGTTGGTCATTAGCTTGGAGTATTGTCTTCCACCCCTTCATTCTAAGCCTATGTTTGTCTTTGGAGCTGAGATGTGTTTCCTGGAGGCAGCATATTGTTGGGTCTTGTTTTTTAATCCATCTGGCTACTCTGTGTCTTTTGATTGAAGAATTCAGTTCATTTACATTTAGAGTGATTATTGATATATGAGGGCTTAATACTGCCATTTTATCTCTTGTTTTCTGGTTGCTCTATGTTTCCATTGTTTCTCTTCCTTTGTATTTCTGACTGCCATTTCATTTTGGTGGTTTTCTGAGGGGGGGTTTCTCAGTTTTATCTCTTTTTGTGATTTGTGGCTCTGCACTGATTTTTTGTTTAGTGGTTACTGTAAGGATTGTATGAAAGATATTGGGGATGAGATAGACCATTTTCTCATAGCCTCTTATCTCCATTAACCTAAGAAGATTCCTTCTCTTTCCTCTCCCCTTCTAAGTAATTGCTGTTCCAAATTGTTCTGTTTTTAATTTTGTGAGTTTGTGGCTAAGTTGAAGTGTTTAGCATTACTTTTGATGCTTTCTTTCCCTTTCTCTTTTAAGTTGTAATTGAGTCTTTGCCTCCCTATTCTACTAGAGAGCTGCAAGTTTCTGATCATGTCTGTTTACTTATCTCCTTGCTCAGAGCTTTGTAGACCTTTGCTTTTTTGTTGTTGGTGTGGGGGGCATCTTTATTTCTTGTAGGGGAGGTCTAGTGGCAATGAACTCCCTCAGCTTTTGTTTACCTGGGAAAGCTTTTATTTCTCCATCGTATCTGAAGGAAAGTTTTGCTGGATAGAGTATTCTTGGCTGAAAGGTTTTGTCTTTCGGTATTTTGAATATATCATTACATTCTCTCCTAGCCTGTAGGGTTTCTGCTGAGAAATTCGCTGAAAGCCTGATAGAGTTTCCTTTGTAGGTTATTTTCTTCTGCCTTGGTGCTCCTAATATTTTTCTTTATCATTAACTTTTCCATTTTTACTATTATATGCCTTGGAGGAGGTCTTTTAGCATTGATGAAGTTTGGCATTCAATTAGCTTCATTTATTTGTAAATCCTGAACCATCCCCAGGTTTGGGAAGTTCTCAGCAATTGTTTCTTTGAACAAGCTCTCTGCTCCATTCTCCCTCTCATCTCCCTCTGGAATGCCTATAGTCCTTATTTTGTTTTTCCTAGTTGAGTCAGGTATTACTCAAAGAATTTCTTCATTTTTAAAAATCTTAGTTCTGTCTCCTCCTCTACCTGTAGAATTTCTACATTTTTATCCTCTAGAAGACAATTCTTTCCTCCATAAAATCTATTCTATTTCTTAATGATTCCAGATTAGTTTTATTTCATTAATTGGGTTTTTCATATCGAGAATTTCTGCTTTTTTTTTTTTAATAGTTTCGATCTCTTTGGTGAAGAGATTCATTTTATTGCTGAGCTCCTTGAATTGTCTGTCTGTGCTTTCTTGTAAGTTGTCAAGTTTCTTTATGATGGCGATTTTGAATTTTCTGTCATTTAGGTTGTAAATTTCTGTGTCTTCAGGGTTGGTTTCTGGAGAATTGTCAGTTTCCTTCTGGTCTGAATTGTTGCTGCAGTTTCTCATGGTGCTTGATGAGCTATTCTTTCGTCACAACATTTGTGGTATTCTTAGGACGCAGATTCCATCTGTTACCTCTAGCAGGAATCAGGAGCAGAGTTTCTGGACCCACCATGTCTGCTGGAGGCTGTGTCTTATGGGTACGTGCCTTAGCCTAGGATGTGTTCAGGTGCTTGTGTGGACTGTGCTTGGCAGGCTGGGCTTCCTTGGTGAGACCTGGTCTAGGGCTAATCCTTGGAGCTGCAGGGACCCTATGTACTCCCCCTCCCCACTAGGAAAGTGAACCCAAGCAAGCTTGAAGATACTGTGCCTTTTCCCACAGCTGCCAGGACATGTTCCCTCTTTCAAGGCTCAGCAGCACTATGAGTGCTCACTTGGGCCTGGACTGTGCTTGCCTCAGTGTATAGACTTGCTGCAGCCTCTGTTTATGGTCCATGGGACCACTGTGCTTGGAGGGCAGGGCTTCCTTGCTAGGACCTGGGCTAGGGCTGCTGCTAAGAGGCACAGGGTCATGATGGGCTCCCCTCCTCACTGGGAGAGTGAGGGCGATCACAAGCATGGGCAAGGGTTAGCCCTGACTCCTCCTGCAGGTGCTCTGGTGCATGTTTCCACTTTCAGGGTACTTATGCGCCAGGCTGGAAAGTGTTCGTGTGGGTGCACAGGGCTACCAGGGGAGAGCAGGACATGCTCACCTATCTCTGCCACTTCTTGGGGAGCCAGTCTATCCACCCTCAGGTGTATAGCTGTGTGTGTCTTTCAGGTGTCCTGTTGTGCTGTGTGCACTTCCTCCATTGGTCAGTGAATGTCCATTTAGTTGTAGTTCAAAAGGGGGAGAGACAAAGGGAACAGCTCACTCCAACATGTTGCTGACATCCTCCTCCAGGATTCAGTTTTTCAATGTTAAGTGTGAAGTTATTTGTAAATGTTTTGTGGATGCCTTTTATCTGGTTGAGCAAGTTCTGTTCTAATCCTAGTTTCCTGAGAATTTTTATCATGAGTGTCTGTTGAATTTAGTCAAAGGCTTTTCAACATTGATTGAGATAATCATATAATTTTTCCTCCTTAGTCTATTCCTATGGTTAATATTGATTGATTCTTGAAAGTTAATCCAGCCTGAACTCTCTGTATAAATCCTACTTGATTCCAATATGTTGTCCTTTTTATGTATTGTTAGGTTTGATTTGCAAGAAATTTGTTGAAGATCTTTATGTTTATGTTAATGAGGCATATTTGTCTGCAGTTTTATTTTCTTGTAATATCTTTGTCTGGTTTTTGTATCAGGTTAATGTTTGCCTCATAAAATGTGTTGGGAAGTATTATTTCCTTTTATAATTCTAGGAGAGCTTATGTAGTATTGGCATTATTTCTTCCTTAAATATTTAGTAGAATTCACAAGTGAATCCACCCAGGCCAGGAGGTTGTTTCCCTTCCTTTTTAAAAAATTCATGAATTCAATTTCTTTAAGAAGTATAGTACTAATTAGATTATCTTGCTCTCTTTATTCTTTTGTGGTGAGCTTTGGCAATTTGCATCTTTCAAGGAATTTGTCCATATGAAAATTGTTGAGATTATGGGCATAGAGTTATTTGTAGTTTCTCTTATTATGTTGTTGCTAATGTTTGTACAATCTGTAATGATGTTTCCTCTTTGTTTTCTAAAATTTGCAATTTTTGTCTTCACTTTTTATTGGTCAGTCTAACTAGAGGTCTATCAATTTTATTGGTTTCATCAAACCACCGGCTATTAGTTTCATTGTTTTGTTTATCTGTTCTCGATGTCACTGACTCCTGGTATTTCCTTTCTTCTGTGTCCTTTGGATTTGTTTTGCTTTCTTTTCTGGTTTCTTAAGGTAAAATCTTAGATGACTGATTTGAGACTTTCCTTTTCTAATACACCTTTAATGCCATAAGTTTCCCTCAAAGCACTGCTTTTAGTATGTTCCTCAAATTTTGATATGTTGTGCCTCCATTTTTACTCTCAAACTATTCATCTGAGTGCCTCTAGCCAAACATTAGAATCACTTGCAAAACTTTGAAAAATGCCAATGTCCACTCCCACCCAAGGCCATGTGAGTCAGAAAATCTGGGTGTGGGGCCTAGGCATGGCTTGAATAGCTCCCCAGGTCATTTTAATATTCACCTAAGATTGACAACCCCTGCTCTAACCTTATTGAAAGTGATTCCCAAACTCTTGTGTGCAAATGCTCGTTTGCATGCTTGTTAAAAAAATGCGTATTCTTGCACCCACTCCTACAGATTTTGATTCAGCTGGTATACACAATGGTCAGTGGAAAGTGGATTTTTAAAAAAGTATTCCATGTGGTGATACTGATGCATGTGAGCCTCAGACTACACTTTGAAAAATCTGTGTTAGAAAAATCCATAAAAGGAGAATTGAGCCCCTACTGTGTGTAGCAGCTGTATGAATTTCAAGAGGCAAAAACAATATCCTGAGTCCTGTTGGCACCCTTGGAGAAGATGTCCTCCCTTCACCCCCCTGCTGTCACAGAGCAAGTCTATGGTGGCAAAGAAGTCTTCCTTGCTGAGAATACCTGGAATAGCTTCATTACTGCAACTGTTGCCCATAACATTACTTTTCAAGGCCAAGTAGTATTACTTTCTTAGATTTCAGGTCTTTTTTCATGCATTTTGCTCTGTCTAAATGCCTCCTTTTTCACCTAGCTGACTCCTACTCATTCCTGCTGCTTCATCCAGGAAGACTCCTCTGGCCTTCTCCCACACTAGAAGTCTCCAAACATCTCCAGTCTGGATTAAGTGTTGCCTCAGGGATATCATAGCCTCTCTGCATCTTAATCTCTGGAGTTAATCATCTACTTACTCATCTGTATCCCTCACTAAACCCTTGAGGACAAGTCTAGTCTTCTTTATCTTCAGGGTTTAGCCTAGGATCTGACACATAATAGACCCTCAGGAAATGTGTGCTGAGCTGATCCAAACTGAGCACTCTTCAACTAGCATACATCCCTCTCTTTCTCCTTCCTATTGGTTTCAGTTCAAGATATGGTCAGGGTAGTGACTTCCTTTGTGTTCTATATGGACAGTCCCACTCTCTGGAATCTAATCAACGTGTGTGTGTGTTGGAGGGGGTGAAGGAAGCTCAGCTGGCTCTGTGAGCCTCTAGCCAAGAGTCTGACAAATAATAACTGCTCATAAATATTGTTCAATTGAATGAAATAAGGGAGCTAAGGAGGAAAAACCCAAAAGATACCCAGAATGAGGATGCAGAGGCCCCACAAAGTCCTGAAATATGGAAGAAAAACTCATTTACCACATTGTTTATTAGATTCTAATCACTCTGAAATATCCAAACCCACATCCAGGCTTTCTAAATAGAAGAAAATTATAACCAGAGAAGGACCTGCTTTCGTTTCCCCCAGAAAATAAGATAAATGAGAATATTTATCTGAACATTCCAGTTAATGGGCTCATGTAATGAGTAGGTCAAATAATGTAGTTGTGTAAACAAGTGTTTAAACTGTTGCCAACAAAGATGTTTAATATCCTGAGTGAAACTTAGGTTTTAGGCCCTTTAGAAACATCCATTTACAAGTAATCAAGTTGATAAACTTAGTATTTCTCAGTGTAAAGTCCCAATCCCAGGGCACTTTATGACAGCATGTCATACTTTGCTATAGGCACTTATAAATAATCAAATTGCTTTCCTTTAAAAAATAATAGAAATCCTTGCACACTCTCCATGGTTATTCAAAAGAGAGAGAGATTCTTTTATATATAGAAATAAGTGCATGAGTTATTTTTTAATTTGAAGAATGAAATGATGTCCTTTTTTTGGTGTAACATCAGTAGAGAGCAAGTAATGTGATTGTCTCTTTGTGAGCTGCAAGGAGGAGGGAGCAGTAAGCTCTGAGGGCTAGAGAAAGAGGAGGAGTTGAGGATGGTTGGGGTAGTTGGCTGGAGAGTATTGACTAGAATTGATTGACGAAGACTTCATTCATTCAATCAGAAAATATTTAAGTACCTACTATGTATCAGCCACTGTTTAAGAAGCTGAGTGATGATGCAAGAAGATTTCACAAAAGAGATTATGGTGAGACAGAAAGAGCTCTGAACAAGGAAATCTGATTTTTATTCTGTGAATACCTTGGGTAATTTCTTGCCCTTTCTGGGGTTTAGTTTCTATTTATGTAAAATGGTGGGGAGTGGGGATGAGATTGGATCACATGTTCTTCAAGGTCCCATCCACCTCTGTCATCACGTTACCATCAGGCAACTGAAAATTGAAAATTTGCATAGATGATTTCAATGTGGGAGGAATTCAGTATGTTAACATTCAATATGAGAATAGGCTGAGGAAACTGCTTCCATGGCTGGCGTGACGGGTAGAGTGTTCATAATTCTTTTTGAAGGGGGTGTGGAAAATTGGGTGGACGGTGAGTGGAAGGGGTCTGAGAAAATTACAGATAAGGACTGGGTCTGTTTCTCCATGTCTCTGTGCTACCATAGGGGTAGACTGCAGTCAAAATGAGCACAAAGACTGAAGACAGGCTTAACATTAGCTGCAAGGTACAGCAGAAAAATAAAAGTTTTATGATAGCCCTGGGTTTGATGCTTTTATATTTCACTTAATTCTTAGCCCCCTGAGGTCTCCCTCTGACATTTCCTATTTGTGTGATGTTGGGCAGTTTTTAACAGATTCAGATGAGGTTGATGCATAGATTATATGAGATAATGACTTACAAGACGCTTAAGGTAATGCTTGATACTAAATTCTAGAATTCCAGTTTCTTTTCTTGCTAGTAAAAAAGCACAATGAAGGGCCAGCCCCATGGCCTAGTGGTTAAGTTCGGTGCAATCTGCTTTAGCGGCCCTGGTTCAGTTTCTGGGCACAGACCTACGCCACTTGTCAGCAGCCATGCTGTGGTGGGGACCCACATACGAAATAGAGGAAGACTGGCATAAATGTTAGCCCAGGGCAAATCTTCCTCAAGCAAAAAGAGGAAGGTTGGCATTGGATGTCAGCTTAGGGTGAATCTTCCTCAGCCAAAAAAAAAAAAAAGCAGGATCTTCTATTGTAGGGCCAACTGTGAACATATATTCCTTTAGAGTTATTCTCTCATAAAGATAAGGATGACTTTCATGTTCACCTCTTTGGACTGAAGTCTGTGTTCCTTTTCACAGGATTTCCAATTATAGGCTTCTAAATATTTTCTCCCTACACCAATTACTCTTTTTGTCAGTACATCATCCACCTGCTGGTGGAATTTTATTTCTAAAGCATGAGTCTGATCATATCATTCTCTTGCTCAAAATTCTACAATGACTTTCCATTCCTTACCGAATAAAATCCCAATCCCTGAGTTTGCATGCTAAGTTCACCATGATCCAGATCTGGCCTGCCTTTCCAGCCTCATCTCATATTGTACCACGCCATGCACGTTACTCTCTGTTCCAAAGGTTCTCAAACCTAAGTGTGCTTCAGAATCAACTGGACGGCTTGCTAGAACACAGCTTTCTAGGCCTCATGCCCAGCATTTCTGACTCGGTGAGTCTGAGACGGGGCCTTGAAATTCTGCATTTCTAGCAAATTCCAAGGTGATAATGGTGCTGTTTGTCTGGGGATCACACTGTAAGAACCATTGCACTAAACACATGAAGTGCTAGTTCTTTTGGGATATATTGGTATGTACCTGACATCTTGGCATTTTCTCGTGCTCTTTCTTCAAGCTACTGCTGTTGGTAGAGTTCCACTCCTTTCTCAAGCTAATTTTACTTTCTAAGGAGGCTTGTCTCATCACTCAGTCAGAATTGGCAGGGAGGCACTCTCTCACATGTACCTCCACAACATGCTGCTTGTACTTCTAATTCAATGTGTTTTCCATTCTACATTGCACTAGAGCTAATTGTGTGTTTGCCCTCTCTCATTCAGTTGTCGGCCCCTTAAGGGAAGGGACCATATTTCATTCATCTTTGAATCCTCGAAAGGCTTAAGTTTCATTATGCTGCCTGGGAGGCAACTTCAGTAATTACACATTCGTTTTTCTTCTTTCTCTGCTTATTGCAGCCTCCAGGGGAGACAGCAATCTCAAGGGTGGCAGCCAACCCTCCTTTCTGAGGTTGAAGGATTTGTACCATTTAAGTGTCTGACATAATGAATTCCATCAGCAATATTATAGAGAAATCCACCAAGATTAGAAGACAACCAGCCTAAAATGTTATCTGCTAAGTTTCAGAGCTGCCTGTATCATAAAGATGCTAAACCTCATTGTAGTAAGTCAAGCTGTCGTGGGGAACACTATCTAAAGTCAACTCCGATCTAATGAGGTTCAAATTATTTTTAAAAAGAAGAGTGCCAGAACCCATTTCTTCTCTGAGATAGCCCTTTACTATACTGAATGTGCAGGAAAGAAGCAGGGGAATTAGTAACGAAGCCAGAGTAAATGCACAGGCTGGAGAAAGTTTTGTTCAAAGTAAATTTCAGGGAATGTAAAATAATCAGTGTCCTTAAATACTCTGTCAGTTTCCAAAGAGCACAGAGTGAACCCAGTTCTCCCACGTGAGTCCCTGCTTGCTGTTAGTGAGGAAGGTGCTTCTTAGCCTCCCTCCTGTTCCTGCTCCTCTTCCCCTGCCTTCCTCTTCAGCACCAGGTCCACTTTCTGGCTCTTTTGGTTTCATATGCCTCATTCTATCCTTGGGGGATTCCATCTGACCCATGACTCCCTCTGTCACCTAAATGCCGATGAATACATCCAGCCTAGATCTTCTTGAACCTCAGACCCCTGGAGCCAACAGTTTCTCTTAACTCCCCTTGGCTGTTCCACAGGGATCTTGATTCAATATGCGTCTAAATTAATTCATCATTTTCCTGGTACTCTGGCCATTTGCAGGGCATTGATTATGAAGAGCACATGATTGGTACAACCACTTAGGAAAACTGTTCAATCTTTTCTATGAAAACTGAGCAAATATGTAGCATACCACCCAAAATATCACTTCAAGGTAGATTGCTAACAGAAATGCTTACATATATTCACCAATAGATATGTACAAGAATGTTTACAGTAGCACTATTTGCAATATCCTCAAGCTGGAAACTATCCAAGTGGTCCATTGACTGTAGAATGGTATGTAAATGTGGTTTCTTCATATGACGAAATACTATACAGCAATAACAATGAACAAACTATGGAACAAACGAGATGTGTGGAACACTATGGATGGATCATACAAACATAATGTTGAACAGAAGAAGCCAGGGATAGAAGACTACATCCTAAATGTTTCTACTTACATGAAGCTCGGAAGCAAGCAAAATGAATCTATGCTGCGAGAAGTCAGAAGACCCTTGGGAGAATGAGATAGGAAGAGGGCATAAGGGGGCTTTAGGTCTGGTGGTAACGTTCTCCGTGATCTGGATGCTGGTTCACATGGTGGGGTTCAGTTTGTGAAAATTCCTTGAGTTGTATACCTAAGAGCTGTGCACTTTTTTCAATGTGTATTATACTTCAATAAAGTTACAAGAAAAAAAAGAAAAGAAAAAGCAAAGAACAAGGACCATTGCTCTCACTGTCTTTGCAGCTGAGAGTTCGGGCCTCAGTTACGATTTCTGTCATTTCCCTGTTCTGGGACTTTGTGGCTTATTTCCCCCTTGGTGGCCAAAACTGGAACAAACAACCCCAGCAGAATGAGAAGATGTACTATAAGACGGCAGACTGTGTGCAAAATCTGGTCAAGGTGATGTTTCTAAACATTCGATTGGCTGACCTGGCCTCCACAGTTGCCCCTTCTCAGCTCCCAAGGCAGGTCCCCAGGTGCTGGCCTCAGTCCAGAACTCAGCCTAAGAACAGCTTGCAGCTGAAGCTCTGTGGCCTGAGTAGTTTGTGGACCTAGGTTCCTCATCCAATGGACTGCAGAGCTATTTTTTTTTTTAGGAAGATTAGCCCTGAGCTAACTGCTGCCAATCCTCCTCTTTTTCGCTGAGGAAGACTGGCCCTGAGCTAACATCCATGCTCATTTTCCTCTATTTTATATGTGGGATGCCTACCACAGCATGGCTTGCCAAGCGGTGCCATGTCCGCACCTGGGATCCAAACCGGCGAACCCCCGGCCACCGAAGTAGAATGTGTGCACTTAACCGCTGCACCACGCCGCCGGGCCCTGCAGAGCTTTTTTGTGTGTGAATCAACTTTACAGTTTTTAGGTAAATGGTATTTTAAAACTTGTTGTTGGCCAGAAATCTGGATTGTATCACAAGTAGGATAGAGTCCATTATCAGCCGAGTTGCAACAGTGGTGTTTTAGTTAACACATAAACCCTGGAATCTCAATAGATTGACTCAATAGAAGTTTATTTCCAGCTTATGTAACGTCTAATGGCGGCCGTAGCAGGGAGGTGGGGCGGGGGAGAGAAGGCTTGGCCCCATGCAGTCGTTCAGGCTTATGGAGGCTCTGGCAACTTCAACATGTGGCTTCAAGGTCACCTTGGATGCTGACATCCGACTACCAGATAGGGGAAAATATGAATGGAGGGCTGAACAGTTTTATTGGTCAAGCCTGGCAGTGGGATCCATCACTTCTTCCCACTTTTCATTGGTCAGATGTGGTCATATGTACACACTTAATGTCAAGGGAAGTTAGGAAGTGCGGTCCAGCTGTGAGCATGAGGGAAGGAAAACTAATTTCATGAACAGCTAGCCAGACTCTGCCACACTTGGATTTATCGACAAGCAGGGAAAAATTAAACAGAGAAAGATGGGTATAAAAGTAAATGTGATCCTCTATTGGCTGGAATATGTCACAAGTGAGACACTAGGAAGTCTGGTGGGCTGAAGGGAGGGATCTAAAATAAGATTAAACTCTTATCATAACTCAGAGTTGATTATTATTATTTTTTTTGATGTTGTAGACTCAAGTTGCAATACTGGGAAAGGGGCAATCACGTCCATACCCTAGTGAGTAAACAGAACAGGAAGACCAGCTTTCCTAATTGATGCCCTCCCATGCCAACCTATTCCTTTTTTTTATATTCGCTCCCATTGGAACAGTCACCTGAGCCTGACTCGGGGAGCAGTTCTTCCATCTCTACTTTATCCAAGTATTTACTAAGTCCTGTCAAGTTCCTGCCCTACATTATATTCATTCTATTGCATTGTTCCATTTCTACTGATACTGTCCAAATTCTAGATGTCTTTAGCTCTCAAGTGGGTTATTGCAATAGATCTCTAACATATCTTCCCCCTTATTCTCTCTCTATTTTTATCTAGGCTCCATATATTCTCAAAATAATCTTAAAGTGCCATTATTCACGCATTTCAATGACTCCCCAAATTAAATAATTTAATTTGCCTACCAAATTAAATATAAACTCCTTAGTTTAACATACACAGGATTTCTCAGTTTGGCCCTGAAATGACCTAACCAACCTTACCTCTGGCAATTTAAAAATCCTACAAACCCTGCATTCCAGACCAATTAACTCCTTGTCATTCTCTATACTGTACCCTCCTCAAGTCCATTTTACAGGCTGGTGAGCTCCTAATCATTAATAATAACCTGATTCAAATAACACCTCCTCCATGTGACTTCCAGGCCTCTGCCAGAAAGAGTTAATTCCAATAAGATTTATCTCTAATATAGCACTCATCACATTGCATTGTATTTTCTTGTTATCCACCTGCATTGCTGGACTGTCTGAGAAGGCAGTGCAGTGGAGTGGAAAAAGCGAGGATTTCGGAGCCAGATTAGACCTGGACTTGAACCCAACCTCTCCACACTACTACCTGTGTTGCCTCAAGCTACCCAAGCTCTCTGAACTGCATGTTCCTCTTCTCTAAGATGAAGATAGGAAGATTTAAGATATGAGGTTGGTGTGAGGATTATAAATGTATATGATATCTAATATGGGACCTAGCACCATGTGCCTAATTTATTTCTCCCCTCTTCCACTTCCTTCTTATATTTTGTCTCATATGAAAACCATCATAAGCATTCAGTGAAGGTTTGTTGAATGAATCAGCTAGAAAGCTCAGCAGCCTGGGACTATTCAGTGCACACCTGCATCATAGCTCTCCCACGGCCCCATCCCCTCGCAATGGGGAAAAGATCTGCAATGTAGTTTATCTTTAATGATCATTAGAAAAGGTTTGTTTAAACTTTTTGCTCTCTCTTGACTATGGCAGGGAGAAGTTTTCATCAAGGATGGTTAAAATCAGGAGACTCATTTTCTTTGTTACTTTCGCTTTTTAAAATAGTTTTTAAAGATTGTTTTATAAAACTACTTTTACAGTAATTTTCTAAGTAGTTTTACTTTAGCTTTAGGTTTGGAAATCAGGCACTATAAGTTCTCTGATTTTTGTTCTTTTTATTTTGAGGTTGTATTGGCTATTCTGGTCTTTTGTTTTCATATAAATTATTGAATCAACTTATCAATGTCTCCCAAAAAGACTTCTGGGATTTTGATAGGGATTTCATTGAAAATGTAGCCCAATTTACAGAGAACATATATTTTAACAATACTGAGCCTTTCAACCTATAAACATTGTTTATTTATTTAGGTCTTTTTCCATTTTGTTCAGCAATATTTTGTAGTTTTCAGTATAAAGCTGTTACCTAAGTTTTATTTAATTTAGTCCAGGTTTTTGAAGTTTTTTAGTGCCATTGTAAATGACATAGCTTTGTTTTCCAGTTGTTTAATGCTGGTGTGTAGAATTTTTAACCTACAATATTGCTAAATTAACTTAGTTTATGAATATATGAATATGTGTATACAAAATTCCATAAAGTTTTCTACTAACAAACCATATTATCTATAAATAAAGATGGTTTTATTCCTTCCTTTGTAATCTATATACCTTTTATACTTCTTCCTGCCTTATTGCACTAGCTAAGATTTCCAGTAAAATACTGACTAGATGTGGTAAGAGTAGACACATTGCCTTGTTTAATCTAGGAGGAAAAAGCTTAATATTTCACCATTAAATATAATGTTACTTGTAGGATCCTATAGACGCTATTTATTAGATTGAGGAAGCTCCTTTCTCTTCCTAAAATTTTAATTATTTTTTATCATAACATGTTGAATTGTGTTCTGTTATATATTAAATTGATTATATGATTTTTCTTCTTTCCTCTGTTAAAATGGCAAGTAACATTGATTTATTTTCTGCTGATTGTCTTTGCATTCCTAGATTAAACTCTGCCAGACCATGATGAATTATCCTTTCCTCGTATTGCTGAAGTTAATTTTACATATGTCATCAACAATTTTTGCATTTATGTTCTTGAGGGATATTCCTCTTTAATTCTATTTCCTTGTAATATCATTATCTGGTTTTGTTATTAAGGTTATTATGCTGGCCTCATAAAACAGGTTTGGAAGTCTTCTCTTTTGTGAAAATGTTGGTATAGGATTAACATTGCTTCTTCATTAAATGTTCAATAGAACTCAGCAAGAAAGTCATACTTTATGAGAAAGTTTTAAATAATAAATTCAGCTTTGTTCGGAGATATTCAGGGATGTAGCTATTTACATTATAATTTCTTCTTGTCATTTGATAAAAATATATTTTCTTCTTGTCATTTGATAAAAATATTTTTCAAGGAATTTTTCCCTTTCATCTAAGTTATTGAATTTATTTGTATAAGATTATTCATATTTCCTTATTACTTAAAAAAAATTTCTGTTTTGAAATAAATTTATATTACAGAAGAGTTGCAAAGATAGTACAGAGGGTTCCAGTATGTCTTTCACCCAGCTTCCTTTAGTATTAACATTAAATAACCATGGTAAATTTGTCAAAAACTAAGAAATTAACATTGATACAATACTACTAATTAAAGACAATTTAGATGTCACCAATTTTTACACTAATGTCTCTTTTTCTGTCCTAGGATCCAGTGTAGGATACTACACATTTTCAGTTGTTTTTCACCCTCATCTCATCTGTGACACTTTCTCAGTCTATTCTTGCTTTTCATGACATTGACAGTTTGATAGTATAAGTGGCAAATATTTTGTCCTATTTTTTTAAATTAAAGTTTTGTAGTTTTGAGTTTTAATTTTGTTCTCCAATCCATATTTGAATTAATTTTTACATATAGTATGAGGTACAGAACCAAGGTAAATTTTTTTTCTGTATATGCAAGGCCAACTTTTCCAGAACCATTTGTTGAAAAGTTGACCCTTTCTTCACTCAGTTGTCTTTGTCAAAATCGATTGTCTATATATGGATGGGTCAATTTCTGGACTCTGTTATACTGATCTGTTTGTCTATCCTTAAGCCAATACTAGCCTGTCTTATCTTTGTAAGACCAAATCTTTGGAGGTCTGCCTTGTGAACTCCATTTACATAGGCCTCTCCAGACTCAGAGCTTTGTCTTTTCTTCTTAAGGAAATAGGTCAGCATGTCCAGAGATCACCCTCCTGCACAGCAGCCGGGAAATTTTCTCCAGATCTTAAGCTGAGCAATTGAGGGCACAATTTGTTTGTTTCTTCTATCTCAAGGATCAATCTCCTGAATTGCCTGATAGCTCTTGTCTGAAAACTGTTGTTTCATATACTTTCTCAATTTTTAAAATTGTTTCAGATGGGAAGGAAAATTCCATCTCATTACTCTATTTTCGCCAGAAGCATAAGTCTGTATTGACTTTTTAGGTACATGTCTTTTTGATTGATTTTACTGGTTGCTTTTAGATATTACAATATAGATCTTTAAGTTATCAAGTTAACCTTCAAATAAAATTATACTGTTTAATAAACATTAAAGAATCTTGTAACTATGTTTCCATTTACTCTTCTGCTCTTTGTTCTCTTATTATTTTTTATATTTTCTCTGTATATGCTATGTCACAGTATCTTGTTATTATTTATATTTTAAACTGCCTATAAAGGCATTTTTAGATGCCTATGAAGTATTTCAAGATGCTAACATAAAAAAACTTTTATGTTTACTAAGATATTTACCCTTTTTTGTACTCTGTATTCTTTCCTGTAAGTCTGATGTTTCATCTGGTTTAATTTTCCATCAATCTGAGGAGACATTTTATCTTTTCATTTGAGATTAATTATTTTTAACTTTGTGTGAATAAAAAATATTCATTATTTGTCTTCATTTTTGAAGGATATTTTCAATGAATATAGAATTCTAGATTGACAGCTTTTTTCTTTTCAGCACTTCAAAATTATTGTTCCATTGTTTTTGGGTCTCCACTGTTTCTGGTAAGAAGACAGCTGTTATTCAGATCATTGGGTTTTGGTTTTGCTTTGGGTCCATTTGAGACTTTCTCTTTCTCTTTGATTTCACATGTTTCATACTTGTGTTTACATGTGGTTTTCTTCGTATTTATCCTTTTGGGGATTAACTGGATTTTTGAATCCATTGGTTGATGTCCTTCATCAACTTTGAAAAGTTCTTGGCCTTGGTATATTTAAATATTTATTCTGCACTTTTATCTTTCTTCTGCTTCTGGAACTCCAATAACATGTGTGTTAGAATTTTTCATATTGTCCCACAGATTTCAGATGGTCTGTTTTTTTTGAAAAATAGTTCTTGTTTTTGAGTCTCATTTTGGTTACTTTATATTTATCTATCTTCAAGTTCAATGGTTCTTTCCTCTGCTGTGTCCATTTTAATTTTAAAGCTTTATATTGAATTCTTTATTTCTGATATTGTATCTCCCATTTCTAGAGTTTCCATTTGGTTTAAAAAATAGTTTCTATTTGTCTAATATAGTCATTCAGTCTTGAAGCATGTTGTATGATTTTTACACTAGATCCTTTAGCACTTTTATCCTAGATAGTTTCAAGACTCTGTCTGACATTTCATCCTCTGGGCTGTCTCTGGGTCTGCTTTTATTGACTGTTTCTTCTATTGTTTGTGGGCCACATTTTCTTGTCTTGATGTATCTTGTAATTTTTGGTCATATGGCAGACATTTTGTATTAAAAATAGACTGAAGCAAACAAAAATTACCTCCAGAAAAGAATACACACTTCTTTCCATCAGTCTTTTAGAGGGAAGGCCTATGTCAGTCTAACCCATCATTGAGCTCAGCCTGGGCTTAGTAGCAGCTTTAGTTTGATTCAGTTCATTTGCTACAAGCATTAGTTGTTGTGAAGTTGCCTTGGGACTTTCTCTTCAGCAGGATTTATGATCTGGAACTGCTATAGTTCTGGAGATCTTTTTATGGATGACAACTGAGTTAACAGCTTTCCAAACTCTCTGCTTTATAATCTGGCTGTTTGATTTATGAGTTGCTGGGGGGTTCTCTCTGATCTCTAGACCAGTCCTTGTGTTTTTGTGCCTTAGAAAAATTTTTTCCCTGCTGGCCTGACTAAGACTTCTGAGGGCAGCTTCACTCCACTCTGTGATGCCTTGGAATGCTTTACATTTCTCTTAAATGTCTTGCATTTCCTCAAGCTTTTGGTGCCTGAGAACCAGTAGTGCCTCCCATGAATTTTTTTTAGCTCTCTTGTCTTACTTCTTGCCTCTGAGAGTGGCTGCTTTGTACCTGGAGGAGGCACTGTGCACCTCATGGGTGATCTCTCTTAGTGTTCCTGACCTGCCTAAACCTTTGGCAGACTACCTCTGAGCACTCAATGAAGACCTGTTGGAAAGATTTGGCAGGTGATTTCAATCTAACTCTGTGTGTGGGGTTTCTCAGAATATTAATTGGTCACGCTAGCCTATACGCAGTCTTAAAATTCTGTTAAAATTTCAGCTGGGTTCTCCTTATCTACAGCTATGTTTTGTTCCCTACCACTCTGCCAGGGATGCAAGCAGCTGAGAATCTCTGCTCTCTTACAAAGAGCTTAACCTTTCTTGGAATTTCGTTCAGTTAGGTTTCTTTGTGTTTTCAACTCATATATTTGGAAAAAACCCAAGATGTTGTAGTTTCTCTGGTTCGTTCTGTTTTGTTAGCGTGAGATCAACCCAACACTCTCTTGTGACTTTCTACATCCTAAACAGAGGCAGAACATTTATGTGTGATATTTTTAAAAAATTTCCTGATTTACTCAGATTGCCTGGAAATTTCAGCAGTTACCATGCTGTAGGAGAATTCTAAAGGGGATGTTCCCCACAATAGCTTCTATGTGATTAGACAGAACAATTTTTCACTTCCATAAGACCGTTCCCTAATTCTATTTTGTTGTGCTCTGAATCATAATAATTAGCTAGCTCTAGGAACGGGGAGAATCATGTAGTACTAGTTGCTTTAGAAATTCTGCTAATAACACAACTCATATTTATGTGGTACTTCTACAGGGATTCAGTCTTATTTACTGCTGCATTCCCAAATCCTAGAACAGAATGTACAGAGACCAAACATTCAATAAACATTTGTTGAATGACCATTTAATCTTTAAATGATTCCCGAAGATAAACAGAAAAAGGAAAGAACTCACATTTATTAAATGTCTACTTAGTGTTAGGCACTTTTCCACACGCTTTATACACACTATTTCACTTAATCCTTAGAGTAACACTGTGGTGCATTATTATTAATATTTTAAAGAATAAGAAACTAAAGTCTCAAACCTGTCAAAGAGAGCTCAGCTCCACTAGGACTGAAGTCAGCTCTTGGTTCTTGACCTTTTCCATACTACCACCCTGTCTCTCATAAAATGGCTCTCCCTGTATAAGAAAACTGAGGAACACAGTGTCTCTTGAAATTCTTCGCCCTTTGTAATTGAGACATCTCTTCTCAGTTATAACCAAGTTCAAATGTCTGCATCAGGGAAGAAAAGAGACACATGTACAAATTTAGATTCTCTTTATGTATTTGACATCTGTGATGAAAATGAACTTTTTTTCAATAACACATTCTGTCTGTGTAAGAACATTGATGTACTTGAGTGAATAAAAATGCTATTAACATTTTAATGCTGTATGTTTATTTCTTAAAAACTCTTCAGTTGTTTGAAAAAATTCCAAGGTCATCCTATGCTCCCATGCATATCTCTGCCATTTCTCACAGACTCTCCTTGGTTTTATTAAGCCAAACAAATAGCATCCTTTCCACTAGAAATGAATTTAAACAATCAGCGCATGAATTTACTACCTTTTAATGACTCTTGCATGGATGTATCATAGTATGTTTGCATTAAAGTAATGTTAAAAGGTGATCAATTGGCTATTTACAGAAAACTGAATTTATTGAAAGAAGTGGATACTTAGGAGCCAGCTCCGGTGGCCTAGTGGTTAAGTTCCACATGCTCTGCTTCAGTGGCCTGAGTTCAGTTCCGGAGCGTGGACCTACACCACTCACCAGTGGCCATGCTATGGAAGCTTGGCAGTGGATGTTAACCCAGGGCAAATCTTCCTCAGCAAAAAAAAAAAAAAGAAAGAAAAAGAAAGTAGATATTTAATAAAAGTTCAAATGACTGCAAAATCTGTAATTTTTTAAAAATAAATGCATTTCCCAATTAGCAAAATATATATAAAACAATTTTTTAAACCCATATATTGTAGTTTTAAAATTGAATCTCTTGATTGCTCATTTTTCTTTCTAATATTTACATTGAATTTGATTAAATTGATTTCCATCAGAGTACTGCCATTTTGACTACTTGTTTACATACATTTTTCAGAGATACTAGGGAATAACAAGATAAGGAAATGCTGAAAGATTCTGAATCTCCATGAGAGGAAAGGGAGATAAAGAGTCAACACTTAGATGCAGGGTAGTGTTTCTCCAAAGGCACATCTGTCTTAGAACCTGTACAAAGGAGTTCCACTACCAAAATATCAGGAGGTTCTTATTTTCTGACATGAGACCCTGGAGAGAAACAATATGTATAACACAGCATGAGAAATATCCTGCAGAACTTATTGTTGGGAAATATTTTATTTCCACCAAGTTGCTGATCTGCTTTCTTCATCCCTATAATGACAGCTATGTAATTCATCCTGCTTATCTTTACCTTGACTCTCAGGAACCTCAGTATCAAGTTATACAGAGAGCTTATCAGAATGCTAAGTGCTGTCACCACACACACACACACACACACACACACTACATATTGAAATTTGTATGAATATAGTGTATGTAAATATATATACATATGTTGAAATATATGTATGTATAATAGTATATGTATAAAGAGAAAGAACACACTCCATTTAGTCAGTAGCAGCCTATGATTTGCCTATTTGCTTCAGTCCTAGTTTTCTCATTCTACATTAATGTTATTGGGCATCTTGGTTGCAAGACACCTTCAAACTTCCTAGAGAAGTGGGATGTAAGTAAATAAAAAATGCCATATGAAATATATATCAAATAATAATTTAGTAATGTTTGCAAAAGATTAAAAAGATGGAGGAGAGGCTAACAATTCAGAAAAGAGAGCACGGTTGATGGGGTCAGGCTTAGGGAGAAAAAAAAATGTATGGGCCTACTAATGCCTATGTGAATTATGGCAAACTGATTAATGTTTGTGAGCTTCACACTTATGCCTGTATAAAATGGGGCTACTAACACCTATCTCACTGGCTTGTGGTCAGAATCAAATGAGATAATGTAGCAAAAGTGCTTCACAACCTGTAAAATACCACTCAGTAGAGAGGATACTGCCATATTGCCCCCGCCATCTTCTCCTACTCCCAAGTGCATTTGTTGCTCAGCCAAAGAGTTCACGCCCCAGAATCCCCATCTGAGCTCCCTATTCTCGGAATAGTTCTTGTAGAGTCAGAGCATTGCTGGTCATCTGTCTTCATTTCAAAAGTCACACCTGTCAAACCTCATCGATCCATCTTTGTGGAGGTGGGGGATGGGGCATCTTGGGTGAACAAGGCAGTCTAAAATAACAGAAATCTGAATTATTTTCTATCTTTAAAAGCAATTCAATTTCATTTCTTTCAAATATGCAAACTGTGTACCTAGAACAAGATGAATAGCATTATCCTTTAGAACCTTGCTTTGGTGAATAGCCAAATAAGATTCATGATTAGCACACCAATTGCGATTAGGAACAATTAAGTGACTTAAATGCTTATTTCCCTTCCTTTATCTTGTTTACATTATTAATTTAATCAACTGACTCTTTCTTTAAAGAATACAAGGTGAACGTTAAACCTCTAACTTAAATTACATTCAGTGGTCACGAAGTAAACTTCCAGATGTTTCCTTCATTATAATGGTATCATATGCTTATGCTTTAGAGATTACAAAGTATTTTATGGTATAGTGATCTCATTTTGTCTTTCCAACAACCCTATGAGATGAACTGGAAAGTTCTCTTATCTCTATTTCACATATGAGGAAAGGGAGACTCCAAACCATTAGGTTACTTATACAAGACCACACAGCTAGGGATCAGTCAGATCATCCACACTTTTCAGGTGAGATTTACTCTATTTTTATTGATATTATAAAGGAACCAAAGCAAAACAAATACTAGGCATGCAAGTAGGTAATTTTGTTCATTCATTCATTTTTATTCCCAGAGACTGCTACTATGCGCAGAACATAAATATCTTAGTAGAGTGCTCCTTGCATGAATGGAAAGGAAGATGGATGGAAGAATTTACTAATTGTAGTGGAGTAAAAATACCTTACCTGTTTTCACATTGTCATTCACCCCATCCCTGTGCCATACCTGATTCTCTCAAGCAGGGCAAGTAGCATGGGAAACAAAATCTTATCAGTCCTTCCTTCTTCAGGCACCCAGGGAGGGTGCTGGACGGCTGCTTGAGGAACTGGTAAACTTCAAGCATTCAGATGGCCATTTGTCCCTCTCCCTACCCCGCCCCAAATCCTCCCCATCTGCCTCACTGTTCTAATGATTTCTGTTCTCATTTTAACCTCCTGGGCCATCTTTTCTCTCTGTCTCTCTCTCTGTATGTGTGTCTCTCTCTAGGATTCTTTCTTTCCTCCCCATCTCTTCCTCTTTCTCCTCTTCCTTCTTCTTTCCCATTCCCGCTCCCTCTCTCTTTCACATTTTTGTTCAATGAGAGTTTATTCAAAGGTAGAGCGGCATGACCAAGGTTAGGTATTTTCATAAAACAATGACCCAGGATTGGCTCACTTGAGGATAAAGATATGCCATGTGTACCTCAGCCTAGAATCCACTTTCCTCGTGAAATAGCCAATTATCGTTGAAATATTTGGGAGCTGAGTTTTCCAGACAATTGGCTTAATTCTCTACTTTATGCATTATTGAGAATTTATTTACTTATTGCATTATTCTTCTGTATTAAGGACCTTTCTGAGGAGTATCAGATAACCGAACAATACATCAGCTGTCTCTTTTGCTGAAATTTAAGGAGATTTCTGAGAATACCTTAATTAAAGTTATTAGGAGGCAGCTTTGGACTCAGTTTACGAATTCTGTGACAACATGCCTGCTAGGGCTGTATGTCAGGCTTGGCATGTTCCATAGCCTCTCAACAGGCCTCTAAGCTTCTAATTCTTCAGCCCCCCAACTCCTGGTTCCAAGAGCGATTTTTCTAAAACATTAGATTTTATGAATCTTATACTTAAAATGCCAGTTGCTTCCTTGTCAATAATGAGATACTGTCCACACTCCTTTTCTTGCTGTGCTAGGTCCTTCCTGATGTAGCTTGGTCTGTCTCTTTCTGTCTGCCTGCAACTCCCTCCTTCACTGACTTCCCATCATCCCTGGAACATGCTGTGCCTCTCCCAATGCATCTTTTTTTTTTCCATAGATGCTATTCCTTTTTTCTGGAATGTTTCCTCCTCTCTACATGCCCCTTCTCTATCTCACCTGGTGATGGAGATGGAGAGAAGGGGATATATTTGAGGGGCATGTCCCACATCCCAAATCTATCTCCTCTGTGGAGCTTTGGTATATTTTCCATTCAAAGCAAATCTCTCTACCTCCTTGGTGTGCTCTTGCATTATGGCCTGGAAAACTGTCTTGTATTACAATTATTTTTGTCTGCATGTGTTTATTTTCCTCCTGGCTCATGAGTTTATATCTTATTTACCACCCTTTCTGGGTTCTGCGCTCAGTGCTTGGCACGTACTTGCTGTTCAGGAGTAGGCAGCCACTAGGTTGTTGAATTGAACTCTCCTTCTGTGCTTTGAGTTGAAGTGTCCTATGGATAATAAGATCCCTTTGGTACTCAGGAGCCAGTCCTTTATGTCACAGCCTATGAATTCCGCAAGAAATGAAAGTTTAAAATTCCTTTTCTCATATGTTAAAAGTTCAGACTGAGACTTTATTTTGGAAACACATCACAGAAATGCTGAGGATCAAAGCATTTCTTTTACACCTATAGAAGATAGTGACTTAGCTATTATACTACCTTCTGTTCTGGTGGCCCCAGGCCCTCAGAGCATGTGTTTCTATCTCAGATGGAGTCCTGAGGGTGGCTGTGGGAATTTCTGTCCTCTGCCTGGAAAATAGGTCATTTGGGGCTATTTTCCTGTGAAGGGGAGTTTTCCATGTCCCCCACTATGGAACGTATAGATTGAGTTTAATTTTTCTACTATTGTGAATCATATTCCTGGATTTTATCGGTAAAGTTTTATTTCATGTTGTGTCCAAGGCTGATGACTATCTTGCCTAAGCGATATGGCAAGGATTTGGAGTGGGGAGACTTTGGTCCTGGGCACATGACTTTGGGCAAGTCATTCACCTTCTCCAAGATTCTATAAGTGAAACTTATATATAGTGATGTACATACCTTATTGTGTTGTTGGATGGATTGTACAAGCTGGTGTTTGTGAATTGGTTTCTCAGCCTGCCAGGTAGACTGTGGAGGAGTTCCTGCTCTGCAGATGAGGAGGTTAGGAGGCTGGGATACAGTTGAAAAGGTCCTTTCCAGTGCTGCCGTTTGAGGGTCATTGTTTGTATCTCATATTTTCTCTTTGTTTGGATCCAAATTAATTTTCATGTGTTTAATGCATAAGTGCATATATGTGTCCCTCTGTCTGGGACTCAACCTTTTCTTGTGCCATGAATCTCTTAGGTACATGGTGAAGGAGATGAGTCTTTTCAGAGACTAATGTTTTTAAGTGTATAAAATAAAACATGAAGCAGACCAAGAAAATTGCATTGAAATATAGTCCTAGCTATAGATGCCTTGAGAACTCTTGGACCGCAGCTTGAAAATTCTGAGAGTCTCTTAAAAATTTAAAATCCAGAGTGGAACTTAAGAGTCGTAGCTCCCTACACCCTCACTTTATAGATGAGGAAAATGGGATTCCAAAGACGGTTCTCGAAAACTGGTCCAGAACCCCACAGGGAGTTTTGTTCAGTGGATATTTGCAAGAATATGGTACTTCTGTTTACTCTGTTTCCAGCCATAAACCATCCTTGGAGTTATTTGTGCCTTGGTTCTTGTTTCTAGCTCATAACACTGTGGTCTCACTGGGTTGAACACTATTTGGAGTGATTTACTGGCTGATTATTTCAACCCAAAATGGAGATCATAAATGGAGACTTCCTAAATATTCAGTATACCCCACCAAAGTGCATTTGCTCCATCAAGGTTATCCTAGTATTAATTATTCACAGGCAGAGCACTGACAAATGAATTTTAATTGCAAATAAGTGCCATCGCTGTCTATTGCATAATTTATGATTCCATTTGTTAAACTAAGACAATGAGAGTTGACGAAAGGCATTAAGTGGCCCCAAATTAAAGGTGATTTGCGTTCAAAAGCTTGTATCTATGTGAGTGTAACATAAATTCAGTTTTTCTGAGACTCTCTCCCTACACTGGTGATAAATACACCAGGTAAGCTGTGTTCCATCGGATTCTGTGTCTGGCTTGAGATGCATCAGTCTGGGCTTCCTGGAGATCTGTGGCCCAGCCCATGATGAGATTGCCTCTTGTCCATGTGACACTCAGCAGTTGCCATCTTTCACTATGGCTCAGGGCCTGTCTTCTGGAGTTTGGCTTCATGAGAGCCTGGCTGAATGGCTTTGTCTTCATTGCACTCCGAGGCTTTGCTGAGGAGAATTTGGACAAGATGGCAAAATGGCACTGGGGAGGTTCATTGGAAACTATTTCTGTGAAAATGAGGAGAATGTTTTTCTTTGCATGGGACAGATACTCCTACAGATCAGCATCTCACCTAGGTTAAGTGCAGTCTCTGAAATTGCTCGCTGTTCTTCCTACAGTGTAACATGAGATGAAGATTGAACTGAAGATGGAATCTTTTGCATAATAAATTTCCAGATAGTCTGTTAAGAAAAGGGTCCTGGAGGAGATGACTTATGGTGTGTGCAATAAGGTATTTGAGATTCAAAATGTGCATTTTGAGAGTTCATTCTAGGGGTCTGACTTCCCTTTCTTTGAAGAAACAGAGATGTTAGTAGGATATATTTGGTCTTTGAATCCTTCTGATTTGTTCTCTAAAGATGAAATTTTATCCAAGCATAAGGTAAGGATCTGGAAACAATGAGCTTTGATATAACTGTTTTTATGTTCTGTGATTAATTAATAACCAAGATAGGTTTGTTGATTTTTTTTTTTTAACGATTGGTACCTGAGCTAACAACTGTTGCCAATCTTCTTTTATTTCCCCCCCTTCTTCTTCTCCCCAAAGTCCCCCAGTACATAGCTGTATATTCTATTTGTGAATGCCTCTGGTTGTGCTATGTGGGATGCCATCTCAACATGGCTTGATGAGTGGTGCCATGTTCATGCCCAGCATCCGAACAAGCAAAACCCTGGGCCTCTGAAGCAGAGCATGTGAACTTAACCACTCAGCCACAGGGCAGGCCCCAATTGACTTTTGATAATATGTCATGTACTGAAGTGGGACGAACAAATGACCCAGACCGGAGACCCTCTTGCCAGGCATTGCAAGGCTGTCAGCTACACAGAGAGTCTGTTTCCTGCCAAGGCAGGAGTGACACGCTTAGCAGTTCTCTGATACCCAGGCCAGCTCAGGCCAAGAAGCATGAGTCCATTAAGAAGTTAGGGAGACACAGAAGGTGCCAGCACAGCTAGAACTCCCCATGTCAGAAGAATGCAGAATAGAGAGCAGACAGTCAAAGGGAAGACTATTTGCAAAGGGAGAGCTCAAGGCCCACCCTGACAGCTTTCTGTGCATCTGCAGGGAAAGATTACATTCTCTGTACTGCCTGGTTATTGTTGCTATGTGAGAATGGATTCAAGAGGGAGGGATTCTCGAGAGAAGGGATGCCTGAGAATGGATTAATGAAGGTGTGTGGCAGGGCTTTGCGCACTGCTCTGGGCTAGCCAGGCTGTGCTGTGCTCTCTGGCCAGGGTGCCTGCGGGGCTAGGCTGAGCCCCACATTCACAGCTGGTCTCCACAAAGTCCTGTTTGGTTCTACAAATTGTTATTTAGTGAAGATACTAACATGACCTAGGCAGAGTCCCAGTGCTTGGGACACTCACAATCTCACAATAGTTTCTATCTGCTCAGTTCCCAGGGCGCCAGGCACTTTTAAGTGCTATCTCCCCTAATGTTCATAGCTGCCCTCAAGATAGATAGGACCGTTCCTTAAATGGAGGGTTGGAATGGTTTCACTCACAGCTGGTGGGGGTGAGGCCTCACCTCATGCTCTGTCTTCTGACTCGGAAACAGTAGTGCTTTGAAAAGTGAAGGTGGGAGGGAGACGGAGGGTGGATGAGCGTGAGCTACCCATGCGTGGGGCCTTTACAACAAGGCAGGGAGGCATTGTCTAGAAGCGGCAATGAGGAGAAATTAAGTGATGTGTGCTTGAGAGGGCTACGGGGGAAGCAGTGTCTCAGATCCACCACCCGTTAGCTGGGTAAACTTGAATGAGTTGTCCATCCTCTCTAAGTTTCAGTTTCCTCATCTGTGAAAGGGACTGTGACAAATGCATACTTAGTAGAACTGTTGTGAAGAGCAGGTAAGACAGTTTAAAGTGCTGACATGGTGAGCAGCCAAAATTGACACTCAGCAATGTCAGTCACATTCCTTGTCTTTAAAGAGTTCTTCCACTGGCCAATTCAGTAAACATGTGGTATTTGGAAAGCATATAAGAGAGGGATGGTAAAGAAGGTAGTGCAATTTGCTTGCATGAGCTCAGGAATAGGAGCCAGGATATGGTCACATGACCTTGGCTGTTTCCCTAGGATCTCTTGTGGCTTTATCTGTGTGGCTGAGCATTAAATGTGAAGGAATCTTGAGTGTGCATGTTGTGAAGGTTACTACCTTTGCTCTGGCACTAGGCTGGTTTATTTCTGATGCCCATCTCATCTCTGCTCTGTTTCTCCATCAGCACCCGCTTTCGTCCTCTCTGCTTCATTTCCAAGGAGCCCAAGGCTCGTTGGCTCACTCACCTCTAATGAAAGTCAACATCAAGAGAATATCTGAAGTTCATTGACATTAAAGCCAAGTTGGCCAGGAGGCAGATTTCAGAGTCTTCATGAGAGGGCTCCCATGCTGGTTTCAGGTATCAAAGCACAATAGGAGAAGGCATTGGGTGGTTGGTGGGGGAAAATAGAGAGCACTGGAACTATTCTGGGGCTCCTAACATCAGTAAGCCTGCCTTCAGCAAGAAACTTCTGGAACTAATGGATACAGAATGATAGAAGTTTGCTCTGCTCTGCAAAATGCTGCTTATTTGTTCATTTGAGCCAAAGGGATCAGTAGATGAGTATTCTGCTGGACTGAGAACTGTGTAAAGTTAAAGATGGCAGAGTCTCGGGTACAGTGAGCACAGCACAGAGGGAGCCTGGGAAGTTAGGCCAAATGGTAGAGGATTACGTATGGCATGCTTGGACTTGACCATGGCATTAATGCTTATTCTTACAGAGCTTTTAAGCGTGAAAATTATATCGTTATGTTTCTGTTCTAGAACTATCCCTCTGGATGCCTGTGTAAAAAATGGATTGGAGGGAGTAAGGCTGGAGGTAGAAAAGCTGATTATGAGACAAAGACCACAGTCCGAGAGAGATGATGATACCTAGCCTGTGGAAGTGGCAGTGGCATGGGGATGGAGAGGAAGGCACAGATGGAGAAGTATTTCTGGTGTCAAATTGATGGTGTGGGTTGACCTGGCTTGCCATAGCCTGGTCTCTAAAGAGTTTGGGTAAAAATCTATGGGCAGATAAACTAGAGTATTACCCTTAAAGAGAGGTCAGGGATGGAATCCCAGAGGAAATAGAATATGGTCCAAGGGACAGTTGCCAATGGAGTGGGCAGTCCTCATATCCTGGGACTGGGCTCTGCCACCACAGATGGAAGGTTGGCACTTTCTCCTTTAGCTCCACGAACCCACAATTTGCTCAAGATTATTTGGCTAGTGAACTATACTCTTTACTAAGCCTTCTCAGCAGAATGGGAGCCCCTTCTAGGAAATCTGAATTCTCAGTGGACTGGTGGTTGCCTCATCTGCGTTCCTGGTTTGCATTTTCACAAGAGTCCTCTTCATCTGCCCTGGATTGAGGTCTTGACACTAGGCTCATTGCTCCGTCTTTGAAACAATTCTGCTTTTTATCTGCAGCCTTGGGATGGCACAGTGGATGGCGTGGATCTGAGGAGGTAATCCTGCCAGTGAGGGAACATCACTCTGAGTGGGTGTGAGTGTCTGTGCCTATGTGTATCTGGAATATTGCCAGCACCCGGGAGTCACCTTGATTGAGCATCATCTAACCATCCTGTCAAGATAACAACATGTACAGAACTTGTTTCTGTATCCTAAAGAATTTCAAAATGCTTCACACAGTTTCTTTTCACACTGTGTTAGGTCATCCTCAGGACTAATTAATTGATTGTCCCCATGATGGTCTAAGGAGTCAACTGTGCTTGCAGCTGTTCCTAACACAGAAATATTCGGTTAATGTGCTCTAATACTCTCAGGCTAATGACTTGCTCTTTACGCGCTTTTACATCATTTGATTGTCTCAGAAGCCCTGAGAGACAGGTGAGACAATGACTATTTTATAAAGGAGGAGACTAAGGATTAAGTACAGTACCTCAGGGCACACCCAGCCCTTCCCTGCCCCCAAACCGCCAGGCTTTCTCCAGACTAGATAATCTCCCTTTGACCCTAGGCCAACCTACCACTCAATGCTGCTAACCTGCCCTCTTCAGAACATTCACCTCTCCTTGGCTTTCATGACACTACACATCTCCATGCACAGTGTGAGGGGCACGATGAACAAGATGATCTCCAGGGTTTCATAAAGTTCCCACGTTCCCTGGCTTAAGTATCTTGACAGAGAACACTGCCACTGTCAATGCCATCTCCTCCTCTTCTTCCCTGTCCAACATTTCTGGAAACTGGACCAGTTGCCTTCAAAGTCCTTCTGTGTCCAGGCTTATTGCTATTGGTACCGGCCTGTCAGAGAACTCGTTAATAGGGGTTTGGTGCCTGAGTTGTCAATACCAAAAATAACTCTGCTATACTGGATGCAGAAGTTTTTCTCTGTGTACTATACATGGCTGAGCATAACAGTGATTCTTGTACATTTTGCTTTCAAAAAGTTATTATTATCAAACATCTGGGAGGATAAACCAGAGAAGGTTCTAATTAGATAAGATTATGGGTCTCACCTCACAAGAAGTGATGGGACTATTGTGGTGGGTAATTTGCTCAATGAACTTCTGGAGAATAGGAAGAAACTGGTGTGCTTGGAAATGCAGCAGACAGGCCTCAGGCAGGATTCTTCCGAGTCCATTAAATCTGGACCCTGGGGACATAGGCCTATGAAGATTAAATGTGAGGTTGATGGAGCTCAAACTTCCCATAGGCTGGGTCCTGTGCTTGGCTGTAGGAGATACAGACAGGAACCCACTTGATCCCGTCCCTCAGGGCTCATAATCTAGTGGCAGAGATTGACTTGTGGCCCTAGAGAACCCTGAGCAAGAACACACAACAGGCATGCCCCTACTCACTGTGTGGAGGCCTTGGCTTCAGTCGGACCGCACCTCACACTTTCCCTGAAGCTGCAATAATACACTTGTGAGCCCCATACACTCACTGATATATTCAATCATTCATCCCACAAACATTTATGGATCACTTGCGATGCCATGCCTACAAGACTAAACACAGAAAACAGGAACTTGTTTATCTTATTTGCATTTCTAGCAGCTGTGAAGGTATTAGGCACTCAATAAATACTTGTTAAATGAATGAATGAATGAATGAATGAACAAATGCCAAACATTTGGCCTAGCTAATCCCTGGGGATACGGAGCTCACAGTGGTAGGGGTATTGGGTAAAGAAATGAGTTCAGGAGCGTGCTATGGGAGCTTAAAGACGGTCATGAGTAATTCTGCCAGAGGTTGGGGAGAGTCCCAGGAAAGAGGGTGTGCAGGAAGAGAGTGTAAAGCTCACGCGGTCCTTTGACTGACCCTCTTGGCTGCTCTGACACACACTCTTGGAAAATATCTTAGAGGCCATTCTATCTGAACACGGAATTGACTCAATCCTTAATGGATTTTCACAGTCTCCTGTGATGTGGTCATCTTCTAGTTCATAAACAAGAAAGCTGAAGCTTAGAGGACTTGTTCTTTGTTTTTTAGGAAGATTTTTCCTGAGCTAACTGCTGCCAATCCTCCTTTTTTTGCTGAGGAAGACTGGACCTGAGCTAACAACCATGCCCATCTTCCTCTACTTTATATGTGGGACGCCTACCACAGCATGGCGTGCCAAGCATTGCTATGTCACACCCGGGATCTGAACCGGCAAACCCTGGGCCACCGAAGCGGAATGTGTGTGCTTAACTGCTGTGCCACAGCCCAGGACTTGTTAATTCTCTAACGCTACCTACCTAATTAGTGGCAGGTCTTTCACTCAAAATGTATTTCTGTTAAGAAAAAAAAAAATCACATTTCTGTTTAACTATGAGAGGTCTTCACAAGCCATAGTTTTGCAGCCTAGGATGAAACTATAATCCAGATACAAAAGGGAGGTCTGTCAGGGACACCTTAGGAGTCATTCTGCCTCTATTCCAGCTGGGGAGCCACAAGCACTAGATGTCACAGGTCTCTTCTGTCACTGCTGGTGATTTCTCAGCGGCCCTAGACAGTCCTGATTGCCCTGTCTGGTTCAGATGAGTCTGCTTATGTTGAGTGAGAGTGAGGTACAGCGGGCATATTCTCCGAGGGGTACCACCCTTGCTCCAGGAAGGGGCTGGCTTCCCTCTGTGTCAGCCACTTCCTGGGTTTGAAAGAACCACAGGCTCACAGGAACATTGGAGTGGAGAAGATCAAGAGCTTTCAAGTCAGAGGTCTCTTTGCAAGTCCCAGTCTGCCATTTTCCAGCTGTGTGGGCTTGGGCCGCTTCCTTACCCTTTTGACATCGTTTCCTCATTTGGAAGATGTGGCTTTCAAAAGACTTTAAGATAACACATAGAAACCCAAGTAATGTAATTACTATGATTACTGTTAGAGTCATTATCTCAGAGATGGAGGGGGTCACCTACCTCAAACCCTCCATTTTCACATGCAAAAATAAAGGCCCTTGGATTATGTTCCTCTTCCAAGGTCACAGGTAGGACTCAGAGAGCCTCGGCTTAAGAAAATAAAGTCTTTTAATTTTTATTTAACAGTCATGAACTGGGTTAATTCCAGTTTTTCTGGTTCAGCCATGGAGTGGAAAAAGCCATCATCACTGAGAAATGATTTTTCTCTCACAAAAGGAGTCCTCCTGGAACATCCGTAGCCCTGCCCCCCAGCTCCATAGATCTATGTCTTTGGGAGTTGCCACCACATACCTCTCTTTGCCTCCAGGTGACCATTTTAATAGGCACAAGGTTCCTCAGAAACATTTATGGGGCATATTTAGGGCCCCTTCATTTGGAGATGGCTTACTCTCTCTTACTCTCTCAAGTGGAGACCGACCCACACCTCGTGTGGCTCCCACTATCTTCCTTCCTGCCCATTTGGCCCCTTCTGGCCTCCTCTTCTCTTTCTGGACCTCACTGACCTCTCTGCTCAATTGCTCCATCATCTTGTCCACCTCTCATGCCCACCCTATGGCTCTAATTTTGGGATTGAGGCAGGGTGGCGGAGGTAGAGAGCCCTGTTCCTTATCACAATGTCTCTGCCAGATTTTGCCTTTCCTGAAGTCCTCTTAGGCTTTTGAAAGCAGCGTCCAAAAAGTCCTTGATGTTCTTTGGTGGCCCTGTCCCATCCCCTCCCAGATATTCTGAGCACTGAGTGGTGGGGCTGCATCGTTAGTATCTACAGCGCTACAGAAGCAAAGGAATTAATATTGATAATAGTTGCCGTTCAGAGGGTGCTCACCATGTGACTGCAATGTAGCTGTTCTTTCTATCCATGATCTACTTTAACCATCACATTAACCAGGTGAGATGAGCGTTTGTAACCTCTTCTTATAAAGACGAAGTTGCCCTAAATGATACAGCTGGTAGGTGGCACAGGTGAGACTCAAACTGTGAACAGAAAAGTCTAGCTCTTTCTGCCTCACCAAAATAGCTTTCAATTGGCTATGAGAGAGAGATTTATGACACAGAGGTGACAATCGTCTAAAGCAAGTCCCTCTAGGCTGCTCTTTCTTTACTGGTTGAATCAAAATGGTCTAAGCGTGTGTGGGGGGTCTGCGTGCTTAGGAGCCTGGTATTGGGTCAATTCACTGAATGTGTAGAACTTAATCTAGCAACACTTTTGTAACATATGAGCAGCCTGGGGTGGCAGAGATGTTGATGTGCTAGTCCTAGTGAACTTAAAAAGATCACTTCTTTGAGTTTGAGAAGCTACTAGAATAAAATATCTGGAGCATTCTTCATGAGGGGATTAAAAGAGATAACATCAAAGGTGCTTTCAGATGCTGGCATTCTGCAATTCTAGATCCTACAGATACCCACTATCACTTTAAATTTTAATTCAAAAGACACTGAGGGCTAATGAGTACCTTAGAACAATGTGGAGTAGGACTTGGGGTAGGGGTGAAGTGGGAGGGGTGAGAGCCGCACAAAAACTAATGTTGGCCCTGGAATAAAGAAATTTATGATATTTTGTCCAGAAAGAAGAGGGATGAGTTCATGTGCAATGCAAAGAGACCCAGATATGAACAAATGGGCTAAAATCATAATGGGAAAGATTAGCAAAACTAAGGGCAAATTTTCTGGCGTGTGGGATTGAGAACAACTTATAGGATCTTGATTTTTTTAGCTCATATAAGAAGTGTCCTCCCCTTCTTTTTTTTAATTGAAGTATAGCTGACATATAACATTATATTAGTTTCAGGTATACAACATGATAATTCGATTTTTGTATATGTTGTGAAATGATCACCTTAATAAGTCTAGTTGACATCATCACACGTAGTTACAAATTCATTTTTCTTCCCCTTCTTTTCTGGAGCAGCTGACACCACTGTCCGAGCAGCAGGCAAGAAATGGGAGCCCTGACATCTTGGAAGCAGGAGACGAGGAGGGCTCCCAGTACTGAACAGCAGTGGTACCCTTGGGGGTGGGGCGGGCTAGAAGTGTGCCCTCCTGCTGCAGAACCGCGGCACACCCCAGGCCCCCCAGGACCTCTCAGCCTGGGTCCAGTGTAGGGGATGCTCTGGGCGCTCTTTGAGACTTTGCTCTTCCTGGAGCTTAGGGCTTTATCTACCAAGCAGATTCCTATGGAACATTCACACTGTCCACCAGAAGATTTTAGGCGTAATGAAAAAGAGAGATGGTGGTGAGGATGAATGGCGCTGCAGAGAAGGTATAAAATTTCCACTCCTATCAAGGGAGGCAAAATAAAACCCTACAAGGTGAGAGCTGAGTAGCTCTGGAACAATCAAAGAAATTCCAGCTTTCATTAGAAGCAGAGCCAGTTTCAAATCTGCCTCTTACATGGCTTTTATTTTAAGCTAAATTCTATTTTTTTCTGTTTCCCCCAATGGCAAGCCCGTATGTAGATCCCAGTACATCCCCTGCTAGCCACAAGACAGAACCATGTGAGTGCAGGGGACTCTCCACTCACAAGTTGGTTGACTTGGTGTAGTGACAGACAAGGAGAGGGTGTGGAAGACGGAATAATGTTCCCCAAAGATGGCCACGCCATGGTCCCTGGGACCTGTGAACATGTTACCTTACATGGCAAAAAGGAGCTTTGCAAATGTGATTAAAGTTAAAGTTAAAGATCCAGAGAGGGGGAGAGTAGCCTGGATTATCCATGTGGGCTTAATCTAATCACAGGAGTCCTTAGTGGAGAACCTTTTCAGATTTCAGAGAACCAGAGAGATGGCAGCATGAGAAGGACTCGACCTGCCATTCCTAGCTTTGAAGATGGAGCCAAGGTATGCAAGCAACCTTTAGAAGTTGGAAAATGCAAGGAAACTTCTAGAAAGGAATGCAACCCTGCCAAAACCTTGATTTTAGCTCACTGGGACCCATACGAGACCTTTGAATTACAAAATTAATAAGGTAATTTTGTATTGTAAGTCACCAAGTTGGTGGAAATTTGTTACCACAGCACTGAAAATTCATAAAAATTGGGAATAGAAACCATGTCTGATTCATCTTTCTACCTTGATTCTCTGTAGAGGGATGAGTACATGTATGAGCTCAGTAAATGTTTTCTGAAGGAAAGAAACAGAATTTGAGTTTGGCCAAGAGTATCTGTCACAAGGCTCAATGGCATTCATCATTCAAAAAATATTTTTTGAGGCTCTGCGTGCCCGGCACTCTGCCACATGCTAGTGAGGAAACATGGAGGGGTGCAAGTATAGGACACTCCCTCAGGGAGCTTCCAGTCTAGCACATGTATGATTCAAAGAACAATCAGGCAGTAACCTGTGAGTGTCACAGACCTCAGAGGAGGAAGAGGTCCCCAGGACTTCTGTGACCTCAGAGGCCCTTCTTGGAGGATTGAGGCTGGAAGTAGGGCTTAAAAAATATTCAGGGTGATGGTAGTTTCAAGTAGGAAGACATGATAATCTAGGGCATGAGGAAGAGGGAGAGTGATGAAATCAGGGTGACTTGGGTGGAGGTAGAATCTGGAAAGGGAATAAAATAGGCCTGTATGGAACAGTTTCAGTCATTCACTCAACCGCCATGCCTTGACTTCCAGTTCTGGGCACAGATTGAGGATTGGGAAAGGAGATGATGTTGTCCCTTCCTGCAAGGAACTAATAGCCTAGTGGAGCACAGGAATGCCAGATCTTGCCCAACATCTCATATATAGTAGATGTTCAGTAACTATTAGTTCAATAAATTAAACATACAGTTCAAATGCATACAGTCAAAAATATCACTCACAGATAAAGGCACAAATTGCTTTTTCAGCGGTTGTATTAGTCATCTAATGCTATGTAACATATCACCCCAAAACTTAGCAACTTAAAATGAGAAACATTTATTATATCACAGTTTCTGTGGGGCAAGAATCTGGACGTGGCTTAGCTTGGTGCCTCTGGATTAGGATGTTTCACAAGGCTGCCTTCAAGGAGTCTGCTGGAGCTGTGGTCATCTCCAGGCTTGGCTGGGAGAGGATCTGCTTCCAAGGTTATTTCTGTGGCTCTTGGCAGGATTCAGTTTCTCACAGGCTGTTTGATTGAGGGCCTCACTTCCTCGCTGGCTGTTGGCCAGAGGTTGCTCTCAGTTCTTTGCCACATGGGCTTCTCCAGAAAGCAGCTGACAACATAGCAGCTGGATTCCCTCAGAGAGAGCGAGAAGGAGGGAGAGAGTGAGAGAGAAAGAGTGTTTAAGACAGAAACCACATTTTTTCTGTCCTAATCTTGGAAGTGACATTCCTTCACTTTTGCTGCATTCTGTTGCTTAGGAGTGAGTCACTAGGTCGAGCCCACAATCCAGGGAGGGATTATATATGGATGTGAACACCTGTGGGACATTTAGGAAGGTACTAACCAGTGATGATTTTGCCATGGCTCACAAAAATCTTGATTGGGAAAAACCTCATCGCATCTTAGATTTCGGAACTTCCTAAAAAGTAGTACTCAAGGCTGGGGGTAGAAGGAGAGCTAGGGTGCTACACATTATCCTGGGCTGTTAATATTACATAAGAAAGAATATTGGCTAAAGAATAAGAGAGCTTGTGATTTTTTTTTTTCCTGGGGAAGATTAGCCCTGAGCTAACACCTGCCAATCCTCCTCTTTTTTCTGAGGAAGACTGGCCCTGAGCTAACATCCGTGCCCATCTTCCTCTACTTTCTATGTGGGACGCCTACCACAGCATGTCTTGCCATGCGGTGCCATGTCCGCACCTGGGATCTGAACCGGTGAATCCCGGGTCGCTGAAGCAGAATGTGCGTACTCAACTGCTGCGCCACTGGGCTGGGCCCTAGAGAGAGCTTGTGATTAAATTCACTTAATAGGTAGGACTTTAAACATCTTACTTAAACTCTCTGAGCCTGTTTCCTCATCTATAAAATGGGCATCTACTTGTAGTATGTAGTATGGCCATTTAGTATGCTTTGTGGTCACTCAAGTTTTTGAACACACTTCTCATGTCTAGAGAATTTCCCTAATTCTTAATTCCCTGAGAAACTCATTATCCCAGCTTCCCTTGCAGCTCTGGTACAGACTTGTGATATATGCTCTGCCAATCAAGCAGCCAGTGAGAGATGCTGAATTCAAAGTGCACTCGTGAGAAAAAGGGCATCAGGAGAAATGAATTTTCTAGAGATTGTCTTGGCAGTAGCTTTGGCTATTGGAGGCCATGTTATTCTTGTCCCAGCCCAGCATCAGTGGTGCAGGTCACCGTGTGTTAGGGGCCTGTGCCCGGGGAGACTGCAGTGGGATCACTGCTAGAACATTCCTGCAGTGTGACATAGGTGTGGTTCCCAGCTGCTAAGCTCCAGCCTGACCTTCTGCCATGCCTAGAGTTTCACTGAGCGACCTAATATCATAAATTCCACTTCTACTTAAACCACCTAGAATGTGTACTGTTTCAGAAACTGAGAGCACTGGCCAATCCATTACCTCTCGAGGTATCATGGGGATAAAATGAGATAATGTGCGTAAAGCACCTCGCACACGGCTTTTTATATAGGAGGCACTCAGTGTATGGTCGCTCTTAATGTTTATTTTATTACTACGCTTTTCTGTCAATGTCATTTGGGTGTGTCATGAGTGGAAGTCAAATTTCAACTGCAAGCTTATACTGTCGATTGGGGATCTTGACTCAGGGTGGTGTTGCCCCCAAGGGATGTTGGACAATGTCGGCAGGCATTTTTGCTTGTCACAGCTGGGAGTGGAGTGCTACAGGCATTTAGTGAACAGAGGCCAGGGACGCTGCACAGGACAGCCCCTACTGCAAGAAGTATCTAGTCTACTATCCACTCGACAGTGCTGAGGTTGAGAAACCCTGCTGTAGACTCAGAAGCAGAATGTACGCTGTCCACCACTCTCCCCTCTGTCAGTAGCTGCCTGCTAAGATTTGCCAGGCCTGGTTCCAGCATGGAAAATCTCTGGGTGCAGGAAGCATCAGAGTGCAAATTTAATGACACAGTTTCATGTCCCTGGAAAGCACTGCCAAGGCTATGAGAGCAGGACATAGAATGTTTCAAATTTCATAAGTGAATTCCCGATCTCCTGGATTAAGGAATTAGAAAAAAGATAAAGTAAGGAATATCTCAATTTCTTCTTGGTTGGCCAGTGAAGTTGGGAAGTTTCTTTTCTTTGATTTTGCTGATGCCGTTTTAGTTTCTGGGGTTTTCTGTGCCAGGGAATCTTGGTATTTCCCTCACAGGCTGTAAATCTACATTATGCCCACGTACAGCAATCTAGAGTCTCTCTGCAGTTATGCACTTTTATTAGTACACAGAGAATTGAAACAGAAAACATCAAATAAGCCATTTCTTTTAACCACAGAGATGAGTTGAATACATTGCCATATTGTTCTTCAACTTCATAATGACTTTGGCTCATTCCAAATGGAAAAAGTGTCCAAGAGAAGAAGACAACTGAAATGTAGTTGGGCTTATGATGGACTTTGATCCTCATTAAGTTTCTTTTCCTCCTGGGGCCTCAGATTTCCCTTCCATCGACTGAAAGTGTGGACTAGTTGATCTCTAAGGACCTTCCTGATTTCTGGGATTCTTATGGGTTGCCAAGCTCCCAGGGCCCTCCCTGGGGAGAAGTAATCTCATGAGTTTGTTGGGGCACTGCATGAATCCAGCTTCAAATTCAAGGCACTGACCTTTTGTCTGGGCATAAGCCAAAGGTACCTCCACCTGGCAGGGTGCCCCTGTGAAGGTCATGTGGGACAAACTGGTGGTTTTTTCGGTTCAAGTACTCAGCTGTGACAAAGAACAGCTTCTGGGAAACAGCAGCACAATCCTGCATCCAGATTTTATCTTTCTAGTTGAATTCTCAGATCAACCCCCAGCAAGGTTTCTGCTTTTCCAGCTGAGAGTCTTATATCCCAGTATGGTTTTTCAGTCCTCTGATAGGTCACAATCTCCTTGAAAGGAGAAATGGTATCTGATTCAGCTCTGTGTCCTCCCATGTACAGGACCTTGTATATGTTTATATACACAAATGTTTTTTCTTTTCAGAGCAATAGCTATATTTTACTTACTCAATTTTTCTTTTAATAAGCATTTTTATTGAAGCATAAAATGTATAAAAGTGCACAAATCATAGGAATACAGTTGGATGAATATTCATAAACTCCTTGATCCGTAAGCAACCACTAATATACTTCCTGTCCCAATAGATTTGATTGTTATGGACATTTTACATAAATGGAATCATACAGTATGTGATCTTTTATGACTAACGTCTTTCACTTAGCATAATGATTTCAAGGTTCATCCATATTGTAGCACATATCATTACTTTATTCTTTCTTATTTCTGAATAATAATTCATTGTATGGTTATACCACATTTGGTCATCTATTCATCAGTTGGTGGACATTTAGGTTGTTTCCACTTTTTGACAACTACGAATAATGCTGCTATGAACATTCATAGAGAAGTTTTGTGTGGTCTTCTGTTTTTAATTCTCTTGAGTATATACCAAGGAGTGGGATTTCTGGATTTTATGATACCTCTATGTTTAGTATTTTTGAGGAATGGCCAAACTGTTTTTCAAAGCCGCTGCACCATTTTAAATTCCCAACAGCAGTGTACGAGGGTTCCATTTTCCCCACATCTTCACCACTCTTGTTATTGTCTGACTCCAGCCATCTGTTATAGGCTGAATTATGTCCTCCTTAAGTTCATGTGCTGATGTTCTAACCCCCAGCGCCTCAGAACGTGAATTTATTTGGAGATAAGGTCTTTAAGGAGGTAATTAAAAATGAGGTCAGAAGGATGAGTCCGAACAGGCACGTTTTCAAAGAAGATATAGAAATAGCCAAAAAGCTCAGGAAAAGGTGTCATTAGTCATTAAAGAAAAATGGACATCAAAACCACAGTGAGCTGCCACTTGGTCTCAGAAGAAACCAACAATGCCGTCCCCTTGAATTGTGAGGAAATAAATGTCTGTTGTATAAGCCACCCAATCTGAGGTACTCTGTCATGGTAGCCCAGCAGACTGACGCACCATCCTAGTGGATGTGAAGTGGCAGGTCACTGTGGTTTTGATGTCCATTTTTCTTAATGACAAATGACACCTTTTCCTGAGCTTTTTGGCTATTTCTATATCTTCTTTGAAAACGTGCCTGTTTGGAACTTTTTCCCATTTTTAAATCGGGTTATCTGTCTTTTTATTACTGAGTTGTAATAGTTTTTTAAAATATATTTTAGATACAAGCCCCTTATCAGATACATCACTTGCAAAAATTTTCTCCCATTCTGTGAGTTGCCTTTTTACTTTCTTGATGGTATAGTTTGCAGAACAAAAGTTTCAAATTTTAATGTAGTCTAATTTGTCATTCTTTCCTCTTTTCACTTGTACTTTGGGTTTCGTATCAAAGAAATCAATGACCAGTTTCACAATGATTCATTCTTATTCTGTCTTCCAAGAGTTTTATAGTTTTAGCTTTTACACTTAGGTCTATAAACCACTTTGAGTTGAATTTTGTGTATAGCGCGGCTGGATATCCAGTTGTCCCAGAACCATTTGTCAAACTTCGGTTTATTTTTGGAAGTTGAATCAATATTGTATTCCTATGGTAAGTATAACTCTGTATGTGTGTGTGTGTGTGTGTGTGTATTGCTGAATTTGGATTGCTAATATTTTGTTTAGAATTTTTCATCTCATGTTAAGTGAGATGGCCTGGTTTTCCTTTATTATAATTTTCTTGTTAGTTTTTGGTGTCAAGGTTATGTTGGCCTCAAGACATGAGTTGGAAAGTGTCCCCTCTTGCACTTAACCTCTGAAAGAATTTGCATAAGATTGTTTTTATTTATTTCCTTCTTAAGTGTTTGGAAAAATTCATCAATGAAGCCATCTTGCCCTGAAATTTTATTTAAAAATATGTTTAGGAATATTTTAAATTGTAGACTCAATTTTTAAATAGATATAGGATCATTAAAATTTTCTGTTTCTTCATATATCACTGTGGCAAGTTGTGTTTTTCTAGGAATTTGCCTATTTCTTCTAAATTTTTAAATCTTTTTGCATAAAGTGCTTTTCATTACTTTTAATTATCCTTTTAATTTCTGCAAAAACTGTAATCCTGTGCCATTTTCATTCCCATATTGGTAATTTATGTCTTCTATCTCTTTTTTTCTTGATTAGATTTGCCAAGGGTTTGTCTATTTTATTAGTCCTTTAAAAGAACCATCTTTTGGCTTTGTTTATTTTTTCTGTTCTTTTTTTAAATTAATTTCTGCTATTATCTTATTATTTTTCTCTTTTGTTATCTTTCTGCTTTTTTCTAACTTCTGGAAAGGGATGCTTCATCACTGATTTTTAGTTTTGTGTCCTTTTCAATATATGCAATTAAGGCTATAAATTTTGGCACTCACACAAGTTTTTATATCTTGTGGTTTTCATTATCATATAATTCAAAATAATTTTATTTTTTTGTGATTTATTCTTTGACATTTGAGTTATTTAGAAGTATATTGCTTAATTTCCAAACATTTAGGAATTTTCTTTCTATATATTGTTATTGATTTCTACCTCAATTTTCTGATAATGTGAGAGAACACACACCAAATGATTTTAATCTTTGAAATTGTTGGTTCTTGCTTTGTGGCTTAGCATATGGACAATTTTAGTAAATTTCCCATTGGCATTTACAACAAATGTGTATACTATCAATATGGGGGACAGAGTTCAGTCAATTAGGTCATATATGTTAATTGTGTTGTTTAAATCTTCTTTATTTTGACTGATTTTTCTGCCTGCTAATCTGCCCTTAAATTTAATAGTCAGTTCTTACTTTTTGTAGTTTATCTTAAAAAAATCACTCTTTGTGGTTTAAACCACTGTTATTTTGTTTAAAATACTATTTGTTTTATTTTTAAAACTACTATTATATTGTGGTATTTTTGTCTGTTTTATGTAGTTGTATCAAATCTTAATTGATGCAGGAGTTGTAACAAGAAGGCTATTGAGAAATGTGATACATCTATTGATGGGCACAATTATAAACAACTTCTATGATCCCCTGGAGCTACTAGCTTTGGGATCCTTGATTTTGATGAGCAGTAGTGATATTAACATGAGTTCTTACTGGGTTCTGCCTTGTTCTTCCCGCCTCCACGAAACTACCATAGAAGCTGAAATATGCATTGTATCACCATCCCTCTGGAAACGTCCATCTTCAGAACATATTCTTCTTCAGATTTGGGAGCACAATGATTAATTTCTAAAGGGAAGGCTTAAATTTCATTTGTATGTAGAGGACAAAATAAGATTGTGTTATATTGTTGATCTTTTCCCCCAAATCACAAATATGAACTCATTGTCTAACTAAAAATCATTTTCTAACTTATGAATTGGTTTACTTGAAAAGTTTTTTGAAGATATAAACTTAAATCCACTTAGCAATCGTTTTAACAAGTCATCACTGTGGATGGAAAAAAACTACAAAGAAATGGATGCAAAATACAGGGATGTAATGTTTGAATAATGGATGTAAGTCTGTCCCAGAAAATTGAGACCATCTGGCTATTGTAAGCATGTAAATTGCGCTCTGCAAAACATGTTGTCAGAATAAAGTTATGCCCCAAGTGGCACCAAAGATTTTACTGTATATCAGAAAGTGATGTGGAAGATGATGGCTTGAGTAAATTCACAGGAAAAAAGATAATAAACTGAAGGAGCTATCTGAACAGCGTTTATACCTAGCAGTAACATAAAACATCATTGCTGTTAAACTACTTGGGAGAAAAGCCACTTCTGCAGAATTGAAACGTTTGTTCCCTCCAGTGGTATCACATTGCAGCGGAAAGATGACTGAATTAGCGGTTAGAAGATCAGGTTCTGCTACTCACTTGTTCTGTGATCTTAAGCAATCACTTCCTTCCTAGGTATTAGTTCCTCATCTATATAAGCCAGGAGCTGCTGTAAGTAGAAGCTCAGCCAAGTTAGCAGAGAATCTATACATTAACAAAATAGCAAAGACATGGAAGGGACCCATTGGGACTAACATGTTTATGTTTGAGAACATTTTCCAAGGAGTATGTTTCATTTCAGTGTTATCAGTTTAGTTGAAAACAGATGACATTTTTTACCATGGTTTGCCATATTTCAATCAAATTGTTGGCCTCCAAAAAGAGAGCTATGTTTAGTCCTGTGTTAAAGTGAAGGATCTTGGGCTGCTATTGAGTGGTCACTGGTGTGGGCTCCCATTCTCACTCCTGTGGCCCTGGCCTGTCACATCTATCCATGTTGCCAACTATGTATCATACTACTTTAGGATAGAGTAGCCCCTTGTTCCCACCCGGCTCCCATGTTGCTCCATTGGTGCTTGGGATATAGGGTTCCACCAGGCTTCTTGAGAGGCACAAGAACGTGTGTGCTAGCCTGGCATGGTACGAGAGCTTCATCTTCCACAGCTGGACTTTGGGGAGCAGAATTCCAAAGGCTGTAGTAGATGGTGACAGCTTCTAAAGAAAAGAAAAGAAGCTGGTGTCTGCAACCTCTGCCAAAGGAAGAGTTGAGAACTGGGCAGTCAAATTGCAGTGGAAAAGTGCTTTGGAGAATATATGATAGAAAACCCATGCAGTTCCTGGGTGTGAGGGCTCGGCTGAAGGAGGGCTTTGGGGAAGGGATACTGGAAAACTCTGACTCCCTCCTGGAGCCCACTTGGAGACCACTACTCCCTCACTCATGGGTAGACACTGCTTTTCAATGTCTAATGCCTGTATCATATCTTTCTCTCCCTCCCAAGTCCTGCCATCATCGTGGGTGACTTCACAATCCATGTGAATGACAACTTATACTTTAGCCTTTCACTTCCTTCACCTCCTCCACATAGTGGCTGTATTTCCCTCTTTTCCTTTGGCACACATTCCTCAGCATTACTTGGAACCACTCCATGTCAAAGACCTGATCACAGTGCCCTATCCTCTCAGACCTCTGACCTGCTCTTTCTCACAATACCACTCTTCTGTTTCCCAGACCTCCAGTTCCTGATCCTCTTACTTCGTCTAGTCTATCAGCTCCCTCTTATTTTCCTTATCTACCCAGCCTGTCCTGGGTTGCTTCATACTTGAGCAACTTTATCATTTTGACCCTCAATTTATAGGTGACTTGTCATTTTACTGCCCCATCTGAAGAATCCCCTCACTATCGGCAGACTTTCCCTTTGTTTTCATCAAGAAAACTGAGACAGTCTGTGTGGTAGCCCTCAACTTTTTACTCCTCATCCATAAACTTTATCCATGGTGTCATTCATCTTCACCTTCTTTCATTCAGCCTAGGGAGATTTACTCTGTCAGTTTAGGCATTCCTTAAAACCAAATATAGAAAGAAAGGAAGAAAAGAAAACAAAATGAAAGAAATTAAAGAGGGAAGGAAAAAATATTCTTGATTCCATATTCCTCTGTAGGTATCACCTTGCTCCTCTCATCTAAATTCCTCCAAAACTAAATTATGCTCACTGATACCACTTCCATAGTCATTCATTCAATTCAGTCATTCATTCAAATAGCACTCATGGAGTCCTGACAAGTGCTAGGCATTGTGCTAGATGCTGGGAATTCAGAGTTGAATAAGACATGGTGCTTTTCCTTAAGTAGCCTATAGTGTCAGTAGAGGAATCAGTGACACACTATTATAGTACAGCGTACTTGATGCAATGTAGAGATAAACATTGCAATGGGAGCAAGTTAAGATGTCAGAGTAGAATGCAGGTGTTGACCCTTAACCTTCACCGTGAGGGCAGCTTAGTGCTGTCAGAGAATCAGTGCAACGTAGGGAATGTTAATGCGCAAGGCTGATGAATCAGGCTGGCAATGACAGATCAGGGAAGACTTTGTAGACAAGACAATCATATTCACATTTTATCTCACTCCCTGAAATACAGAGCGGTGAGTACAGTTTACAAGTTCCTCCTGTAGACAGGGAAGAGTACTGTACCCATTTGGAGGGTTTCTGCCCTTCCTCTTGATAGAACTTTTCCAGGAGCCTAGTTGAGCTTCCACATTGGATCTACAGGAGGGGAAGGAGGGAGGGGTATGTGCATGGTAGTGAGGCAGGGAAAGTGGAGGAAGGATGTCGAGCTGCTCAGCTGGGCTTATTCACTGACAGCCAGAGCAGCCGCATCCCATTCAGCCTCTGATTGGAGACAGATACACATTGACGGTTGGCTTGCCAAGGTCAAGAAGACACATTCCAGGAAACTGGCCAGGATGGGCTGCACGCAGCTGGACTGATCCCTATTGGTTTTCCCCTTCTCCACTCCTCTCCCCCACCCGCCTCCACTCCTTTCCTCCTTCCCCAGGAGACACTGATCACTGATGGTGGCTGAGCCGAGCAGGGTCATGCCTGGAAGGGAGGCTGGGAACCTCTCGTCCTGTCAGGTGACATAATCTCTGGGTCCTAAATGAGGACAGCCTGGCAGCCCTACAGACACAAGATCTGCAGAAGAGATAAGTCTTTGGGTGAATTTAAAGTTACCTTTTCTGGGCTTACAGTGAGCAGCTGGTGGTCTTGATTTTAGCCCCTTGCCCCACAGGTGGGCACCTTTATGCAGGGCGCAATTTGAGACACTGCAGCAGCCCTGTGGCCTTGGGCTTTGTTTCCACTTGAGAAATTCCTATCCCAGTGATATGGTTGGGAAAGGCTTCCTCCAGCTGGAGTCCACTTTCCCTCTATCATTGCCAGGGCGCTGCCTTTCTGCCAGGCTTGGCCTTTTGCAGCCATGCTCTGATGTACACTGGCCTCCAACAAAGGGCTAATTTAGTGCATTGTTTTTTGTTTTTGTTTTGCTTTTGGTTAGGGCAGGAATGATCACTGACATTTTTTTCTTCTTCTTAGTTGGTTTTATAAAATTCCATTTGTTATCATCTCACAGGATGGGGGTTAGAGAGGAGGAGGAAAGCACTCACCAGCCTATGTAGAGAAAATTTCTGCAGGCTGTCATTAGGATTATGCCCCCTTGGAAGATAAGGAAAAGTTATGCTGCTTATGCTTAGGGCTGTATTCCAAGTCTGTTTTGGTTTAAAAATGTATAATTCTATGGTGGTTCCTAAGACCTGACCAGAGGAATGTTTTCACTTGTAGTAAGACTGGAAGCCAACTGTCTCCTTAGGTAAAAAAAAAAGCAGTTGAGCCAGTACTGATTAGATCCTCCCCTTCTGACTGAGCCTTAAAAGGAAATAATCCAGAGAGAGAGACAAAGGAAGTAGGACAGAGGGTGGAGGCAGGAACATGGTGAGAGGCCAAGTCAGGGTCCTACTTGCTGATGTGACAACGGGGGGCACAAGTGGAGCCCTCATGGATTCACTTGGGCAATCAGCAACATAAAAGATGGGCGGGAAGCATAGCCACGATCAACTCACACTGCAGGGAGTCATGAATATCACCTCCGTCTTTGACATATGAGGGGAGAAATGCTCAGACCACAAAAGTGTCCTCCAACCCAGGGTCCAGGATGGAAGAATAAAACACTGGGCAATTGGTATGTTCTATCTTTTCCCTTTTTTTCTTTGTTTTCTTTGAGGAAGATTAGCCCTGAGCTAACATCTGACACCAAACCTCCTCTTTTGGCTGAGGAAGATTGGTCCTGAGCTAACATCTGTCCCCGCCTTCCTCTATTTTTTATATGTGGGACACCTGCCACATCATGGCTTGATAAGCGGGGTGTAGGTCTGCACCCAGGATCCAAACCAGTGAACCCCAGGCCACCAGAGCAGAGCACTCGAACTTAATCGCTTTGCCACCTGGCCGACCCTTATCTTTTCCCTTTTTGCATATGTTATTTAGTTATTCCTTTGACCTTTAAAATTTTTTTTAAGTGCCTATTTTTGAGATTACTCACTTTTACTAAGCCATGAGGGAAGGCTGGAGCATTTGGACAAACTTGTCTTTAGATCCTCAAGCAAGCAATAAAGCCATTTTGCTATATAAATTGGGGTATACGCCAAAACCACTCTTTATTTTTTGCTCCCTGATGACTAGAAATGTGTAAGCTCCCCATACAAAAGAAAGCACATCTCAATGTGATGCCTGTGATTAATAGTGATGGTGGTGACGATGTGGCTTGAGTTTCGAAAATATGAAAAATAGAATCTGTTAAGCTTTAGATTTATGAAGTACTGAGATACTTTGTTTAAGGCTTTAGCAACTTGATAGATACCCTGCTGCATATGTGGTCTATGTCATAGATCTCTGTCTAATGAGCATTCATGGGAATCACTAATCTAAGCCTGGGAAAGTCTAAAAAGGCCGATTCTCACCACTCTGAGAAATGTTCAGAGACTTTTGGGGTCAAATTTCTTGTCAGGACAAAATGTTATATTGTTGTCATTCAGTTTTCTGCAAAAGCCATATCCTGGCTGTTTATGAGAAGAAGGATGCCGTTTATGACAGTGGTCAGATGCCTGAGTTTGTGCAGCCCATGGTGGGACTACACAGAGTAGGCGGTCAGTATGTTCTTATTGGCTGATGCAGTTGTCTTTTGAGTGAAAGGAAAGAAATTACTTTGAAATTGATGGAATGTGTGGGAATTCCTGGTGTAATCTACATTCTCAAAGTTTTCATGACAGGTTGCAACTATTTACTAAAGACTTCTAAAAAATTATGGCAATGATGTAGATAGAAGTACACATGATATTGTATAATCTTACTTTATAGTTTATACACATATTATTTTGTTTAATCTAATTCTTACAACAATCTTATGAAATAGTTGTTATTACTTCTATTTTGTAGATGAGGAAATCAAGGAGATGAAGGGATTAATGAAAGCAACAGGACCAATTTTTTTTTTTTTTAACTTCTTATCTTGTGCTCTTTTCTCCCTCAATGCTATTAGGAGACCTTGGCTCTTGTTCAAGAGGAGTCATTCCTTAGCTGGGTGACCCTAAGTAAATCAGTGCCTTGCTGATCTTTGTTTCTTAATTTATGGAATCAGGTAATCGATACCTGTTTGAACAATCTTAGACTCACAGAAGTAGCCAAAGGAAGTCTAAGGTAGAAAAGGCATTTGTGTCCCGCTTTCCTTGCTAGAAAGGTACAAAGCATAGAGCCTTCCCATGACTGATTTTATTCTGTCTGCTTCCATCTTTCTGTAAAGTTACCCATAATCCTCCTGTGCTTTCAACAACCCCCGACCAAGAGTCCTTAGGGAGAGAATAGATCTCAGGCTCTTAGTTTGGGATTTTTGCTAACTATATTAGAACTGTCTTCCTCTTTTCCTATGGGCATATTTCTGCATTTTGGATCTGTCTCTGAACTCATTCCACTGCTACACGTCCTCACTCTTCACTCAGACCCTTATCCAGTCCCAAGAGTCTACTTGGATATTTAATTCTAGACTCCACCAGTATGACTTGTTCTCTCACTACTATTACCACACTATTCTGGTTCTGATAGACACCTGGTTCATGTAGCCAATTATTGGTGAACAGCCATTGATATTTACAAACTTCAGACTTTCTGTTTAGTTGATGAGTATAAAGAGGTGTATCTCTCCCTAAAAGATTCTTCCCATTTGAGAAAAATCTAGGAATCTCTAGCATAAGTGTTATTGGTTAGAAGCCATCATAGTCTATGTGGATTGCTCTGTCTATCATCTCCAGCTGTTCCAGCATGCCAGCAGAACACATGGAGCAAATGCCTTCTCTTCCCAGACCCAGGGACAAGGGAATCTGCATGGAGGTGCCACAGATGGTAAGGGAGGTCCAGTGAAGTGATTGTGGGGAAATTGATTTTTAAATATTCCAGTGAGAATGGCTTCCCTTCTGAATGGCTATTGTGGAAACTGTCTCTGTGAAACACAAATGTGTTCCATTAACTGTCATCTTGATTCACGGAGCGATCTCTAGTCCACCAGCCAAACTGCTTACAAGCAAACAAGTCAGCTAAGTGGCCTCAAGAAAGAGGCCAGGTTTGAGCCTAGACATTGGCATTTTTCCACGTGTAGAAATCCAAATAAAGGTATATTGGTGACTTTGCAAAATATCCTTATGATTTTTCTCGGTGAAAAAAAGAGGTATATCTCCTGTTGATATACTCTCAAGAAATGTTAACAGTGCACCCCCACAGCAGTGTAAACTGAAGAAACATGTAAATCCCCTTCTATCTCAGAGCTCTCCATATTTGCAAGAGCCTGAGAACCAACCAGCTGTCCCAAGGGGTCGGCCCAGACAATTAGACATGATCCTAGCCATTTATCTTGTCTGCATAGGAGCATTCTGGGAATATAGAGACCTGGATTCCAGGACTGACCTTGTAAGAGTGGGTAAGTCCCAAAATCTTTTTAGACCTTGATTTCCTCATCTATAAAATGGTGGGTGAAGGAATTTGGCACAGAATATATTTATGGCTTCTTCTGCTCTAAACTTTTACAATTTTCTGTGTTTCCCTGTCTCCTTTTCTTGAAAGTATAACTCTCTGTATTCAGAGGTCAATTCTGCATCCGTCACCTCTCTTCGCCAAGTGGGCTGAGCAGAGTCTCTCCCCACCTGAGCATCTGCTGAATAGATGGTTGGCCAGACCCACCTGGCGTCAGATATTTTCAGATACAAAAATGGAGCTTCTCTAGCTTCTAAAAAGGAAGCTATTAGAACAACAGTATATCTTGAGAAGGACTCATTCAGGATGCTACAGATCACATTGTAACTAGATTTGCCAAACATTTAAATTAGATTATTTCACTAATTACGGATGTCTGACATTTCGCCTCTAAGTGAACTGTACAAGGTTAACTTGAGTCCAAGTTTGTCCTTCCTCATTTCTCAGGAATTATTATCCATCCTTCAGCCAGGAGGGGCTGACCACACTTGTTTCACCCTCCTTCCTGTCTGTGTAGGAGATTCCCTCATTGTCTCCAGTGATCTCTTGGAACGAATCAGCCCTCACCTCCTTCAGGGTCTCTGCTCCTACCAAGCACGTGGCAGGAGCTTGCAGACTCCCCCTGGAAGATAAGGTTGCTACCATAGTTTCTAGGGTCTTGCTCCTGGTCCTTATAAGCTTCCCTCCTGCCTACTTTGCATTTTCTCCTGCTCTTTGCATACTGAGTGCACCAGCCCATCTCCCAGAGCTTCTGCAGAGCCTTCTTCCACTTCTCTCCTTCAATCTCTCTCTCACTGCTCACAGCCACACACAGATTTCAAGACTGCAAACACTTTTCCTCTGAATTAGACATCATCATTGTTGATATTTGCACAACGAAAGGGTTTATTTCCTCTTTGGAAAGAAAAAGCTGATCTCAGAAAGTCATACACCCCCAGCACACAGTAGTGGTACTTTTCTCTAGGCACAAATCTGATGACAAGATCAAAGCCATCAAAGTCACTCTTACAGGCAGTCATCACAAGAAACAGAGGGTCCACTTGAAGGAATAAATGAAGGGTGATTAATAACTAGCCTATTTATAGAGGAGTGGGCAGTGTTAAGGATGCTAATAAGGGATGGTGACACTGAGGGCCGGGCAGCAGTCGGAAGCCATTACCATCTTCAGCCTGAGGGGCAAAAGGAGAGACAGGCTATAGCAACGTCACAAGAACTCAAACCACAGATGGGGCCACCTGACACCACAGATGGGGCCACCTGACGGGAGCTGTGGCTGTAGGGAGGGCAGTCCCATCCAAACTGTGGCCCAGCAGGGAAGCGGCAGGGAAATAAATACCTCCACTGCCCTCAGCTTCCACTTTCTGACAGCCTGCTGGTGGCCCGCCCCTCATGGCTGAACCAAACAGAAAGCCAGAAGGTAAAGGGGTCTAGAGATGCATCCATAGAGGTTGGCATCCTGGGCACAGCTGGATGAAGAGGATGGAAAATGGGGCTTGGGAGTGCAAACAGGCACTATCTGGTATAGTCACTTTTGTTTTTAAAACTTTGCTTCTCATTTCACCTACTTAGACATTTGATACTTTGCTGTATACAAGATTTCTGAAAACCAATGAATAGGAAGTCTAAAGAGGGCTCTATTTCTCTTTTCTTTTTAAAAAACCTCATATGGCTACCTGCAGAAATGGTTTATTCAATAATCTTATATTTAAAGAGGGCTTTGTTGGAGAAATCGAAGAAAGAGAAGTATACAGCTATTACCAAAGTTTTAAACAAATTTTGAAGTGCCCGTTGAGAATACTCTCTATTAACAATGATTTATTATGCCGACTGCAGTGGTTGATTGGAATTAGATTTCATAAAATGCCTCGAGCTTCTTGGAGGAACGTTTCTCCTTGAATGCAAAATCCTGTATATGCAATGAAATAATAACATGCAGTATCTATAATTTCAGAACATATGCTTGCTGTTACAATTATACATCTCAGACATTTCTATCCCAGAGTTCTCTCTGGCCAAAAACATATAAAATCATTCAGCTGGATAAGTCTCAGGAATCACTACCCGCCATAAATGTGAAAATAACCTTGGCTGTGGTATATTTTCCCCGAACTTTTTCTCCCTCCTTCTTCTTTCTCCCTCCCTCTCCACATCTCCTGCCTCACTCCTTCTCTCTTCCCTTCCTTTCTAGAGAGAAGGACAAACTTTTGATAACAAAGACATTAGCATACAAATTCAAGCATCCTAGATATATGTATCAATATATTTTGGACTATTTCATAAATTTAATTTCATATGGAGTAAATTCACTTTCAAATTGGTGATTTTGATGGCTTCATACCACTAGGTTTCTTCAATTTATTTACGAGTTTGTTATGGTAGTTGTTGAGTTTTTGTCTTACTTTGTTTCCCTTGCTTTTTCCTGTCCTCTATGACCATCTTTCTTTATCTGACAGTTTCATGCTTGCTTGTATCTGGTCCCCAGTCTTCTCACTTCCGGCACAAAATTGGGTCTTAAAATGGCATTTTGAGGATCTGATCTCATATAAATATTGGGAACATTGCTGATGCAATCCCCAAGCTAGTAGCTATTCAAGTCAAGAGAAGGTTCTAAATCTAAAGGTTGGGACGACGAAGACAGCAGTCTCACGACCAGAAAATGGGTTGTGCAGATCTAAACTGCCGTTAGTAATGTATCAAAGTGCTGGTTTACTATGTCTTTGTTAGAGTTTCAAAATAGCTTTAATTTCAAAATAAATGTGAATGAAGGCATTTCGTTGAAAGTTGTTTTAGTTTAAGAATACGTTGGGCGTGAAAAGTGGAAGGAAGTTAAAGTAGTAGTTAGATGGTTTAATACGAACTGGAGAAAACTGATATTCTGCATCTATCCCTTTTTCTCTCCCAAACAATGTGATTGTCAAATACTAAAACGTATTACATTTCTTTTAGAAAATTTGGAGAGATCTTAAACTTTATAGGCTTACCAAAGTCTACACATCTAAGTTCATTACTTTGCCTTCTGAACTGTAGGAGTTTGATGTAGGAGGTATCTGCCAACTGGAACTTAAGTAGTTTTTGTTTCTATGATGTATATCCTGGAGTACTTTGGAACTTCGAGTCAGTAGTTTCAAGTTATGATACTAAGAATATATGGCAATATATACAGCTCTAGAGTCTCTTAGAGGGAAGTAATAGATGTTTTTATTCCCCAGTTATAAAACATCTCAGCTGTTTGGTCATTGAATGTTATTATGTTTTCAAAACCCATTATATCTCAACAGTAAACTGTATTCCAGTTACTTCTGAATAATGACTGAGCTTGTGGTATTGACAGCTATAAACCACATTCTTTTTACCTGCCTCAGAGCTAAGAACTTGTCAGACTAAGATATATATACATATAAAATTTAGTGTGAGATATTTGGGTGAGAGATAGGGGCAGTAGGGGATAAAAGTGGAGATTTTTAAAGACTTTTAAAATCTAGTGGCAAAGGGCATGCCACTCAGGATTCTATATTTCATTGACCTAGTCACGTACAATTATTTTTTTCAGCTAATTCTCTGTGTTTTTGTTCAATAGATTTCATTTCTACTCCCTGCCCACTACCATCCCCTCCACCATCTCACACTTATCTATTCGATTCATAGTTTCCCTATTTACCTATGAATAGAAAAATGATATTCATATTGCTTTGGTTACAGTAGTGGCTAATGGATGCTTTCAGTGAATTCTGTTTTCCTGCATCTTCTTTTATTTTGTATCCCAAGGTCTGTTTGTATCTGCACTCTTCTTCTTTGACAAGCCAGAGTGCCTTTTCCCTGTATCTTACCAGCTGGTATCTGTTAGGCTCCAGAACCAATGTGCTTTTCCTTGAAAAGTATTACAGATGAACTTGTGGGAATGTAAAGAAGGGCCCAGGAGTTTATGGAAGGAGTGCTGACATAAACAAACACTGTTAAATGAAACTGCACAAGACCATTCGTATCTGAATCCTAACTCCCAAAATTTACTGTTTTCCTACTGCTCATCTTGAATCCCAGGCTATTCAATGGATTCTCTTTCCTCTTGAATTTTCCCTGTGGAATGATGTCACTTCCAGCATGACATCTCAATATCCTGCCCTAGATCGTAATGGTCACTTCTGACTACCCATCCATCCAGCCTGCCCAGTGCCTTTGTCTTTTTTTCACTGAGCCTGGACTTCATAAACAGGATGCTCAGCCTTGTCTAGACTACATTGGACAATTCTCCTTTGTTCTCAGTTTTCTATTTACCTTTGATTCTGCCATTCAGAGGAAGTGTGGGGAAGCTTTTTGCTGGGTCTCTCTTCTATTTCCTTGGAAGCATCTCTTTCAGAATTAATCTCTGTTCTAATTTCATAACCAAGTTGACACTTCCATGCATACTCTGTTTCATAACCGTATCATTCATTGATCCACAATTCTGTATTCCATTGATCTAATGGCATAAAATAATTTTCAACTAATTCTTTGTGTTATACTAGTCTTTATAATCACTGATAGCCCATTAGCTGGCAACTGTTTATTATAATCATTTGTGTGTTTTCGTTGATTAAACGTTTGTATTTTCAAGTATCACTAATTCATTTGGTACTTCTGTGTGTCTGCCTTTTGATTTTGTCTATGTCCACGATGTTGCATCCGGGACAAGAAAACCTCACTTCCCTCCAGAATCCCACCACCTCTACAATACATGGTTTCTGACAAACCATCTCTGGGAAGTGAGCTGAGGAAATTCACCCATCGCCTCTGATGATCATTGCCCATTGAGGGATGAACATGACAAATATATTCTCTGGGATTTAAGATGGTCACCTTTTGGAACCAGAAAAGATGTCAAAGTCTGTGTCTTAGAGAGGTGCCAAAGTATACGCTAGGACCGCAAGTCCACTCCAAATGATGGCATAAGGAAGAAGAAGAGTCGAGATAAAGACCTAGAACATCCTTATCTGCTAAATGTCGCTTAGGAAAAGTCTTTGCAGACTTAACTCTGTCAGGCCACCTGTTACACACCCTGATAGCTCCCCACACCCTTCAGTCATTGCTTTCACACTACAGTGAGTAATATGTATTATTGGTAGGTTTAATTGTTTAATGTCTATTTCATTCTCCACATGGAAATCTCTAGGAGGGCAGAAACTGTGTCTGTTCCTCACCATTTTATCCCCAGACCCCAGCACAGTAATTTGCAACATATTAGGAACTCAGTGCATATTTATTGAATGATTGAATGAATGAAAGGGAAGAAGGAAAGAAGGAAAAGTGTTCTTTTTTGGAGTACAGGCATTTCTCTTCTGTCTAATGAGGAGGGATCTGCTTAAAATGTTCCTGGTCTCTTACTCTAAGCCTTTTTCTTCCCTAATGAAGTCAAGTGAGTTCCTTGGTTAAGGAAAGACAGTGATTAGCACATATATCTCGATTGGGTAGAGATAATGTATCCAAGGTCCTAAGTAAATGGAATCCATTCCCCTTATGCTCTCTTCCACTCCAGCATCGCATGGCTGGGAGCTCATGAAGCGTGTTTGCTCTGTAGGCTCAATATTTCCCTCCAGCATGCTGGTCCAAGATCTAACTTGGGGACAGGGAGTCTTAGGAAGTTCATTGTTGCCACATTTCTTAGCCACATCATGCAAAACACATTTTATCACTAATTAAGGTGACTTTTTGATCCTCATCTACTTGTCTGCTTTTCCTTCCTCTCTTAACTGGTTTTGAATGCGGGCACGAAACAGTAGTCTCATTTCTTGGGCTACCTAAAACCTCAATAGTTCTTATGCATAGGAAGAATCCAGGAAAAATCAATAAAGACAAAAGTCAAAAAGTTTTGGCTCCAAAGAGGGAAACATGAGAATCAAGTCTGGAAATAGGAAAATAAAACTCTGAAAACAAGAGACTTTTACCCAGAGTCTGAGAGTCGATAACCTCCTGAAATTGTGCAAAATATTTTGTGGACAGGGTCCAGAGGTTTCACCAGATTCTCAAAAAAAAATAAATTGCCAAAACTCCATGTTAAATAGCCCTACATAGACTTTGAGTTTATTTCCTGACAACCGGAAATTTGGTCCCACCTTCCTATTCTTCTCCTTGCTTGTAATGATCTTGCTGCTCCCCTCATCCTACCATTCGAAGCTCAGCTTGAGCCCAGGCCATCCCCCAGGAAGCCTGTACTGCTTTTCCCAGCCTGCAGGCATCTCCCCTCCTCTGGCCTCCTGGTCCCCTCAAGTCATCTGCATCTCCTGTTCTCTTCAACTGAACTGTGAGCTCTTGAGAGCAGGTGTTATGTTGTTCAATACTTGCTCTGTGTCACCCAAACTGCCTGGCATATGAAATCATTTCTGAATCCCATTCATACTTTCACTAGGATTTACTTTGCATATCTGCTCTGTTACTTGTCCTAATAAGAGCCCTGTGACGTATTCATTAGACACATCTTTCACAGGAAGAGAGAAGCTCAGAGAGAGTAAGCTATTTTTGTCAAAGTCAAAAGACTAGAAACAGCAAAGCCAGGATTCAAACTTAGGTCTCCTGATCCCTTGTTCTGTACTTTCTTCCACTTCACAATGCAGCTTCTCTTAGAAAATACTGACCCAAACTTACTACATTAGAATTCTTCTCCATAGGAGAAGTGTCTGTTTAGAAACACTCTCGGGTGGATGGGTCTGATTTTGAATGCTCTAGGTTAGGGAGGTGGGAGAAGGATGAGACTGTGGGGACCTGGAAATGGCCACCCCAAGATATGTCTCTTTGGCATCAGGATTATTTGAGGCTGATTGCTTTTGATAAACTGGGACAGGCAAGGAGGCTCTGAGGAATGGAACTTGCCCTTTGTTAGGACACGTTTACATTTGTAAGGTAAATCTCCATCTGTAAAAGGTGCCTCCCTCTCTGTACCAGGAAGAAGAAAGGAGATGACCTTCTCTCTAAAAACTCTTAATCAATACCAAAGGCAAGGACTTAAAGTCTGCATTTTATTGTGCTAGTCTGGTAACCTCCTGTAACTGACTTCCCTCCTCCTCCCAACGTTGGCATTCCTTAAGGATTAAGCATCTTTCCTTAGGCTAGGAACCAATTGCTGCGCTCACCTGTGACCGCCCAGCTCCGGACGTAGACTTGCCTCCTGCTACGCCCTCTGAGACAGCAGACCATTACCTGCTGTGTCCATCAAGCCCTGTGCCTACAGGGCAATCTTGTGACTATTGTGGGAGGGACGTTTCAATCACATGTGAAACACCCCGTTTGGGGGCTATATAACCACTGTCTGCACCCCACTTCTTCGGTGCCCTTTCTTCCTTCGGGAAGAAAGGCCCCGGGCCATGGTTCCTCATTAAAGCTTTGTTTAATTTTCTCTTGCTATTCTGTCTCATGTGAATTTAATTCGTTCTCCAGCCAGACGAACCCCCATTTGGGGAGAGGAAATGTCCTCCTCCCCTACAAGACCAAGAGAAAACCTGGCTTTCCTGCATAAGACATGAAGGAGAATTTTGGGTTGAGTGTGGCCCACTAAAAAGGAAGACTATATTTTGCAAGAGGTAGGCAGGCATTAGACACAAACATGACGAGTGAAAAATCCCCTAAGGAAGTCTTGGCAGATAGATTTTCGAAGAACAGGAAGGTTTAATTTTTCTCTCTTAAGTTTATCATCTGTGTTGTAGATGATCTCCTCTGACTCTCAGTCCAACTGTTGAATAAAATTTCACTATACACAATGGTTTCAAGTGTTCGATTTTGAAGGAATCAGGGAATGAGGTGATGGTACACTTTGGGTCAATGGGGCAGAAAGAAAAGAATAGCTGGAGTGGAACAAAGCAGGGGAATGTGTCAGAAGTCAGTGAGAAGAAGGTGCAGAGGGACAAGGAAATAAGAATAAGTGGTAGCGTGAGAATGCTAGCCCCTGGAAATTCACCAGTATATTGGGGAGAGCATTGAACCTCTGCAGGATGAGGGCTAGAGGGTAAAGACAAGTTTACTTAGATCTTCAAAGTCAGGGTGACTCCAGGAGACATTTGGATGCCAATAGAACGACAGTAGCTCTCCCTGCATTTTCAGAATGAAGAGCAGTAGGTGGATGATACAGGGAGCAAGGTGTTTTATAAAAAAAGAAAAAAAAGGATTTTTCTATATCTTGGGGGAGGGCAGGTGTTAGATGGCTGAAAACTTTCCTGATGATGACTGTTGAATCATCTGCTGCAGAGCGAACCTGATGGCATTTAAGATGCCTGGGTTTTATCTCCGGCACAGGCGTATGGAAGCTCTATATGCCTCTCAGCAAACTCCAGGCTCAGTCTGCTGTGAAGAAATATTTCTGGGTACAAAAGATAGGTGACAATGCACACGTTGTGATCTCTGAAACAAAACTCTATTATCTTATAATTGGGTTTTCATCTGAGTAACAAAAATGGAAAAGGGCAGAAAGTGAGTAGGTGAGAGCCAAACACAGCTTCTGGTCCACTGCTGGACAGCAGAGCCCCCAGAATGTCTCTGCATTTGACTCCTTGTGTTTCTCAACCACCAGGGTCATTGAATTTAGCTCCTGCAGCTGCTGACAAGGACATGGGTAAGCAAAGAGCTGCAGAGCCATTCCTTGTAGCAGGAGTGATCTTGGTGCCTCTCCCAGAAGCTGCAGTTGTGGGTCTGGGTGATTTGCACAACAAAACATCTAGCTTATCCGAGAGACCTTGCAGTAGAGACTGAATTACCGCTCTAAATCAAGGATAGAAACACAGCTCCTCCCTCAGAGATTGATGCAAACAGACCAGCGAGTTCTCATTCCCTTTGAAACTTATATGCTGCTGTTCCACCACTGCCTTCACTGCTACCTTTACTCCCACTATGACAGCTCCCACTATTTATAAGAGGCCAGGCATTGTGTCTAAGAGCTTTCACACACCATCTCATTTAATCCTCATCAAAACCCTATGGGATGGGCACTGTCATCATGCCAATTTTACACATGAAAAAACTGATTCAGAAATTTAAGTGACTCATTTCCCATCTGAGTGGATTGTTCGGGAAAATAAAAGGCAATTAGCATAAAATTTGAGAGGAAGTATTGAATAGCATCTAAGAGTAAGGGCTTTCTCATCAGACAAGTCTGAGTTGGAAGTCTGACTCTGCAACTTACTGGCTGTGTGAGCTTGGGCGAGTCACTCAAAGTCTTTGAGGCTCAGTTTCTCCATCTTCAAAATCAGGATAATAATAATATCTATTGTGGTCCTACTATATTGCAAGTGATCAAGAAATGTTATCTAATCTTCTTGGTACTATTAAATAATTGTTATTTTTTTCTCTCCTCATGGATCAAAAAGGCTTTTCATATGACTCCCTATAGGGTAAAATGGTCTTTAAGGTAATGATTCCCTTTGAAAATTCTCTCAAGATTTGAGCAGGCAGTTGCCCTGGAAGGACATTCTTTTTCTAGGTTTGGGAGGTGGTGGCAAATGACCAAATGGTCTGGCCTCAGTCCCACCAAGTTTCGCCATTTTCATCTCTGCTTTTATGACCAGTATTGTGATTCCCTAGTGCCACTGAGACTGGCTGGAGTTTACAAAAGGAATGTTAATAATTACTGTATCCTTTATCTACAGCTGTGTAACATAAGCAAATACCTCAAACTTAGGATTCAAACAAAAATTATTTATTACTGTTCAGGATTTTGTGGTTCTTTTGCTGGTCTTTCCTGGGCTCACTCCTATGATTCCAGATGACAAATAGAATGGCTGGGCAGTCCATGATGACCTGGCGCATATGTTTGGGAGTTGGTGTTGGGTGTCAGCCTGGGCGTCTTGGACCTCCTCTACATGGCCTTTGATCTTCCAGTACATTAGACCAGCTTCCTTATAGCGTGGCCACCTCAAAGGAGAGTACCAAGTGGATAAGCCCCATGCATAAGCACTTATTAAGTCTCTGCTTGAGTCATTTTGTTCATAGCTAAAGCAAGTTTGTTTGGCCAAAGCAAGTCATATGGCCAAGCTCAGTGTCATGTGGAAGGGGACATAGACTCCACCCTTTGATGGGAGAGTGGCAAGAATTTGTGATCATTTTTAATCCATCACAATTACAAACATAAAACATAAAAAATAATGGGAAGGCACCTGGAAGATATAATAATAATAAAAAACAGTCCAACTTGGAAAGTGAGTTTCTGGTCTTGCCATCCCACATCCTGTCTGAGCAAAGCACCACCCGCTAGCCCCTGGGCAGGTGAACTTGGTAGTCACCTTGACTGTCTCCTTCCTTTGTGTCTCCTGGCAGGTTGCTAAGGTGCCATCTTACATGTTATGTCTTCTCCTTTGGGAACTGGTTACTGGACTTCTCTATTCCCTAGACCCTATCCAGGGGACCATTTTACATCTACAGTTCCCTCACTCTCCACTTCCTAGCCCCTCCAGCCTGAGAATCAGGACCTGCTTCCAGGGCTGGGAGACGATGTGGTTGATCTGTTACCACTATGATAATTTTTGCTAATTGAAACTGTAGTGCAATCATTACTTTTTGCTCATCCTGTGGACATTTTGGAGACTACCTTTTAGCTTTATTTTAATAAATAGAGAAGTCTGAGAATTCTTTATAGAGGTGGTTTATTATTGTACTTACTATTACCTAATAAGCCTTTTTAATTAAAATGACAAACTAGGCATCTTTCCAAATCTCTCGTAAGTGTTATGTAAATATTAATATAGTTAACACAGCATATATAATGAATATTTCATATTTTAAAGTCTGAGTAATATTCCATTTGTGTAGTGGTGCTAAAAGATATTTAACCAATCCCTTGATGATGAATATTTCAGTTGTTGACATTTTTTAATTAGAATAAACCGTGTTGCAATGAGTACCTTTTTACATATAACTTACTACACCTATTATGATTACTTCCTTAGGATATATTCCTAGAAACACAATCACTGGGCCAAAAGATATACACAATTTATAAAACTAACTTGTCCATAAAATAATTTTATGGATTTATATTCGCAAGAATTGTGTATGAGAACAAGAACACCCCTTTCCTTCCAGCTTTCATATGATTTTCTTTAAAAGCCAAAGTTATTTTTTGTTTTGTTTTTCTGAGACAAGAAGCAAAGAGCTAAAAGTTAGGTTTTTCCATTCTAGGGAAAGAGCAAAACCCTAAACTAAACAACTGAGTTTCCTGACAGCCTGAGAGTAGCCCTGCTGAGAATATTCCAGCCCAGGACTCCTGGAGGCAGAGAAGAGGGACAAGGCAGAAAAGCAATAGAAGAAAAAGCCCGGTCCCCATGCTCTGTGGAACAGCAGCCCGTTCACTGTGGGCCAGGCCTCAGAGGGGTCTGCACAGCCAGGCTCTGCTGACACCTACCCCTGCAGGAGCACCCCACTCCAAAGGCCGCGACATTTTCCAAAGCTAACTCAAGTCCCTTGTTGTCCTGGGAAGACCGTAAGATCCCAACACAGCCTGGTCTCCTATGGAGAGAGCCACTCCTCATCCCTTCCACACAGACCTGAGCATTGTTTCAGGCTTTGAGATTGTACAACCTGGCAAAGAAAAAGTCCTTATTTGTCCTTTGATAAGCTGAACAGAAATATCCCAGGGACCTAGTACAGACACAATTTTTCCCTCAACTCAAAACCCCAAACTCCCTCTCATTTACTCATTGCCTTCTCCAGTGACTATCCTCTTGTTGCACTCGGAGCTCTGCAACAGAAAATGGTTAAAAGTATTTTGACTTTTTGCAGCTCTTTCCAAATAGTACTAGAAAAGGGCTTTCTATCTCTTTGTTATGCTGTAAGTGTCCTGACTGATGTCTGCAGTAACTCCAGGGATTGTTGAGTGAAAGCCTTCCCAGGGCTTTGCCTGGGATCCTACTTCCAGGCGAACGTGTACACTGGGGCTGTGGGGTCCGGAGCCTTTTGGAGGCAGATATTGCAAAGCTTCCACCATTTTCTCTTCTAGACCAGGGGAAACTGCTGTGGAAGCAACCAGCCTGCTCACTCCTCACCCTTTGTCAGAGGGCCTTGCAAAATTCCCAATATCAACTGAATCTTGTTTATAATAATATCTTATTTCTTCATAGTTAAACGCATAAGTTTTATGGCTTTTCATTCATGTTATTCATCCATGTCAGAGCAGGAGGAACCGTTAGAAATAAATCTTCTAACTCAAATCCTCATTTGGAAAAACTGCAGCCCAGAGAGAGGATGTGAGTTGCCTAAGCTCTCAGGTATCTTGTTGGTACCAGTCTCTCAAGCAACGTGTGAGCCTCTGACTTGTGGCAAGAAGTTTTTCCTTGGCCTCCTTTTTAAAGCTCTTTGGTGGATCCATTTTTGATCCTATTTCTAAGCAGTCTTTAGGCACCAGGCACAATGTAAGCACTTTACAGTTTATCACACCAAATCCTCACAATTCTATCAGTACTATTATCCTCATTTTACACGGAAGGAAAATTGGTTTTGGAGAAGTTTTGTAAGTTGCCTAATATGATATATTTTAGTTTTCTATGGCTTCCATAACAGATTACCACAAGCTTAATGGTTTAAACAACAAAAATGTATCATCTTACAGTTTAGTAGCTCATAAATCTAAAGGGATCTCATTGGGCTAAAATCAGGATGTTGACGGTGCTGTGTTCCTTTCTTGAGGCTCTGTGTGACAATCTATTTTCTTGCCTTCTCTGGCTTCTAGAGCCCATCCACAGCCCTTGGCTCATGCACCCCTCCCTTGATCTTCAGAACCAGCAAACATGGATCAAATCCTTACATTGTATCTCGCTGACTCTTTGTTTATCATCTTATTTCTCTCTGACTACAGCCAGGAGAGGTTCTCTGCTTTTAAGGACTCATGTGATTAGGTTGGGCTTACTTGGTAATCTCCCCATCCTCGAGGTTTGTGATCCAGTTGCAAATTCCCTTCCATGTAAGGTAACATGTTCACAGGTTAAAGCATGGATATATTTGGAGGGGTCACTTTTCTGCCTACCACAGTCTACCCTCTGGTCCTCAAAGATACACATCTGTCCCCCATGCAAAATACATTCTGCGCATCTCAAGGTCCCCAGAGTCTCAACCAATTACGCGAAAGAAGCTGATACATGATAGGGCTAGGTCTCTGGGTCCAAAGCCCTCTGAAATGCTGGCCAACAGCACTTGCTACCATTTTGCATTAATATGGTGGGTGTGATTCTCTTATTGATTTGCGTGAGCTCTTCAAATTACAGAAAGTTAAACTGTAAGCTCTGTGAAGGCAAGAAAACTGTCCATTTTGTTCATCATTCCATCCCAGGGCTTATCTCACCCAGCACTCAAATATTTGCAAAGTGAATGAATTTTGTTAAAGAAAACAAGCATCTAAGTAAACCAATGGCATAAGCATTGTATGGAGACATATAAAGTGATTACAAAAATATATTTTTCCTGTTCCCAAAAGCCTTGTATTCTTCTCGATGTTTTTCAGAGCCCTTTGAAGTAGGTTACAAACTTTACAAGAGCCCAGGTGGCCCTTCCAGGCAAACTTATCAAACTGCCTGCGCTCCATCTGGGTTTTAATTACTAGTAAATGTCTTTTCCAGCATTGTGATTCCTGCCAACATTGGCTCCTAGCCCATGCATTCTGTTTTAGGTTTAAATATAACCATTAAACTTATAGATTGACAAATATTTGTTATTCTCGGTATACTCAGGTGAATTCTGGGTATACGCATCCTGATTATCTTTGCAGATAGGATGCTCTCCTGTAGGTTTTTTTCTAACATTTCCATCCATGATGACTGCTCCAATGCAACATAAGAGTAAACAGCATCATTTTCCCAAAAAAGGTATTTAAAAAGTAATTTGGCTTAAATTAGTAGTAGCCAGGGCTGAGAATGGGAATAGGGATTAACTATAAATGGGCACAAGGGATTTTATTATAGTGATGGAAATGTTCTAAAACTGGATTTTGATGGTGGTTGCACATCTGAGTAACTTCTCTAAAAATTATTGAATTGTATACTTAAAATAGGCCCATTTATGGTATGTAAACTATACCACAATAAATAATTTGCCTATCATCCACTCAAAAACACTGTCCACATGTTTCGTGTTAAATATGATTATTTTTCCCACAGACAGTCTCTAAATACATCCCTTATAATAATAAGACCTAAGCTTCTTCAACTGGATCTTGGCCCATTAATAAGCAGAGCTGAGCATGGTCACACTTCGTTGCTCCAGAAGTAAACACGTCATGCTTGTTCACCTTGTTCTCCCCAAACAATTTAAGAACAAATAGATATTCACTCTTAATCTTTACAAAATCCTGATATTTGGTTTAATTTATCTTAATTTATTAGAGTATTTGTTTTGATATGACTCAGAACCATGCATTTTTGATGTCCTACGATTCATTTAGAATCAGCAATTCAGCCTCCAGCCCATCAGTGTACTGCTAAAGGGACAAGTCAGTTTCCCATGACCAATAAACCTTAATTTGCTGCTGTATACACAGTAGCCAGGTAAATGAAGGGAGGAAACGAAATGCTTATTAGCTTTTTAGCATTTGTGGGCTTAGATATCAGTCACATAAATGCATTACTGGACAAATATACACAACATCAAATATAGAAACATGTACACTGTTGCAAATATAAGAGATTCTTCAAAGAGTTACTGAGTTTAAAACAATAAAACTTCATTTTGAAATTGAATAAATAACTCATGTGCTTGATGGAGGATTCTGTGTTCCTTAAACTGACTTGGACTGGCCATCTCATCATCAGAGAGAGCATTGGGCACAATTTTAGTCTCAGGCTTCGTTCTTGGGTGAACCAAGCAGGGGGGCTCTGACCTTTGACCTCACTCCTTGTTCCTTGTTCCCTTGTCCAGTGTTTCTTCCCCATAAGGGTCATTGTCATACCTGGCGCTGGTTGTCAGAGTGCAGATTCCAAACCTGCTGAGTCAGAATCTCCGAGGTGGGGTTCCAGGAATCTGCATTTTTAACAAGAGCTACGCATAATTATAATGCACATTAATATCTGAAAAATTTCACCTGAGGATCTTGCCAATATTTGGAAGATTCAGCATAGACTTTTCAGATTTATTAAAATTCCAAGAAAAACTGTTTCAAAGCAGTGTTTCTCAAGCTTTAATGTGTATACAGATCACCTGGAGATCTTGTTAAGATGCCGACTCTGATTTTGTAGGTCTGGAGAGGAGCCTGCATTTCTGCATTCTAATAAGCCCCACTGATGCTGAGGCTCCTGGACCATGGACCAGAGTTGTACAGGGCTTCAAAGCATATCATGCCATGCTAGAGGATCAAAACACTTCCCCGAGGACAGAGTAGAGTGGCTGCACCAAAGACCATCCTGTGCAAATGCTCTTTTCATTGGAGTGGGGAGCAAGTGTGCTTCTGGGAACCTGGGCTAGATATAGGGGTCTGAGGGAGATCCTCTCTTGGGCTGTGGAGAGTGGAGTCAAGGAGGGGGTGAAAATCACTGCGGAGAGGGCAGGAGAGGGAGAAGCTGGGAACAGAGCCATTTAGAAAGTCCACCTGATCACAAATAAAAAGGGCAGAGAATGACACATATAAACAATGGAAATAGGAATTGAAGATGGAGAACAAAGTCAAAATGTCTGGAAAGAAGGACAGGAGGCGGAACCTTGAAGACTGAGGGGCAGCTGCAAGGGATGTTTATAGAATGCCTGCAATGTCACTATGGGTGGGGAGGAAGCCACTGTGGATTCAGCATCTTCAGTTCAATCCTGGATGCATAATATTTATATTTTTATTTAATTTATGTAAATTAATTTTGTTATGATCTGTCCTAATTATATGAAACAGTAGTGCCCAAACTAAAATATGCCTAAGAATCACTCAGACAACTTGTTAGAACTAGGTTCCTGGGCCCCACCATCTGAGATTCTGACTCCAGTAGGTCTGCGGTGGGACCCAGGAATCTGCATTTTCACCAAGCACACCAGGTATTTATGATGCAGGTGGTCCCTGGAGCACAATTTGAGGAAAAAGGAGCCTGCAGTGACAAAATCAACATGATTGTTTGGCCTTTCAGTGGTTGAAATTCAGAGCAATATTTGTCCTGCAGGTAAACTGAAATGTAGTATTGGATATCTGGAAAAATACAGAGCACAAATGAAATGGAAGTGAAATGAGATAAACAGTATTGATCGTGCCATTACTCAGCAGTGCTGTCTATCTTGGTCAGTTCTTCCTCTTAGTTTATTTGTAAAAATTCCGCTATGCAATACTAACTTCTAGTGTGTGCATGTATGTGTATATTCTGTGTTTTTTATAATTTTACAGTTAGCAAGTTGTTTTCTCTATCCGTTGTCTCATTTCAATGAACGAACAATCTAGTTGGTATTGTTATTTGGCCTCATTTTATAGATGAATAATCAGACTCAGAGAGACAAAGGAATCTGTACAAGATCACATAACAGATGGGCTCCGACCCCAGATCCTACATTCTCACCCCCGTATCAAGCTGTCCCACTGTTGGCCGAGAGAGTCAAGCCACAGCCTTCTCTTCCTTTCATAGCATGCGTTAATGTGAGTTTTGTGTCCTCAAGGCTGGTTTTTCTATGCAAAAGAGATTATTTAGCAGTAACTTTGGTTTCAGATATTAATACTTAACTTTTTGTATTTACAAATTCAAAAACCTAGTTCTTCCTTAACCATTTAAGTTCATTTACAAATGTTGTTATACTATTTATATATTTGGTATATCTAACAATCAGTTTGAGTTTTAACAACTTAATTAAATTCCCTTTAAAGTTCAAATTGTATCTCTGTGTTTAATATACTTGGTTTCATTTACAAGTACATCAGTTGTCTGACTTACAAATAAAACCTTCTCAAGCATTTAAATAGCTTATAAATCTAATAAATCAAACTTATAATTATGGTGAATTTGAATTCTCTTAAATATTCCAATGCTGTGAATATAAACTTGGAAAATTATCAGTTTTAAAAGGTCTAAATTAATTATTTAATTTTGCATTTTAAATTGAAAATGCAAGCGTCATCTGCAAGAAAATAGCCCAAATTAAAAAAAATTACTGAATCCTTCTTAAATATAAAAATGTTAAAAATGTCATTTTCCTATACATTTGCATATTTAATTTAAGTTGTCTTGGATAAAAGACGCTTATCCACTAATTATACAATTATATCATCCTAAGCTAATTTGGGAGATACTTTTCCCAGAAGTAAGGTTGTACAACAAAATATTTTGGCCCCCAAACCAACCGGATTTCTTGTTAGCAACAAAATCCAGGCCTGGGCTCTATTTATATCTGTAACAAGGCCTCCATAATTTAAAGGAGTTGATCACAAGTCCTCATTCCTTATAAAGTCTGCTTGACTTAATTCTTCTGGCCACTCAATAAATCTTCATTCCCACTCAGGTGAGATTTTGCATTTTTGACTCTTAAGACATTTAAACAACTCCTCGTATAATTCAAAAGGTCTTCAAGCATGACCAAATTCTAATTATTTTTATGTTTTCTTCTTAGTTTTCAGGGTTAATTTTTTTTTCTGGATATTAAAATTATTTTTGACTGAATTTTAGTTATCTTTCTTGGCTTTATCTGACTGACCATCCCAAAGTTCAGGATCATTGTTGGGGCATTGATATCAGTCAATAAAGTGGCAGGAGCCAGATGGGTGGAGACGTGAATATCACCTTTATTACTGGGGAAGTGGGATTGGAGAACCTAGCCTGTGGCTGTAACCACGCTTCCTCCCAGTTGCCTTCCCCATCCACTTGTCAAGACCTTGGGACACTCCATCAGGAGGAAAGCTTGAAATGCAGAAGCTTGCTCAACTAGCTATGAGAAGAATTAGGGTTTCAGGGCTTAGAGAGCTCTAAGACCACGAATGGATGTTGTTTTTAAATACTAACTCCACCTAGTCCAGAAACATGGCACTCACCAGAGATATATGCTCCTCTAGAAAAGCCAAGAATTTTACTCCAGACAAGAATTCCATTCATAGACATAAGAGGACAGGGCACTAAGGGGCCCTCTAAAAGTTCTAAGCAGTAAATAGGAAAAATAATTATTAAACTGTTTTGAAAATTAGAAAGTTCTACTCAACGGTAACTTACATTGATTACTGTGTCCAAAGAGTTCTGGATTCTGGAATTGTGTCAGGGGAATTATTCAGGTTGAATTGCTTACTGGCAAGAGATATCACCGTCCCCTATGCCTAGAGTGACAATTTTAATATGTTGGCATAAACAAAATAGGGCAGGAGAGAGAAAGGCATTGAACAGATAGAGAAGCTTATTTAATGCAAAGCAACAGATATGAAATATTTGGATTATCCACAACATTTCTGCTCCAACAGTGTGGCTAATTGAGAGTTGACTGTGGAAATTTTTATTCAGCTGTGCTTTGTAATCTCCAGGATTGCCATAAATCAGTGGGAAGGCTGGCTCACACTCCTTGTCTGACTCACCATTAACTGTAGGGCTTGATGGGCCTTTGCAGAATTGAGTGAGGGTGGTTTTCTTTAAGATTCCAGATCTCAAGTCCTTTGCAAAGTGTCTACACTCTAATTCTGTGACAAATCTGCAGTCAGCCCCTGGCTTGGCCTTCTCTCCTTGAAGGGCAAGATGGTGAGCTCTCCTCCAACTCTGTCTTGTTGCACAGCTGACTGTACCCCTAGCTAGAGGACAAGAAAATTGGATAGAATAGAAATACCACAACGTCCCTGTAATCCCCAGGCTAAGCCACCAGCCTTTTTCCTGGATAATCACAATAGCCTCTGAACTGGTCTCTCTGCTTCCACTCATGCTCTTTACAATCGATTTCTCACTCAAAACCTAGAATATTTATTTTAGAATATATGTCAGATTATGTCACTGACCTGCTCAAAATCTTTCAAATCTTTCTCTCCCCAAATTCCAAAATCCTTTCTTAATGTGGTTTATAGTTCCTATGTGATCTGGTGCCTGGCTGCCTCTCCACTGTCATCTCCCACTATTCTCTTTGCTTACTTTTTCCAGCCACGTCCACCTCGTTTACTGCTTCTAGAGTATGATGAGTGCTTTGTACTAGCTGTTCTGTCTTGCCCCAGATACTTCATAGCTTAATCCATCATGGCATTTAGGTCTCTGTTCAAATGTCCTTTCATCAGAAAGACCCACTGTTATGGGATGTATTTTGTCCCATCCAGATTCATACATTGAAGCCCTGTCCTCTAGTACCTCTGAATGTGACCATAATTGGAGATACAGCCTTTAAAGAGAAAATTAAGTTAAAATAAAGCTGTTAGAGTGGGTCCTAATTTGATCAGACTGATGTTCTTATAAGAAGCAGAAATTTAGACAACAAGACACTGGGGGTACATGTGCACAGAGAAAAGACCATGTAAGGACACAGTGAGAAGGTGGCCATCTACAAACCAAGGAGAGAAGACTCAGAAGAAACCAACCCTGCCGCACCTTGATCTTGGGCTTCTAACCCCCAGAACTGTGAGAAAATCAGTTTCTGTTATTTAAGCCAGCTAGTCTGTGGTGCTTTGTTATGGCAGCCCCAGCTGACCCATGCACCTGCCCTCGCCACTCAGTCAATATTTGCCTCCATTCCCTTGACATAACTTTATTTTCTGCCTTATCACTTACTCTGTGACATTATATTAAATATTTTTTCCATCCCCCTACTTATATGCAAGCTCCATGAAGAGAGGAGCTTTACCACGCTCATTTTTATAATGTCCAGCACAGTGCCTGGCACACAGTAGGTACTCAATAAATATTCCTTAATAAATAAATGGATGGAATATGTTGTTGAGATTTGTTATCTTCCTGGTCTCTCTCTACCTCTCCATATTCCATCTCTGTGAATCCTTCTTTGACTCTCTTAGAGCTTCCTGACTTTCTGGACACACCCCTTATCCTCAGATCTTTCACTGAAAGTACTGTCATTGGACCCACCCTTTTGACCCCTGCTCACTCGTTGCCTCTTGGCTGCTCCATGACGCTGTTTTGTCTTGTGTTTATTATTTTCTCCCAGCAATGGAAGGTTTGCCTGAACAGCAGTTTTGCACTTGGTCCTAAGTGCTGTGCAGCTTATACTTATGGCTAACATATATGTTTTCAGCCATTTTCCTGGCACTTGAATTGCACAGTCTGCCCAATCCTTATCTTGCTGAGTGAGGCTAAGGCGAGGCTAATCAGACAAATGCAGCTAATGTTTGTCCAGCCCAGGAGACACAAGGCACAAAAGAAAGCGCTAATCAATAACTTTGCCCAGCTCTGCTGAAAACTTGCAATTTTGTTGCTTTGAAGACTGTGTTCATTCTAATAGCTGAGTGGTGATGCCACACTCAGAATTGGGTCCATCTGCAGGGCTTGCTAGATTAAGATGATGTGGATGACTGCATTATCACCTGTAACGGAAGTACGGGCAGTGGCCAAGACTTTGTGCAAACTTTCCAGACTGGCATTCAAGGCCCACCCCAAACTGCTTCTATGTTTCATCTCCCACTGTTCTATGCGCAGCTTCTGTTTCACTCCCAACAGAATGCTTCCTGCCTCCTGGGTACACGCTTGACTTTCCCATCTCCAGCAGATGCCTTCTCATCTCTGATTGCTTTCTCCCTGGTTACAAGATAAGCAGTTGGATGAGGACAGCTATTATCTTTGCTTTGATAATAGGCCACACTCCCCCATCCCTCATTTTTATCTGTAAGATGTTGTTATCCTCCATGGCTGTTCTCACTTAACAACAAAAAGTAGGTAACAATTAACAAGTAGTTACAATGTGCCAATAGCTATCCTTAGTTTTTAACAGGGGATGGCTTATTCCATTCTTATAATGATGCTATGATATAGGTACAAATACTTTCTCCAGTTTGTAGATGAAGGAACAGGAACAGACATGCTGTCTCCATATCTGCAAGAAATCTCTCCTGATCTTTCCTATATGATCTAATTTCTTCCTTCATTGCACTTCTACACCGCATGTTTTTCTTTTCTGTTACTTAGCTTATTTGGTCTATTTCTAGGTATACTTCTCCAACTCATGCTGCTGATCTATGAGCTCTTTAAGAGCAGAGACCATCTGTTAATAATCTTTTTATCCATTATACTGCTTCTTGCTGGGCACAGTGCTTAAGAACTGTTTCCTGTACTGGCATGAATTGACTTCTTAGTCCTGGAAGCCCTAGGTTTGCTGTTGAGCGTGCCCCAGGACTGAGACCTTGGTGCATAGAAGAGTACCAACTTGATTCCAACCAAGCTCTTTGGATTTGATTTCTTTGGGTTGACATGCCTTGGCATAGTATCAGGGCTCTTTCTCAAGAATAGACCCAGCTAGCAGCTCAGGTGTCATTTTCCTCTTTGGTGATGGAGGAGGCCAGGGGTAGTTTCAGTAATACAGAGGACATGGGACCCATTTAGGAAAATTGGGCTCCTCCTATCTGCTGGGCTCTAGGCTGGAGGTATTAAGTACATCTCTCTATTATTTTCTATTGTCCTCCAGCCTAAGTAAGCAGGGAATCACTTGAGTTCTACCCATATTTCAAGTCTAACCCTATTTTCTAGGAAGCTAATTCTTCCTTCATCTCTTCTTCTAATGTCTTCAACACCAATAGGTGTGCCACTCACAAGTCATGATGCACAGATGGCCTTGTGTGACATTTAACTTTCTGTAGGTATGTACATTTTATTTCTTGAACATGACTGAAAACTCCCAGAGACCAGAGATGAAGCCTTACACTTCCTTCAAGTTCCATGGCTGGGTGCACAGATTGGACACACAGGTAGCTTTATGATGGATCCACTAATCATCCACCCCGTCCTCACAGGCACAATGCACATCACATAGGTACTTTGGGGTCAGATGTTTGAGCAGATAATGAAATAAGCCAGAGTGCACCACAAGTATATCTGTGATAAATGAAGAGAATTCAGAGGAGTATTTGGAGAGTCTAATATCATACCTTAATGGTCACTATGGAAATCTTCCATAAATTATAGACCGAGGACTTAGAAATATGAAGTAACCTGCTCACATTGCCCAACTAATGAATTGGAGAGTCAAGATTTGAACTCAGGTCTTTGAAACCACCTCTACATTCACACTTTTACACTTACACTCAATTGTTAAGGGATTGTGGAGCTGAAAACCAGCCCTAAGCTCGCTGGCAGGGGTAGAGGATTGAGTCTTCCCAGAGCTCTGTCTTCTATCCTTAACGATTCTTTTCATAGAATACATCTGAACCAGGTTCCCATTTTCTTTAGTCCTGGGCTTTGTCAATGTGCAAAGCCATTTAAAATTAATTAAATTGATTTTTATCTTCAAATGGGTCCTGGATAATGCATCTGTAGTTGCCAAAGGAGCATCCCCAAAGGCACGTTAATGATATATTAGTTTTCCATTGTCCTTTTTTCTTTTGTCCTATTCTAGGCCCTCCATTTGCTACAATAATAATTGTGGCTGTTATTATCATGACATGCAAGGAAGCAAAATGTTCCATCCTCCCAGAGAGATGGAATCCCCATTGGATTCAGTAACAATGATGCAGGCTTTGCCCTTTGTCTGAGAGCTTCTCTGAGACAATGGTGGGCCCTTGGTTCTTGGATAGACTGTATTCACAGTCAGACATTATGGCTATTGAGACACTATCTTCCCTGGTGATTGATGGGAGCCGGGGTTACTGCAATTATGCAAAATGAAAAGGAAATGACAAATCCTGAAAAGCTCATGAACACAATTTTATTTTATTTTGTGCCAAAGTGCCTTCACATCGTTATGTGAAACAATAAAACTTATTGTATGCCATAATTTGAAACCCTTCTTTATTGCAAACATTCCCAAGGGTATTACAGAGCTGTTTTGGTGTTCCATGTGTCACCTTGTTTAATTCTTCCATCTGTAAAATGAGACTGGGGCTTTTATGATCTGGGAATAAAAGATGTGATGGGGAGAAAATATCAAAGTATGGTGACTTGAGAACTTTTCTCTTCAAACTCAAAATACTAGCCAGTCCAACTGTGAAATCCTCCCTTTGAGGAGTGCTGCAAGCACAAATAGCACAGTGTATAGCTGATGGTAATATACTAGCACAGAGAAGTCTGACATCACCCAACAAAGCACTGGAGAACTAAAGAAAAGAACTTGGACTTCCAGGCTAGTTAACAGCTACTTCTTCTTCATCATAGAGTTCAACCCATTAAGTGAAGGAGCTCTGGAACCCCATTCCAAGGGCTTTCCTCAGTTCTACTAAATCACTATAGGAACTTCTTAAACCTAATAGTGAGGCAGGATTTTTGCTGACAGAAGTAGAGGTGGCTCAATGAATTCCTGTCTGAATTTGGGGGAAGCCCTTCTGGAAGTTCCAGGAGCTGGGTCTGGGCACAAAAGGCAGGTTCACCCTATCTGCCAACACTTCACTTCAGTCAGTTGCTTGTTGGCTTGAAATGACGCCCTGCCTTCATGGGACCTGGCTGCGGGGCTGGTGATCAATGTAGTCTGGGCATGAGGATGTGGTTATATTAATCCTGGTTCTACCATCAATGGTCTCTGAGACTTCCCCAACTTGGGCATGAATTTTCCTGTAATAAGGATATTGGACTAGAAAATCTGCAAGGCATTTTCAATTACTAAAATGTGATGGTATTCTAAGAAAATTTTCCTTTGTGACAGTAACTGTTCTTCAACATTTCGTAATAGAATCCGCCACCGTTAGTGTCCCATCCAGGACATAAAATACATCAGAAGGGGGGAATCTACAAACTTCTATTATTTTCTAAATACATCTCAAATCCACTTACTTCCTCTTTCCCACCAGCCACATTTTCATCCAAAGCACCACAGTGTCATCTGGGACTCTGTATAGTGTCTTACTGGTCACCTCACAGGTATTCTTACCTATGTTACCCAATTCATTCTCCATCCTGTAGCCAGAATTCTGGGGGTGTTGGGGAAGGCAGGGTTGGCAGATGGGGTGGCTGAGCTTGGAGAAGAGGAGCAGAGACATGTTGTGTGGGTGGTGTCTTGGAGGAGGTTACTGCAGGGATCTCTCTCCCTAGAAGTCACATTCTTCTCTCTTCCTGAGTTCTTGTTTGGCACAAGAGTCCTAAATAGTACAAAGAGCCAAGTAGGACCTCATTATCCTCAGGCAGTGATCCTGTTCCAGAGTGAGGAGAGAGCCAGCATGTATGCCCAGAGAGTGCTAGAGCTGTCAGGGAAGTGCCAAGTATTAGGGCTGAAAGGGACCTGGCAGTCTACCGGATCCGAGCAAAAGTAATGTGAATCATGCGATTCCCATTGGCATGGAAACAATGGCCTTGTGTATTTTTTTTTGTTAACAAAGCTTCACCCTGACCTAACATCTGTGGCAGTCTTCCTGTTTTGTATGTGGGCTGCCACCATAGCATGGCTGCTGCCAAGTGGTATAGGTCTGTGCCCGGGAACTGAACCCAGGCCACTGAAGTGTAGCATGCTGAATTTAACCACTAGGCTAATGGGGCCGGTCTCCCCCTTATTTTTTTATGAAAGTTTCTTGTGAGTGACCCAGCCCATGCATTGGTCCACGTGTCCTTGTTTTCCAGATGCTTTGTGTGAGCCACATTGCAGAGCAGAAGCTCTCACATTTAAACGTGCATCAGAATCACATGCAGAACTTGTTAAAGCAGTTCCTAAATCCGCCATCAGAAACTCTGATTTTGAGAATCAAGAGTGGGTTGATAAAGTTGAATTATTTTTTTATTTTTAAAATTACTATTATTTTTTTAAAGATGGTAAAATACACGTAACATAAAATTTGCCATACTAACCATTTTTAAGCATACAGTTCAATAACATTAGGTACATTCATATTATTGTGCAAGAATCGCCACCCTCCATCTCCAGAACTCTTTTCATCTTGCCTAACTAAAACTCTATACCCCTTAAATGCTAACTCCCCATTCTCTCTTCCTCCTAGCATCCAGAAACCATCATTCTATTTTCTGTCTATGAATTCTACTGCTCTAGGTACCTCATATAAGTGGAATTATAAGTATTTGTCTTTTTGTGACTGGCTTGTTTCACTTAACATAATGTCCTCAAAGTTCATCTATGATGTAGCATATGTCAGAATTTCCTTCATCTTTAGGGATGAGTGATATTCTATTGTATTATACACCTCATGTTGTTTATCCTTTCATCCATCAATGGTCACTCGGGTTACTTCCACATTTTAGTTGTTGCAAATAATGCTGCTGCAAACATGGGTGTACAGATATCTCTTTGGGATCCTGCTTTCAATTCTTTTGGGGAATCTGCACTGTTTACCAGCTACCCAGGTGACTCTGATGCAGATGGTCCTCAGCCCACACTTTGAGAATATGAGTGATGGGAAGCTAAGTGTGGATGCAAATGCTGGCCCACACTGCAGTTGTGTCCCTAGGCAGTGACTTAACCAGGTATTCCTCAAAAGGGCCTGTTTGAACCAGAGCATTTAATGCTACATTTCAAAAGGAAAATGCCAGAACCTAAACTGTAATCTGGGGGCTGAGCTTTTGAAGGTAATAATTGCTCAAGAGTTGTGAAACGTATGTTGTTCATAGAATCAAGGTTATCTTTCCTACTAGACAAGGAAAAAGATATTGTACCAACTGAAGATGCTCTTAGCTTGTGCTAGAGAGGCATTTTCACATAGGTCTCCCCTTGATCCTCACCAGAGTTCTGTGGGGAGGGCATTTATTGTTAATTCTCTCATTTTCCAGTGTGGAAATTGAAGCTGAGAGAAGGTATGTGACTTGTATAATGTCGCACAACTGGCCTTAACTAGACTCCTGACGCAGAGCACTCTCCACTATATTAGAACACAAATGGAATTGGAAACAATGTGCCTTTGAACCTTACTGCTCAGGAATTCATAACTGGAGAAAATACATGGACTGGACCTTTGGCTGGAGTTCCTACTGGTGAAGGCAGGGGTAGCACTTAGACCAGGCCAAGGCAGAGATGAGAGCTGCTGGGATGGCCGCACATGCAGGCAGGAAGCCTATGGGGCTGCCAAAGGTGGAAAAGCAGACAGCTAGCTGCTGGGTGCTCCTCAAGGCAGAGAGAGCAAAGACTTCCTGGGTGGGCATGGGCCTCCCTGGTCTGGCCTCCGAGGCTATGCCAGTATAGCTGGGCAGAGGTGCTGGTGGGAGGGACTGGGACAGGTGACAAGATGCAACACTCACTTCTTTGTCCTTATTCTGTCCTGCTCCCTATTTCTCTGATTTCTTCCCTTCTGTTCTTCCTTGAGAGAGGGGATGGAGGACATTCTGCTCGCTTGCTCTGGCCTGGAGAGTCACACCCCGTACTGGGCTTCAGTTTCACAGGAGGGCAACCACAGAGCAGCAGCTTGAACTGGCTGCTGAAAAAACTCTCACTCTTCATTGGAAAAAATTCCTTTTGCCTCAGTTGAAGCCTCCTTTTACCTGAGATACTAAATCATAAAGACCTCAAACCTCTTCTGAGCTATGAAAAGACTGATAGTGATCAAGGCCCATAGGCTGAAAGTTTCAGGAATGTCTTGGTAACTTTTCTCTGCACATGAGCTCCACTGGTTCCTCCACAAATGAGGAGGAACCAGGCTGTCCCGGCAAGAAATCTCTCGCCCTGCTCCCCCGTGGATGCCATGGCTAGGAAGGGCAGGGCAGCTTCAGGATGAAAGGACCCTGTTGGTCCTTCCTGTCTGCCCAGGGCCTCTTCCCTCAACCTGGAGGTTGTCTCATCTGATCTGTCACCTTGGGGCAGTATGTAAGAAAATGTCTGGGTTATATTTTTAGAAATTAAATTGTGCTTTTAAAAAGTGAAGGATTGGAATTCATATCCTAGGAATAGCCCCACTCATCAGATCTAGAGGCTCAGCTCTTGCAGGAGCCTGTCTCCTTAACTAAAACCCACTCAGAACTTCAAGGCTAAGGCCCTTTCTTCCTGAAGCTCCTCATCCCCTAAAGGCTGCTCTGACTCCTGTGGCACCCCCCCAGGTGGCCTCTAGAATTCTGAGACCCCAGAGTAGACATAAGAGTTCCTCCTGACTCCCACCAGCACTCCTGAGATGGACTAGGACTCTCAAAAGATGGCAGTGAAACTGTTAGAAAACCAAATATTCAACGAGTGAATTTGAAGATCTAATTGGCTTTATTAAATGACTTGTGAATCAGGCAGCATCCCATCTAGCAAGTGGAGGGGCACTCTGAGGAGTTGTACACATGGAAGGCCTTGATAGGCAGGAGAGTGGGCTAAGGAGGTTATTAGCAAAAGAAAAGAAAGGATTGTTTCAGGCCAGCACATCTTCTTTTGTGGGGAAGGAAAGCAGGGGATTTATTGTGCAGATTACCTCACCAGTCTAATCAGGAAATTTCAGATTGACTGTTAAAAAGTTCAAATTCCTGGGATAGGTTGAAACTATAATTAAATCTTGGTTTGCTGTCGGGGGGGGCAAATGACTCTACTTGGGGCTTATTTTTTAAGAAACGAAAGGGGAAACTTTAGGGAGACAGACACAAATGACAAGGTGCATAAAGCAATATCAATCATGCAATATGCAGTTTCTAACCTCAGCATGGCTGGCTGGCAGATGAACTTGCATATCCTTTCTTATCTCACCATCTATCTGGGAGAGTTTCCAGGCTCTTGCTCCTAAGGGCTGACTCCACTCTCAGACCCCAGAAGGCCAGCAGACACAGCCTTCTCTGATGCCTTAAAGTCTTCATGGGCAAGGATAAGAGAAGATTCTAGCTCTCTTTCCTTTCTCTCAGCTGTTGTCAGATGTGGGACTGTCTCAGTGAATAATTCTACCTTTCATGTCAGACCCCAACTGCCTGCGTCTAGTGTTTTGCCTGGTCCATGATATGGAGTGAAAATATCTTAACCCTACAGTGACCATAAGAATCTCTACTTCTACCCTCATTGCGCGTGCATTGTGACCACAGGGTCCTTCTGACACAATGACACCACACCAGAACCTTTTGTCAGTTCAGACTAGAAAGAGATCAGGTTTACTCCACCTGCAAGTGTTTTTTGTCACCTTTAAAACACTAGTTGGCTGATAGAGTAAATGAATTACTGAGTGACCTATTTAGATCTGTTTCATTCGGCCTTTGTGTGAGTTTTGGTTACAATGATTCTTTTATTTTTAGCAGGAATGAGAGATGAATGCCTTCTTGCAAATCTGGGTCACATTTTCTTGCCTTCATCACAAGTAGGGCAGACGTAAGATCAGTTAGTCAGTGCCCCAGGCAGAAGACTTCAGGCCTCTGAGAATCATCTTTTCCACACAGAGCCAGATCCTCCATCCCCATGCCCAGACTGAGCCCATGTGCCGGCCTTGATAGCTCTTGATTAAGTCTGTTCCCATTAGGGTGCTGGAGAGTGGGGGCTGGAAAATGAACAAAGTGCAGGGTCAATAGTCTGGATTCTATTTCTGGATTTCTCTCCAGGTAACCTTTGAAAACATGTTCACTTCTTTGAGCCCCAGTCCTGCCATCTGTGTTTTTAAAAAAATGAGAAAAAAAATTACCAATCTACTAAATCACATTGCTTTATAAGTACAAATATTTCCTTTATAATACTTTAAACTAATTCATACTAAAGTGTTAATGACTCATCAATTCATCATTCTTCGTTTTTTTTTTTTTTTTAAAGATTTTATTTTTTCCTTTTTCTCCCCAAAGCTCCCCCGGTACATAGTTGTGTATTCTTCGTTGTGAGTTCTTCTAGTTGTGGCATGTGGGACGCCGCCTCAGCGTGGTCTGATGAGCAGTGCCATGTCCGCGCCCAGGATTCGAACCGACGAAACACTGGGCCGCCTGCAGCGGAGCGCGCGAACTTAACCGCTCGGCCACGGGGCCAGCCCCTCATTCTTCGTTTTTTTAAAGGAATCTGAAGTATCCCGATCTTTCAGAGTTTCTGGAATTAGGTTCCAGGCTCAGCACTTTATAGACATAATCTCATTTCAGGCTAAAAATAACCCTCTAAGGCAATGGTTCTCAATATTTGTGTGCATCAGAATCACCTAGAAAGTATGTGAATGCCTACAGTTGGGCCCCACTTCCAGAATTTCTGATTCAGGATGTCTGGGGTGGGGCCTGATAATTTGCATTTCTAACAAGGTCCCAGGTGATGCTGATGCTACTCGTCTGGGGACCACACTTTGAGAACCACTGCTGTCAGGTATGTGTACTGTTATCTCAATCTCACATATAAGGCCTCTGGGATATAGAGAAATTAAAAGGCTTGCTGGAAGTTGCTAAGTGGTAGAACAGGGATTTGCAGCCAGGTTTGTTTGCTAGGCCTTTGAGACCTTGGCCAGTGAGCTACATGGCCTCCAATGAGAGAACTGAAAGGAAAACAAGGGCTAAGAGATGAAACAAACCTTGCCCTTTTGTGATTTTGCTAGATTCTATGGAATCCCTAAGCTTCCAGGAATCACTCCCCTTTGCCTAGCCCACACCAAGGAAACTTTGGCTTCGTCTGAGTCTTTCTAACAAGGAAAGCATCAGAGTTTGTAGCATAAATTTAATTTAAAAAGCAAATTTGCCAGAGGTGTAAGCAGAGAAGTCCTGACCTTGAGCAATGGTTTAAATTTTGACTCAGAAGTTTATTAGCTATGTGACTTGGGGCAAGTTATGCATCTTTATTGTTCTTCAGTTTCTTCACCTGTAAAATGAGCATAATAGCATCTACATCACAGGGTTGTTATGGGGATTAAATTAGACTCAAGAGGAAAACATACCTAGTCAGCACATCATAAATGATGGTGGGAGTGGCCATGATTACGATAGTGGTAATCATCATTGTTAAGCCAAATTTATTGTGAAGAAATAGTTTGCAGGATTGAGCTGGAGAACTGGCTGACGTAGGACTAACCCCCCAGGAGGTGAGTAAAGAGTGTTAAGCAGAGACAAGGGATCTTGGGGGATGGGGATGTGTGGGGAAGGTAGGGCCAGAGAAATCCAGTCAAATGAACTTTAGGAGCAAAGAGGAGGTTAACGTTGAAGAACCAACATTTTAACACTAATTGTGACCTGAGACCAGAACATTTGGTGAAGGGAATTAGTCTTCTGTTGTCCTTGGTGGGCACAACAACAAGGAGATTGAAGTGCTATCACTCGGAACCCAGTACTGAAATACTGAGGAACATGGCAGGATTGGTGGACAATTACAGCAGCTCTGCTCCCCACTTAACATTGAGTGAGAGGAGGTGGCTCTAGGCTTTTTGTCGTTAGAATCTCCTGCACGGGTGATGCATCACAGGGAGTCGACACATCCAGGAAGAGTCTTGATTTGAGTCAAATGAGAGGTTGAATCCCCACTCTGACATTTACCAGCTGTGTTACTTTGAATGAGTTACCTGGCCTCTTTGAGCTGCATCCTCTTCACTTGTTAAAAAGGCAGAGTAGTACAAGGTTGGTGTAAGGATTAAATTAAACCATGCATGTCAAGAATGTGGTTCAATCCCTGGCATTTGGTAGGTTCCCATAATGCTCTTTTTTGTTCTCCCTTCCCATGATTCTTACACAGTCCTGTAGAGAAGGTTAAGATGAATGGCATTATCTCCATTTTTCAGAGGAAGAAACAGAAGCCTACAGACGTCAAATGATTTGTGTCAGGTCACATAACTCAGAGATATTTCCCAAATTCTAGCTCTGTTGTGAGCCCTAAGCGGGAATAATAAATTGGCCACTTCATAGGCCAAAGCCTATTAATTGGACCTTCTGCCTGAAGTGAAGGATTCCAAGGCTGCTTGAGACTGAAGAAGAAAGAACCAGATGTCTTAGCCATGCCTACCAGGGTCCTGCAACAGCAGGGTGGTGGCCCCTGGGCAGTGTATTTGTCATGCTGGTCATGGATGAGTACTTTCCCAGTAAGCTTCTGGGGTATGCAGAATGACTCCCCAAAGATATTCGTACTCAAATTGGTGTTATGTTACACAGCAAAAGGGATTTTGCAGATATAATTAAGGTTATAGGCCTTAAAATAGGGAGGTTATTCTGGATTATCCACGTGGGTCCAATCTAATTATATGAGGCCTGAAAAGCAGAGAGTTCTCTCTGGCTGGAGTCAGAGAGATGTGGCATAAGGAGAAGTCAGAGGAATTAGAAGCACAAGAAAGGATTGACCTGCCCCTGCTGGCTTTGAAGATGAAGGGAACCAGCAAAATTTTTCTATAAGAGCCAGATAAATACTTCTGGCTTTGTAAGACATACAGTCTCTCTCATGAATACTTTATTCTGCCATTGTAGAGGAAAGCAGCCATAGACAAGAGGCAAAGAATGGGCACGCCTGTGTTCCAATAAAATTTTATTTACAAAAACAGATGGCAGGCTGGATTTGGCCTGCAGGCTGCAGTTTGCTGAGCTTGATCGTTTCCAGCAGTGCTGGTCAGGTAATTTGTGGGATCCCCTCTGTTGGAACTTGTCTGATGTTTTTCTCAGGAATAGACTGGCGTTATGGGTTTTGGGGAGGATGATCACAGAGACAAAGTACCACTTTCATCAGTTCCTATGAAGGATACATACTATCAACATGATTTATGACTGTTGATGTTGACCTTGATCACCTGTATGAAGTAGTGTTAGATTTCTTCCTGTAAAGTTACTCTTCTTTCTCCCCTTTCCGTACTGTGCGTTTTGGACGAGGTCAGTCTGTGCAGCCAACATTTAAGGAATGGGGAGTTAGTTTCCCTCTCTTTTTCAGTGGAGTATCCACATAATTTTTTTGGAATTCTTCTGTGTAGGAAGTTTGTCTCTTCTCTCTGTTTATCAACTTACTCAATCATGTATTCATATCAGTATGGACTCATGGATATTTATTTTATACTTTGGGTTATAATCCAATATTATTTTATTGCTCTAATTGTTTCAGCTTTTTTATCAACTTTTTAATTTTGTCAATCTGCTAGCTTTGAAATGGTGTCTCGTTGTAGTTTTAATTGCCTTTTACCTGGTTAGTAAAGAGACTGAGAGTCTTTCATGTTTTTATGGACTTTGGTGTTTTTCCTATGGTGAAATGCTTGCTCACGTCCCTTGTTCACTTTCAATATTTTTTCTTATTAATTTGTGAGAGTTATTTCTATAAGCTGGATATTAACTTTTGTAAGTTATAGCTTCTAGTTTAAGGCTTCTCTTTTCACTCCCTTTATTGTGTCTTGTGGTGAATAACAGTTTATACGTTTAGCCCAAAATAAATTTAATTGATCTTTTCCTTTATATTTTGCACATTTTTGTTTTAAAAAAAAAATCCCTTCCTATTACAAGATTATATGGAATTCTCTGACATTGGCTTCTAAATCTGTCATGGCTTTACTTTTTACTATTAAGTATTTAGCTAACTTGGAATTGATTCCGGGTATGGTGTGAGATAGGGATCCAATTTAAATTATTTTTCCACATAGATAACCAAATACTCCAGCAGGTATATTTGAACAGTCTCTCTTTGGCCACGGATCTGCAATTCCAATTTTGTCATAAATAAATTTGGGACCTCTTTTTTTCTATCCCTGAGCCAGTACCATATTTTTCATAATTTCTACAGCTCTTTCCTTCTTCCCTTCCTTTTCGTCTTCTCCTTCTCCTCCTTCTCTTCTCCCTTCTCCTCATTCTTCCTCTTCCGCTTCCCCTTTCCCAAACCCCGCTCTTCCTCTTCTTCATCCTGTTCTTTCTTCGTCATCTTCTCCCTCTTAACAGGTCTGGTTCTCTGCTACGGCAAGTCATTCACCTTGTCCTTCTTCAAGAGTGCCTGGATATCGCCCTCTGCTCTTCCACAGTCATTTTAGAGTCATTGTTTTCAAGTTCTACACAAAACTCTGTATGGATTTTAATTGCAATTTCATTGAATCTTTGCATATATTTGAGGAGAATTCACAAGTTTATAATATTGAGTCTTCTTTCCAAGGACTTTGTGTATTTCAATTATCTTTCATTGTTTTTTAACAGTTTTTCAATAAGATTTTATAATATTCTCCATAAAGATACTACATATGTTTTGTTAGATTTATTCCTAAATCTCAGGATTTTCATTGCTATAATTGCTATTATAAAGGTATGCTTTTTTAAAAATTAAAATTTATAGATGTTTATTGTTGGCATGTAGAAATATAATTAACTTCTATATAGATTTATCTTGCAAATTTGCTAAATTCTCAAAATAATTCTAATAATGACTCTGTAGATTATCTTGCATTTTTAACATAAAAAATCCTATTATGGGGGCCGGCTGGGTGGGTAGTGGCTAAATTCACATGCTCCGCTTCCACGGCAGTGGGTTTGCCAGTTCGGATCCTAGGCATGGACCTGTGCACCACTTATCAAGCCATGCTGTGGCAGGCATCCCACATATAAAACAGAGGAAGATAGGTACAGATGTTAGCCCAAGGCCAATCTCCCTCAGCAAAAGAAAAGAGCAGGATTGGTGGCGGATGTTAGCTCAGGCCAAATCTTCCTCAAAAAAAAAAAAATCATATTACCTACAAATAATATGATTTTTCTCTTTTCTCCCCAGTTTTTGTACCTCTCATTTCTTTTTGCTTCTTCATTATTTTTGTTAAAGCACTGACTAGGACATCCAGCACAAAGTTGAAGTTTTCACAGCCTGAATAGAAGTCTCACCCTTCTTGCATCTGTCAGAGTTCTGACAGGAAGGAGTTCTTTCCCCTGAAACCCCTGCTAATGGAGCCTCTCCCTCTTACAATCTTAGGAAATGTGATAATGGTGGGTTTACAAAGTAGCTGGCAGACCACAGCAGCCAATGTATACATTTGCTTCTAAAGTCATGGCAGGTTTATTTCACGTAACTTAAAAGTAGGTTTAAATTTGAATAATTGGAAAATGTCTTAAATGTAAGATAGCAATAATATTGAGAATAATAATTCTGCTGTACATGTGCATAACATTTATATAGTAGAACCCCTTTTGGGAGATTTCAAGGTCCCTAGCCTAGAACATTGCATATTCCTCCCTTTTAGGAACCCTGGGAATAGCTGGTCAATAAATGGGAAGGAATCAAAGCTCAACATTTCTGCCAGTTCCTGAAAAAACGTTATCAGGAAAGGACTGAATTAATAGAATGTCAGTAGTGAAGTTTTCACGTAATCCCTAATGCTGTGTCTGGCCACATTCTCCACGGAATTTACAGGCACTGGAGGTAAAAACGAAGGCGTGAGAGTGCAGGAGACCCTTCACAGCACACACCTTGGGCCCTCTGTTGCTGAGCCTGGCGCATCCTTGTGCTTGCCTCTGCAATCTCACAAATGTGTACTTGCTTCCAAATCACAGTAATGCTGCCCAACGTTTTCCTGGATGCCATCAACTAGCTGCTAGGTCATTGCCTCTCAAAGTTCTTATTACTGGTCCACAATGAGTTAAGTACAGAAAGTGAGAGCAAGCATTTAGAATCTTTTATAGCAAGCTGACATTGTTTTAACTTTTTTTTCCTGTATTTATCTGAATTATTAGTCAAAATGGATTACATTTTTTAAAAAAATGGCTGTTTGTTGCCATGAGTGTCCCTGACATTCAGCCCATTGTTTTGGAGGAAGATGCAAGGAGAAAGGATCATCCCAATCTTTTCACTATTCCCTCTGCCTGTAGCACTGACTGAAGAATTTCTTCTTGGACTTGAAGGCTTTGCTCCAACTGCACTTTCACGGACACGTTCTCTGACTGCCCCTCCAAAGTCAGACTTAATTGTTTCTTCCCTTGTGCTCTTGCACTCCTTGTAACTTTATTTTCTATTATTTCATTCTGCTTCGTTTTATCAATAGCTGTCTGTATGTGTGTCTTCACTCCACATTAGACTGAAAGCCCCAGGGGTAAGTTTCACGTTTTGTTTCTACCTGTCAGAAGGCCTGTATTATTGGCTTCTCCAGGTGGAAGACTGTGATTCTGTCTTTTTTGTATGTGTCTGTGCATGACACATGGAAGGTACTCAGCACATATTTGCAGAATAAGTGTATAGATTCTTTATCTTCGTTTACTCATCCAACAGTGAATCTAGGGTGTTGAACCTGTGTCAGGCACTGCTATAGGAGCTTGTGAATAAGTGACCAAGCCCCACTAAGTTTCTTCTTCAGGCAGCTTACTTTCTAGTAGGGAGGAATGAATGCATTGTAAAGTCAGTGTTCAAGGAATATTTGGAGAAATACAACAAGCCTCCATGAGAAGCTAAGGCACCTCTCTAGCTTTATCATCTCAAGATAGCTCTCCGGTGGCTTGGCAAGATAAATCCACCAAAGACAGTCAGTCTGGCTTCAAAAGAATCAGACAGAGAGGCTACAAAATGTGATTCTGGAGCAGACCCCAGCCCCAGGCCCATTCATTTCAGGGCACTCATTCTGTGCGCCCCTGTCATGATGTAGGAAATACCTCCTAGTCATCTCCTCACGTTGGCAATGCTGCTTGGGGACACTCTTGTCGTTATGTCTCAGCCTCATGGTGAGAACTCACAGATCATGCTGTAGAAAAGGGTCATTTTCAAACTGAAATAGGGGAAAGAATAGAAACCATTGCTTACTCCTGAAAACTGGGGTCCCTAATTTAGGTATAATCTTGTCACTGCCAAGTTTAGAGGCCAAGATGCCTAAAATAGAGCTATTATTTCAAAATGTTTCAAAGTGATGACCACATTTGTCCAAGCAATAGCTTCTGTAATCTAGAGCAGTGGTTTTCAGACTCCGTTTTTTTTTAAGGAGCAGAACGATTTATTGGAAAAAAATCTTATGTGAAAAATGAAGTTATAAGTCAGATTAACTTATTCATTCAAAAGATATTACTTGAGCCTTACCAAATGCCAGACACTGCACTAGGCAGTTTTTTCAATAGTGGTAAACAAAGGAGATAACAGTGTGGTTTTCAAAGAGTTTACATCCAAGTGTGAGAATACGATAATAGTAATAATGACAACAACAACAGCAACAAAAAGCCATGTGCCATGGAGAAAATAAAGGTGGGGAATAGAGTTAGGGAATGCCAAGATTGATGTCATCTGTAGGGTGGTTAGGAAAGGTCTCTTTGATATCAGGGGGCAGAGCATTTCAAGCAAGGAAGGAAGTGCAAAGGCCCTGAGGTAGATGGGTGAATTCAGAGTTCCAGGAACAGCAGGAAGTTAATGAGGCCTGCAGACAGAGGAAGTAAGGGGCAAATAAATCTGGAGAGGAAGTGAGGAATATGAAGGATGGGCAAATTATGATTAAAAGCTTTACCTTTTTTTTTGCCCCTGAATCCTGAGTGAGATGTAAAGCTGTTGAAAAATTTTGAGCAGAGGAGTGACATAATTTGGCTTACACTTTAAATTGTGCCTTGGTAAGTAGCACAACTATGTATCTGCAGCAACTAGAAGGAAGGCAGAATATATGGGTATGAATGCAGGTAGCCTGGAAGATGTGATGATGGGAGCTTGTGAAATATCTCTTCTGATTGCTTCTTTTTCCTCAGTGAATTAAGAAGCAGAGTAATCAGCCAAGAGCAAGTATGGGAGAGGAGTTGTTAGAGGTGTCAGAATAGAGAGAAAGGCACAAAATAGCTTTTTAGCAGAGAAAGAATGAGTGGACCAGAAAAATGAGGAAGGTTGCCAGGCAGCACAAAGTGCCAGTCATGAATTGATCATTTGTGATTTTGGGTTGCAAAAGAGACCAGTCAGGTGGGTTGTGTATTCTCCGGGCCACAGTTCAGGTTTGGTTGACGCTCCCTTCACCCATCAGCCATAGCATGATGTCAGGAGGAAGGAAGACAGAGGGCCTGGATTCTGTCAGGAAGAGTTGGACTGAATGAGGACGAGGGGGCAAGGAAGAGATTATAATGATGGGCCATAGTGCCCAATTCTGGGTGAGGAAGGAAAGGAAAACTGAGCAGAGGAAAGATCAAAACATTTTAGGTCCTGGTGGGGTCGCAGAATCCTGGAGATAGATATTAGAGGGGAATCAGAGGAAATGAGGTAGAAAGATATGCCAAAGGGTCAGAGTGAGACTCCGAAATTAGGATCAGGGGAGGGGCCATACCTTTCGTGTTAAGAAGGACTAACGTGTGGCTGTGGGAGGGGCCCAAAGGAGTAGGGGGCAAGAGAATTGGAGGAAAAAATGTCAAGCCACTGAAAGGCCCAAGTATGGGAAGGATCGTCTATGTGGACATTGAAATCACTGAGAATCAGAATAGGAGTAGTATTGGAGAGAGGAACGAGAGGAAGTGCACATGGGAGCATGGAAGTCTACAGGTGACTAGGGCAGGGTGGTGGGTGAAATAGTCTTACTGCAGGAGCTTCAAAGCCAAGTGAGGGTGGTTTGGGGAGAAGACAGGGGCAATGACCAGCATGGAAAATCAAATCAGTCCTCACTTCTTTTCCTCAAGTAGCCTTTGAGGCACCACCATGAAACATCCGGGGTTTCCACAGAGGAATATTTCAGATGGAAGGAGCAGCAGGACTTTGAAGCAAGGGTTTTCAATAAGTACTTTGGACAAATTCATATGCCACAAATTCCTTGTGCCCATTGCTTTGTTTCCCTCTCCTCTGGAATGCCCTAGTCTGTCCTCTGTCTCCATGTCTGCTCAGCTCTCCAAGCACCAAACCTCTGCAAACATTTACACACAGCTTTAAATAAAGGCCACTCCTGGTAAGGGGCTGGGACATCTTCCTGTCCACTCTCCACCAGCTGCTCTTCCACCTTCTTTGGAAACCCCATCTCTGCCTCTGTGTCCTGGTCCCACTTGCCAGTTTTTGGACCCTTGATTTGAGGACTGGGTTATACACCTTTTCTGGCTTACTAGACCCAGTTTCTTGTTCCCTTCTCAACTCTGCATACTTACCTGATCTTTATGACACTCACAGTTTGGACTTCATCCATCAGTCATAAGCTTCTTATTAGGAGAAAGGAAGATAGTGGGGTGTATTGCCCCCCAAAGTAATATCATGATGTTTCAGGAAGGAAAAAGACTTGATGATTAAGATGTGATAGAAATATTATAGGTACATAAACGAGATATATATGTTATGAAACATCAGCCATTGTTCTATTTGTTTTGCGACAATGTAAAATCTCACATCTTTCATCATGATAGACAATAAAAATAAAGAAAAATGGGAACCATTGCTACCACATCCAGATTAGTTTTTTTTCCCTTTAACTAATTTTGACAAATAGTAGCTCTGTCATTACAACCAGGTCAATTCTACCTGATCTCCCCACCCACACCCTAATCACATACCAAGGGAGAAAAATTCAGAGACAGCGCCTCCCTCTCCCACCTCTTTTTAAATTTTTCCTTCCAAGAAGCTGATCAGGCTCCAGGTCCTTCAGAAAGCCTTTCAGAAAGTTCTTTCCTTTTGCTAAACACTCAGTCACATGGTGCCACATGATTGAATGGGCTTCTCTAATTTACCGATTTTCTCCTGGGTTTTTGATGGCCTCAGACACAGCGCAAATTCCTGGAGGGCAGGGACCAGCATCTAGAAGCACCCAATGCACCACTGGTGCTTCGTTTGTTGGCTTCGTCTGTTTTCCCCACTGGGTGGCTGATGCCCAGATCCTGCACAGGAAACCTCATGGCTCAGTGTGGCTTTTCCTCTGCTGAGGCAGGAAGGTAGTTGAAATCACAGCTGCTGGAGAAGCCTGCCAGGTTTCAGCTCTTTGCTCCACTGCTTACAACCGTGGTCCCCTGGTCTAGTATTTAATATCCTCGTGTAGCATTTTCTCACCTATAAAATGGGGGTGATAACAGTATCCACCTAATGTGGTGGTAGTGAGGATTAACGTAAACCACACATGTAACATGCTTAGAATAGTGTCTGGAATAAAATAAATAGTCAACATACATCTGCTACTGTGATTATTTGCTCCATTTTTCTGCAATCCCTAATCTAGTTCCCTCAGCAGGTCAAATGGCTTGCAAGGTTGCCCATTTGCAGTGATAAAGTTCTTTGTTGCTGTTATGCATGACCTTACAGTTAATTCAAGCTGCTCATGGCTCAGTCATGCCCCTGACTTCACTGTTGGGATTTGAGTATTCCCTTGGACTTCCTGGGCAATAGTTAGGATGATTATACACAACCTTTCACAGTTTATAAAGTGGTTTCATAGCTTTATTCCCTCAGCACCAGGGCTGTCACTTATGGTTGTAGAAGTTGTGTACTGCTCAACTCCGGTGGGCACCATTCACATTGTAATCTATGTGAATGGAGCCCCCTAGAGCTCTGCACTGCTTTCCACCACCATATAGTGGTGAACCAGCTCATGGCTACCCTGTGAGGTTAGTGGTATTATTCTCATTTTAGAAATAAGGAAATCGGGGCTTAGATTATTTTTTCTTAAATCTAAAATGCAAAGAAAGAGGTTTTACAATAAGTTTGTGACTGGTTCTCATGGTCTGTGTATTTTGTCAGTTGCCAGGAAATTACCCTGGAGAGAACAAACAATCAATTTCAAACTGTTTGCCTTTATTGCATCTTCTTCTCCACCCCCATATTGAGAAATGGAAAATCCAATAACTAATAAAGATCATGGTAAAGTCCTTTCCCTTTGTGGAAAGGATTTAATCATTGGGGTGAACTCCACAAATATTTGTGCAGTGGATGAGGGAGTGAGTCAGTGAATGTGGTGCTTCCCCACGCCAAGGCTCCTGGGAGCTTCCTGCAGGGGCTTTGGGTGACAAGGCAGCTCTGATCGGGGTGGACCTGTCTGTTGGGAGAAACACGCTGGAGGGCTCAGTGACTCCCAGCACGGGGCTCAGCCCCTGTGTTCTCCAGGCTCCTGAGGAATGAATGCACAAGCTGATGATGACCATTGTCCATGCAGCCTGTCTGCCATCCTAGGTTCCGTCTCTGTTCTCCAGGACCCACTGGGACGTCAACTGAGACTTGAACAATCCACCAAGTATCTGTTTTCCAAGGGAAAGGTTATCACTGTACACAGAGGCTACTTTCAGTACCCATAGCTTTAAATGATTCTCTCCTCCTCTATCAGTTTTCCTTTGAGTGGGGTCCACCAGGGTCTTGGCAGTAGGAATGTCTCTCATCTTTCCCCGGCATCTGGCCTGCAGCGCGACTCCCTCCCCATTCAACCACCATTGTGTCTGCCCTGAAACACAGCTAGGAGCAGTCCACATTCCTTGACCTTTGCCAAATGCTAATTGCTTGCAAAAACAAAAACAAAAAAAAAAGAAAAGAAAGGAAGAAAAAAGTTTCTTAGCAGAACCTCAGAGCTCTTCATAATCCATAATCTGACCCCTCCTTTCCAGACTTATCTCCCATAAACTCCCCCTGTGCCAGACTGGAGGCGGCTCTCGGCCTCGCACCTCTGTCCTGCTCCAGCTGTTTGCTCTGCTTGTGGTGCCCAGGCTTCTCTGCCTGCTCTCATCTCCTGGAGTGGCTCTTCCTCTCTTGCTGGGTTTGGTCAGCACCAACTGCTCCTTCCTTTTTATGTGGATTTCATTCCAATTTAGAAAACATCTCTTTTCATTAATATTTCATTCTGCTGCTTATCAGAGACAGTCAACTTCAATGCGTTTTCAAACCAGGCTTCCATTAGGTGCTACTAAGAGTCAGGTTCTGTGTTTGAATCTTTCTTCTCTGCTAGACTGCAAGCTTCTTGAGGGCAAGAACCATTATTTATATACCTCTGACTCCTCCACGGGGTCAGGCCAGGCCTGTTATGTGGCTTACCAAATTCAACTGAATTTCTAAACCATCAAAACGTAGTTCTTCCTCTGGTGACAGGAGAGGTTAACTGCAAGCATTTATAAGTTGGCTGTTGCCAGGAGTCACTGAGGCAATCGTTCTCAGTGTTGCTTTTTGGAAATGAAGCTGAGGCAGCTGGATGCTGGAGAGTTCTCTGGCAATTAGGTTGGCAGATAACCAAATCCAGCAATGGTAGGCAGGAGGTCTCATCAGATTTTACCTTGTGTCTCTGGCTTTGTTCCCAGGAGAATGCCTGAGCAGAAGTGACACTGGGAAGCCCATAGATTTGGAATGTAATCACTAATTCAGGACAGAGTGGAGAGCGAAGCCATATATCCTACCAGCTCCTGGGATGGGTTAGTGCTGTAGGTTGGGTGGAATTCATGTGACCCACAGGGCACAGACAGGGACAAGGCAGATTCCTCCTGCTGTGGAAGGTTTCAGATGGGCCACATGCTCTGCCCTCTCTTGGGTGATGATTCTATGCAGCAATGTGGCTCTCTGACAATTGCTTTGCAGCCTTTCCCTTGAAAAGGACTGGATAAGGACTGACTTAGCCTCAGATCCTCTAGCTTTCCTGCTCCTGGCCCTCCCTCCTCCCTTCAGTTGTCAGGCTCCTCATTCTCTCCCTGTATTCCAGGCAAATGCTCCAGAAAAAAGAAAAAAGCCCTCCCAGGGGGGTTTGCATTTTGACTGGGAGTACAGTGTTAAACTAAACAAATATCATGTCAATGGTTGAATTCTAGGCATCAGCCATCAGAAGGAAAACCCAGCATTTCTGGTGCCCCAGAAATCATACCAGGGACCGGCCTCTTCTTTCATCCAAACGTATGTGAGTGTCTACTACAGTCCTTGTTGGAAAGTTTCAGTAAATTTTTTTTTTAATTTTATTTTTCTTTTAAAGATTGGCACCTGAGCTAACAACTGTTGCCAATCTTCTTTTCTTTTTCTTTTCTGCTTTTTCTCCCCAAATCCCCCCAATACATAGTTGTATATTTTAGTTGCGGGCCCTTCTAGTTGTGGCACTTGGGATGCTGCCTCAGCATGGCCTGATGAGCGGTGTCATGTCCACGCCCAGGATCCGAATCAGCGAAGCCCTGGGCCACCGCAGCGGAGCACGTGAACTTAACCACTCGGCCACAGGGCCAGCCCCCTCTGTAAATGTTTTTTGAACTCAATTCTTAAGTTTTATGAAAATAAACCTGATCAGTGAGCTTTTATGGAACATCTACTGTCATTGTAGTATTATCAAGGATAAGGAAGCAACAAGGAAAAAAATGCTCTCTGGTTCAACATCTAGACCCACTGACGAGCCAAGACAGGCAGAGAGGAAACACTAATGGTAATAATAATAATAATAATAATAGTCATAGTAATAGTAACTTCCATTCTTTGAACAACTACTATGTGCCAGGGACTTGACATACTTTTTCCCATTTATTTCTCATATTTATTTCTCACAACAGTGCTGTGAGGTTATTATGATGCTCATTTTACAAATAAAGGAAATGAAACTCAGAGATTTTTTAGTAACTTGGGGAAAGACGGCAAATAGTAAATGATGGAGCCAAGATTTTAAGTACAATGTGTTTGATAAAGCCAGTATTCCTTCTATGACACCCTGATGCTGTATTGAGCATGGCAAGGCTAAGAGGGAGGGAGGAAGAGATGCAGATCCTATACACGTGTGTTTAGGGATTTGGAGGAAAAGAGCTTGCTGCCGAGTAGGGTTGGCCCAAGGAGACATTGTGGAGGGGTTGGCTTTATACAGGGAGCAGGTTTTTTTCTGAATATTTATTCGTAGTTTTATCTTTAGAATATATCCTTTCATTGATGGATAGTCAGGGAACTGCTTTCAAAAGTCACTTGAAATAGTATATTAGAGGCTCTTTTGGAAGAGCTTTGAGATTGGAGAAAATACAGAGGTTGGCACATTGCTGGGTGTCAGTTAATGATGACTAGATGGACGGACAGAGAAATACGCCAAAAGCAAATGGGACATCTAGACCACCTACATTATGTCTATGGGTTGAACTTGCTGTGAGCATCAGTTTTAAATATTATAAAGCTTTTTAAATTCAAATCTTTCAAGATCTTGCTCATAGTAATTAGTTATTCCACTTATGCTGCTCTGGTCCAGGTCGCAGCCCGGCTCGTGGCTTCCTGAAATGAGAGCGGCTTTCCGAGTGGATTCAACCCCAGATGTTGCTTCCCTCCTGAGATCCTGGGCAGTCGCCTCATCTCCAGACTTGGGGAGAATCTGGCTGACCATGGAAGTTCATTCATTCATTCATTCATTTAACAAACGTATAAGGAGTCCCCTAAGTGCCTAGCACTGTTCTGAACTCTGGAGATCAGGGGAAACTGAAGACTCTGCTCCGAGGGAGTTCACATTCCAGTGGGCTGAGTTGGATAATGAAGAAGGAGCTCCACGAATCTGTGTGTTGATTTAAGATAGAGGTAAGCACCACGAAACAGTCAAAGGTGAGGCAATGTCAGGGAATACTTTAAATGGGGGTGTCAATGAAGGCCTCTTTGAGGAGCTGACATTTGAGCTAAGATCTGAAAGATAGGAAAGAGATAGAAATCAAAGGAGGAAGTGAACTCCTGGCAGAAAGCAAGGCAGGTGCAAGGTCTCTGGGGTGGAAAGGAGCCTGGTGGGTTTGAGGAACTGAAAAGCTAGTGCTGGAGCACAGGTCTGAGGGGCAGGCAGGCGCTGGATCAGGTTGAGCCTTGTCAGCCAGGGGAAAGAGTATCTGCATGTTATTCTGATTGCAATGCAAAAGCACTAGAAGGTCTGAGCAAAGGAATGACATAATCCAAGTTTATGTTTAAAGATCACTCTCGCCTGCCAAATCTCTACTTCAATCTGATTCTGATTTCAGTATCATTTACTGAGCATGCATTTTGTGCCAATCACCATACTAGGCATATATATACATATATACATATTCATACGTATATAATATCTATCTATCTAATCTCCAGTTTCCAACCCGCTACTCCAGGTGCATGTTATTACTTCCATTTTGAAATGGAGAAGCCATAGCACAGAGAGCGACTTGCTCTAAGTCACAGGGCTGTATGGTTTAGCTTAGAGTCAGAGTTTGAACCAGAATTGGCTTAATGTTCTCTACTCTTTCCACTCTGCCATGCTATCTCAACCATGAAATTATGGGGTTTAAGAAGTTTTGATTAATAAAATTATCTCAAGAGTGAAAAAGCCAAGACATTTCTGCACCAGCTTTCATTTATGCAGGCCAGAGCTGCCCTGCCTTTGGCTGTGCTGCTCCTGTGTCCTACAGCCAGGTCCTGCCACCTCTCTGGATGCTGCAGATGGAGGAGCTCACTGGGGAAGCCGCTCCGGGCCCCTCAGGTCCCTTGTGGACATGCCTCGTTATACACTTCCTGATACCTACACTATGGGCTTCCCGTCCAGGGTTTCTCTGCTCTAGAAGACGCTGTAGCATCCACTTGGCACCCAAGCTTGAGCAACCTGGATGTTGGAAGAGTTAACATTTCATGGGTAAACTTCTGTGGAGCCAGTGAATACATTTTTCACCCTTCTTCCCCTTGGAGACACTATTTAGAGCTGCAGTGGCTTCAGGAGGCTGAAGTCAGCTTGAAGAGGCTCTGATCTGCTTTGGAAGAGACTTTTCAATATTTTTCTCCCCCTCCTTCGCTGCCCATGCCTCTTCCCTCTCTTGTGCTCCCGGGGATTGTACTCCCCAGTGACATTCTCCCAGAAGCTGTTGCTGCAGGCTCTGTTGTCTAAGACAACCCTCCTCTACAGCTCTCACTTTCTTTCACTAGTTTCCTCTCACTCTGCTCTCACAGCCAGGCCGCTTCTTCTAGGTGGACTAAGAAGCTCTTTATGGCTTGCCAGGCCCAACAAAACCCTTCTGCCTGATGTTCTTCTGAATCCTAAACTCCAGTCTCAGAACTGGCACTTGAGGGTTTATATATTTACCAGGGAAGTTGGAATGTACTGGGGGGCGAAAGGCATGATGCAATAACATCTGTGAACCCAACAGCAGAACTTTTTAAAGCACTAAATACAAGGCACCATTTTTAGCCTTGCGGAGAAGGAAGAAACTAACATTGATTGAGCATCTGTTATGTTCAATAATTCCCTCATACATTTATTCATCATGTGTTTTTCTTCTGCCTCCCACATGCTGGTTGCTGTCTTAGATAAATCCTGGGGATCCCAGCTGAATGAGAAAGCCCTTGCCTTAAAAGGGCCTTTGGTCTAATAAGTATCAGGCTGTGTGCTGGGCAGTCTTATTGAAGCTTCACAGCCATGCTTTCTAATTTAAGTGCTTTCATATCTATAATTTCACTGTATCCTGGCAATCAACTTTGGGTGGATGATTGTGTCCATTCTACTGGTGAGAAAACTAAGGCTCAGGAGGTTAAATGATTTCCCAGAGTTAGTTATGAACTTAGGTCTCCCGGACCTAACTCCATAGCTCTTCCTTGCCCACATAGCTGATCCTTGACCGTACAGAATTGCGAGGGTGGCTTCGCCCCTTCAGATTTTGCCCTCTAGTTGCACATATGTCACTCTGTGTAGCCCTGAACTTGCCCATGGGGAGTTTAGTGTGTTCAGCTGGTGTTCCACGGGGTCCTCACTTGTCCTGGTCACATGATCCAGGTAAATGGACAATGTCCTCTAATGTCAGAAATGCAAACCCAAGCATTCAAAAATTTCTACACTTGAGAAAATGCCTTTGTAAAGTCAAAACTGAGCATTGGATACCCAGTCTCAAAACTGAGGAAGACATTAACATATGATTTCCTCTGGCACATGGTGTGGGAATTAGAGTGCTTTGGTAAACATTGCAGAAGGCCGTGTGGGTCATCTCAGTCCAAAGCAGGGCAACAGCTTCTGAGCTCTCCCCCTAAGCCGAGTGAGCAACTTTGCCCTTTCACTCACTTAATGACTTTGCCTCATCTGGAAAAATTATTCCCAAGATAAAAAAAAATATTTAAGCAAATTTTTCACAAACTGACCAAATAAGATTTTTAAAAATTTGTAAAATTGAAACTTAACTTCGCTATACAAAAGCCAAAGCATTAACCAGATACATACAGAGCTCTGTGGTATTAGAATATTAGTACCAAGTAAAAAATAAGACATTGAATAACTTCAGCAAAGTTTACTCAGAGAGAAAATTCATTTATTTATCAAAAGCAAGTTAATTCACCATACCAGGGAGCTGTTGTTCTTTCCCATTTACAAAATTAAGCCTCCCTTATTAAGCCAGAGTACTCTTCCAGGACAATAATGAAGAATAATGCAGCTTTTTATTGCCTCTGGGGTATGTCTGAACACAGATGGCCTTGAAAATAAAACAGTATTTTGGAGTAAATTCAGTCTGCTTTCTTTTTTTTTCTAACCCGACTCCGGTGAGTGGAAGCAATACCATGTTCTTCAGCTCCCGAGAAACCCCTCGAGATAAATGGGACAGACAAACCCTCATGCACACATCCTTTACATTTATACTGACAGCCTATAAATATGTGTTTATGCAAAGCGCTCAACTAGTTATGTATTGTGACAACCTCTAGAAATAAATTCTGGACTGCGTGGATTTGAACTTCCCTGCTCCTGAATCCTTCTGAGATATGGCCCTTGGCTCAGCTGATATTCAAAGGTCTGTGCAGCCTGAATGTCAGAAATTTTGCATCTTCTGTGGCCTAAGGGAGTGTAGCACCTACATAGTTCACTGTCCTCCAACTTACAGCTACTTCTTCAGAGACTGTGGTTCAGAGTGGTTCTGAAGACTGTCCTTAGAAAGCATCGTCTTTTTCAGCTGACTCTTATTGACCTCCAGGCCCTTTCACTCTGGAGGCTCCCAGAGTATTATGTGGCAAAGGTGGCACTAAATTCCCTCATTCATATTCTGGGCCAAGTGGTGAAAGATTTTGTGCACGTCACTTCCAGTTTCTGAAATCTTCAATGGCGTCTTATGTTCCAAAGATTAAAATCCAAGTCCTCTAACCAGGCAGCCAAATCTCCATCCACCTGGAGTCGTCCATTCATCAGATATTTATCAAGGGCTTACTAACTAAGCATTGTGCTATGGGTCATCAGCATCCCTGGCCTCATAGATCTGACATCTATGGGAGACAAACAATCACACAGCTAACTATTTAGTTACAGCAATACTAAGTGTCCTGATGGAGAAGTGCAGGGTGCTGTGGGAGCTTCTAACTGAGGCTCCAGACCTGGCCTGGGGAGCCTGAAGAACCAGGAAACAGTTGGGGCTGGACACCCAGAACAAGGGGTTTAGGGCCCAATGAGGCTGGAGGGACAGGCAATCTTGGGCCATTCTTGGTCTTGAAGAAAATTCTATGTGAAGACTTTGGAACTTTATCAAAGGAGAAACTGGAAACCACTATGGGATTTCAAGCAGGAAGATATGAATAATTTTGTATTTATTCATTTATCTTTTGCTTATGTTATCTTATTTATTTATTATGGAGGTCACATTGGTTTATAACATTATATACATTTCAGGTGTACATCATTATATTTCAACTTCTGTATAGACTACATTGTGTTCATCACCAAAAGTCTAGTTTCCAACTGTCACCATACAAATGTCTCCCTTTAGCCATTTTGTCCTTCCTCCACCTCCCTTCCCTGCTGGTAACCACCAATCTGTTCTCTATATCTATGTGTTTGTTTGTTATTATTATTTTTTTATCTTCCACATATGAGTGAAATCATACTGTATTTGTCTTTCTCCATCTGACTTATTTCACTTAGCATAATACTCTCAAGGTCCATCCATGTTGTCACAAATGGCAAGATTTCATCTTTTTTATTACTGAGTAGTATTCCATTTTATATATATACCACAACTTCTTTATCCATTCATTTGTCGATGGACACTTAGGTTGTTTCCAAGTCTTGGCTATTATAAATAATGTTGAAATGAACATAGGGGTGCCTATATCTTTTCAAATTGGTGTTTCCATGTCCTTTGAATAAATACACAGAAGTGGAATAGCTATATCATATGGTAGTTCTGTTTGTGGAGAAAAGGGAGCCCTCATACACTGCTCTTTGGAATGTAAATTGGTATAGCCACTATGGAAAACAGTACGGAGAGTCCTCAAAAAATAATTTTGCATTTAAACAAATTGCTCTGGTTGCCATTTAGAAGTGGTTTGGAGATGGAACCTCAGAGGCCCAGAAATCAGTCAAGAATCTATTGCAGTGGCCTAGAGGGGAATGGAGGGGATTGTGGATAAAGGTGATAATGTTGGTGAAAGTGAGAAGTGAATGAAGCTGTATAGGGTACCTGAGCCTTTATCTCTTTAATCTAACACCCGGCTACAACCTTCCCCTCACTTACTTAGATTTTGTAATTTGCCTTCATGAGCCTTTATTAAGAAAAAGGACTGAAAAAGAAGCATGACTTCCTCTTTGTCATAGGAACCACCCCAATTTCAGACATAAAATTTGGTTTCATTGCTTAAAGCCATTGGCCCTTAGTCTCTCTCTGAGTGAGGGAGGTGGATGGTCTAATGGTCTGAATTGTGTCCCCCCAAATTCTTATGTTGAAGCCCTATCCCTCCGTGTGGTTATATTTGGAGACGGGGTTAATGAGGTAACAAGGCTGAGTGAGGTCACAAGGGTGGCACCCTAATCCAACAGTGCTGGTGTCCTTTTAAGAAGAGGATGAGACATAGAACTCTCACTCTCTGCACGTGCACAGAGGCCGTGTGAGGACACAGCAAGAAAGCAGCCTACAAGTCGGGAAGAGAAGCTTCATCAAAAACTGAATTTTCTCGCACCTTAGTCTTGAACTTCTAGCCTCCAGAACTACAATAAAGTAAATTTCTGTCGTTTAAGCCACCTAGTCTTCGGTATCCTCTTATGGCAGCCTGAGCTAACTAAGACAGCTGGGTAGAGGAGAATGGATCTGTGGCTAACCATATTTGATATTTTCACTGCTTTTTAGCTTTCCAAATCACCCTTATGGAAACAGATCCAATGTATTTTAAGAAAAATATCTATATAAGAACGTGCCAGTCATTTGGACCCTTCTCGTTCAGAATGTTGGCCAATTCACACAGGCTAGGCTAATGTGGCACTTGAAAAAAGGACTTGATGGTTTTTGAAAAGGGAGAGATTTTAAGCGAATTAATACTGTATACAGGATTATATGGGCCAAGGAGACACTGGACAAACACCCCTAGCTTCGCTTTTTACTGGTTGTATGCCCATGAATGTATAGTTAACATGGTAAGCCTCAATTTTCTCATCTATATAAGGTGTTGACTGATAGTATTGACCTCACAAGGATCTGTAAGGATTAACTTAGATGATGAAAGCAACAAAATTTGCAGTTTCTGGTGTGTCATAAGCACCTAAAAGATGATGGCTGCTATCATTTGGAAATAGTTACACTTGTCAAAGCAACCAAAAGAGAAAATGCAAATTATTTTCTATTTCTTAAATGTGGTATATAAAAGACCCAAGAAGCTGAAGACCAAACATGTAAGTCCTGATTAGTTTAACTAACTTACTCGTATGGAGAACTGGGAAGTCATGACAAGCTACTAAGAATTCTAGAATTTGGGTTTCATGGCAGCCAGTCCTTCCCCAGCCCACACACATCAATAAAGCTTGCCAGTGTGGCTCTTAGTCTTCCAACACAAGGATTTCTTTTGTACTTAAGATCCTTGCTATTCTTTCCCCTGTTCTAGGGCAGCTACCTATGAGGCTGGAAGGAAACAATGCAGAATTTGGAGCCAGAGGTCCTGGAATACAGTCTGATTCTGACACTCACTGGTTTATGACCATGGGCAAAAATGTTCTCTTCCACCCGTCGTGCTTCAAATTTTTTATTTGTAGTCAAAAACGTGAGTGGAGTGGTTATGTCTGTTCTGCCTATTCAGGTTGTTTGGAGAAAGAACTACATAGACTCTCAAGTAATATGCAGATATAATGAGCCATTATTGATGTTTTTGTAATTTTGGTTTTCTATTATAATTTGGCATCCCCTTCTCCCTTAGCTTGGAAGACAAATTAGGTGATTTTTGCTCCATAAATTATTTATTGCTTTTTACTAGTGGACTGCTTTGATCGTCGACATCAATGCTATGATATGCAAGTGTTCTGGAATAAAGAGAGCTGTGGTGAAATTAAACAACAACAGTTGGCCCTCTGAAGGCTAGGTCATGGCAGCTGGGTAAAATAAGAGACAAACTGATAACCTGTGGTATGAGTGATTCTAACCCAAACCTTGCTCAGGGCACTGAGGATCCATGTTCTTGACTTGTCCCTTTGAGGTAAGTAGAACTTATCCTGAAAAAAACAGAGGCTGTTGGGTCTGAAAAGTCTAGATTTAAATCCTAGATCCAGAATACACTTGATTTGGGACATTAGATAATTTATTTAGCCTATAGATTCTTCAATTATTTCGCCTAAAAAATGGAAGCGAGTAATATTACTTCCTAATTATTGACCTTGTTTCAGGTGTGTCAGTACACCAAGCTCATTGTTACCCCAGGGCCTTTGCTTGTACTTTTCTGTTTGTCCACATAACCTGTCTCCCTGTTCTTTTCATGGCTGTTTTTGTTTCATCCTCCAGCATACCTTAAAATGTCAGTTAATCAGAGAAGACTTATCTTTTTTTTCTTTTTTTTTGATGAGGAAGGTTAGTCTTGAGTTAACATCTGTGACAGTCTTTCTCTATTTTACATGTGGGATGCTGCCTCAGCCTGTCTTGATGAGTGGTATGTAGGTTCATGTCCGGGATCCAAAGTGGTGAACCCCAGGCTGCCAAAGCGGAGCATGTGAACTTAACCACTATGCCACCAGGCCGGCCTCCAGAAAAGGCTTATCTTAATGTCTTTACCAATTCAGTTCCCACACCCCAAACCCAAGTATTCTCTATGATTTCACTGTTTCTTTCTGGTTTTTTCTTCTGTAAACTCTATAATTTTGTTTTGTTCGTCACTGTATGTTCAGCATGTATACCAAGCTTACCACATACTAGGCCATTCATAATACTTATTAAATGATGACTAAATGGATGAGTAAATAAATAAAAGAATTGCCATAAGGATTAAATACAACAAAAAATTAAAATATCTTTAAAAAGTGCTTGACATATAGTAAACACTCAGGAGTGTTAGTTTCTTTCCTTTACTTTAGTTCAATAAACATTCTATGGGCACCAAAACTGTACAGACAGTGTGCAAGGTGTTAGATTTCCATGATGACAATGGGAAGCCAGGACAATTAGTTGACATGATTTCCCCAAGAACAGCTAAAATGATGACGAAGAAAGAGGAGGCAAATTATTATTATTTTTTTTTTTTTTCCTTTTTCTCCCCAAAGCCCCCCGGTACACAGTTGCATATTCTTCATTGTGGGTCCTTCTAGTTGTGGCATGTGGGACGCTGCCTCAGCGTGGTCTGACGAGCAGTGCCATGTCCGCGCCCAGGATTCGAACCGACGAAACACTGGGCCGCCTGCAGCGGAGCGCACGAACTTAACCACTCGGCCACGGGGCCAGCCCCAAGGAGGCAAATTATTTTAATCAATTCAATAGTTGTCCTTTGCCTTGGTCATTTGAATGAGATAAAATTAATTATTATCATTTTTGAGAAAGATCAAACATAACTTTTGAGATTCTCTGTTCAGATATATATTTCATTCTTGACAAAACATTATTTCCTATTTCTATGAAAATAAAACTAAAAAAGTTTCTTCAACATTTCCTAAAGCTTAAAAATACATTGAGACAAGTATTAACTTTCCCCTCCAAATGTGTGACTGATTCTATTCCACTTGGGATTGTCAGTCCTACAGAATCTATCAGTGACTCTGAAGGAAATGTTTTCACTAATTTCATATATATTCCTATTGACTTTTGAAAAGAACAGCACTGTCAGAGCAACTCAAAATTCAATTTTGTACAACCTACAAGGGTATTGTACTTTAATTCAGAGAAGGAACGAAAATTATTCTTTCAAACATTTATTGAGTACCTGCTACATGCAACACCCTGTGCTTCTTCTCCATGACTTTTTACTCATTGATCTTGATCAGCCCTCTGGAGTCATGAGAATAAGTCAGTTCCATTTCTGTTCATGACAGCCCTTCAATCATTGTGAGACTGCTGTCACAGCACCCCTGAGCATCATCTCCAGATTAAACCTTCAAGCATCCCTCACAGGTCTCAGATGCTGACCCCCTGATTATTCTGACCACTGTCCTTAGAACATGCTCCACTGTGCCTGTGTCAAGGCCCCTCTGGAAGAGAACAGGATGCACAGATGTGTATGATCCAGACAGATCCAGAAAACCATAGCTACCCTTGAGCTGAGCATTGCATTTCTTCACTCACTGCCTAATGGCTCAACAATTTTAGGTTTCTTCAGCCTCAGAATTCTGTTGGCTCATGTTGTGCTTGTGGTTGGTCGATATTTGAAATATATCATAATTTAAAATAAAAATAACTTTAAAAATCCCCTGTCAATCTAAGTTATCCCTTCTTGGACTTACGCAATTCATTTTTTAATCCTAAATGGATTACACGTATCTATATTGCTCTCAAGTTTTAAATACCACAACCCTCCCATGAATCATTTTACAGAGTAGCCACCACAAGTAATGATCACGGCTGAGGTATTGAACCAGGATGGCCCCTGGTGCACCTATTAAACTTTTCACTCCCTGGCCTCATCTACTTGGCTAGCTGACAACTGCCTTGGAAACCTCCTCAGACTCTCTTCTCCACTTACTTCCTTTTCTATCACAGTAATAGACTCTTCACTCTTCACAACCATTCTTTTCTGGGGGGAGTACCTATGTCTACAAGTAAGAAATAACTCTCGCAACCAGCTTCAACCCGAAAAACTACTACTGCCCTAAGAAGCCCCTTTGTTCCCTCTTCATAGGAAGTGCATTTTGGATTCTGGAATGTGGTAGGTGCTCAATATATGCGAATTAAAGACCGGATTTATTGTGATGACTCTATCAGAAAAAGGAAGTGAAAAACAAAAAGATAAGCGAGGCTAAAACCCTTTAAGTACTCAAAACTTCAGAAAATGAGACAATTTCTAGTTGAAGAGAACTTGAGGAAAGAGGCCTCGGAGGAAAGATGTGCTGCTTAGAGTGAAGTAAGGATCACAAATGACAAACTTGATTTCAAATGCAAAACCACTAGAATAAGCTGTGCAAGAAAGGATCACATTAAGAATTTTAGAAAGAGAAGCACCTGTTTTGATGTGATCAGACTCCTTGATGTAATACATCAAGCCCAGTGGGGTGAGTGTAATGTTTGTGATAGTATCACTTTTGGTTGGAAAGTCCTGGGTGGAGTTCAGCTTCTCCTTACTCTAGACCCAAACTTTCAGACATGCGTAAGATGAATAAGTGCAACAAGCCCTGCCATTAGATGACTCTGTCCATCTTAAGTTCTCCAGAAGAAGTGGCACCACATAGTTGCTGTCTGGACAGAATGTTGTATCCCTTAAAATTCATATGTTAAAATCCTAACCACCAATATGATGGTATTAGGAACTGAAGTTTTGGGGAGGTAATGAGGTCAAGAGCGTGGAGCCCTCATGAATGGGATTTGTGCCCTTAAAAACCCTAGAGAGCTCTCTCTGCTCTCTGCCATGTGAGGATACAAGGAGAAGATGGCCGTCTGCAAGCCAGGAAGAAGGTTCTCACCAGAACCCAACCATGCTGGCACACTGATCTTGGACTCTAGCCTCCAGTGCTGTGAGAAATAAATTTCTGTTGTTTATAAGCCACCCAGTCTATGGTATAATTTCTTATAACAGCCAGAGTGGACTAAGACAGTTGTGTTGAATTTAAAGCTTGTCATCAGGCACACTGGATTTGAGCAGCCCAGCCCACTGCATTCAGCCTTGTAGCTCCTGCAGAATATTGAGGGTTCTTGTCCCCGAGGCTGCCATACTCTCACTTCTATTGTTTTAACTTAGAGGAATATACCAGCCAAACCTAGAATTAGAAAAGGATGATGCTTCTAGCTCCTTCTCTCCTTTCTTTTTCCATGAGAATTGGCTAAGTGCTCACAAGAACCCAGAAACTTTATTTGGCCCTGGGACAATCAGGATGAATTAAATAGGATCTCAGAATAATTTTAAGACATAGCACATATAGTTGCAAAAGTATATACCAGGTAACAAATTGAGAGCATCCATCTGGTCAAAGATGGTGGGAGAGGCACAGTTGGAAGTAGGGACCATGTGAGCAGAGAGTTTTAAATTGTGAGCATGAACTTGATCAAGGGACATAGGCAGCCGTGTAACTGTGCTTCAAATGCTGTCCCCCACATTACTTCCGGAATGTTGTTACTGAGTGTGCTATTTCTCAAAGACATCTCACTCCTGGGCACTGGAACAAATAGATGGTTCTCAAATGTAATGTGCCTCAAAGAATTATTTCATATCTTGTCAGCAACAAAAAGGTAATAATTCTGTGCTTTAAAGAATGAGTTGAAGATGATATAGTGACAGAAAGATTTTAAAAAACTCCACCCAAACGGATAAAATCTCCACAAAAAAAGAGTATATTTAGACACTTAAAATCATTTAGGAGCAAGTTGTCGAATATTAAATGATGCTGAGAGAACGACACATTTACCATATTCTTTGAAATTTGAAAATATGGTTTCATATACTTTATGGAGCTTAAACTATTTGAATAAAAATGAAATATCTCTAGGCTAGAAATCATCTAGCTATGGTCTGCTTTTATTTCCTTAGGGCTACAACTCAGATGGAAATAGAGGAAACTCAGAAGGTGTATATTTTTGGTCTATGTTTCCTGCTGGGTCAGATGCTGAGAGGAAAACTAAGACAAGAGAACGTGGATCAGTTTTGTTTGAGGAAAAAACAGTAAAACTTGAAGTGTGTGACAAGACATTTTCTCTTGGAGATTAGCAGTTACGTTCTTTGTGTTATTGCATGCTCTCTCTCTTTCTCTCTTGGTTTTTTCCTAAACTGAGCAAGTAACTTCCTGAAGCACAAGATTTAAATTACACAGCTTTTTAAAAGCAACACTGACTTAGCTTTAGTCTGTTTGGTATAGCTTAAAAATGCTACTCTGCTACAACTTTAACGATGACATTGCTGAAAAAATTTTTGCAAGACGACAAGATTACATCTACATAGTTGGGCAAGAATCTAGATTTCATTGTTTTCCACAATTTTTATGCCCCAAAGACTTAAAGTCATTTCCATTTGGAGAAATGAATTGAGAAGTACTTAAAATTTTTTCTCAGAATTTCATGAATTCTTGATGTCTTATCAACTTTCAATTTACTTACAGAATTTACCACTGACTCACTTTCGAAAGGCCTTGCAGCTGACTGCATATTTGGCAACAGTGTAAGGAAGACTCCCAGGACTGGGTCCTGTATGTCCCAGCATGTGCCAGGGCTCTGTCCTAACCACTCTTATAAATTAGATCCACACCTGAGGCAGATTAGGAGTAGGATGGACTTGAGAAGAAGGTTCTAGAAACCCAGGTTCGAATCCAAGTTCTGCACCAAGCACACTCGGGTACCCCTCCTGTCTTTAATCATTAGTCTCCTTAACAGTTCTCATTGCCTTCTTTTCATCACCCTCATTCCTTCCTTGACATTTTATAGTCTGATTGCCTCTCTCTCCTCTCTATTACTCAAAAGTATTAGTCAAAATATTACTCCTCTCTATCACTCCAAAGTTTACTGAAAAGCTGACTATGTTTTTCTTCCTTAAACCCAATAGTCTTTACTCTGTCCTCAGATTCCATGTCCCTTTGCAGTGTTGTCTGTTGTTTGGCAAAATCTCCTTCCTTTCCTCAACTTTCTCGTCCCAAGTCATCTAGGAAATGGTGCCACCTTCAAACTCTTCCTACTTGTCATTTTTCCTTTCTTCCTCTTCCCATCCCCAAAGGTAGGCAATTACTGGAATTTTTTTCTCAGCTCCTTTTCTTCTCTCTGGCTTCTTCCTCTTCTTTACTTTCACAATTACAATTATTATATACTGATTGTGAATTATTCTAAAGTATATCTCTCCAGTCTCAACCCTCTTTTGAGTATTGTATGTCTCCCCATGAATGTCCCACTGACATCTCCACACAACAGGTCCCAAACTGAATTATCACTCTCCTTTCCAAACTAACACTTCCTCCAGACCTACCAGTTTTTATCAATGGCACCATCATGAAACTACACAAGCATTTCACATTCTTCCTGTCTCTTCCTTCAAGAGTTATCACTGTGTCTTTCTTTACTTTTGTAATTTGTTTCAGACTGTAATCCCCTATGTTCTATCTTATTTAATTAATTCATTTTTTTCAGGAAAGCAAATATAATTTTTGAATCATACAAATCACATAGCCGCTTTCAAATTACTTGGAGAGCAAACATTGCATTTCAAATATTTTGACTTACATGGCCCTTCTACAACAGTTTATTTACTTTTTGCACATGATCTGTGGAGTTGTAATTACTTTGTGTGTTATGATACATTTTACACAGGAAAATGAGACAATGCAGTAATAAAATGCTATTAAAATACTGTACTTTGCTTATGGTAATTGCTGAAATTTAAGTTAATATAGATATAACTTGGAAATATTTTGCATTCTTTGCACACATATAATAGATAAACGAGTACATAATATGTATTACATGTATTTATTTTATCCACGTATACTACAATTTGCAAATACATAGAATATTTAAAACCCTTCTATACATAACTGAAGGTTAGGCTTTTAAAGATATTTTTGAATGGTATTTAAAGATTGAAGAATATATAAAGGTGCTAGATATTTTCATAACCTGTATTCTCAACCAAAAGTTAAAATATCACTATGCCTTATTAATGTTTTAAATAATTTTTTTGTTTTTATTTATTTTTAGTATTTATTTTCACATAATTTCAGGATTACAGAAAGTTCAAAGAATAATACAAAAAATTCCTGGATAATCACCTTCATCCAGATTCCCCAAACATTAACATTTGACTACATTTGTGTCCTTTATCTCTCTCTTTCTCCCCAGCAGTGCACACCCTAATTTTTCTGAAACGTTTGAGTAAGTTGCAGACACGATGCCCTTTCATGCCTAAATACTTCAGTGTGAGTTTCCCAAAAAACAAATAATTCTCTTATACAACCGCAGTATAATTATCAAAATCATCTCCTTTAATTTTCTTTAAACCAAAGTAATATGTACACATGTTGAAAATATCATAGCATAGAAGTGCTTAGAATAAAAAGGAACAACACCCCTCTCCACTTCCAGTTCTGCTTCCTTGATCTAAGAAATATTAATTATTCTATTTTCATCCTTCAGGTAATTTTGTCTCTCATTCTAAATAACACATTCTTACCACTATTTCTTGCTGAGTCATTCATCTAACAAATATCTGTTGAGTTATTTCTATGTGGTTGGCACTATATTTTTAAAAGTTTATTTAAGATGTATCTACTCATTCCTTGCTAAGAAAGATGTGGATAATCGGTGAATGTGTATTTTCTTCTTCCTTTCCCTGGCCAACTTCTGATAATTATTGTTTGGGTTATTTCCCTGATTATCTTTGTATCTTTCTATAATATACCTAAATGAAAACCGAAATAAATAATATATTAATATTTTTACCTAAATATTCTTCAATGCAGAACCCAACAATGTGCTGGGTTCTATTTTCTTCTCTATGACCTATTTGTAATTTGAAGGAGAATATTTTTACCAATTAGGTCAAATGTGTTCACTTTCATTCCAATCTATTAATTCAGTTTGTTTCATGTTTGAACAACAATTTTTTCAGTTTTCCTTTTCAAATAGTTTCTTATTGCATTTTTTCCTTTGTTAAGAAACATACTTTCTTCACCATTTAATTAAAATAATCCGTGTCTTTAATCATTCCACCTGTTGCTTAAAACATATCCATTCTTGAGAACAGATTTGTGGGAGTCAGCTGACTTTGCTGTTTTATTTTGAACTGATTAGTTTCTAGTCTTATTGCGGAATGATCATCCTGGAACTTTTTTCACTGAGACATAGTTTAGTGACACATTTCAAGTGTACAACATCTACCTTTTTTTTTTTTTGACTTTCGTTCTATTATATTAGAAGATGGTCTCAGAGAACTTCCTCAGAAAGGATATACTGAAATTAAGCTTACTGGTGTTTTGATATTTACATGTCTGAATGACCTTCCTTTGCCCTTGTGCTTGACTGGGGTATAGTATCCTAGATTCCAAATCATTCCCCTGAGAACTGTGAAGGCATTGCTCCGCTGTCTTTCTGCCTTTGGTGTTCCTGATAAAACATGCAGCGACAGGCATTCTCATTTGTATGTGGTTTATTTTTTCTGGAAGCATTTAAGAGCTTCTGATTATCATTGGTGCTTTGAAATTTAGCAAAGATGTTTTAGTTGTAGATCTTTCATGTGTCTCTCTTTTTCCCTCTTTTACTGTAGCATTAATTTTCTCCAGTCTATTTTCTGTGTTCTTTCTTTTTCACCTTTACTAGTCAGATGCTGGACCTCTATGGTGGTTTGTACCATGTCAGTTTGGTTAGGCTGGAATTTCTGAATCCCTTTTCCTGTAGGTTCTGGATTAGATAGGCTGAAACAGGACTTTCTCTGAGACTTGGAGGGCCAATGTGAAGCAGCAGACATTGCTCTCTGAAGGCTGTCTTGCTTAGATGAGGTGACAGATGCAGAGGGTCAGTGGGTTCAATCTTGTCCCTGTTCTCTTCTCCAGCTCTTCCTCCTGACCGTTGAAGGTGTTGACAAACAGCAACCCCAAGCCCACCACCAGACAGCCATGTGGCAGCAGACCCACAGAGTTAGGAGCTGCATAGAGGCCCGGTTGCCCATAGACCTCCCTAAGAGCCTCCCTTTGCAGTCCCATTTCGGCAGTTGAGCCACTTAGCTTCTCAGGTTGACTAGTGGGTGACTGCTCTCATCTTCTAGACCCTAGCTGCCCCAGCTCCGCCCTCAACTGTATAAGATTTAATACCTATGACAACTCTCTTGTCCCATAACTATGGTAGCTCTGCTTCCCTGCTTAAATCCTAACTGATTATAACCTCCTAAGCTAAGTTTTCATTTCTCTTAACCTTTTCTCAATTTTTTTATCTCTATTTTTTGCTCAATTTTCTGGGAGATTTTCTTGACTTTATGTTTAATATCCAAGAATGATTTCTTTTTGTCTGTTTAAATTATAATACCATCTTATAATATATTCCTGAATTTCTCTAAGAATACTATTTAAAGCAGTCTTTTCTTTTTAATATCCTGAATTATCTTTATTTTTATGGAATCAGTTATTCTCTCTGTTTATCTCGATCTTCCTTTTTCACGTGGGTAGCTTTCTTCTAATGACTAGAGATTTTAAGTGGTGAGTTCATAATCACACATGGAGATTGGACGTTCTTCTAGATAGTTGGTTTTCTCCATTTTATTGGTAGATTTGTTTTCTCTTCAGGTCTCTTTGCTCCTACAGGATTATTCATTCTCTTTTACTCTGGGGGAGGGCTGGAAGATGGGGTGATAAATGCTTGTGCTCAGATGCCATCTTGGACTAGGACTTTCCATCAATCCCTTATCATTGGCCTCTGATCATATTTTCTTTTCCGTGTTCCTGTCAATACCACAGTTGAGTTTGTTTCTCATACTTGTTTTCATGCTTCCAGTCCTTTGTCTGCCCAATTCTCCCTAAACTTCCTTGAAAGATTAATTCTCCTACAGTGTTGCTTCAATCATAAAAACCTTCTCAAAAACATTCTATGGTTCCTAATTGCCTTCAAAGTTAGTACCAGACTTCTTACCCTGATTATGGTTAATTCCCACCTAAACCTTTACTCATGTCTTGGTTTCTCTCCATTTTTAATGCTCTCCTTCACATATCTACCTATTAAGACTGACCCTTTCTGAACATCTTCTCAACTATCACTTTCCCATAATTTTATGACCAATCTGTCTATTTTAACTTACTATCACATTTTATTTAGAACATTTTACTGAAGAATTAATATCCTGTCTGATATTACAACTATTTATCATTCTTTTTTCTCCCATGGTAGAACAAAATTTCTTTTAAGCTAGGGGCCCCTATTTTAACTTCTATTTTTCTCTCTGAAGCACCAAACATGAAACGCAGCAGGTATTTAGAGAAAATGCATTTATTTAATAAATTAATGCATGGATATATCTTTGTATTTTTAAGAATCTTTGCATTTCAGTTTCCTGAAAAATGGGCATAATACCTGCCTGGTGTTAGTGGTGCCTGCTTTGTGGGAAAAAACAAGCTATCAGGCCACAGATAGATTTGTGTGAGGGCCTCCTATCATATTATAGAATCATGTGTTTGGATTCCAGAATGTTATCATGGTTATCCTTCTGTCTTTGCATAAGCCTTTTCTTGCATACATATAAAAGTTGGATTAGAATAATTTAATTAAAAGTATTCCCTGACAAGGAATTCTGTTTTGGGTGTATCCTGCATCCTTCATGATTTACCATAAATCTATGACCTCTTATCCTAATTCCAAAGAAGAAAGCTGCTATTTCTCTGGAAAAAGTGTCTGAAGCCTTGGGCACAGTATGACTCATTTGTGTTTTAAAGTATATTTGCTAGAAAGCATAGTCTTATGAGAAGTGAGCAGAACTCATTGTATTCTTAACTTTGGTGTCAAATGAGGATTCTTGCAATCAGATAATATAATTAAATAAAACGTATTCTTGGCAAAATGGCAAATATATCATTCTTTTAAATTACTGTAGCAATAAGCCATTGCCAACATCTTCTTGGTTCAGATTTTCCATTGTGAATCTTTATGTTGATTAATTCACTCACTCATTCATTTATTCGTTCATTCACACTTTCATTCATACAGAAGCATTCACTAACCACGCAACAGGCACGAATGTTAAAGTCATGAGGAAGATACCAGCCCTGCCCGTAGGGAGCACACAGTCTCCTAGGAAGGACGGACAATCACAGGAACAGGATAAGTGCTATGTTAGGAGGAAACCCAAGTGAGGAGGAAGGAGACTAACCTCAGCCTGTGAGAGTCAGGAATAACTTCCTGAAAAAGTGATGCTTGCTCTTGACTATTACTGAAATAAGAATTTTGATTGAAACGCCAGTGGTCGTCTTCAGATATTATAGCTACCTTCTTGTCTATTATGGGCATTTGTGAATAACTTTGTTAAACAAGTTACTGCATGGAAAAAGGCTAGGCTTCTGTGTTTTCATAGGATGATATCCTGAACTTCACCACGTCGCCTTCATCTGTTCTCAGGGAATATTTTAGATGAGTCGTTCTCAAAATGGCTACATATTAGAATCATCTAGTGGGGTTGATAGTGTCCAAATTCTACCCCTAGAACGCCTGATTAATTGTTCTGAGGCAGGAATGGCGTTTTTCAGAGGCTGTCCCACATAATTCTAACGTGCAGTGAAAGCTGCAAACCACTGCTCTAGATAGGATTTTACAGTGGTCCTGCCCAAAGGGCCCTTAGAAATCATCCAACACAACTTCCGTTTCATAGATGAGGAAACTGAGAACTGGCTTGCTGCTCATTTTTCTTGAAAGATATTTGTTATGGGTTGAATTATACCCTCTCCAAATTCATATGCTGAACTCCTAATCACCAGAACCTCAAAATGTGAGCTTCTTCGGAAATGGGATCAGATTGTTGTAGATGTCATTAGTTAAGATGAGGTCATACTGGAGGAGGGTGGGCCCCTAATCTGATATGACTGGTGTCCTTTCAAAAAAGGAGAAATTTGAACAGTTATGCGCACAGGGAAATGCCATGTGAAGATTGGAGTTATGTTGCTACAAGCCAAGAAACTACCACAAGCTGGGAGAGAGGCCTGGGAATAGACCATTCCAGAGCATCTTCTGATGGAGTGTGGCCCTGTTGACATCTTGGTCTTGGACTTCTAACCTCCAGAACCTTGAGAGAATAAATTTCTGTTCTTTAAGCCACTCAGCGTGTGATACTTTCCTACAGCAACTCTAACAAACAAACATAGTATTTTAAATGTGAATTTAACCCTACTCTGGTCAAGTAGGCTATCCTCACTCTTAGTGCAGTGGGTGGTTGTCCTTTCCCATTTCCCAATAGCTGGTGAAGATAGGTTGCTAGTTCCTGCTTATCTTAGGGAGGAGGGTGCAAATGTATGTGGCCTGGGTGGCTGGAGTGATTCAACCATTAACAAGGCCTTCATGTGACACAATGTGACTCTGCTGCTGCAGCCAGGAACAAACAAGAGTGCTCTTATCTCACAGAGTATTTAGAAGTGCATTTTGCTAATATTTGTAAACCATCTCTCAGAAAAGGTCCCACTTATTTGTTAAAAAGAAATCTGTGTATGTAGAATTGATGTATGTCTTTGTTTCTGGATGCATGCATGCGTGTGTATGCATGCCTGATCATGGGCATGAGAAGACCAGGGTAGACATCACTCTATGATTTTGGCTTGAAGGTGAGAGTACCACTAGCGTGATGGAAAGCTCTGAGATGCCAGGGCTGCAGGCTGTCCCTAACCAGGTGAAATCCTTTCTTTGCATTTCTTGTCCATTTTGTTCTCTCTGTTCTCGACATTCTGACCCTCAACCTCCCTTCTTTTTAATTTCCTATTGCCTTAAATACTTCTAGAGCCTCTGGACTTGGGAGGAAGACATTGGATGATCATTTTTCTCCTAGATCCCCTGCAGGTGGGTAGGATGTAAATAGCAAAGGCTTTCTAAGACTTCCTGCAGTAGCTCTTTCTTTCCTCCGTTTCTCTTTCTGTGTTTGCATGTTTATGGCATAATGGAATCACAACTGTGGAGCTCTGATTATGGAGAGAACCGGGAAATCACCTAGACCAAAGTCAGAGCTAGAAACTGAGCCCGCAGAGGAGAGTGTGATTTTCTAATGGCCACACATGGAATGAGCAGTGTTGCTGACTGCAATCTTGGTCTTGTGATTCTCAGTCTGGTGCATTTTCACTCAGAGCAGTTTCAAGCTTTGCATTTGCCGAGCTGTGACAGCTCGAAAAAGTCCTAATGACTCCCAGCCTTGTGTCCTCATTTGTAACACAAGGACCACGTTCTTTCCACGGCAGGATTGAGGATTGTAGAAAATATATGTAAAGCTCTAGCTCTGTTTCTGACACCCAGAAAACAGCAGGTAGTTGAGTTTCCTTGGGAGTGTTGTAAGGATAGATGAAGGTGATATTCTGGAAGTTGGAAAACCTGGAGCAGATAGAGTTTATACGACTTAACAATACAAAGCATTTATTCCTCACCATAGTCTCTCTGTTGAAGTTTGTGCTTATCAGCTTCTGAAATTATGAATAGCCTGAGTTGCATCAGCAGAAAGGGGAAAAAAGAACAACAAAGCAAAAACTCAACAAATCTCTAGCCAGCCAATCTATCTGTTCAAGCTGGTTAACTTTTCATTTAGCATTTGCTTTTTATCTCATAAAGATAGAAATGGGAGTCTTTTCTCTCTTCTCAAATATTTCTGGAACTAGAAGATTTGAAGAGGGAGGAGCAGAAAAGAAAAGAGAGTGAGGGCAGGCTAACTTATAAGGCAACATACATTCTGGGAAAGAAATATCTGGTAGGCCTATGAAGGAGCAACTGGGATACAGAAGAGGCCGGGCTGGGAAAGGGGCCCTAAAAAACAGATTGGGTCCTACCCAGAATGAAGGAATACGATGAGGCATCTCAGTCTGCGTAGGAGTTACTGTATTAGAACGTCAGAGTTTGCAGAGTCCTAGAGGTCATGTAGAGCAACTGCTTTCTTGTACAGATGGGAATTAGAGACCGGAGAGGAAAACGAGAGAAGGTGTTTATTGCTCTGTAAGCCCCGTGATAGGCCCTTATCATACATTGTCTCATTTAGTTTTCTCAGAAAAGCTTCTTCATCCTTGTTTTACAAGGTAGAAAACTGGGGATATGATCCTGGATGGGAAACGGTTGCACCTGCCTCTCAGCCCTGAGGGTGTCTGGACAGCATCTGCCTTCTCACCTAAGCCCTGCCTAGATGTGAAGAAATATTCTCCTTAAGCCATGAGGGTTAATTTTCCTCTTTAAGGGCTGATGGAAGTAAAGCAACAAGCTCAACCACTTGCCACTTAATGGAGGGGAGATTATCATTTTAGTAGAAAAGACCCTTGAAACCAAATGTGGTAAACTGACCAATGGCCCCTCCAAAGATATCCAGGTCCTAATCCTTGCAACCTATGAATGTTACTTTTATGACAAAAGGGACTTTGTACATGTGACTAAGTTAAGGATATTAAGATGAGGAGATTGTCCTACGTTATCTGGGTAAGTCCTAGATGTAATCATGATGTCCTTATAAAAAGAAGGTGAAGAGAGCTTTGACTAAAAAAGCAAAAGGCGTTGTGAGGGCTGAAGCAAGATGCTATGCTGCTGGCTTTGAAATTGGAGGAAGGAGCTGCAGGCCAACTAATGTAAGCAATGCCACTCTAGAAACTGGAAGAGGCAAAGAAGTGGATTTTATCCTACATTGTCCAGAGAGAGCACAGCCCTGCAGAAACCTTGATTTTGGCCCAGGGAAACTGATTTCAGACTTCTGTCCCCCATAATAGTAAGAGAATAAACATTGTGCTGTTTTAAACCACCCCATTTGTGGTAATTTGTTACAGCTTCCATAGAAAACTAAATGCACCAGAGGACCACTATTCCCATCAACCAAGATGGAGTCTTGGGGCACTGTGAGCTTGTCTGGCTGTGGTCTCATGCAGCACATTTACTTCTTGTAACAAGCACTAGAGTCCTTCACGTTCAGTCTTGTAACATCAGAGCCAGTGGAAGAGGATCTACAGAAGAGTAAGCTGCCACCTGGAGGTTCCGGCCATGTTTTTCACTGGTTGATCTGAGTGTGGATGCAATTGCCCTTCCAATGGTTAGCAAGCTGTGTAAGGGCAATAACATCACCTGTTGTCTGGATTTGAATGGCAGGAGAAATATGGGAGAGCCTGCCATTTGCAAAGTTGTTTGACATCACAATGAGAGGGAAGGAGTTAAGATTAAAAGCGTCACCCAGTGAGAGAGGAGTGTAGGGGAGAATTTCTCCCTGTTCCTTGTCTTTCATGGTGGAAACTGCCTACCATCTCCTTGCCTAGTTGCAAAGATGAACTTAACAGGGTAAAGGGCAGGAAAAAGGTGCTGTCTAAGGCATTCTGAGCAGCTGTGTGTGTGCATGTGTGTGCTAGGCACTTGAACCATATTCTGTGGATTAGCATGAAGGCAGAGGTAGGATATGAACTTTAATTACCTAATTCCAAATTCCTTGTTTACTCTGCCATTACGTGACTTCCTCCAGAGAGGGACATACACAGAGTTTGAGCTGGAACACAAGTTTCCCCCATCTGATTCAAGGGGTCTTTCCAACTCTCATACTGCTTTCTTTCATAAAAATAAACGTTGTTAGCATGACATCCTGCTTATCTGCATCCAATATATTATTTTGTTCAATCTAGAAAAGATATCCATTTATGTTTCTACCAGGCAAAGAATTAACCATATTAATGGGGAAAAGCTAAAAAATTTGCAAAGAGAAGGTATAGATTTTTAAAGAATCCTGAGGGAGAAAACGTTGATTTAAGTCATTGAGCGCTCCTTTGCACAGTGTACTTGATATCCATCTTCCCATTAATCCTTACAAAGCTTTGAGGTTAGGTTTTATATCTTCAATTTTCCAGCAGGAAAACAGAGGTTTGGAGGGGTTAGGTAATTGTCTAAAGCCACTCAGTTAGGTCAGTGGTCCTCAAACTTGAGTGGGTGTCAGAGTCTCCTGGAGGGCTTGTTCAAACACAGGTTGGTGGGGTTCTGATTCTGTATGTCTGGGGTGCGGCCCGAGAATTTGTATTTCCAGCAAGTTCCCCAGTAACATTGCTGCTATTCCCCTGGGAACCACACTTGCGGAACTTCTGAGTTCAAGCATTTTAAGAAGGATATGGACCCAGAACAGTTTGAATCCAGATCATGCTGTCTCAGGATTCTCTTTCTGGAATTGACTTCAGGTTCTCCAGTGAGTGGAGAACGCTGGGGCTTGCTATTCCCTGACGGAGCTGCAGAGAAGGAGCATTATCTGCTGGCAAAGGCTGCCCTGACAGCCCAGGGTGAAATTTCCAACCCACTCACTGGGTCTGGTTGTGGTTAAGAGAACAGAATGTCAGTGGCTGTCTGAGAGAAGGGGGCGTGTGGCTAATTGGATTCCAGATAAGAAGTATAGCAACTGCCAAGAGTTGGAGTTTCTCTTCCATTCCTTAACTCCTCTTTTATTTATTGGAAATGAAAGAAGTTTTTATTTATTTTGCAATCTATGCTCTTATACACTTGTGCTATTATGCTCAGCATAATAATATGAAATTACAAAATAATATGAAATTCGTAATAATATGAAATTATTGGAGACTGCAACATTATTTCTATGGATCCCTAGTTATAAATGGTTCAAAGTTGTGCTTTCCTGGAGATAATTCCAACTGTGGTTAATTTTGACATCACTGTATACTGAAGAATTAGGCATCATTTAGGTTCATATCTGATTTCGCTTACTTTTCTTTTATTCACTTCTAGTTCTATTATCAACATGATACGTGATCATTGTCAAAAGTTAGGAAAGTGCAAAGGCTGTGATTGAAAAAATTACTCATAATTCCAAAACGCAGGACAACTACTACTGACATTTTGTATAATTTCCTTTATTCATTTTCTTTCATAACTTTTTATTTAGAAAAATATATATAACTAACATCTCAAAAATATTAGAATTGCAACATGTAATTATTATAAAAATTGTTACTTGGATATCTTATATTCTTTTTTATATCAATTTTGGAAATCTGATGTGCGTTTCCACCTACAGCCAATCTCAATTCGCACCAGCCAGATTTTAAGTGCTCAGTAGTCACATGTGGCGAATGGGTACTTTATTAGACAGCCTACGGATTATGCTGAGATTGGGAGGCTGAAGTGAGAAGTAAGGGAATTAGGAAGGCTGTGGGTTTGTGATCAGAGACTGGAGCAGTTTAAGAATCAGAGGTGAAATACCAGGCAGCTGACAGTACTGTGGATGTGAGAGTCCAGGAGAGCTGGAAGTGAATGAAGATTCTTAGATCTGAGCAAGTCAAGACAGTGAGGCCAAGGTGTTAGATGGTTCATCCACTTGAATAGTGACATTCCCCTGGGGATGGCAGTGGCTGAGAATGAGAGAAAGCTCGGTGCTTGGCACTTAGTGGGGGCTCAGACTGATGCTCAGAAAGGAAGCCCTGGTGAATAAGGAGGCAGGTGCAGGAGGCAGTGGATGGAGTCATGGGAGAATGATTTATGGCAGAGGTCAGCTGACTACATCCAACCCTCAGACCAAATCCAGTCCACTGTCTGTTTTTACAAATAAGGTTTATTCAAACACAGCCACTCCCATCTTTTGATGTATTTTCTATGATAGCTTTTGCTGCAATGATGGAGTTGAGCATTTGGGACCAAGACTACATGCCTCATAAAGCTTAAAATATTTTCTATCCTGCCCTTTACAGAAAACTCACCAACCTCTGATTTATGTCCTGGTCTAAATGAGTCTCAGATTAAGAGCATTCCTCTAGAGTGGGTAGAAGTAAATTCTATGAAAGTGCTGAAACCACGGCCTAGCCCTCAGGATTTCATGACTCTGTGCCAGCTCAGTCCCAAGGAGGCAGCTGCTCTGTTAAAACTGCAACCTCCTGAGAGATCTTAGGACTGGCACTAACTTCCAAGAGCGCAGTGTCTTCTCCACAGTGCATTCTTCAGTCCTCTGCAGACACTACCATCTACTGGGGTCACTAATGTGCTTTCTAAATGGAATCATGATACTGCTGTTTTTATAAATTGACACAGTGACTCCCAAACCTATGGAAAATTTGAACTAGTGTGGTGTGTCTTATTTCTATCTAGACACAAGGAAAGCTTCACTCACCTTCTCTTACTGCTTTAAACACAGTCAGAGTCTATTATGGAAAAACAATTCTTGTTCTCCCTGATAATAACACCTGATGTATCGCATGAAAGATCTTATTTGTAGAAGGTACACAATCCTCCTGCTTCTCCTTTATGCAATTCTCCTCTCAGCAGGAAATGGTGCAGCACAGTGAAAGGACAGTGGACTGGGAAGCATCGGACCCAGGATTTATTTTTAACTTCGCTTCTATTTTGGTCCCTGTAGATTTCAGTTTTCTCATCTATAATAATAATGGCAATAAAATGCTACCACTTATTGAGTGATAATAATAACTACCTTTTCCTGAGAGACAGTAGAATTTAGTGACTATGAGCATAGACTCTGGAGTCTGACTGTCTGGGTTTGAATCCTAGTGCCCCATTCATTAGCTTGTGACCTTGGGCGAGTCACTAAAATTCTCTGGGCCTCAGGCTCCTTATTTAAAAAAGGAGGAGACAGTATGTCATTAAGTGAGTTAATATTTATCATATACTTGGTATAGTGCCTGGCATATACACAAGTGCTATTTTAGAGCCTGTTAAAAAAGCAAATAAAATAAAATACTATATCTATGTAGTATTTATATCTACTACATAAATTATATCTACTAAAATTACTGTAATAGTGGTTATACTATGCTTTTCTATTGCTAAAAACATATTAGACTTAGTCTTTTATGTGTACTGTCAATGCTAATGTCAATGCTGCAAGGTAATTATTATTACCTCAAATTTTTATCTGAAGAAATAGATTCAGAGAGGTTAACTAAGTTGTTCAACATCACACAGCTGGTAAAGGGAGGAGTCAGAATTACTCCAAGTCTTCTGATGCCAAGCTTTTACCAAATCTAAAGTATTGGGTTTGATCAGTTATTGTAAAATGTAAATGATCCCAGTTACTTGCAGAGTTAATTTGTCAGATTTAATGTTGACCCATCTCTTAGCTATATCCCTGACTTGTATAGGGCCTTGGACAAATGGCCTAACTTTTTTATTCTTCATATCTTATATAGCATAGAGATGACACTGACCTACCATAAAAGGGGTAGGGTGAGCATCTGTTGATTTTAACCTATGCTGGGCCTCTTTTCCTGCCTCTGGGAACAGCAGTTTAATCTTCCTTTGGGAAATCATTCCTTCCCTGGCTCTCAGTTCATATGGGTGCAGATGATCCCACCCGCCTGGCTCTGGTGTGGAGCCATTGACCTACCCTTGATGGATCAAAGTATGACATCCCTCCAGTAAGAGGATTGCTTCAGAATAAGCACATGCAAATATTTTTTGTGGGGTTCCTTTCTATATAAACAATTTGGTTAATAATATGTTAAAAATTAGTGAGCTTATGTTAGATACACTGACATATTGATGAAAATTTAGAATGATGAGTAGAAGAGAGGTATTTACATATTTATTATTGTCCAATCAGGGCGTGTGAAGCTTCTAATGGTTTCCAGGCACCATCTCTTTCTATTCTGGTCCAGAACCAGCTCTTCATATTCATCTTTGTCAAGAATACCATTCCAAGCTAACTTCCTGTCTTCTACCCATGAGAAAAGATGACAATGCAGTTGTTACTCACAATGTCATGACTCCTCAGAATCTGCTTGCCTTGAAACAAGATAGAACTTCTTTTCTCTGCAGTTTCATAACACCATTTGTTTAAGGCTGGTTCCATCATTACTCATGACACCATGTCATTCATCGACTGTGTTGTTCCTGAACACTTGCTCTCTGCCACTCTCTCCAAGGTTGTTACTGTACTCTGTTGACGAAGACCACCAATGCAAGTTTCACCCAGAACATGCAGAAAAATGTGATGGATAATTTGTTTTCTGGTCACATTAGGTCTACTGTTCGGAATTTTATACACAAACATAGGATGATACAGCTTCCAGCCCTGTCTTCTCTTTAACTCTTTAGCCCATAATCACTGCATTCCTAGAATGTGATCTCTTTCAATGTTGACACACCCTTGCTTACCATAGACTTGCCACTGGTAAGGAGGATAGATAAGAGGACTATGGACAGAGCAAGAAGAGTAGTTCCATTCACTCAAAGAATGACTTTCTCTCATCTTACGCAGCTTGGGAAGGCAACCAGGACCAGTCTGGAGATCACGATATTACCACATCAATCAGAGGCAAGAAAGGACATTGACTGAAAGTTCAGTTGGCATTGTGGAGTAGTAGTCTGGAAAGCCCTCTGAGGAAATGGGCATATCCATCCAGAAAGGAGTGCCTGGCACATGGTGTGCAGTCCGAGGAGTGGGTGGGATACTCCCTTGAATACCAGAGTCAGGGAGTCAGGGAGTCAGGGAGCGCAGTGGTTGGGAAAGAGGGTAACTGCTGTCTGCTACCACTCCCGCTTCTCTTGGGTATAGACCACAGGAGGCACTGAAGTAGAAACACAGATGTAGGAGAGGCCGCGCGTGGCAGGTGGAACATTGATAGACCAGAACCCTGAACTCATCCTTAGTCTGACGTGAATGAGAGTCACTCCAAATCAGTGTGTCAGTACCATTCTGGTAACCCAATCTTGTGAAAAAATATAGTACCTACACGCAGAACAATCTGCTTGTCAGGCTGCTCTCCTGGAACCAGAGCTGAGTCCCAGGGTCTTGCTAAGACCCCAAAGACATGAGTCCTGGAGCTCCTGGGGACATCTTGTTGACCTCATGCATGAAGCAGAGCAGGGGTTATCAGACATTTTCTGTAAATGGCTAAATATTAAGTATTTTAGGTTTTCCGGGCCGTACCTCTGTTGTGACTACTCAACTCTGTTGCTGCTGTGTGAAAGCAGCCATAGACAACAGAAAATGAGTTCCAATAAAACTTTATTTATAAAAGCAGTCAAAGGGCTGGATTTGGCCCTCAGCATGGAGTTTGCTGGTCTCTGTGTACAGGGTTGGGCAGTGATTTGGAGGGGACAAACGGAGGCTGGGCACTGCTAGGTGCTGATATACACACAAGATAAAGGGAAAGGGGGGAAGGGGGAAAGCAATTAGTACTTTTCACAAGATGGAGAATATACAAGAGGGCATTCTAGATTTAAAAAAATAGCATATGCAAAGGAGCAGAAGAAACAACAGGGCAAACATGGGGAAGAGCAAGCAGCTTGGTACAGCTGGAGCACAGAGAACATCACAGGGAGTGGCTAAGGGGCTTCCTACATCCTGCAATTTTGTTGGGAGGATTAAATGAGAAAACAGATGTGAAAGTGTTTTTGCAAACTATAGGAATGTCATCATATTGCTCACTAATTTAAAGGCCTGGTATGCTATGCTAATTAATTTAGATTTACCTGGAGTTACACAGTGAGACTGGCAGCTTAGAAGCTCATCTGATGCTGTCTGGAGGATGGCTTAGAGGAGCTTGACTGAGGCAGGCAGGCTGGCAAAGTCTGTAATCTGGGTGAGAGATGGTGTGATGGTTAATTTTATGTGTCAACTTGGCTGGGCCATGTGCCCAGATATGTGGTCAAACTTTATTCTGGATGTTTCTGTGAGAGTATTTTAGGATGAGATTAACATTTAAATTGTTGAACCTTGAGTAAAGCACATTGCCCTCCATAATGTGGGTGGGCCTCACTCAACCAGCTGAAGGCCTGAATAGAACAAAAGACTGACCTCCCCTAGATAAGAAGGAATTCTGCCAGCAGATGGCCTTCTCCCTTGAACCACAACATTGGCTCTTTCCTGGGTATCCAATCTGCTGGTCCATCGTTACAGGTTTTGACCTTGCCAGCTGCCATAATAGCGTGAGCCAATTCCTAAAATAAATCTCTCTCTCTATATATATGTACACATCTCTTACTTCTGTTTCTTTGGAGAGCTCTAGCTAGTAAAGATGGTAGAATCTGGCAGTAGATGGTAGAACCAGGGCAGTGGCGTGGAGATGGAAAGAGGGGTAAGAGTTGAAAAGCTAGTTAAGACATTAAATTGGCATCGTCTAGTGACATTTTGGGTGTGTGCAGAGAGGAAGTAAGAGATGTTTCAATGGTGAGTTTTTTATTAGATGGGTTGCTGGATGGATTCTGATGCCATTGTCAAGAGAAGAAACCCAACACTGTCAACAATCATACCCAGACCCTCTAGAAATTGTGCACATGCATAGAAGGAGGGAAGTAGGTAGGCACTTGGGCAAATCCCTACTAAGGCAACACAAGCTGCTGAGGGAGAACAGGAAGTCTGTGAGAAGGGCTGGATCTTTTGATTTCCAATTCCTGTCCTGGTTTGCTGGCTGGTCAGAGGAGAGTTCTGTGACCTTGCCAGTCATGCGCAGGTCAGCCTTTCTGGCTCCACAAACTCAGCAGGGCCTCTTTATTTTTCATGAACATACCGGTAAGGGTCTTTGTCTTGATCAGTCAAAGCCATTTAAAATATACCATTCTACCATTCACTGTCTATTCATGGTGTGGTTGCAATAGGATTAGAACCAGGTGGATGTTACTGATCAGCTTTCTCCCCTCCAGACCAGATGGGTTTATTTCCCCCACTTACAGCACTGTGGTTAAGGGCCAGGCTCTGGAGCCAGCTGGCCTAGGTTCAAACCTCATCTCTGCCGTGTACTAGCTGTGTGACCTTGCGCAAGTGGCTTCAATTTTCTGTGCCCAAGTTTCCTCTGTTGTACCATTACTTTCCTTATAGGCTTATTTGAGGTCTACGTGAGGTAACGTAGGCGAAGCACTTGAAACAATTCCCGGCACTCCACAAGCACCGTGTAAAGATTAGGACAGAGTACTGAATGCACCAGGAGGGATGGGTTCCGACTTGTGGACCTTCGGACTCTTGGTGATTTGCCTTCTACTTCTCTTCCTTATCCTTCGTTGGGTGGTCACTGGTAAACCCAACAGTTGATCCCTGGAATGCAGCTAAGAAAAGGGATTTCAGAGACCTACGGTTTTGATGGTGGGCGACATTTGAATCTCTAACTTCTGGTCTTTCTTTGGGTCAGAGTTACTATTTCTGCAGAGCCATAACACTGTCATTCAAACAAATTTTGGCCCTTTCTATTGAATATTTCAAGCAAATGGCAAATTTCTCTTAAATTACTAACAACCAGAAAAAGGGTATGGTGAGTTAGCTCCTGGCTGGAATGGAGCTATAGGCTAAGTATAGGCTGCCCTCTTGCACTTGTCATTGGTGGGCATTACAAGTATGAATAGGGAGATGGAAGTTGAGATTTCCAAACAAGAAATGGTTTTAGGAGAAAAAATAAAATCCTGGTCTAGTGTTTCCAGAGATATTTTCCTTTGAAATGAAAACCAGGACCTGGTTACAAAGGTAAGGTAGACGTGCTCTTAGATGTGAAGAATGGCAGATACCAAATGATGTGTGCATGTGCATACACTGTAAACATTTGAAGCATACCCTGTGACCTATGCAACAAATAAAAAGGACATGTCACTCATGCTTCCAAAGTCTGACTTTGATCTTGTACGTAAACCAAGGAAAAATACCTTCTGGAAATTAGATTGCCTCTGGTACCTGTGGAGGGATGATGGAGGTGAGGAGGCATCCGTGCTGGTAGGGAACTGGGAATAAGGAATCAACCATCAAAGACTCCCACGCCTCCTGGAGTGATGTGGGGGATTCAGGTTAAGAACAAGATTATGAGGCTTTGAGCATCCAGTGAGACCAGGAGGGCACAACTAAGATCCAGGAAATATTTTGAAACTAAGACACTAAGCAATAAATGAGACAGAGGGAAAAAAAAAAAAAACCAAAAACACAATAAGAGTTAAGAGAAAGGACAAAGCTTTAGAGAAGGAAGAGACAGTTTCCTGGAAGAAGTAAAGTAGAAGGTGAACCTTGGAGCATGCTTTGTGCAATGTGTTGAGCATTTACTTAGCAGCGAAATTAACTGGGCAGGAGAAAAAAATATTTGCATTTTTGAAAATGACTTTTCCTCTGCACAGTTGCAGGCCACATGATGCCACCCATTGGTTGAAACGGGGATTGTAAATATTCTCCAAGTGGAGCTGAATGTAAAAGGGATTTAGACAGCAATGGAGAATGTGAGGATCTGTATTATCTAAGCTGGAGTTTGCACCAACGCTATATTAGTATTTACAGTTGGAATAAAGGAAAAAAAGCTCTCCTTGCCAATGTCGCATAAGCACATTTAAAGTATCCAACACATTTTACTGAACACAGGTACAGACGTGTATAAAGCAATGCATTTTTCCCCCTTGGATCAAAGATAGATGCTAACTGTCAGTGAAGTTTCTGGAGAAGAGGGCATTTTGGTATCTTAGCAAATTTTCAAGCTAAATTAATTTCTTTTTGTCTCCTTGTCTTTCCCAACAACCTGTCCTGATTACATTAGAAGGGATGAATTGAAAAGCTATTGATTTCAGATTGATTGGTTTTATATTTCTTGCAAGATATCAAGATTGACTTTGATTTTAGATATTAGCATTTAGGCTACTTGAAAACTATGAAAGCATTCTTGGCTGTGGTATAAATTTCAAAATATGACATCTTTAAGAGGATTTTGTGTGCGTTTGCATGTATGCATATGTGTTAAACACTAAGCCCCAAATTGTGGTCTCATCTAATTGTTATTATTATCAGAGGTTTCTACATTTCCAGTGCAGATCTTAAACAATATCCTTCTAGTGGATATAAACCTATTGGAAATCTAGCTTTAAATGAACATTTATAATTCTCATTCAACAAAGACTGCTGAAGTGCCATTAATTTCTCCTTGCCCAAATCCTTAATTTCTCCTCCCTTCTTCCACTCTAAGTCTAGTCACCCAAGTCAGGGGCTGGCAGCTATATAGAAACCGAAGCATAGATTTTGAATGTTTGGGAACATTTAACACTAAGATTTTCAAACTCCTGGTGAACAAAGTGATTGAAATTCTGACCTTGTAGTGGCAAAAGGGCATAATACAGACTTGAAATCTATGTGTGAGGTTATCTCATGAATGATTCTGTTTGAGAATAAGCTGAAAAAAAACCCCACCATAGACGTATTTCAAACTTAAATATGAAGCTGATGTTTAAAAAGGGGAAATATACCATAGAAGTGAAGAACGTAAGAAGAGCTTGATCAAGATTTGGAAAGGCTACTAGACATGTATCCAGGTTCTCATTGGTATGTGCATTCTACTCCTTTCTCCCTGTTAGCTAACTATAAGTATATCAATACTATGGACTTCATTTTTTCCTTATTTTGGCATTTTCTTGGAAAACAGATCATAAAGATTGTTTTTTGTTTTGTTTTGTTTTACAATCAAATATTAAACGTCAGTGGAAAGGAATTTTCTCTTGGCCATGCCTGAATAGTTCCATATTATTACGTGGTATTTCTATATTTTCTTATATGTCAATACTTCTTCAATTATACGAGTATATTTTAAAGAAAAATAGTGCCCTTTGGACAGATGGGGCGGGTAGTGCTCCAGCTCTGGAGTGAGGCAGACCAGGGGTCAAATGCCAGGGCTTCCGTGGGGAAGGTACCTCAGGCTGTCAGGAGACCGCAACTCTCCAGGCATTAGCCCAGGAAGAATAAGAAAGATAGCTTCCTCCTTGTGAAGTTTCTGTGAGACTGAATATCATATTTGTAAAATACTTGGCAGAGAGAGAGAATGGTAGTTTAAAAAATAAAACATAATCCATGTTTGAGAAAATATCCACTTCACTTAAATTTGTATTCAATAAATATCACTGAGAGATGGCCTCGGAGCTTTGTCCATATCTCAGAACATGTGCAGTTTCTTTTTCTTACTGTGATTACTTGGGTCTTTGTGTCATCATCTACATTGACTGTGAGCCTCTTACGGGGCTGTGACTTCACCACGTTAGCATCCTTTATAGCATGGCTTCCTGGTTTCCCAATGTGTCATCCGCTAAACACTGGTCCGAAAATACGCTCCTCAGGGGAAAAATTTTCCATGATCGAATAAGTTTGGGAAACTTTGAATATATGCTGTGTTCCCCCCACCCCAAGAGCTTTTCAACTTGTATTAACTCATTGATTGTGCTGAAAAGCCATGTAATAAAGAAGCCCTAACTCTGTTTAACTCAGTGTTTCTCAAACTTTTTAGACCATCAAGAACCATCTCTGCTTTTTAATAACATCAATTACTATTTGGAGCAACCCTTCTCTTAAGGTGGCTTGTGCAGTGTCTTCAGAGCAAGTAGACAGTAAAAATCCATAGCATTATGTTTTATGTATTGATATTGTATTACACTTTATGTAAAATCTTATTATTCCTAACAGCTATTTAATTCTGCTCATATTAAATAGGTCTGATTTTTCTCATTAGTTCGGGAACCCTTAGGCTTCTGGAAAAATAATCGAGTTCCATATGCTGAATGTGCCAACTTAAATTAAAACTTTAATTAAAAGAATAGCAACAATTGCAAAGACAATGGCAACTTCTGTTCCTTTAAAATGAATTGTGTTGGATGAAGCTAACTTTGAAAAGTAAGATTCCATCTGGTGATACATAAAACTATTAACGTTAAACAAAATATCCAACTCTCAGCTCATAAATGTTAGAGTAGCATCTGTTCTGATGGCTCCTTCTCTTAGGGGAACAATGACAGATAAAGGTATTCCCATAAATGAGGATTCCAGAAGGCAGAAACTTAGCATGCCAAGCACTAAAACTTTAAAGAAAACTCAACTATGATAAAAATCTTTCCTAAAAGTATTGCACACTTTTCATCCTTATTGTTAACTCAGAGAGAAAGTTTGACCTGTTCTTGACGACTCAGGAGCAATGCGATACAAGTATCCTTGCCAAAAAACAAGTATATTCGTTCTCAAGAATATGTAATAAGATGCTTAGAGTGTTTTTATTCTTACTCTAAATGGTCCTACACTGAAGCTCTCTTATTTATTTGTTATGAGCATCTCACACTGCTGCCAAGGTGAATTTCTCAGAAGCTCTCCTCTCCTTGACCTCTTTGCCCCACCAACTGGACCCCATCCCCAAATGACTTCTAATCTGAAGATAATGCAGACATCTGATAAACAGTTTGTTAAATCAGTAGCTGTTTTTAGCAAGCATTTGTAAATTAGTAAGTTTATGTGGGAATTTGAAAAATGGCTTTACATCAATTACTATCAATTTTTATTAACACATTAACCTAGGGTAGCACTAAAACATTACTTCCTGATAAGTTTAGGGTTCCATAGAAACTCTTATAGCTTTCTGATAGCTGTTTTCCCACCTCCACTTCATGCACTTATGATTTTATTCAGCCAATAAATAGTTCCTTAGTGTTTACTTGTGTCCGGTCCTGGGACAAATGCTGGGTGTTGGTTTCTGAGAAGGACTAATTGATAGTGCTTCTCTCCTCGCCACCAAATTCTTAGCCAACTGAAATTAGGAGTTGGCGCAAAATATCAGCTGTGTTGTTGAGAAGCCCAGATTGGAGAGCAGAGTTGAGATCTGCAGACCTGCCTCAGCCCCTCTCAACTGAATTTAACCTCTCAGCACAGAGAGCACTTAGGAACTGCAGCGCCCCTCCCCCCACAAGTGGTTATTCCTATCAATTTATGTGATTTTATGCTAAAATAATAATAGTTACCAATCAGTGGGCAGCTGCAGTGGGCCCAACGTAGAGCTAGGCCTTACATACACCATTTCTAATTCTTATAGCCCTGTGAGGTACTTTTATAGAGGAAGAAATGAAGGCTGAGACAGAAGTAACTTGCCCAAGCTCTGACAATTAGTCAAAGGTAGAGTTGGAATTTAAGTGCGATTTCACACCCCTCCAACACTTATGCTCTTCTTAGCTCTCAGACGGTGATCTAAGTTCCAAACTCAGGTTTCTCTGTTGCAGTCCCCTATGCACAGACTACCCTCATCCCCAGGAGACCGTTATTGTCCCCTTTTACTCTCAGGAGTTGTCCTATGCATTCTTTTTCTTTTAAAGATTTTTTTATTTTTTCCTTTTTCTCCCCAAAGCCCCCCGGTACATAGTTGTGTATTCTTCGTTGTGGGTTCCTCTAGTTGTGGCATGTGGGACGCTGCCTCAGCGTGGTCTGACGAGCAGTGCCATGTCCGCGCCCAGGATTCGAACCGACGAAACACTGGGCCACCTGCAGCGGAGCACGCGAACGTAACCACTCAGCCACGGGGCCAGCCCCTGTCCTATGCATTCTTAATCCTTCCAGTTGACCAAAAAAAGTAAACTGTAAACCGTAAAGTTTGAGTCACTATTTTTACAAAGTCTCACATCATTTAGCAGAGTCCCTCTCAGCACACATTTGACTATTCAGAGACCACTGTCCTTCATTGCACGATGGTTGTATAAGAAAAACTTTGATTGGTAGAGGAAAATACAACACAAGCATAATCACTAAGCACCTAGAACACATCACAGATTGCACATCAAGGACAAGTCACATGAATGACCTTCACTGAGGGCTTTAGGACACAGAAGTGGAGAAGAGGAGTAGCAAAAAGCATTTCTTTCCTAGGAGAGAGATTCCTTTGGTAATTATTAAGTTATTCCCTGAGTAACCTGACTCTCTTGTGGAAGCGCCATTCTAGTTTCTGTAGCTACCATTGCTCTCTCTTGATTTTCTTTCTCTCTTGTTTTTGAGACCTGAGACGCCAGCATGCTCTAGATGCCTCTGTGTGCCCAACTCTTGGTTAGCACTCCCTCTAGTGGCAGCTCAGCAAATCTCCCATAATTACCCTTTGTTAATGAGACACCTGTGTAGAAAAAATGAAGAGTTTTCAGTTATTTGATTTTGATATAGTCTTTATTTCTATAACTTAATAACCAGGAAAATAGCTATAAAGCCAATCTAACATGATTTATTTGTCAAGTATTTCAATTTTTACTGTTATTAAAAACAATTCCCTATTGGACATCTTAATGCCTATGTTTAAAACATTTCCTTAGGTTAAACTCTCAGTAGTTGGAATTTTGAGGACAGAGTATCCCATCTGATATGGTGAGATTTCATATGCCGAAATCCCAACCCCAAGGGCTTCAGAATGTAACAGTATTTGGAGAGAAGATCTTATAAAAGGTGATTAAATTAAAATCAGGTCATTAGGGTGGGCCCTAATCGAACATGACTGGTGTCCTCCCAAGAAGAGGAGAGATAACAGGGGTGTACAAACATGGAGGAATTACCGTGTGAAGGGGCAACAGGAAGGCGGCCATCTGCAGGCCAAGGATAGAAGGCTCAGGAGAAGCCAAACCTGGGGATGCCTTGATCCTGGCCTTGCAGCCTCCAGAACTATGAGAAAATAAATATCTGTTGTTTAAACCTTCCAGTCTGTGGCATTCTGCTGTGGCAGCCCTAGAAAACTAATATATCATCTCTCTCACCAGACTATCAACTCATGAATTGTCAGCTAATATGCAGTCAAATTATTTGGAAAGGGTTTTTTAAGGATTACAGTACAAGATCACTAATGGTGGATCTCATATTTACATTTTTAAGTGTCAAATAATACCTCACTTTAAATTTGCATTTCTCTGGTAATTGGAAGTTGAGTATTTCCTGTGTTTGTCTACCATTTGCACTTCTTCAAGAATGAATTATACATTCATATATTTTTCTGGTTTGTTTCTCAGGATCAAGATATTTTGGTATGAACTGGATGAGTCCATCAAGGCAGAGTTATTTCTCTTCATAGAATCTGGTACTAACCTTTCATTGGTCACACTCACCTGCTGTTCATCTAGCGAGACCTTGTTAGTCCTAGCCCTGTCTGTCATTCATGTAGATCCTATTATTTAATTCATCACACTGTATTTTACCATGTGCTGCATGTCTGTCCCTTGTACAGGATTACTAATTTCTTGAGAAAATGTGAATTGTCTAGGGGTATATAGTAGAAACTCGAAACTGTTGTGGGAAGAGAAAATGTTCCTAGAGAAAATTTCTGAGAAAAGATCTCCACGTGGGGCTGAGAAACCCCGACAGCTTCAGGCAAAGGTTTCTTTCCTGTCAAAGGAAGCAGAGGAGGTTACCTGATACCTGCATTGCAGTGAGGGAAGAGAACTTGTGATTTCTACAGATTTCCGTAAAGAGTAGGAAAAACCCTCTCCATCAATGTTCAGAATAGAGTGCAAAAGCAATGTGGTTGAATCACATCACATATTCTTTGTTTTGGCTTTGAATGAAACAACAAATGGGTCAGAACATTGTCCTCTTGGGAGGGTGGGGCCCAAGTTGTTGCTGCAAGGTATAGCTGAAGTTCCTGGACAATCCTTTTGCCATCTGACACCATTCCCAGGTGAGCTGGTGTAACACCAGTTCTGGGGCCCTGAGTATAGACAGCCACCCTTGGGCAGGGGGCTAAAGCTTTGTGGTGTCCGCACAAATAAACCACAACCAACCTATAAATCAAAATTGGGGTGAGTTTATTATGAGCCAAATTGAGGATTATAACCCAGGAAGGCCTTAGAAGGCGCTCCAGAGAAACGTGAGTTTCAGTACAGTCTTATATCTTCTTAGAACAAAGAAGATACATTATACATACCCAGGATACATTTTCAAAGAGGTATTCAGTTGCAAATGAGCAGATCAACATGACCATGATGCCAGGAAAGGGACTAATCTGGGTGTTACCAATAGGGCGTCACCAATATGGCATAGGAGGGGAAGTGTGCATTCTTTATCTCAAGAGAGATTCTTACTTTAATGAATAAGCAGATGTACAACGTATGTTTGATAGGCCATAAATCAGCCTTTCTTGTTCAGGCTGAATCAGTTTTGAACTCAAATAGTGACCCCATATACCTCAATATGTGAAAATCTCTTGTTATTGTCCCCTTTTGATCAATAGTCTTTCAATAGAAGGCATCGCTGATCAAAATATTGTCCCTTGGTGCCAGGGTGGTTGCTGCCTGCCTGGGTCCGTCATGTCCCTTGGTGCTAGATTTTTATTTCATTGATTTGCCCAGTTATCCATGTTGCGGGGAAATAATCAGATGTAGTGAACAAGCATAGAGGTATATATTAACAGGGGAAGTGTTTCATAGGCTATGTAACTTAGTTATTTTTGGATTATCACACAAACATTGCACATGTGCTTTTACATGACTTCTTATAGTTACATTGTTTATAACAATCATAGAACAGGTAATCCAAAACTTGAAATGATTAGCTTAAAAATGAATTCTTAGGCACAGCCTTAATAAAAGGGGATTCATTCAGGGTTGTAGGATCCATCAAATGTCTCAAGGTGCTGAGCAATCATTACTCTAGCTTGCATGTCAGTCATATAACACTGAGGAAACAGTAATTAGTTTGAATATTATGACCAATACAAGAATTCCAAGGAGTAATAGAAATAGGAATTGCAATCCAGGTCACAAATGGAAGCCAATACCAGAAAGGAGCCAACCAAACAAATCAAGACCAGGTATAAGATTGCATAAGGCATTCACCTGCTTTTCTTTTTGTGCTTTAGCAGAGATGACACATTGGAAGATTCCTCAGGTATAAACACAGCATTCAGTTTGAATGATTTGTATATACCACCTTGGGATGCTGTAAGAATATCTAAGACCATTTTACTTTTATTTATTTACTTATTTATTTTGAGGAAGATTAGGCCTGAGCTAATATCTGCTGCCAATCCTCCTCTTTTTGCAGAGGAAGACTGGCTGTGAGCTAACATCTGTGCCGGTCTATGTGGGACGCCTACCACAGCATGGCTTGCCAAGCAGTGCCATATCTGCACCTGGGATATGAACAGCAAACCCCGGGCTGCTGAAGTGGAACATGTGCACTTAACGGCTGCACCACCGGGCTGACCCCCAAGGCCATTCTATTTTGAAGGACAACCTTTCTCATTAAAGACATTTCAGTATCCAATAAGGCTATTCCTACTTTACTACTGTTAAGGGCTTCTGTATGTGATATGACATCCTGTAACCCCAAAGGAGGAATACTAAAGCTAGCTTCTCCCTGGTCATAACAGTGGAACACTGAATAAGCCCATCAGGCCTTAAAGAGAGGGAGATTAGCAACAGACGTCAACTCAGTCTGAATCCTTCCCCACACCCAAGGGAAACTCAGGGCACAGTGTTTTTTTTTTTTTTTTCAGAAGAATGTAGTTTGATATTTATTTAGTATAAAAGGTTTGTGCACAGTGTAACAAATACAGTTTTTACAAATCTGTTTTGAAAATGTGGTGGTGGTTTATTTGGGTTTCATACTCTTAACTACTTCATCCATCAGTTTTTTTACTTCTTTGTGTCTTGTAACTGCTTGGCTCATACAGTCCTGAAGTTTAGCTCCAGTCAGCCCACTTCCACCTGGTTTGTGAAGACAACATAGCTTGCCTTCCTCATCCATTACTACTGTTAAGGTTCCAGTTGCCAGATGTTCCTCCTCTCCAGTAGGGTCAACTATGAGCAGAGTGTCATCAAACACAGCAAAGGAGGTTGCAACTGGATGAGTTCTAATATTCAAAAAACTTTTTTTCTTTAAATTAACTTCTGCTAAAGCAGTTTCTTCACTTATAGTAACTTCAGGCAACTGTACATTCTTTAAGGCTGCTAACAAAGCAAAGGTACAGGCATCCAAAATGTTTCCATCATAGTCCAGGCAAATAAGATCACAGTATAGAACCCAAGCAAGCTTTCCTGGAGAAATGCATAAGTCCTCTTTCTGAATTATCTGTGAATTTTCAATGACATCTGCAATGAACTGGCTAGCCACTTGGGCCTCTTCTCCAGGAGATCCAGACCGAAATCAACATATCCTTTATCAGGGGCATCTGTTGGTGGTGCTGCAAATTCCGCTTTAATTCCACAAATTACTGTAGTATTTCCCAGCTTCACTAAAGCAGAACCATCTGCAGTACTAATTGAACCTATGTTGACAGTAGTAGTTCTGAATTCACCAAGTTCTCTTCCATCAGGACAGCAGTTCTCTTTCTAAATGTATTTATATGAAAGTAGGTTATATCAAAAATCTCCTGTAATACTCCAAAGGTTCCACAGTTTTGAACCCGGCCGCCATCTTCCCGCGTGCCTGCGCCTGCTCAGGGCACAGTGTTTTAGCCATCCAGGCAGTAGCCAAGGACAGAGATTTGTTCCACATAACCAATGAGTTCCATTATGAGCCATTTGATAAATGCCAGGCCTTCAAGACCAGTCTGTTCCAAATTCGTCACTTTCTTTAAGTATGATAGTATTTTGAAACCTTAAATGGAACAACTATAAAATAGGTATACAGTTTAAGCATAGCAAAGGTTTAAATGCAGAGACACAAGGTTGGGAACAGAGGCCTGGTCCAGAGTCTTGGGACAGCTGTCTACAACAGATGCCGTCTTCTTCTCATCCTGGTATGGTCCTTTCCAACAGGCTGCAAAGAGTCTTTCATTTGATGCTTCTTTTGATAAATAAATTCTCCAGGTTGTAGTCCATGATCCTTAAGGTCTGGGAGCTCTGTGAAAAGAATCAGCTATCAACCTTTCATTTAAGCATCTCCATGGAACCCTGATGACAATGTAATATCTCCCTTAAGCAAGGCTGGTTTGTATATTTCCTCATCTAACTGCATAAGCCTTCCAGTTATTATCTCAAAAGGAGACAGTTAATGCTTACCAAAGGGTACAGATCTAAGACTGAAGAGCTTTTGGCCATGAGAGATTAAATGCTTCTGAAAGCTTTGCCAATTAAGTTTTAATTATGCTGTTAGTTCTTTCCACGAATCCTGAGGATCAGATAGTAAGTGCAGTGGAAATGCTGCATTATTGGCCAAATATTACAAATTGATTTAATTATTTGTCTGGTGAAATGAGTTCCCAGGATACCATGGAACTCAGTAGGAATTCCTCAAACAAGAATCATCCTTTTCAATAACAATTTACCTAAAGCCATTGCTCGTCTGAAGGAAAGGCTTCAACCCAACATGAGAACACACAGATCATTACAAGATATTTATCCTTGAGATGGTGGCATTTGGACAAAGTCCAATTGTCATACCTCAAAGGGTCCCTCAGGAAGTGGAAAGTGGCCTTGTGACTCACGAAATAGTTTCCCTAGATTATATTTCAGGCATATAGCACAATGAGTATAGGCTTTATGAGCTGCTGTGGGAGAAAGTTTCTAAAAGTGTTGTTTTCCCCCCTTTGTTGCCACCTTTATTTCTTCTCTTCCATGGTGGTTTCTTGAGCCTGTAGAAGGAAATCTTTTAGTGGGTTAGCAGAGTTAATAGAAAGTAACAGGCATTTTTGAGGCTGAATAGCATATCGAGCCTGATGACATCCTTGCTTATAGCTTAAGTAAGACTTATCTGTAAACCAATTACACAATAGAATGTGGTCCTGGTGGTCTTCTCCCTTTGTGATGTTGGAAGCAAGGTAGCAAGGTTAAAAAAGTGAATAATCTTTACCCATACAATATAACCTAAGAAGGTTTATCATCATTTACTTGACAAGGCTTCTCATGCAATTTAGCACCAAACAAGCCTAATTAGTATCCCCCTCTTTATGGGAAGGGAGACCAAATTTCTCTTAGAAGTCTCAGGGGCCCTCTGAAAATCCTTAGAGAAATTCTCTTCCTTCTTCCAGGTCAAAAAAAACCTCTTTATTCAGGATTTGAGTATTTTGGTTGAGGGGGGAGCTTGTCAAAAATATCAAAAAGTTTTAAAATACTTGGTCAAATAGGAAACAATGCTCACTCTATTCTAGCAAAGTGACAACAAAACAGTCAAGGGTAAACAGTTAAAACAGTCAAAAAATCTTAATAGAAAGACCTCAGTCTTTCTGAACATAGGAAATTCTTTTAACAAAACAGATTTCCTGTCTTTTAGGTAGACTCAAAGTTAAAGAAAAACCTTTTATAACCTCTTTATCAAGAGCAGACCAAAAGTTCAAGAAAATTATCCTTTTGAGAGAAAAAAACAAATTTCAATTTTTTGCATCAGCTCATTTTTTTTAACATTAAAACTCATTTACTTAATTGGACTGACTTTAATCTTAGCCAACTTGACCAGGCATAAAACTTCCTTCAGAATTTCTCCTTCACAACCTTCAACAACTTTGTTACATTTAGAATTTGTCCCATGCTTTCTTTTTTCCCTTCTAGTACTTTAGGACAAATTTATCTTTCTAAACCCAGCAAACAAAAATACTTCCATTCTTTATACCTTCTTTACTGAAAACATACCTTTTAATTTTCTTGTATACAGAACTGTTTTCCTTATCAATTTTTAGTAGCTTTAATTATGCATATTAATTAGAATTTTTAACCCTTACAGACCCTAGTAAAAACTAAAAGCTAAGGACTTATGAACTGTCTTTTAAATTAGCATACTGTGGCTTGGCAAATTTATAAATACTTTTTATAATTTCTAGAAACATGCAACTTCACAGTAATAGGTCCAAAGACTTTTAACCTCTCTGCAATAAGAAGCCAAAAGTAGATAAACTTATGTTTAATAATTAATGTCTAATATCTTATCTTATTTGGAAATGATCTAGATACTCAATGAATTTTATCATTTACATTGTCGATGAAAATAATCCAAAACCAATCTATAAATGAAAATTTGGAAGAGTTTATTCTGAGCTAGAATGTGAGGACCATGGCCCGGGAGAGTCCTTCCACAAAGGCATGGAGCACTCCAAAGAAGCGGGGGTATACAGGGTGGTTATATACCCTCAAAGAGGATGTTTCACATGTGATTGAAATGTCCCTCCTGCAATAGTCACAAGATTGCCCTGTCGGCACAGCACTTGATGGACACAGCAGGTAGTGGGTCTGCTATCTTGGGGCACGAAGCAGGAAGAAAGTCTGTTGTCTTGAGCAGGGTGGTCACAGGTGAGTACAACAATCAGTTCCTAGCCTAAGGAAAGATGCTTAATCTCTAAGGAAATGCCAACATTGGGAGGGGGAGGGAAGTTGCACCTTTATCTCAAGGTCCTTTGTTCTTGCCATAGGGAATGTCTAAAGCAGATATACCATGCATGCTCAATGACCACAGTCAGGCCCTTTTGGAAAAACAAGGTCGGGCTGAATTAGGTTTACACCAAATGGCTTCCTCATACACTCCAATATCCTATTGCTTCCCATTTCTATTTGTCAAAATTAACCAGCAAAACTTCAAAGTTTCAAGTTATCAAAAAGATTTTGGAAGTTATTTTAGATACACATGCCATAAACTATAATTATTGCTAAAAGTTTGTCTATAAACTCTTATTTCATTTATATCTAAATCATTTGTTTCCAATAACGATGTTTAGATTACCAACAAAAATTTTATGAGATATTAGACAAAATTAGCTATCACTTAAAGCTGTTATTTTGCTGATGAATTTCTAACAGCCAACATGCGTTTATTGATTAGTAAACCCAGGCTGCATGTCTGCATCATATTCAAATACTGACAACTCTGAGTACACACCTTCTCAGTCAAACTAACAAACTTTCATTAACTGAAGATTAATCTATATCGTGATAACTTAAAAGACATTGGGTTAATTTCTATTACATTTAGAATTTATGTAAGCACTTACTTTAAGCCAATTAAGCAGAGATCTTAATTTTGGCCATACCATCTGGAGGTAAAATATCACACATATATAACACACATATAGACACATATACACAGAGTCTCCACAGCCATTGTTTTAAAAATTACTGCCATGAATCAGGTACAGTAATACAAATCTCACCAGTTATGAATCCAAATTTTGTTTTGAGCCTTTTTACTAATATTTGTGGAGAAGACACTCAAGATGGTAGATTTTTTGGCGAGGGCACGCTTATGGCCGTTTTTTGGCCTTTTCCCTTTTTCTTTTCTTCTGTCTTAGGAATTAGTGATAAGCTAGATAACAGTTCCCAGAGAGGTGAGGCCATAATCCTTTTTAAGATAAAGGAACTGGGTGGAATCTGAACTGCCTCTAGAACTGCTTTTCCAGTCTTACAGGGGTTTACAAGTTGAGGACAACTGTCCAACTCCATCATGCTAATTTGCTTTCTTTTTTTTCCTTCTGGGTGCCTAGTTTTAATTTAATTTGGGGAAGAAGGCCTGGAAAGAAAATTCCTATCAGACTCTGAATATCAGCTTCCAGTTTGGCCAAATTTCTGATCCTAAGTTGCTTAAATCCTTTTGAATACCTTGTCAGTTTCAGCCAGGACAAACAGTTAACTCCCTGGTGGTATTGAACAGCTCCAGTAATCCTTGGCGGAGCAGTTTCCCGGAAAATCTCTGAGTCTCATTAACTCATAGATTATGAGGTTGTCTGTAAAGTCATGGCTTTATATATTCCTTTAATTACTATTTATAACAATTTTCTATTAGCTTTCTGCAACAAAATTTTCAATAAAATTATTTCAGAATGTTGAAATTTTTGCTTTTTAAGTGCACTTTTTAAATGATCTTATCTAATCAGAACGTTCCTTCTAATGGCCAATGGAATTACCCTGAGGCTGGCAGCAGCTTGGGAGGACCCTTAACCAGGAATGGAGTTCAACCCAGGTTTCTCTCTGACTATCTCTGGCTGCAAAATGGGGTGCAGCGTGTTTTGTCTGACCACATTTCGGGTCATCTAATCTGATGATTATTAAGCCTAGCCCTCAGGACATGAAACAAGTAAATATGGTAAAATATTTTTTGCTGTTCTTTGAAAATATTTACAGCTCCCAGAACCTTTCGTTTTTGAGCAATTGTGCTGGAATTTGGTGAGCTGGACTTTTTAAAAGTTTCTTTGTTACCTGGCTCTTAAAAAGGAGCCCCACAGTGGCCACTGTAATTTCAAATTATCCCAGGTTATCTTGTCAGCCATTAACAGCTATCCTAATTTCGTTAAGCACTTGCAAGTCACAGCATGAAGCGGGCAAGAGTTCTGAGGTGAGGCTGCCCATTCTGGAACTGGTCAGCTTTTAGAAGCTTGATTTCCCATAATTCTTTTGATTTTGTTTTGCTATAAAGTCTGAACAATTCCTAGGGACAGTGTAGTGCATCAGAAATATGCTGCTTGTGTTACTCCCTAAAGAAAGGTCCTAATTACTCTCTTGCGTGCCTTAGTTTCTCCAGCCAGCAGTCTAAAACCACCATGAGGCTTGGAGCTCGGGTGACCAACCCTCATATGAGCTTCCCCAGATGAGCCTTTAATTAATTAACGTGAATGATAGTGGAGTTCCCTATGGGACCGCTACACATCCTGAGGATTTGACCCTCCAACACTTCTGCTAAGGTTCTCAGCCACCTGAGAACGCCTTTCAGCCAGGAGTAGCAATGTCCCTTTTCTTTGGAGCTGAACACATTAGTCTCTCATTTTTCTATCAAGCAGTTTATTTAGACTTTATATAAATGCAATTCTTTGCAATTTAAAGCCAAGTTAAAAAGATCAGCTTTCCCCATTCACCTCAAAGTTCCTTCTAGGCTCCCCTGGCCTAGGAAATTCTCTCTAGGTTCCTCAGTGCTAGGAAGTCCCCCTAAGTTCCTCAGTCCTCGGAAGTCCCCCTAGGTTCCTCAGTGCTAGGAAGTACCCCTAGGTTCCTCAGTGCTAGGAAGTCCCCCTAGGTTCCTCAGTGCTGCGAAGTCCCCCTAGGTTCCTCAGTCCTAGGAAGTCCCCCTAGGTTCCTCTTAGCTAGAGTATGTACTAGTATCCCCTAAGACACCTAGTCTTAAGGTTTGAAACAGCTCATATAAACTCTGGACCATCAACTTAAAATAAGGAGGTCAATCTGGGTTTCAGGAGGATGCACCAAGGTCACCTGAGGAATGCAGTGATCCAGGGGTCTCAATGGGCCCCTATTGATACCAAGTGCTGGTTCAGTGTAGATTCCAGGTGGTCTCCAGTGGGTTTCTCTGAAATCTTGCTGCGGCTACACCAAGAAATGTCAATGCAAATAATCCGTAACCAATCTATAAATCAAAATCGGGGTGAGTCTATTATGAGCCAAATTGAGGATTATAACCCAGGAAGGGCTTAGAAGGCGTTCCAGAGAAACATGAGTTTCAGTACAGTCTTACATCTTTTTAGCACAAAGAGGATACATTATATACACCCAGGACACATTTTCAAAGAGGTATTCAATTGCAAATTAGCAGGTCAACATGACCCTGATGCCAGGAAAGGGACTAATATGGGTGTTACCAATAGGGCATTACCAATAGGGTGTAGATGGAGAAGTATGCATTCTTTATCTCAAGAGGGATTCTTTCTTTAACGGATAGGCAGATGTACAATGTATGTTCGATAGGACATAAGTCAGGCTTTCTAGTTCAAGCTGAATCAGTTTTGAACTCAAATAGTGACCCTATATACCTCAATATGTGAAAATCTCTTGTCAGTGGTTGATAGCTGGACTCTGAAATTAAAAGGGCGCAAAGGGTGAGTCAAGTAATTTAACCCATCTCACTCTCTGGGTGTATTAAGATGAGGGTTATTTTTTAAGTTTTTATCTTTTTAGACCAATTTTAGGTTTAAAGCAAAATTGGTACATTTTTACCAAGGATGAACCTACATTGATATACCATAATCACCTACAGTCTATAGTTTACCTTAGGGTTCACTCTTGGTGTGGTACATTCTATGCGTTTGAACATACATATAATGACATGTATCCACCATTATACTATCGTACAGAGTATTTTCACTGCCCTAAAAATCCTCCATCCTCTGCCTATTCCTCTAACCCCTCTACACCTCCACCCCTGGCAATCACTGTTCTTTTTATTGTTTCCATAGTTTTGCTTTTTCCAGAATGTCATATACTTGGATCATGTGATACATAGGCTTTTCATACTGATTTATTTCACTTAGTAATATGCATTTAAATTTACTCCAGGTCTTGGTCTTTTCACAGCTCGATGGCTCATTTCTTTGTATTGCCAAATAATCTTTCATTGTCTGGATATACCACAGTTTAGTTATCCATTCACCTACTAAAGGATATGTTGGTTGCTTCCAAGTTTTGGCAATTATGAATAAAGCTGCTATAAACACTCATATGCAGGTTTTTGTGTGAAATAAAAGGAGTTTATTTCAACTCCTTTGGGTAAATACCAAGAAGTGTGAGTTCTCGATCATATGGTAAGAATATGCTTAGTTTCGTATGAAACAGCGAACTGTCTTCCAAAGTGGCTGTAGCATTTTGCATTTCTACCAGGATTGTATGAGAGTTCCTGTTGTTCCACATCCTTGTTGGCATTTGGTGTTGTCAATGTTCTGGATTTTAGCCCTTCTAATAGATGTGTAGTGGTATCACATTGTTGTTTTACTTTGCATTTCCCTGATGATGTTGAGCATCTTTTCATATGCTTATTTGTCAGCTGTACATCTTCTTTGGTGAGGTGTCTGTTAAGGTCTTTGGCTCATTTTTTAATTCAAGTTCTTCATTTTCTACTGTGGAGTCTTAAGAGTTCTTTGTGTATTTTGGATAACAGTTCTTTATCAAATGTGTCTTTTGCAATTATCTTTTCTCAGTCTTTGGCTTGTCTTCTAATTCTCTTGACATTGTCTTTCACAGAACAGAAGTTTTTAATTTAACGAAGTCCAGTTTATCAATTATTCTTTTCATGAATCATGTCTTTGGTGTTGCATCCCTATACCCAAGGTATATCTTCCTGACCTTAGTGGGAAAACTGCTAGTTTCTCACCATTAAGTATGATGTTAACTGTGGGTGTTTGTAGGTAGTCTTTATCAAGTTGAGAAAGTTTCCCTGTATTTCTAGTTTTCTAAGATTTTTATCATGAATGGGTGTTGAATTTCGTCAAATGCTTTTTTTGTATCTATTGATATGATTTTTCTTTTTTAGCCTGTTGATGTGATGGATTACATTAATTGATTTTTGAAAATGTTGAACTAGCCTTGCATACCTGGAATAAATCTCAATTGGTCATGGTGTGTAATTCTTTTTATGCTTTTTTGGATGTAATTTGCTAACACTTTGTTGAGAATTTTTGCCTTTTTGTTTATGAGAGATATTGGTCTGTAGTTTTCCTTTATTGTAATGTTTTTGTCTGGTTTTGGTATTAAGGTAACCTCAACTCTTTCTCTGACCTCATAGAAAGAATTAGAAGGTACTCACTCTGCTTCTATCCTCTGAAAGAGATTGTAGAGAATTGGTGTAATTTCTTCCTTAAGTGTTTGGTAGAATCCACCAGTGAATCTATCTGGGCCTGATGCTTTCTGTTTTGGAAGGTTATCAATTATTGATTCAATTTCTTTAATAGATATAGGCCTGTTCAGATCATCTATTTCTTCTCCTTTTTTTTTTTTTTTTTTTTAAAGATTGGGACCTAGGCTAACAACTGTTGCCAATAGTTTTTTCTTTTCTCTGCTTTATTTCCCAAACCACCCCCCCCCCCCCCCACCCCCCCCCCCCCCCGCCCCCGCCGATACATAGTTGTATATCTTAGTTGCAGGTCCTTCTAGTTGTGGGTATTTCTTCTTCTGTGAGTTTTGGCAGATTGTGTGTCTCAAGGATTTGGTCCATTTCATCTAGGTTACCAAATTTGTGGGCATAGAGTTGTTGCATGATTAGATTTTTATAGAGATCAAAATAATCAAAGTATGATCTTACCTGGAGAGGAGGAGAAGAGAGGCAGCCCACTTTTGTTTGGCAGCCTGGTCTCAGTAGGCACTTAGTAAACGTTGGGTAAATGAGTGGACGTAGGAGAGAATTCTTGATACGGATATATTCCTCCTCAGCTGTTTGGATTTTTGTTTGATTGTACCAAAGTGATAAATTCTTAAAACAAATCTGGTAACATTTTCCTTTCTGTTTTCATTTCCCGGTTCAAAATTTAGAAAATTTTCTGTTCAAAGATCCAACAGATATACAATTCTGTGTCTGGTTATTTATTTCTGGTAAATTATTCCTACCATAATTTTATAGCTGATTATTTATTTCAGCTGGAGTTAATCTTAGTGTAAGGCAACAGTAATCACTTTTCTTGAGCAGGAAACCTAAATATTCTCTCATTATTGTCACATATGCTGTAAGAGAAATCACAAATTTTATGTAGTGTTAGCAAAGTTCTATGAAAGAATATGTTTTCTTTTTGCTGTTAAAACTTCAAGTTACTTCTATAAGCTTTTCAATGACAATGTGCTATGGACTGAATTGTGTCCCCCCAAAATTTGTATCTTGAAACTCTAACCCCCAGTGTGATGGTATTTAGAGATGGAACCTGTGGAAGATGGTTAGGGTTAGATGAGCTCATGAGCCTGGAACCCTCCTGATGGGATTAGTGCCCTTATAAGAAGAGTCAGAGGGCTGACTGTCTCTCTTTCTGCCATGAGATGACACAGCAAGAAGGTGACTGTCTGCAAGCCAGGAAGAGAATCTCCACCAGAACCAACCATGCCGGCACCCTGATCTCCGACTTCCAGCCTCCAGAACTGTGAGAAAATAAATCTCTTTTGTTTAAGCCACTCAGTTTATGGTATTTTGTTATGGCAGCCTGAGCTGACTAATTCACTACACGTTGTTTAACCTGGTGCAACAGCAATCTCCTCTTCTTCTGATCAAGGTACATCTATTCCCCTTTGGGGAACTCCCATCTCAGTTCACATGATTTGTGAAGAACTGACCTACTCTTTGGCTCTAGGGATGGTCAAGAGCTCAACAAGGACACGTAACTTTTTGATGCTGTTGGGCAAAAGGTGTCCTTTCCCTCCAGGGTTGCTAGGCTAGTAGGAAGCAAAATTAGAATTGACCCTGGGATATATTTGCCATCCCTTGGGGGATCCTGCCTGAGAATAAAGCTAACCTAATGAAAGCTGAACTGAAGGATAGATTTCTAGATATTGTTTAAGCACCTGGATTCATTACCTGAATGGATTACAAGTCATACTCATCTCTTGGTTGCACTCCTGCAAAAGCCTTCCAAGCAGTTTTCCTGCTGCCGCCATGTGTTCTGCACAGGACAGTCCCAGTGGTCTCTTAATACACGCATCAGAGCAGAGGCCACTCTCTGCCTAGAAGCCTCCAATAACTTCCCATTGCCTTAAAGATAATATCCCCATTCTTTATCATACCCGCACCATCTCACATGATATGATACGTGGTTATGTCTCCAAATCTATCTTACGCCACTTCCTCCCCTGCCCTTTAGACTCATCAATGTGCTATCTGGTTCTTGAGAGGTTATTCAAAAGTTGTTGTGATACATCAAAATCAACATCCAAATGAATGCATAATTGCTCAGCATAGTCTGTTTTCCACCAGATGCCAGGAATGATGATTTGTACAACCCTTTCATAGATCCCTGAGATCCTCTATTTTATCTTAATAAATACTTAAAATGTCAATAGTTAGGAAAGAGCGAGTTATTGTTGTCATTGTCAGGGAAGCACAATGAAGCTGATGAAGGTTTTAGCTCACTCAAGATGTCAATGATTAGTAAACTACAAGAGCCAAGACTAGGACTAAAGTTTCTTGCGTCTGGCTCATGAATTTTCCTTCTGTTACCTTCTGGCAATGATTAGATTGGGGTCAGAATGACTATCCCTATAAACTTTTATCAGAATAGACAATGTCAAAACATTAAATTAGGAATTCCTTTCAAGAACTGCATGAACCAAGTATATGATGACAGTATTCCTGAATGCACAGACACTGCCTGACCTATGGAGGCAGAAAGCGGCCTGCTCTGCACTTGGGGACAGATGTATAAGGAGTTCTGTACCAATGAACACTTACACAGAAGGCTTCAATAAAGGGATGTGTAAAAATCAGAAAAAGCCAACCATCTTTCATACTACAGTGAAAAATGACTTTTGCAATGGCTTCTTAGGAATTGCTTGCATGGGGATTGACGGAAGCAAACCAGTTATGTGTCCTCATACATTTTTATGCACCTGGAGACTTACTGCTTCAAGGTTCAAGTCTCATTTCAGACCAGCAATTACAAAAGGTAGGTGGGGAGGGGAGGTATTCCAAGAGGCACTCACGGTCCAGGTGGTCATCGTCTTTCCAGCAAATGACTTGTACCTGCATGCTCCCAAAGGAGATCCTGTTTCTGTTTACTTAAATTTTTTTTTTTAAAAAAATATATAAAACCTCACCAGATCAAGTGCACATTACTGAGCAAAATGTCTGCAGCTGGCCACTTAGAAAAGCAAACTGTTTACCGTAGAGATTGATGAAACCGCGCCATAAATTCTTAGTGTAAAATTGTTTCTTTTTTCTTCATCGTTGAAAAGCCCGGAACAAAGGAAAATATTTTGGCTTTGTGTATATCAGCTTTATGGTGGCCACAAGTGTTAATCTCCTGAGTCAGTGATATGGGGAAAAATGGGGCTTGTAAAGCATATACTGGCAGGCCAGAAACTCTAACTCGGCTTCTGGGGATTTCTGTGATTAGGAGGAAAAGAGAGCCCTTCCACTACCTCTTCACTGCAGAGAAAGGCAGGAAGGCCGAGGCAGGGCAGCCCCAGTGTGCTCACAGAGGGACCAGGCCCAGAGCAATGGGAGGCTGCATGCCAGGGAGGGTGGAGAGGTACAGGCTGGTGGCGCCCTCAGCAGGGTCATGGTGGGGAAATGATGAGGGAGGCAGGCAGGCATCAGGCTGTCACCAGATTATAGATCGCTGGCCTGTGGGAACTCTGATTTATCCATCTCAGTACCTGTCTGTTCCCTCTTTTTTGACAAGGGAGGCAGGTTGGATGGGATGCTCTGATTGGTGGAGATATACAAACTACCCAAGAGGCTTGTGCTCAGCTGGCGCTGGGTAGAGGGCAGTAAGAGCATCAGTCTCCTTTGACCTCAGATTTACTAATCTCCATTTTTCTTCCAGCCAGATATCAAAATACGCCATTCCACTATATTTTGAAGATTGCTTAGAACAATGAAAAACACATGTGCTGTATATTTTTGGATTTAAATTCTGACCCCATCACTTATTAACTCTTTACTAACTCTCAAGTGAACATGGGGCAGACCACTTAAACTCTCTGAATTTTAGCTTCTAATCTGTAAAATTTCTGTTCCAGAGGGTTTAGCACAACTTCAGGGACAGTCATAGAACCATTCACGTTGTAGTCCACATGAATGGTGTTCTGAGAAGTTGTGCAATATATAACCTGTGTGACAGCAAATGACAACCAATATGAGAAAAACGCTCTGAAAGAAAGAAACTTGGTTGTATTGAAGAATATGAAAAAGATAATTAATTTAAGGTGGTGAGTTGGAAAATGCTTCTTCAAGGAAGTACTACTTAACCTGAGATGCAAAATAAGTCATAGTTTAGTGCATAGAACTGGGCCGGACATATTATAGAATCTACAATGTGCTTTCATTATGTGCACATTTCTTCTCTTGAAAGCTTCTCTCTTGGGTCTTATTCCCCAGGTCCAGGGTGTCATTAGGAAGATTCCTGAGCAAGGTAGTCTTCAGAGCTAGGAAGGGCCTGGAATGGGAAGTAGGTTATTACAGAAAAAACTCAAGCACAGAATAAATCCAACCTTTTGATGTCAGGATGGATTCTGAGCCAGGGATGAGTTAAAATTCAGATCTATAGGTTCCAGCTTGGGATAGAGGCTACCAATAAGGGATGAGACCCAGCAAGGCCTGGTGGCATTACCACTGTTACCAGTGACATTTCCAGGCCTAGGTCATCCCTGCTGATGCTCTCAATCCAGGCTGTGGAGAGCCGGTTCATGAAATGGATACTAAGATTCACAACCCAGCTGATTCTCTCCAATGACCTTTAGTGTAGGTCTTAGAACATGAGAAGGGGCTCGAGGAAGGAGATTATAAGGGTGTGAGAGTATGAGGCAAGGAAGGGCCTCACTTGAGGTAGGGTTCACAGTAGGAACTGAGCATCAAGGAGAAGGATCTTATAGCTTGGACCTGCTGATGAATATTACCTGCCCAATGCTGAAGTAAAGACCTTTCACAGATAGCCCCAGGCTCAGCAGGGAGGGATGTCTCATCTCCCACTGATATCTCTGTGGTTATAGGCATGCTAGGCTTCTCATGCTTCCCTGAGTAGATCATCACATTCCTATGTCAGGTCTTTGTTCATATTGTGACTTCAGTTTCAATTCTGGGCACACGTCTTTTATTGGCTCCTCCAGACCCACTCCCTACCCTTCTCTATCCTGCATGGACTAAATCAATGTGTTTCCTTGCCCTTTGGCTTCCAGTTGGGCTTGGCCAGTGGAGACACTCTCTGCAGAAGATTAGAGAAAGGAGCATGAGGTCAGACTACACATTTCTAGCTACCATCCTGCAAGGTCACTTCAGGTTGGCTGTGTCCTTTGACCAATAGTCACTGTTCCTTTCGAGGCATCCAATAATACATGACTGCCTCTTTCTGGGTTTTGGTCATTGCACATTCTTTCCAGCCTTGGGTTGGTAAGAGAGCAGCTTCTCCCAACCCTGCTTTATTGCACTTTCACATGGGTTACTGTGGTTTCTCTCATCCATACTTTGGAAATAGTCCACAATAAACTCTCCTGAAATTATCCCACTTTGAGATTGCCATCCACCTCCTGTTGGGAGTCTGATGGACACAAATGACCTTCCACTTCCTCCCTTACTGATGAACTTCAACTGGTATTTCAGGCTCTAACTCAAATGCTACGCTCTTGCTAGAGCAATTCTTGCTGCCTCATCTCACTGCCACACACAGAATTATTTGGCCTGCACTCACCCATTCCACACTAACTATGCTCTCCTCCATTACGGTTCCGATCAGGTTCTGTGGGAGCTACTTCCTGCGTGTCTGGTTTATCCCTCTCTTCCCACACCAGGCTGTGAGCTCTTGAAGTCAGGAATGTATCTTACTCACCTTTGTCTCTGAGGTTTTGCTTGCTGCCGGTTCATTTTGTGAGGCCTGCCAGGGGGAGCTAGTATGGGTCGCTGTAACTGTTTATAGATTGCATCATCTTCTTCCTAGAATTGCTGCTTATGACATTTAATCTATACAGGGGACCATGTGTTGATGTTTCTAATGCGGTTGAAAATCTTGGCGTGATGATATCTACATAGTCAGGGAGCAGAGGAGGTGAGCTTGTTTGATGGGACTTGAAGAAAAATTCTGCCCCAATTTGCGTTATTATTAGTAAACCCAATCAAGTGATGTCCTATCAACCACTGTGTATTAAGAATCTACTACAGGGGCTGGCCCGGTGGACAGCGGTTAAGTTCGCACATTCCACTTCAGTGGCCCAGGGTTTGCTGGTTTGGATCCCAGGTACAGACGTACACACTGCTTGTCAAGCCATGCTATGGCAGGCATCCCAGATATAAAGTAGAGGAAGATGGGCATGGGTGTTAGCTCAGGGCCAATCTTCCCTCGCAAAATGAGGAGGGTGGGCAGCAGATGTTAGCTCAGGGCTAATCTTGCTCAAAAACAACAACAACAACAACAACAACAAATCTACTCTATGGTAGGAACTGCATTTGCCTGAGCAGGATGCTGTGACTTTCAGATCAGAGTTTGGGAAAGTTTACAAAAAGCTTTGAGCCTCACACTAATACTTGCTAGTCCCTCAGAGCTCACAGGCTTGGGCAATAATTCCAGCTCAGGAAGTCACAGAATCTCCCTTCCTTCCTCTTTCACTTCCTTTCTTTATCTTTCCTGGCAGCAGATGTCTGCAGTCTAAAATGCCAAAGTTTGATAGTAGAGAAAAATCTTCTTCCTCCTCAGAATTTTCTCATGACAAACAGGGATTTAGGAAGCCAGGTATGACTCATTCTAAGTTTCTAAATAGTGACTTAACTTGGTTATCATGAGAATCCAGGACCTGTATCAGTCTCCATAGTGTCAAAGGCACCCGAGGGATGGGGAGATTAGAAACCCCACTATGCTTAGCCCTAAACTCAAATAATTACCACAACCAAATTATTCGCCAGAGGCCCAGCGCCTCTTGTTACCATCTCCTGTCTTCTATGATATAGCCCTGTACTTCAGGGGCCCCAGTGGAGACTGATCGGTCTGCAAGCTGGAATCTGGTGACAGCACCTATCCCAAGGAACCCTAATGCTGCTCAGGTCACCATGTCCGTGGACTCAGAGTACTTGGTCCAATGACAAGGCCAAGAGCTTCAAGAGCAGAGGCTCGAGTCTCTGCTGACTCTTCACCTACAGAAGCACAGTGCATGTCTTCACTTATTTTCTCTGAGTGCTTCATTGTAAATTCCGCTCATCTGTCTTCTTTGGACTTTTTGATTAAAAATGCTGTCAGCAGAGCAATTTGATGTCCAAGGGAAGATGCTGTCTGTGAGGCATTTTTCTTGTTGGAGTAGTTGGAGTAGAAAATTCTTTTATTCTTGAAAACCTTTCTATTGCTTTTTTTTTTTTTTCACCACGAATGTAAAGTAGAAGCTGACAGAATATGTTAACCTTTCTGTTCCTGCGTTACTTCATCAGCATCGCTCTCGGTCCCTGCACACAGCTTTGGATTCCACAGGCACAGTGGAGCGAGGTCTGCAAAATGAGGCAGGTGCAGCTGGGCACTCTAGATGTCAAGTAGCAGAGAGCCCAGGTGAGGGACGCCTCGCCCTCCTTGCCAAAGGGTGCCTGCTCCGCACATGGGGAGTCCAGGGATTGAAAAGTGACAGGGCAAAAACACTTTCAGAGGGGCTACAGGGATGCAGAGCAGATTCACAGTCTCAAAATCCCTTTCATTAGTACTTGCCCCCATAGCACTTCCACTCCAAGATAATTTAAATAGACGAATATTATTAATGGATTTGAAAATCATCTAGTATGAACCTACTGTGTGCCTGGTACCATGTTAAATACTACAGGTAGAATTCATAATTATTGTCCTCAGAAAATTCAAGTCTAATGGAAGATAGATGCATTCACCTTTTAGTCCAGTAAGATTATTCTCTGAGGCTGACAAAATGAAAAGCCTCTAGAAGCTTCTTAAGAAAATGTAGTCTGACTGAAGACAAATATCTTAAATGGTGACTATCTGCATCTGAGCTGCAAGGAGGAAGGAGTGGGGTGCATGGGCTTCTGGAGGGCAGGACTGTGATTTTTTGTATTCTTGGGACCAAGTGTGGTGCCTGGCACAGAATAGAAACTCAATAACTTAACGAGTTACTTAATGGCTTAATGAGTTAAGAGTTGAGTGATCTGTGTCTAGCTGAGTGGCTTTTGATCTATCACATTTTCCTCATCTTTGTTTCTTCGTCTATGAAATGAGTGTTCATGCTTGAAGAGCTCCAAGGACTCTTCCTGATTTGATATTTTCTCAGTCAATAAAATAATATAAAATTAAACAAAAGTCCATCTTCTCAGAAAGGAAAGGGTCCCAGAGTGACTGACAGTGCCCAGAAGAAGAAGAGCAGCTCTCTGAAGGGTGTGTGGCATCAGTGCATGCTGTAAACAGAAATCGAATAAACTCTAAGGCCGATGCATTTCACAGTGGAGAGATTGAGGTTGATTGAACAGTGCAGAGATTAAATATTCAAGGTTAAAGAAACGTTTCCATTAAGAGGATCTATAATCCTGTTACACTGAAGAGGACTTTTTTCTTTCAATGCTTCTTGTTTCTGGAGTTCTTTGGAACACTAAAACTCTAGGAGGAAAAAAGTGAAAGGAGCTGCTTCTTGGAAGAAACTGGGGTCAGAGGCCCCAAGGATAATTTGTGAAATTAATTGTTATAGTTGATTAAAAGGGGGCAAGGGTAGAAATGCAGTCCTATTCTATCTACGTATTGAACAAATGAAATACTTCATGGCAACAGCGATTTATCTGGAAAAAGGCAAGAACACACAGTGTCTCGTTTTCTGACCATGCCCTTGGTTCAGTATGAAGGACCACTCTGTTGAGATTGGGGACACTGAGGCTCTGAATGAAGAGTTCATTGTTACTCTGTAATACTTTTCCTCTGAATATCTCACCTAAAATTCAGTTCAGAATTTTCACTTGAGTCTTTGCTGACATTTGAGAAGATCTGGAAGAGAGGGAGAGTTATATCTTAGAAGACATTTTCTTTTTTCTACATTCAAGAACATAGGGACATGAGTTTGAAGTTTTGTCACAAATTATGTGATGAGTGTATTGAGAAAAAGAGAGACAGGACACTGGACAAAACTGTAAAAATCACAGATTAAGACTTTTACAGATTGTATTGGATGGTAAGTGATATAGGAGATGAAGTCATAAAAATATATTGTTCAGGGACAGAAAACGTCGTCCCTGGAGAGAAAGCTGGTCAATAAGGCAGAGAAAGGCTTTGGAAGGAACTGGAGTCTGGGACAGGATTTTAGTCGCTGAGGAACAGGAAGGTCACAGCAATAGACTAGCTCTTACTTGCATTGATTTGGAGCAGAGTAAAGCTGATCAAATGAGCTATTTCCATTGCACCATAGCAAATACCATTATACTTTACTGACTGTGTGTCACCTCCCTGCCTGCCTTCAGTATTGATCCCAGAATCCAGGTCAGGCAGAAGTGGACACTAACTAGTTTCAACTTCCAAGGGTTTGAGGTCAAAGATTCCAACAGGCCATTGCAATGTCTGTATACTAAGGAAAACCCCATCTCTAAACACCCCTTATCTTAGGAGTTTTCAGACATTTGAGAACTTGGGAATTCTTTCGAAAGAGATGGGAGAAGTCAATAATAAGTATGAATTCACTGAGAGTGCCATGTCTGGAAGAGTTAGCTGCTTAGCATTAATGATATTAATGGGTGTCATCTGTCAGGTCCACCAATATGAAACTGTCATCTGTGCAGGACTGTCCACCATTCCAATTTACCTTAAAAGAGTTTCAATTTGTAGGCTCTGAGCCACTCTATGGTGGAAGGTTTGGAGAAATGTGGGATCTCCAGCATAGCTCTGAGGGTCTGCAACAGCTAAATCCATTTCAATTTCAACTGAAATAATTCCTCAGGATGAGAGAATGTTTTAGTTCTCAGATCAGGTAGTCATTGGTTAGGCTATTGTCTATCTGCTAACTTCAAACTTATTGACTCCATTTTGGAAATAAAAATAAAAAACAAAAATTTAAAAAAGAGACCAGAATGAATTTCATGTGCTGCCAACTCTAAAAGATACCATTTGAATTTATGAATAATGAATAGAAGGGCTTTCACTTAGGCTCAATTTTCTTGGCTGCTGCCAAACTTTCCTAAGAAACAAATAACCATTAGCACGTGTACTGGTCACCTCTCAGGACACATTGAGAAATATGACAGGAACACCAGATGGTATCAGAAATTATTTTTGGTGTGAAATGAGTCTTATAATTTATTACTTCTTAAGTTTCTTACCCTTAAAAATGTCTCCAAGTACAAAGAAATGCTGAAAATCTTCCAACAGGAGAGCATGTACTGACTCAGATGAGCTAAAGTGACACATGGGCGAGAAAGCACCTTACCTAATTCCTCACACTGCGACTCTACACAGGGTTATAAGGGAGGTGAGGTGGATTAGGAAGTGAGGGACCCCAGACTGTTTCTGCTGATGTTGTGTAACAGCTTTTAGATCTTAGGCAAGTCTTCTAAGCGTCAGACAAGCCTTCAAGTCTTCTCTCCTCTTTGGTGATGTTATGAAACCTACCTTTAGAATTGTTTAGAAAAATAAATAAATATAAAGGCACATTGTTAAACTGTAAGAGTAATCTTAAGTCCAACTCTCTTACATATTAGACTGCTTATATTAAAATTTGAAGGTACAAACATGTTTTCTGGAAATCAGGGGTATCTGGGTCCATCAGGGTACTGCATTGATGAGAAAGTTGTCAAGAAAGAGAACATTTCGTAGTGGAATATAGGTTTCCTCATTTTATGCTATTTTATTTATTTTTTGTTTTCTCATTTTAAAATTGCACCAAATGAATAAGACAGGAGCCATTGTCTACCAGTTTGGGTTTTTTTTTCCTCAGATGTAAGGGAGAGTAGGATAAGGTGGACTGTGATCTGAAGAACCCTGGCTAGGTCCAATGGCAGTGGCCTCCTCAAATACCATCTGTCAGGAGTAAGGAGCCAGGTCCTTACCATGAATTTCTTCTTGGGTCAGGTTTTCGTGATTGTAAGAATTCAGGGAGCCTGACATGAACCACAAAGGGAAACCTACTGGCATTGGCAGAATTTCTACTTCAGTTTCCAGCCTATAAAAGCAGATTCAGGGGCCAGCCCTGTGGCCGAGTGGTTAAGTTTGGTGCTCCGCTGCAAGCGGCCCAGTGTTTCGTCGGTTCGAGTCCTGGGCGCCGACATGGCACTGCTCATCGAGTCATGCTGAGGCGGCATCCCATGTACCACAACTAGAAGGACCCACAACTAAGAATGTACAACTATGTACCGGGGGCCTTTGGGGAGAAAAAGGAAAAAAAAAAAAAAGCAGATTCATAAATAGGTGTGTCTTTATATTTGAAAATTTAAGCAACATTTAAAAACGTGTTTTAAAATTGATTATGCTTAAAAGTGCTTCTTTTATTTGTGAGAGGGACCATTTTGAAGAAGAAGAATGTTATGGATGAGTTGTTCTCTAGTGCCATTCTTTCTGGGAGAACAACCTACTTTATTGGCAATGTGTCATTATTTCTCACAAAAAATAATGTCTCCTGTGACTGCCTTTCTCCCAAATGTCTTCTAGAAGAAATGAGATCGGAATCATTTGTGAGAAACTGAGGAATTAAAAAAGAATTTCTAAGATCAGAATAAAAAGAACTTAGGTCTGATTTTTTAGCAGAAAAAAACCCCACCAGGGTCTCTTGAGGAACAGAATTTACTGTTCACTCTCCCCTGAGAGATGTGTATTTGCTGAACCAAGATGTGCCAAGGGTGCACTTCAAGGACTGTCTTGAAATGAGCCCAAGCTCCTTTCGAAAGTAAACCAAATTTGTTGGTTTCTGACTTATGCATATATTAGAGTCAGAGAATGATGAGGAAGCAGGATTCTTATTTGCTAAAATAAACGTTAAATCCAAGTAGTAAAAGATGTCAAATGAATTTATATGGGAGACAGAGTGAAAATGGGAATTGCAACCATTTTGGCATGAGCAATATTTTGTGTTTATTATCCCCATCCTTCTCAAAAGAATTTAATGAAATTATGTAATCCTCAAGATTGAAGTCAATAATTATTGAATCATACTTGGGAATGACCTGTGACCTAATCCAACCTTCCTCTTAAGATCATCCGTGAAAGGAGGTCATGCCACTTCAATGTGAACATATAGGATGAGTGCACATTCATCTTATTGCTAGCCAGCTGCTAGGTTAGAAACTTCTTATGTTGAGCCAAAATTTGTCTCAGTATAACTTCCATCCACTGGTCTTAACTTCCACCTCACCAATATACAATTTTTTCTTGCAAAGTACAGCCTGTGAAGAATTTGGAGACAGCTTCCTTATCCTTTCTTTGCAAGTATTCTTTGGAGGAATATGAAAGGAAAGTACATGTTGTTTCCTCCAACGCTTTATACAGGTTTAGTGCATGTTTGCAGAAGCCTGAAAGTCTGTTTCATCCTGTAGGAGACACTTCTACATTACTTTTTTGTCCTGACGAGAGTTTGCTGTTAGAACTGGACAAATGGAGCATTCTCAGTCAACAGAGGTATTGAGATGTCTCAGCCATGGACAAAAAATAGAATTGCTCTTTTCTCCTAGTTCTTCACTTTCCTAGGGCAATATATATATGTATAATTTCAGCTTTCTCATATCTCCTTAGTGCTTACTATTTGAATGGCCATGAAGATTGCAACTCCAGAAACCAACTCCAGATTTTCTCTCATACCTGAAGTTCACTCAATATTTGGCTTCACCTTCCCTTCTGAGTTGATAGCAATCGAAAGTGCCATTGGAGCAGCCAGTGATGCCATTGATCAGCTTGGACTGATCAATACACAAGTAGCTAGCGCCTGATTTTTCCTGTTAGCCTTCTAGTTTCTAAGAAAAAAATAAAACTGTTCACTTATATATACATTCTGCTGAGGGAGATTTGCTATGAGCTAACATCTGTGCCACTCTTCCTTTATTTTGTACATGGGTCATCTCAACAACATGGCTGATGATGAGTGGCAGAGGTCCACACCTGGGAGCTGAGCCTAGCCACTGAATTGGGGCACATTGAACTTAACCACTAGGCCATGAGGCTGGTCCATAAAACTGTTTTTAATAAAGACACTGGTTGGAGTAGCCAGGATCAGAAACTTAAGGGTGGTGTGGCATTCAATAGCAAACTACTAACCTTAGAGATTCTCTGCTTCACCTCATCTTTGGGGGTTGGATGTCTGTCCTCTGACAATGATGCAGAGGGCCTAATGGTTTGCATATTGTGCTGCTTTGTTTGATGTGCACAGTATTCCTATTGTAGTATTTCTGGTGGGATAAACCTCCTCCTATTTAAGTGATGAGTGATTGGGATAATTTTTTCACATTCGGATATTTTTATAAAAAGAAAAAGTTAACCCATGATCTGGAAGGGGAAGAAAAGTCAAATTTAAATTCTAAATTCAGAATATAATCCCTTAATGTTGAAGTAGAAAATCGAAGAAGAAGTCCATGCTTATTTTTTAAATCAACTTTATTGAGTTGTAAATTATATACAATTATATACAATGCACCCATCTTATGTGTACATTTCTATGAGTTTTGAAAAAATGTATACACCTATGTAGCCACCGCCACAGTGAAGAAATAGAACATTTCCATCATGTTAGAAAGTTCCTCTGTGTCCCTTGCCAGACAATTCTGATGCCCCCAATCCTTGGCTCAAGGCAAATACCAACTGGCTTTCTGTCAATTTTATATTAGGTTTGTCTTTTCTAGAGTTTTATGTAAACAGAATCACAAAGTAGGTGTTCTTTTATGTCTGGCTTCTCTCACTCAGCATAATGTTTTGAGAGTCATCCATGCTGTTGCATGCATAAATAGGTCATTCTTTTTATTCTGAGTATTATTCCACTGTATGGAGATATGGCCCACTGTTTACCCATCATCTGTTGATGGGCATTTATATAAAAGGCCTTGTGTAGATATAGGTTTTCATTTGTCTTGGGTAAACTCCTGGGAACGGACATCCTGGGTGTTATAGTAAATATTATGTTTACCTTTATAAGAAACTGTCAAATTGTTTTCCAGTGTGGTTGTAGCATTCTACATTACCACCAGCAGTGTATGAAAGTTCCAATTTCTCCACACCTTGGTCAACACTAGTATAGTTAGTCCTTTTAATTTTAGCATTCAAATGGAATGTAGAGGCATTTCATTGTGGTTCACATTCCTTTCATCAATAATGTTAATCCTATTTTTGGTATATATTGATATTTGCATACTATTTGTGAATTATCAATGCAAATCTTTTGTCCATGTTTTTAACTGAGTGTCTGTCATACTTAAGTCATAAGTGCTTTTATGGATATATATCCTTTTTCATATATACATATGTTGTTATAGATGTGATTGTACATGTGAGGTATATATAGTTTTCAACCAGTTAATAGACTATCTTTCCATTTTTAAAAAGCAGTCTTTTGGAGAACAGAATTTATTTTATTTTCCTGGGAAAAATTCACCCTGAGCTAATACCTGTTGCCAATCTTTCTCTCTCTTTTTTCTTTCCCCTCCCAAAGCCCCAGTATGTAGTGGTATATTCTAGTTGTAAGTCCTTCTAGTTCCTCTATGTGAGCCACTGTCATAGCATGGCTACTGACAGAGTGGTGTGGTTCCATGCCTCGGAACTGAACCTAGGCCGCTGGAGTCGGGTGCACTGAACTTTAACAACTAGGCCATCAGGGCTGGCTTAAGACAAAAACTTTAAACTTGCTTTTTATGTTTTACCTAAGATATCTTTGCCTACTCCAAAGTCATAAATACTATAGTATAAATACAAATGTGCAAGTTTCACTTATAGAAGTCCACCTTTAAGTAATATTTCATTGCTCCACTTAGGATGTAAGAACTTTAAAACACCATACTTTAATTTCTCCCTTCCTATCCCTGTGCCTTTGTTTTCATACATTTTATTTCTACAAATGTTATAAATTTCACGATACATTTTCATTATTTTTAAATCAATGATCTTTTAAGAAATTAAAATTTTTCATTTATATTTACATACCCATTTACCATTTCTGGGACTTTTCATTTCTTTTACTAGACTCAAGTTTCCATATGGTATCATTGTCTCTCTAACTGAAGAATTTCCATTAGTATTCTTTTGGAGTGTAGATTTTCTGTAGGCAAATTATCTCAGATTTTGTTTGTCTGAAACTCTTTATTTTGCCTGCATTTTTGAATGGCTTTTACACTGTAAATAGAATCCTGGTTCTTTTACTAAAGTGACCTTTGTTGATCTCTTCTGAATGCCCCCAGCTCAGTGAGGACTTTCCTTTCTGGTTGGTTAAAGTTTGACTACCTTCTCACCTTGTGCATCATTTGGAAATTGTTCAGCTTATAGCTCCCCAGTCATGCTTTCCTTGGCAGCATGCAGCGTAGTCCTATGCAAGCACAGCTCAGGGTTCAGCAAAGACTCAAGGAGACTCCAATTAGATTTTTGGAGTTCTTTTCCATAGCACACTCATCTCTAGAACTCTTTCCTGCACCTCCCAGCTGCTTCATCTTTCCTGGACTCTAATTTGATCTCTGTCACCTCAACTCAGAAAGATCACGTTGCTCTGCTTGGAGTGCCGCTGTCTGCACTGCAGTCCAGAATATGCTTCGAGGCAGAAATCTGGGGTGACTGTAGAGTTCGCCTTGATGTTTTCACTTTGCGGCTCATAGAAGGATCTGTATTCAGAAGTATATTATGGCTCTATTAGGGTCTAGAATGACACTTCTGCCAAATACAACTAGAAAACTGGACAAAATATTTAAAACAATTGTTTACAGATATCGGAAAATAGGTAGCAGAGGACTGTGGTCCCAGAGAGAAGGGAAGTGATGCTCTTGACACTACACCACAATATTTTTCCAGAACTCTTTATAGCTTATCGTGTTTTCTGTATACAGTCATCAAATCTGTAAGGAGTGGGAAAAAACTAGTTTCTTCCCTTAACTTCCTATCCTTCTCAAGTGCTTGTGTGCTTATTCGTTTTTTTGGCCTATATTTTATATTGGAGATTTTCAGTAGACTAATGGTTAAAATTCAAGTTATGAAACCTTAAGATTGAAGATTCATACCATGTTTAAAGTATAGTATGAAATAAGTAGAGTTGTGAGAAGTCATTGATGTCAAAATGAAGGATTCTCTGGGCTTGTTATTAGATTTCACATTCTTCTCGGAGTGCCTTGGTGAATTCATCCGTTCTTTTTCTTCTGTCTTTGAATCTGTCATAACATATAACCAAGCATTTTTTTTTTAATGCTGAAGTACAGCAGTTTTAAAAATGTCATTCCACTGAAAATCTAAAATAAAATAATTGTTTACTGGAAAGTTAGCAAGTAAATACTGTTTTCTGAGGATGCCATTTCCTTGTTTGTTTTGGGCTCCTGGCATTTAGCTTTTCTTGACTCCACATGCCGGGAAAACTTTAGGAATGGGAAGAACATACATCACAAACTTCTGAAGAACTGAAGAAAATCAGGCCTCTGTGAGCATACTAGAGCTTCTTGGTTACTCGTACTTCACCATAAATTTGGGAAAGAATCTTGATATCATAGGACCATTTGAGTTTTTTTACTTCCCTTTATCAGTGTGTGGTTAACATAATCAAGAAACCCATCAATTCTCAACTCTAAGGATTTCTGGAGATTGTCTTAACCCCAAGAAAAATGTTCACATGGGATGGGTAACTGGGTAGCAAGGTGGAAGGCCATATGGTCTAACATGATAACTTGTAGTTTCCCTAAATATGCAAGGCTCTTTCAAATGCATTATTTACAGTCCTATCCTCTCTCCAAACCAAATGTTACACACAGCATTTTCTCTTCCTGAAATGTCCTCCCCTGCTCTGTCCACCAGGAAAACTTTAGTCATTATTTAAATCTCAATTTAAATGCATCTCTGTGAAATTTTCTCTTCCTTTTTCAAGCAAATATATTTGCGACTTTTCCTATGCATCCTATGAATTCGATACAACAGTAATCTTGTTGCATGTGGTTATTTAATTCCATGCTGATCTCCACACTAGATTTTGATTTCCTGAAGTCCAGGGCCATGTGATATCTCTTTAATCCTGAGAGCCTGTTAAAATTCAGATTATAATGCTTAGGCATCCATGTATTCTTTCTATATATGTAGGGTTGTTCTTAAAAGTGACTGCCACTTCTTTCCGTTCCCTTGCTACTTTGAGGCCTTAAATGATTACCAGGGTGTTTTTCCTTCAAGTTACGGTATTTTGGACAGTAGAGCTGCTCCTCTATTCTTCATTAAGAATAAAGAGTAATTAGTCTCAAATTACTTTGTGTTTGCATTAGATTACTAATTTACACTTGAAATATAATCAGTTGAATTATTGAGACTAAATGCATAGCATTTATTCATGTTGTCACAGTAAGTCTTCCTACGTTAAAGAAATCATAGAGAACGTGATACTTTGTTCATTTTAGATTTTCTCTGGTTCACTTTGCAGTGTCCTAAATGTTGGAAAGGTCATTGAGAGTATACAACCACCTGTTGACTCATCAATTGAATCCAGGCAATAGAAGCTTCCTCCCCTGTCCTTGGAATGTATGTTCTGCCCACTGTTCCCACACTAGGAGCTGATTTCAAGGACACAACTTTGAGGATCAATGTAATATTGATGCCATCTGGACTGAATACATGACTGACCTCAGTTCAGGCCTCTATATAACTTTTAAGATTCTGACAGGCAGGTGAGGAGATCACTCATCTTTTTGCTATCCAAGACAAGCCTCCAATGTAAGATCCTTGCTTGTTAAAACTTCCACCTACCAATCTTGAGTAGTCTGTCTCTTTCTTCCATCTCTCTTGCCCTCTTGTGCAGGGGCCAGTTGCAGATTTCACCCAGGGAGCTCTCGAGGGTGTGAATCAAGACAGAAATAAAAATGATGGCCTGAAGTCCCCGCATTCACACCAACTCTTTCATTTTATGTGGCCCCTTCAGGGTATATTTTCAATTCACAAGATGCTTTGCTGCAGGCAATGTGCTTGGCACCTGTAACATAGGGAATAACAATTCAAGGTCTCTGCTCTTTAGAAGTCACAATGAGGTTGTGTAAAATACCATATAACAGCTTATAGAATACACTCACACACATGAGCAGACGTATACCCACACACGTAGATACACAGTGGGAAGTCAGATGAGAAGGAAATACATTCTATCTACATTTGACACCTATTGACATTGATTCCCTTCTCCTTGATAAGAATCCTGTGAGGCAGATGTATCTATTAAGTTCATGTTCAGTAGTGAATGACAGTTATCCCCAAACTAGAAGCTTAAGCATGAAATGTATTTATTTCTTTTCTAAGTAAGAGAAGCCAGAGAGTAAGTAGTCCAAGGCTAGTATAGTAATTTTATGGTCACAGAGGAGGCAAGGTCCTTCCAGATTTCCTCCATGGAATTGCTAGATTATGACCCTCGGCAAGGTTCACAATGAATGTTTGAGCTTGAAGGACAGGGATGGATATCCTCTTTTTAAGAAGACTTGTGGAAGTCTCCTGCAATATTTCCATGTTGGTTGGAAGTCAGCAGTCTGCAACAAGGTACGCGTTGTCATTGGACCTTGCGGGGGAAGAGCTGCAGGCCCAGGGAGTAATGTGCGGGTGCCTGGAGCGAGCTCTGCATTCTTGGTCAGTTCAATCATTCCCTAAAGGGAGACTTGGAGCACATCACTCACTTCTGTGCATGAGTCTTCTCACTGAAAAAACTGGTATTATCTCCTGTATGAGAGATACTTTGTAATGATTCAATGGCAGAGCACATGTGAAAACAATGGCAAACTTTGAAGTGCCATACTAATTAGTTCTCAGTGGATCTGAAATTTTGGTTTTGTGATTACCATTAGATAAGTCAAACAACAAAATATAAGGTAGTGCTTAATGATTTCAAAAGCAAGCAGATAGAAGATTTTTCAAGAATTACAGCCCTACAGCTACTTCCCGTAACAAATGTACGGATTTGTTTCCCCTTTGACTTTAGAGCTCCTGTCTGTTGTTGTTGTCCCAGAAAGATCGAGGTGTGCATTTTTCCGGGGATGCTTCTCAGAGTAAGAAAGCTGAATCCAGCTTTATTCTAGTTTCTGTTCAGAATGACGAGACAGAGAGAACCTGTGAATGCCGAGACCACAAACAACTCCAGAGGAATGTCACATCTTCCTAACCTGGCCACTTGGTAGAAGCAGGACTGGAACCAGGGAAATTGGGGTGGGTGCAGAAGAGTTCTTGGGTGGCTATGGTCCCGTCCTGTGCCCCAACCTCAGATTGGAGAGCTTTTATTAGAGCTCAGCCAGGGAATGAGGACTTTAGAGAATGCACCTAGCTATTTGGGGACTTAGTTTCCTTTCATAAGATATGCTCATTTGTCCTTGATTTGTAAGTTGTTTCTTCAAACTTATTTCCTATTTTTTGTCGGTTTAATTAACTTTTCTGTTAAGCAAGTTTGAAGTAAGGTCAGTTCCATGATTCCATTCTATAAGGGAGAAATTGAGGCACAGAAAGAAATAACAAGCGACTCCTAAGAGGGTGAGGTGTGTGCAGTTCTGCTGCTCACCAGTTCTGGCTTCTTGAACAAGAACTAGAGCTTTGGTTTCCTCATCTGTAAACTGGGATTAACAGTACCTACCTCTCCAAGCTATTGTGAGAGTTAAACAAAAGCATCCAGTGCATTGTCTAGCACACAGAAGTCATTCACTACTCAATAAATGATGCTTGTTATTATTCAGTCCAGGTCAGAGCTGTATTAAGACACCTAGGACTCCTGATTGAAGTCTAATGCTCTTTCTACTTCATGGCAATATCTTTCCTGACCCTTCACTGTGGCCACAGTCAAAACGTGGGCTGTCATCTACTCCTCTCTTTATCTGGCTGGGAGGTAGGGAGAGAGACACGGGAGACTACCTAGATCATGGGTTATGATATAGTGAGAGCTCTTAGGATGGTAAAACAAAAAAGGACCTAAGACATGAACTTGCCTGCCCCCTCAATTTACAGATGGAGAAACTGAGGCCCAGGGAGAGGAGGGACTTTCTAGAAATCAACAGCTTTGTTTTTATGTTAGTGATTTTATTTTAATCTTTCTGGATTGCAGCGAAGCCCAAGCACTTATGGATTTGTCTGTTCTGCCTTGTCTGGCCTTCTAATATAAGAGCAGCATTTAGCACAGAAGGAAAGTAAAGCCCAGTTATGGCTGTCTGCAGCAACTGGCACAGTTAGAATTTTAATATACACTTAATAGTGGTTTTATAACTCTCCGTTTGCAGCAGGCTGACTTCTCCTGCATGTCACTAATGAAATATATTATTCTGGTTCACCGTGGATAGAATGGGTCAATGAATGTTGTAGTACTTTGAAGGGGATAAAGCACTGTTCAAATGCTTCATATGGAAAGTCATTGGGCTTATTAACATTGCTATCTTAACTCTTAAAATTCTCAGCATTGCACAACTTTGTGACCAGAATTATTCTTTGAAATATCATTTTTGTCCACCAGTCAGAAAACTAGTTTTGATGAGGAAAGGGTGAGAAGAGGTCTGATCTTACAGGAGAGGTTCTGTTGGAAGAATTGTAGTATTGTAATACTGAATAGGACTTTAAAGATTTTTAATGTCCTCCCCTGAATTTTCAGATAAGGAAAATAAAGCCTAGAGAAAGGAAATCACTTGCTCTAGGTCCCATAACCAGATGGTGACAGAACAGGGACCAGGTCCCTTGATTTGGCAGACAATATACAGAATTTACATATAGTTTGTTTGTGTTCTTTAGAATCTATGTGAAGAAGTAGAGAGATCAGGTAATATATTATGAACAATTTAAATTCAATGTAAAGATAATGAGCAGAAAATTAAAATAAAAGAAAGAAAAAAAATGCTGCCTGGTGATTACTTTTCAAGCAAAATATAAGCTAGATTGTCAGATACTTGAAAGCAGGCCTTTTAAACCTCGTAACATTGACCTGAGCACACACAACATTTGTAAGTGATCAATTCAGGAACTAGAAAAGTTCTGAGATGAGCTTAATTATTTCATTTCTTGAATAATAATTGTCTTTTTGATTATTTAGGTGTCAGCTTAAAAAAGAAAATATGTCACATATTTTGTCCTCAGCACAAGTTTATTCAGGAATAGCCAAAAGAATTGCACTTCGGGATGTGCGTGCTATTGCAAACCACAGGCAAATCCAGAAAACAAAAGAGGGGAGCTGCTTTTATATAGAGAAACAGGGGGAGTAGGGAGGGGCTGTTATAAATGAAATCCCATTGGAGAGAAGTAACAGCTCAGGGCAACAATGGCTTCTCATTGGCTGAGCTGCACCATTTCTCACTGGCTGGGCTGTTGCTGAATGGGAAGAGAAATCTTCCTTCAGTAGTAGTTTTACTTCCTGTTGAAGACACAAGCGTATGTCTCTTCCTGTTTGGTATACTTGACAATGTGTGATAGGGCATGAGAGCTCCTCCTATAGGGCTTTCTGACTGCAATTTAGTTAAGGTTTCTTTTATTAATTTCCATACAGGGAAGCCCAGACAGAGAGGGCAGTGCCTGCCTGCTATCTGTATTAGGGCTTCAGGTCACAGGGTTGGGGTTGGTGATCAGTTTCTGCTCTTCCAAGCTGGGAGGTGAGATCTTCAGGCATGCAGCTCATTTCACTGAGTTTTAGTTCCTGTAAAGGGTGAAGTTGGCTTTGCTGGGGCCTGGCTGTGTTTTACGTATTGGGCATTTCTCACCTCTGAACCGACTGCCTGGCCAGGGGCAATGATTCAGCCGAAGCTAAATATTTCTGGTCCATGCTAGGGCCCAAGCACAGCAGCTTGTTCACTTTGGAGCTGGGATAGCAGATCTCAGCCCTCCAGAGGTCCTGTGGTTTGCTGGATGGACCTGTGGAAGGGGGCCACTTCCATGCAAAGACCTTAAAGGAGACCTTGAACCAAGAGGAAAGATTCTGGTGATGCCAGTGCAGAGGCAGGCTCCACTGTAGGCATCTCCCTTTGTACCTCACACATGTGGGCTTGGTATCGTCTGTGCCCCAGGTTGCTGCAGAGTCAGAAGACAGCCTATTCCAAGACAGTCCTTGCCAAAGAAGCATATTGTCTTTATTAATTCTGTTGATTAGCCCTACTGGTTCAAAAATAGTTTTTCAGAAATAACATTACTAATAACAGCAACACATATAATAATAGAAAGAACCATTAATTAAGTGACTGTGATTTTCAGATACTTTACAAACATTATCTTACCTAAACTTTACACAATCTTTGGAGGAAGGTATTATTCAACCTCTTTTCACAGATGTGGACATTGAAACTCAGAACAGGGAACCAAGTTGCTCAGAGTCACGTAAGCTACATAAGCTCCTAAGGCGCAGATTATGTACTTCAGACGGTTCCTCTCTGACCCTGAAGTCAGTGTTCTTACTACAGTATTACATATTTGCACATTTCTTTACAGTTTACAGACCGGATTCACTTCCACCAACTCATTGGACTTTTGAAGCAACCGCATGACCTAGTTTTCCTTTTGATCTTTATTTTACACTTTAGGAAAGTGCCCAACTTTGTATTTCTAGAAAGTGGGAGAGCTGAGATTTAATTCTAGGCCTCAGTGACATCAGAAACAAATGGATGGATTTTGGAGTAGCTCAATGTTGTAATGACCTGGGATTCCGGGAATACTTGCATGGTGCCTGGATCACAGCCATCTCTCCTTGTGAGTTCCTGAGGGAGACACACTCATAAGAAGTTGTGGAAAATAGAAATGAAGAGCACATTATTACTAGCTGAGAATTGGCATAAAAACCCAATGTGAGAATTCTGACAAACCCATCTGAACTATGTGGAGCCCTCTTTATTAAAGTACTGGGACCTCAGCCTACAGCAGACCCCAAGGCCAGTTCCTCTTTTTCCTAGCTGTGCTCAGTGTGCATCTTGGGTTTTACCCCAATGTGGTCCTTTGAATGGAAGGACCAGCAAAAGGGAATAAAAGATTTGCAACCAGGATCTGAGTTTTCATTCACACTGACCTGCAATAATTAGTGTAGCTTCTACCAGGGTGGGAAAAGGAACAGAGGCAGAAAGAGAGGATACAAATTTTCTTTACCTTCATTCATATCTGGTATCGACTGAAATAAATAGTCTAGGTGATATTAGTGAGAGAGTTTATTCAATAATCAGGATAAGGAGTTCGAACTCCGGGAAAACAGTTCAACAGAGCGCTCTGATGGAATTGCTCTCAGGGGTGTGAGTTTAAGTGCAGCTTGCATCTCGTTTACGAAACAGTGTATGTGCAGGGAAGAGGAAAATAAAAAAACCCTTATAACTAAATCTCATATATGTTAAAAAGAAAAGGGGATAGAGTACTTCTGGGCTTTTTTGCAGATCATACATTGAAGGTGAAATAAACAAGAATTCCTTGGTTATACATCAAGCAAGTTCACAGACGCTGACATTATCTATGTGTGGAGGGAGGCAAGGACCAGGGTCATTAGTTATTCCCTCAATCTCTAAGAAACGCAGCAGAGAAATGTGAGAGTGAGGTGCCCTTTATCTCTTCCTGTTGTGGATCTGTCCAGCTGGTGTCTTCAGTCTTGAGACGGGGGGTTGCAAGGCCATTTTGACACAGGCTGAAGACAGCCTGCGTGACTGCTTCTCAGCACAGCATGGATTTTATGGTACCAACTTAAAGTCTCTGCAGTTTTCTCATTAGATTCTCCTGTTAGACCAGGGAAAGGGGTCTCAAAAATCTGTCCTCATTGCCTTTGAAGGACAAACGGCCATGTTGCCTCTTTCTATTTCAAATGCCCAGAACTGTTGGATCCGGTCCCTTGCCTGCCTTTCCTCTCCAAATTAGTCCTATCTCAAATTTGTCAGATTACCATGACTCCTCACTTGTCTCCTACTTAGTTTTGGATTTTTTGTAAAACCTTTCATAACGCCACAAATCTCAATCCCCTCCACCCCCACCCCGCCAGGTTTGGCTGTTGATTCCTTTTTTTTCTTTGAGGGCCAAAGTTCTCTGTCTATTGTTGAAAAGTGGCACAAAGATCCATGCATCCAATCATTTAATTAAAAAATGAAAATGTAAAATCGAGTACCCTTTAGGTATCTGATTTTGCTAATATAAGAGTGGCACAATATATTGGTAGAATAAAATAAAGAATATTTACTGAGGAAATAGCTGGATGTGAAATTAATCTCAATATCAAGATCACTATCAAAGCCGTGATGGGGAGTAATTATATAATTTATGTAAGTGACCACCAGGCTTCCACTCAGACCGGACTGTATCATCAGCCATATGTCCATGTTTATGCCAAATGCAAACAAAATTATTGGTGGTCAGGTTCCGTTGTAATTCAGCTCTGCTAATTAGACATGTGTAAGATGAATATTTAAACAGGACATTAAGCAGGCACTTGATGGGCAGTCGGTATTGACGAGGAAGCAGATGAATTCCAGCATGCGAGTCAACTTCTCTGAATTTTCAGCTTGGACTTGCCACTAACTAACATTTTATGAGCCAGGCTAATTCCCCCTCTGGATCTCAGAATTCCCATAGTAAGATGAGAGAAGGGCAGCTCTTAAATGCTGTAGATCTAAGATTTTGTGGTGTTAGAGTTACTTGCTAAAGGAAGTATAGCAAATTGCCTGAAAAGCCCTGTGTTCCTGATTTCTGAAAGTCCAATTTCAGCTCCCTTCAAGCTTTAGCTTAAATAGCACCTCCTCTATGAAGCCTGTCCTGATTCCCTGATAGAGTAACTCCTCCTGTCTTTCAACCCCAAATGCATTTCAATGAGTGCAGCTTATGCAATTTAATATGTTGTACTGTGTATTACCATCGTTTGTGACGATATCTTAGCTGTCTGTTAAACTGTAGAAATCCTTAATAGCAGGGTAGACATTTAATCCATTTCTGTATCTCTCATAGTTCCTAGCACAATAGCTGGCACAGAGTGGTATTTAAGTGTTCGTTATGTGATGATTAAGCAAATCAGTGACTATCTGACTGACTGAATAAGTGAGTGAATGTGTGCATAAATGAAGAAATGAATGAATGTATGTGGGAGATGAGAATGGACTGATTGATATAATATCTTAAACTCAATATTCTTCGATATAATAGCTTTTGCTCTGTGTGAGGCGTTGTGCTATATGTTTTATACACACGATCTCACTGAGCCTCACAGCAGTCACAGATGGTAGATATCATCATTTTGATTTTAAAGATGAAGAAACTGAGATTTAGAAAAACTAAGCAATTTACCCAAATATTTGGAACCCCAGTGTGTCTGACTACAGAGACCATGCAGTCCAAGGGACAAGACAGAGAGCGAAGAAAGACGTTTACCAGGATTTAGTTACACATCAATATTGGAGATCAAATAGCTGAATCATCTCTTTAGTATTTGTTGTTTGTGTCTGCTTTCCTTTTGGAGTCTTATAAAATGTGACAATTTCATTCTCAATGTTCTAGCAATTTGTGGCTATTTCTTCTCAAATGAGACCACAGAAGAATTGCGGGCTTACTGGCTAAGAATCCAGTATATTGCCCCAGTCTCGAGTTTGGTGTTCCCCTTGGTTGCAATTTAGATGGAACAATCTATGCGGCTATGTAAGTTTCATCACCATTATATTTGAAAGTTTCAGCAATACTCTATTTTAGTGAGATATTGGCCTAAGAGACCTACATCAGCTCAACTTGAAAAGGTTTCCCGCAGACTTCTTGGATTGTGGGGCTATGTAACATTCTAGATGGTTAAGGTTGTTTTAGATGCTGAGTGACAACATGAATTCAGGATTTAAAATAGTAAGCCAGGAATATTGAGTCATATTGGCTTCAATCATACTTTGTAGTTAGGATAAATGCACAGGGGGCAATAATGGTGTGCAATGTCATTTATTCTTACTCTTAATTTTTTAAAAATAGACATTTTTTAAGAGTAGTTTTATATTCACAGCAAAATGGAGTGGAAAATACAAAGAATTCCCATATGCACCCTGCCCCCACACAACTATTGTTTCCCCCATTATCAACATCCCCCTCTAGAGTGGTAAATTTGTTACAATTATGAACCTGCATTGACCATCATTATCACCCAAAGTTCGTATTTTACAATAAGCTTCACTCTTGGTGCCATACATTCTACAGACTTTGACAAATGTATAATATGTATCCACCATTATGGTGTTATACAGAATAGTTTTGCAGCCCCCAAAATCTTCTGTGCTCTGTCCATTCTTCCCTCTGTTCACCCTAACCCATGGCAACCACTGATCTTTTTACTATCTCCGTAGTTTTGTGTTTTCCAGAATGTCAAATAGTTGGAATCACACAGTTTATAGTCTTTTAATATTGGCTTCTTTCACTTAGTAATATGCATTTAAGATTCCTCTATGTCTTTTCATGGCTTGATAGCTCTTGTGTGTGTGTGTGTCTGTGTGTGTGTGTGTGCACCAAACAATATTTCATTGTATGGATGTACCCCAGTTTATTTATCCATCCACCTATTGAAGGAGATCTTGATTGCTTCCAAGTTTTAGAAATTATGAACGAAGCTGCTACAAAAATCTGTGTGCAGGTTTTGTGTAGACATGTGTTTTCAATTCATTTGGGTAAACAACAAGGAGTGCAATTACTGGATATTACGCTAAGAGTATGTTTAGTTTTGCAAGTGTTGCTCTGCAACCTGGGAGCTTCCCAGGTGAAATCTGAAACTCGATGCCCTACACAGAGGGCAAGGTGAGACAGAAGGAAGAGGCAGACCACTCCAGACTGATAGGTGGCAGGTTTAACAAGCAAGGGAACTTACATACAAATCTTGTCTTGAGTGGCTGCAAGATGAGTAGATCTCTACATGCACCTGCCAGAATCTCAAGTTTATATAAAGACCTTAACTGGGTTCAATCGTGTATACCATCCAGATGGTCTCAACAACACATTACTCTCTCAAGTTTACGTCCTTGGAAATGGCTCCCACTGTGGGAACCGTGGGCAGAACATACACTCCAAGGACGGGGGGGTTGAGTAACCTTTGATTTTGTGGATCCAGCTTTTGGGTCAGCTGGTAGTCACATCCTCTTGATGACCTTTTCCAACAGTAGGAAACTGCCAAATTGATTTTCGAAGTGTCGAACTATTTAGCATTCCCACCAGCAATGAATGACAGTTTCTGTTGCTCCGCTCTTTTGCCAACAATTGATGTGTGTCAGTGTTCAGGATTTTGACCATTCTAAAAGATGTGTATTTTTATCCTATTGTTTTAATTTGCATTTCCCTGAAGACATACGATGTGGAGTATTTTTCATATACTTACTTGTCATTTGTATATCTTCTTTGGTGAGATGTCTGCTCAGGTCCCTGCCTATTTTTTCATCAGGATACTAATTTTTTTTATTGTTAGGTTCTAAGAGTTTTTTATGTCTTTTGGGTAACAGTTCTTTGCAAGATATGTCTTTCACAATTATTTTCTTCTGGCTTTCTGTGGCTTACCTTCTCATTGTCTTGACAGTATATTTTTGCAGAGTCAAAGTTTTTTTATTTTAGTGGAATCCAGCTTATCAATTATTTCTTTAATGGATCGTGCCTTCTGTGTTGTATCCAAAAAATCATTGCCATGCCCAAGGTCATCTAAATTTTCTCCAAGGTTATCCTCTAGGAGTTTTATAGTTTTATCTTTTACATTTAGGTCTATGATCCATTTTGAGTTAATTTTTATGAAGGGTGTAAAGTCTGTGTCTAGATTCATTTTTTTTGCATGTGGCTATCCAGTTGTTCTAATGCCATTTGTTAAAGAGACTGTCTTTGCTCCATTGTATTGCCTGGTGTTCTTTTGTCAGAGATCAGTTGACTATATTTATGTGGATCTATTTTTGGCCTCTATTTTGTTCCATTGATCTACTATTCTATTCTTTCACCAATACCACACTGTTTTGATTACTGTAGCTTTACAGTAAGTCTTGAAGTTGACTAATACCAGTCCTCTAATCTTGTTCAAGTTGGGAAGAACTGACATTTTGACAATATTGAATTTTCCTATTCATGAACATGGAATATCTCTCTGTTTATTGAACTCTTCTTTGATTTCTTTCAACAGAGTTTCACAGTTTTCCTCATATCGATCTCACACATGTTTTGTTAGATTTATACCTACATATTTAATTTGGGGAGAATGCACAAGTGAGTGGTGTTATGTTTTTAACTTTAAATTCTAATTGTTCATTTCTGGCATATGGGAAAGGGATTGACTTTCGTACATTGACCTGGTATCCTGCAACTTTGCTATAATCAGTTATTAGTACCAGGAGTTTTTATGTTGATTCTTTGGGATTTTCTACAAAGACCATCATATCGTCTGCAAACAATGAGAGTTTTACGTCTTCCTTCCCAATCTGTATACCTTTCATTTCCTTTTCTTGTCTTATTGCCTTAGTTAGGAATACCAGTACAATGCTGAAAAGAGTGGTGAGAGGGGACACCTTTGATATGTTCCTGATCTTAGCAGAAAAGCTTCTAGTTTCTTACTATTAAGTGTATGTTAGCTGTAGGTTTTTGTAGATGCTCTTTATCAAATTAAGGAAATTCCTCTCTCTCCCTAGTTTTCTGAACATTTTTATCATGAATAACTGTTGGATTTTGTCAAATGCCTTTTCTACATCTATTGATACGATTATGTGGTTTTTCTTCTTATCCTGTTAATGTGGTTGATTATATTAATTGATTTTCAAGTGTTGAATCAGTTATGCATACTTGGGATAAATCCCACTTGGTGTATAATTCCTTTTATATATTGTTGGATTTGATTTGCTAACATTTTGTTAAGGATTTTTGCCTATCATCATTTACTTTTAATTCACAATTATCCTGTAATTTAGATTAAGTTAAAACATATTATGTTGTTGAAGCCAATGAAAATATTACAAAAATAGAATTCTTTCATAGAGAATACAGGGTGATCGAAAAGATAATTAATATTTATTGATTATCCCAAATAATTATATTACTTAATTTAACTGTCATATGTAATATGGAAATGTGTTGCTATTTCCATTCTTCAGATGAGAATATAATTTTGCCTTTATTTAGTCCTCAATGCACTTTATTTGTATACAGCATAAGTTGTGGAAAGTGATTAAACTCAGCTCCAATATCCCTCCAGTAAGTAGCAGAGCCAAGACTTGACCCCAGATCTACCTGTTTCCAAAGTCCATGTTCTTTCCACTATAGCAAATAGAGGGCAGCTTACTTTAGGTTGATGAATTTCATTATCCTTGGAAGTAATGCTGAAGTGTGTAAAAGTCATCAGAATTTATAATTCTTCAAACAATAGGTGTAAGGATCTGCTTATACTTAGTTCTTCTAGGGACTTCAGGGTATCTGGATAGTCTCAGGGCTTCCCAGAAGGAGAATGAACAAGAACAAAATGTCTTCTAACTCAGCTGACTCCCCATCTAGAGGCAAGGACTTATAATCTGACAGTCACTGGTTCAGAGGTCCAGTCATAAATACCACCTCTCATGTGGCCTCAAGGATACTTCTTTTCTTCCAACTGGACTCCGGAGGAGGGTGTCTTATTGTCTCAATGATGAACTCTGGACACTCAACTAGTCTTCATCATGTCTGTAGGTGGCCAAGGTCCCTGTCTGTAAGGCTGGTTATCTGCCTCAAGTTCCTTTCTTAGTTATAAACAGATACTAGCCCAGCCACAGTGGGGTTATGTTGTCTAGCCAAGTTCTTGTCAGTCCTCTCTCTCTGGCTTGGGTCTCCTTCTATCTCCCTTGGCTACTACTCAGAGCCATGTTGTGTATGGATAGATTTCCCAGAATAATGGGCAACAGTGATCCAACTCTGGAGCATCTGCCCCAAGTCCAGATTTCTTGCTGCTATTTACCTGAGCTAGGGAAGAATGGAGATTGTGACCACCTCTCTTCCCACAATCCCACTGCCATCTGAACCTCCCAGCTGCTCTCTCCAGAACCAGCATTTGTAATAAGTTCCTCCTTAGTTCTGATGCTCTCCATATTCCTGTTGCCCCATCTTGTACCAAACCTATGTCTGGATATTATGAGTGTCTATGCAAGATGCACTGTGAAGTCCAGTTCTTTGATATTACCTCTCCTGTTCGGAACTGCAAGAACCAGCCCTGGCCGAGCTGTCCTGAACAAAAGGGCAGTCGGTATTATGACAACTTTCCTATTAATACTTTCCAATGTGGCTGTTTCTGGCTTGGTAAGGCTGAGATTTTTGATAAGCTCAAACATGCTATATTTAAATGGTTGTATAAACAGATCTGATTGATGATGACAACTCACAAATCTTACAAAGTGGTTAGACCAGTGCAACTTCGAGAGCACTTCAAAACCACTGCCAAGTTAGTCCAGGCTGATCTGAAGACTAGACGGTCCTTTGCTGTGAGTAACTCATGCAGCTGTACAAACATGAATCAAATCTATTTGTTTCTTTAATCCAATTGCATTCCACTGGGACGTGCTTTCATTCTTATACTTCTATGATTTATGGTTGTAATGATAAGCCTTCTATAATCCTGAGGCTTTTAAGGGCTTCAGCATCCTGGCCTGGGGAAGTCATCAGATTTAGGGACAACAGAGCATCAGAAACTCTGTCCTGAAGTCATGTGGCAGCAAGTCATAAAGTTAGTCTGTTCCTCCTCTCTTCCTCCACCTCTCTGCATTCTCTTTGGCAAATTGATGAACACATAACGTATTGAATTAAAGCTAATTTTAGTTCCAAAGCCATTAGGGAATAAGATCCTGGAGCGGATTTTAAGTAATTTCATTTCAGCTGATTAAGATGTTTAGATACAATGTATTGCATTAAATGTTTGGAAGCATTGTCAAAGTCAAAAACACACGCAGTGTGTACTGTGACCTATGAACTAACAAACTGATGGTGGTATCTATTTAAAACTTTTGATAACTCACTAAAAAATTCCTTGAGAGCTTTCCTAATTCCTTAGTCATAAAGGAAGTTCTGGAGCCCCTAGGCACCTGTGAAGTGAATTTCTATCCATCAAATATCTGTTTGCATATGGTAATTTTTACAGTGTGCTCTAGCTTTATTTCTGAGCCTGTTCTTGTCCTCATTTTGATTTTAGTCTTTTTTAATGATTTGTATTCCCTACATTTCAATAATGATCTACCCATATATACAGAGTTCATTACTAGCCAAGACCAGGCGATAGGGAATAAAGAAGCCTTCAAGAAAAGATCTTAAAGTCTTCCATACAAAACATAATATCATGTCCAGACATACATAATCAAGCACTTTACTGATCACCACTAGCTAATCTTTATATACCAAGCCTATACAAAGAAGATCAGATCAATATTGCTATCCTCAGGGTGCTTACAATCTTCTGTGAGACCCACAGTAAAGACAGCTAACATTTTTGAAGTTCTTCCCACGTGCTAGACATTTCACTGAGTGCTGGACACGGGCTGTTTCATTAAATGCTTACAATTGTCCTAAGAATAGGCACTAAGATTACCCCTGTTTTAAAGATGAGAAAGCTGAGTATTTAAAGGAATTAAGTAACCTGCCCAAGATAATATGTCTAGAATGTTTTGGAATTGGAACTTGAACCAAGTTAGTGTGGCTATAGGGCTCTGGCGTGTAACCACTAGCTGACCCTGCTTATAGAAGGACAATGTGCAATTTTAAATCAAAGAGGAATGTATAATGTTCTTTGGGATCACAAAGGTGACATTACCTGCCTTTGACCAGAGGCTGGGGGAGCTTGTAGGAAAGAGTTCACTTGTGTACCAAATGTGTCAAAACCCTGTTCCGTGAGTGCTGGCTATGAGGGAGAGGAGGCGTGGAGGAATGTCCGCACACAGAGCCATGCCAGGCAGCATTGCTAATTGAGGGAAGGCTAGGTTGAGAGTCTTAGCCTCCTTCCTAAAACACTTCCTCTTTCGTGGGGGCATTCTTTCACCAGTCCCTCTTAAGAAAGTGTTCTTCAATTAGAATGACCCACAACTAAAAATGCACAACTGTGTCCCGGGCGGCTTTGAGGAGAAAAAGAAAAAGTAAAATCTTAAAAAAAAAAAAAGGAAGTGTTCTTGTCACTGGAGTGTAGTTCAGTGGGTAGAGAATTTGCTGTTAGAAAGACACAAGTTCAAATCTCTGCTCCATAATTTGCTAGTTTTATTATCTTATTCCAAATCTCTGAATTTCAATTCTATTGTGCATAAAATGGGGATCTTAATACTTTCTTCACAAATATACTATGAGAATAAAAGACTAAAGCAGGAAATGGATAAGATCGGACCTGCTGAGCTCAGTGCCTGCAGTGTAACGTGTGCTCAGCGACAGCTTCTCCCTTTTAAACTCTGCTCTCAGGGAAAGTTTTTACATCAGTCCTTTGTACTTTGGTACAATCACATTCCAAACTAGATTTTCTTTCTCAAAAGGGCAGCTGAACACCAAGCCTGACCTTTCAGTGGCTTCTTCCCATCAAGGGATTTCAAATGTCAGACATTTTACTAATGCTGTGTTCTAGGGGAACATTTTGGTACTGTGAAATTCAACTCCAGAGCAGGCAATTTTTTTGTTTGCGCATTATTTGAGGCTTGATGCCTTCTATTCTGTGAGATAGTTCTAAGCACTAAGGGGAAAAATGATGTGGCAGTTCAGTGCCAAGAGATGTCCTGAGGGAAGCAAAACCCAACAGCTCTACTATGACCTCTGAGCTCTAATGGGAATGTGAGGATCTTTGATTATCTCAAACTCTGATGTGAAGTTTCCATCTCTGTGATCAGCAATACAAGGCGTAGTGCTGCTCTGCAGAAGTGCACTGAAGTCATGGCGTTTCTAGCCTCCTTCCCATCAGCAAGTAAGCAGTCTTGGTTGTAATCAATAAACGCAGTTAGTGAATCAGTAGCTGAGGACCCCATCCCTTAGCCTACTCACCATGATGCCATTTGCAGATCATTGCTAGGCATTTGGAAATCATTTTGATCATCAGTCCAGTTACTTGAATAAGTTTATTTAGTGTTAAATTCTCTGCTTTGCCCAAAGACACATCTCAGCATCCCAAAGATCATCAGATGTATTTCATACAAATAACATCTTCCCTTTCAATTTGTTTTTTCTTTTATCATCTCCTCCACTGTCTCCTCCTACTCATTTGACACCCTCTTTCTCTTCCCCCCTCTTTTTTTTGAGAAAGGAAAGATCAGTGTGGTTACAAGACATTTTTTTCTGTCTTCAGACTTCAGATTTTTGGTGGGACTAAATAAGCCGCATTTAAATCATGAAGGTTCACACTGGCTTAGTTTTCTAAAGTGCTGAATAGGTTCTTTTTTCTTAAAAACACTGTGTTCCTTCAATCTTTTATTCTGTGGATACTTGCTAAGCACCTTATGAGTGTTGTTCTGGAATGCAGATGTGTGTTTCATGCATTGTTTGTTCTGAAAGAGCTTTCAGCCTTGAAGGAAGTGAAAGATGTGACTAAAATTATTAATAAAATAGACCAGGAAAAAGGATGCAGAGAGATCAAAAGGAAATTAGTTGTTTTTGCGGAACAAGGCACTGTTTGAGCTGGACATTGAATAGTTACTGGAAGTAACGAAAGCAACACTCTGCTCAAGATACATGGGAGGGACGGGTAATTAGAAATCATCTCTCTTGTCCAACTTAAAGCTGTCCAGCTTGTCTGGACCACTGCGCGTGCAAAGAAAAGTAGTGGAAAATAGGGATGGAAGAGGTAGATTTGTGCTGATAGATCCAAAGCCCTAAAAAAAAAAAAAGAAAAAAAAGATGACTCCCAAAGATCCCCCACCTTGGGTTTGTTCTCCAAACCAATCTCTATTTTGGGGGCTCCCTTCAAAGTGATCTGTTAAGGGATACCTCCACTGGTATGCAGCAACCATATAGGATTGCTCAGTGGCAAAGGATTAGTGGGGGAGTCTTTCAGAAGGAGCAATAGCAGAAGGCATGATGTGGGGTGACTGCCATGTGATCCCCCTCAAATTGCAAAAGTTGTTGTAATTTTTACCCAGGCTTCTAAAGAGGGACCTATTCTGTAATAGAGAATATCTGTGGTCAGGGAGAGGGGAAATATGGTGATCTTAGGACTTTTTCTGCAAAAAAACAGCAAAAGGTCAATTTGATTATTCTCAGAATGCGAACTCCCAATTAATAATCTGAAATCAAGGAAACTGGAAACATTTTATGTCTTTTGAATAGTGTTTTGCATTCAACATACAGCAACACATCTTCCTCCAATTAAGAAGTTTTCATTGACAGCTGATTGTTCATATTGATTAAATACATCAAAAAAATCAAAGCAAAAATTTATGGGTAAAATTCAATGCACCCTAGCAAAATCATCATTTTCATAAACTGTGGTGTATTGGGGTGTTTTTTTTCTTTTAAAGAATAATATGCAATGTTCCCCTGTGTGTAATAAACACAATGAGCTCAGTTTGAGTTATTTAGCACTGTCAATAAAGAACAGGCTTGGGGAAAGTGAAAATATGTGCAAAAGAGACCAATTTGTGTCAATTGCATGCTACGACTCTTTTATGTTCATTAATGAAAGAAAGTGTAGTAAGATTTCTATCAATACATTATTAATAGCCATTGAGAATCTGTGTATACTCATGGATAATCTAAAAGTGCTCTTTATTTAAATAAATTGACTTAGAATTTTTAAAAATTCAGACTGCGTCTTTTCTGTTAAGTCCAGTTGGTAAGGCTTGCTACTCAACAGTGTTTTCCATTATGTCAGATGTTTTTGAATGAAAGAAGTAAAACTCATAAATAAATTCAGTTTCTTTGTTTACATAGATTAATAAGTGGCTTGACATCCATAAATCTTCTGTTCTGGAGGACAATCAGAAAGGTAAGTGTTTCTCTTATGAGTTAAGGAAATCAGTGGTTACATGACTCGGTTCTTTGTATAGGAAAACAATTGAAGGAGGCTCCTTTTAGACATCGGTAATGGAAAAAAAATGCTAGAGTATCACATTACTTTTTACTTTTTTTTTTAAAGATTGGCCTTGAGCTAACATCTGTTGCCAATCTTCCTCTTTTTTTTTTCTTCTCCCCAAAGCTCCCCCAGTACATTCTTGCGTATTCTAGTTGTAGGTCCTTCTAGTTCTGCTACAGCATGGCTTGATGAGTGGTACTAGGTCTGCGTCTAGGATTCGAACCAGTGAAACCTTGGACCACCAAAGCAGAGTACGTGAACTTAACCACTTGGCCCTGGGGCCGGCCCCCACATTACTTTTTAAAGAGGAATCTAACAAACTATCTGCTAACAGGAATGAATATGTTATCTTGTGATTGATAACAAAATCATTGTTATATATTCAACTAATGTTCACATGACTTAGAAATAGTCTGTCTTTTCTTAAATGAAATATTTTCTCAAAGTTATTTAAAAATTTAACCTTAAATGGGTTATTTCAGTTTGGATGTGAACAGATAGGAAAGACTTTCACTCTGGTGGTAATACTAAGTAAAATCAAGATAAGATAAGAAGGGCACTTACCTATGAGATAATTGAGGAGTAGTAGACAAAAGGAAACCTAAAGGAATTGACTTCTAAAGAGAGAAGGCCATCCTGGGTGAGTAGTGAGCTGCAGCAGATGAGCAGTGAAGCAGAGGGGATGCTGGTTCTGAGTGCAGACAGGCTGAGGAGAGGGCCTGCTGGAGACTTTGCTGGTTGAAGAGAGGCTAGCTGGATTGTTGGTGATAGTTGAGGCAAGCAAGATGGATTGAAACCTGGATTACCACAAACAAAAATATTGCGTGGCCTGAAAATGCTCCCTGCTCCCTTCTAAGTTTTGCTTTAGCAGTGCAGTGAAGGTAAGGCCAAGAAGCAGAAAGAAGTTGTGCAGTCTTGCACATTCTTACAGGGTCTGGAGCTGATGACCGTCCTATGTTAAGTCTAAAGATGGAACCTCAGCCCACCTCTTCTTGGCTCAAATGCAGACAAGACTAAAGAGATTAGCCCCTCTCCCCCACACAACTGTGCACTGGAGGTGGGGATTTGACTAAAAAGAGATGAGTTTAATTTTATTAAATCTGAAATCCAGTTCCAGATTGTATTAGTCAACTCGGGGTACTATAAGAAGATACTACAGACTAGGGGGCTTAAACAACTGAAATTTATTTGCTCACACTTCTGGAAGCTGGGCAGTTCAAAATCAAAGTGCCAGCAGGGATGATGTCTGGTGAGGGCTTTCCCCTTGGGTTGTAGACAACCACCTTCTCTAAAATGGGAGCATACTCAGAAACGGGAATGAAAATCATTTCAACTGTGCCTTGTGGGACAATGTCAAGGGGTCTAATATATGTATAGTTGGAGTTCTGGAAGGAGAGGAGAAAGAGAATGGGGAAGAAAAAAATGCTTGAAGCAATAATGGCCTATCATTTCCCCAATTTAATGAAAACATCAATCCACAAATCCAAGATATTCAGCAAGCCCCAAGCAGGATAAATATAAAGTAAACCACAAGTAGGCATCTCATATTGAAACTGCTGATAACCAAAGGAAGATCCTCTAGGCCTCTGGAGAAAAAGAGAGACATTGTAAACAGGAGAGCAACAAGGATGATGGGTAACTTCTCCTAAGAAACAATGTAAGTCAGAAGACAATGAAGTGATACCCTCAAAGCGCTAAAGGACCAGAACAAAACAACTCAATCAACCTGTAAGTCTATATCAGGCTAAAAGTCCTTCAAAACGTGGAGATGAAATAAAGGCATTTTGAGATAAACATAGCCAGGAGAATTTGTCACCAGAAGAACTGCACTGCAAGAAATGCTAATAGAAGTTTGTCAGGCTGAAGAGAAATGACATCAATTGGCTCGAACAGCACCAAAAATAGTAAGCCTGTGAGTAAATATAAATGACTATCTTCTTCAATTTATTTAAAAGATAATTGACTATTTAAAGCCAAACATTGTTTTATTGAAAGGGTTCTAATATCTGTTAGTGTTAAAATATATAACATCAATAACTCAAAAGAATGCAAAAGGTAAATGAAATTATACTGTTGTAAACTTTTCACATTATACGTGAAATAGGGTAATATTAATTCCAAGATCTTAATCTCTCCTAACACTTTGCAACTGAGACTAGGGACGGAAAACCGAGGCCTGCGCCTTCACATTGGTAGCGGTGCATTCCTCCCATAAGACCCGGACAAAGGGGATTTTGAAGGGCAGCTGATTTTAGAACCAAGGCTTCTGGCTTAGACAGATCTGAGTTTGATTCCTGATTTCCCACTTTTTCTAATTAGTGTGAATTTTCTCAGGTTATTTCATCTCTCTGAGCATGTAACTTTATAAAGGGGGTGTAATCATGCCTACCTCATTCTTCCTATGAGATTCCTATGGGATTCCTCCCAACTGAAAATATAAAGTACTTACAACTGTGTCAGCGCAAAGTAGCATTCAAAATGGTGTTAGAAGTATGATTCTGTCCTTTGGCGCATCTCCAAGGTGGTATTTTCCGAAGGTACATGCAAGGTAAGGTCGCATAATGAGGTGGGTGTCCACACTTTCCTGCTGAGGAGGGAATGTTCTGGACCTGAGTTTCAGGATTACATTTATGGCCTTAGGTGAGTATCCTTCATCAATCCTCAGCTTCTCATGGAATCTCAGGGAGAGAATCTGTGCAGCATTTGTTGGGACCAATCTTTAAGCCCTCTGAAGTTAAACTGCACCTCAATTGATGGACATTTCTTTCTGATGGCTGCATCATCTGGTTATGATCCTTGAACAAGTACGAGAATTGACAATAGGCTTTACCATATGGCTTAACTTGGAAAAAAATAATTCTTTATCTCTTTTGTTAAAAATGGCTATGGAAATGAGTATACTTGCTACATTTCTGGGATAGATATCCTCAAAACCTGGGCAGCAGTGATGTGGGTAAATAATTTAGTGGTATAATAACTTCTTTCGTATCAAAGAATCTGAAGTGATTTTCCAAGGCTATTCAATGTGGTTTATCCACATCAAAGTGACTAAAGAAATAAAGTGTTGTAACAATGGGTCAATACAGCAAATCTCTTCTTTTTGTTATACCTTTCAGAGGAAAAGAAGTTCTGGATTAAGCATAAACAAGTGAATTGGATCATGCGTTCTTCAGGAAATCACTTTCCATCCTTTCCTTTAAATAAAAGCAAATTTTAGCCAATCAAAGGAATTTTTCAGGTGGAAAGATTCTATTTATGAAATACAGTCTAAGGTAATAGCCCATTCTTGTGCTATTTAGAGGGTGATTAAAAACACTTAAAATATAGTTATATTTTGGTTTTATAGGTTGAAATATTATATGTGTTGATCTGTAATTTCCTTTTCTTTGTCATCTTGTTGAATGAGCAGAGTTCCCTCTCAACCCAGACTTATTAAAAATAATAATTACTGAGCACCTAGCGTATGACAAATACTAGAGACAAAAATGGATGAGACCTTATTCTTTTCCTGAAGGAGCTTACTGAGAAGGGCAAGGAGACTTACGAGCAACTGAAGAGCTGCAAGAGACTAAACGCAAAGAAGGAAGACAGTTGGGGTTTCTGAGGGTGGTGGTGTGTAAGTTAATCTTAAAGAGTAACTAAGACAAAGGCCATGGGAACATTATTTCAAGAAGGAATGGCAGCCATAAAGCCTAAGAGGAATATGAGAACTTAGTGAGTTTGGGGAATAAAAGATCGTAGTTTACTCTGGTTAGAATCAGGGAGAGATTTCGCTCAAAGGCAGCCTGATAATGGACAACTCTAAATGATAAGCTTCGTATTTATTTCTTATCTCCCATGCAACTTGGAGCCGGCAGCCATGTCACATGATCAGATTTGTCTTTCGGAACGACTCATACAGCAGTGTGGCAGACCGCTGGGAGGATTGTCAAAGGATTTAAATAAGACTTAAAACTATAAAGCCCTGTAGAGATACTGGTTGTAGATATTATTGTCAATGTTTTAGGGAGTGAGAGAGACCAGAAATAGGGAACTTCTTTGATTCCTCTCCCTGGCAGGGACTGGGGCTCACTTGTAGACCCCACAAGACTGGAACGGAGACCACACAGGGCCTGCTGCCCAGAGTGCAGCTCATGGTGGTAGAGGAAAATTATCAGGTCATATCCAAGGGCTGTTCCTGAGGTGACTTTGTATAACATGTGGTAGATGGCTGGCTGAACCAGAAGCACGCTAGACGTAAGCCAGGACTTGAGACTTAGGACCAACACATGCCAGTGAATAATTCAGAGAAAATAATTCAGGAAATAGCATCCAGGTGCTGGCCCCATGGCCAAGCAGTGAAGCTCGCCCGCTCTGCTTCGGCAGCCCAGAGTTTCGCCAGTTTAGATCCTGGGTGCAGACCTGGCGCTGCTGATCAGGCCATGCTGAGGCGGTGTCCCACATAGCACAACTAGAAGGACCTGCAACTAGAATCTACAACTATGTACTGGGGGGCCTTGGAGGAGAAGAAGGAGGAAAAAAGAAAGAGAGAAGATTGGCAACAGGTGTTAACTCAAGTGCCAGTCTTTATTTAAAAAAAGAAAAAGAAATAGCACCTAAACTGGCAGAAATGAGAAGAGGTGTGGACAAATTCCAGAGGGGAGACTCTGACAGCAGGATTGTTGTTATTACTTTTTTTTATGCCCGGATATATTTCTGGAGTATTTCTTTAAATTGGCTAGGTCCAAATAGGAGGGCCAGGTGAGAGACGATGAAGTCGTGAGCCACTAGAAGTACCATGGAGGATATGGAGAAGTAATTCCAGTGATATTAAGGACACTCGATGGCTGATTAGATGAGAGTGAGGAGTTAACATACCTAGGTTTTTTGGACCTGAACAACTTGGACAAACAGAAGGAAGACTAGAATTAGGAACCGGGTGATACCTCCAGCTTCGGAGATGCCAGCTATCTGGAAGAAACCGTCTAGGTAAGAGTTAGACATATGGAATTGGATCTCAGGGGAAAGTTTAATGCTAAGTTTATAGATGAGAAAAGAATGTTGCATACTCTGTGACTGCAGTATTTAGTATCTTTCTCTGTATCAATCATGCACTAAGCTCCCCAGCTGTGCTAAGGGCTATACTCTAATAGATCCATTTGCGGGGCTGAAGAAGAAGGGAACATGGGCTGGACGGAATATGAGGGGAACAGCTTAAGCAATCACCTGCAGGCGTGTACATAATTCCAGATTGAAGAGGGTATTTTGATAGAAACAAACGTGTGAAGTTCAGGTGAAGCTGGACTCTTGCAGTCCTTCTTACTGTGGTAAGGGAATTGGAGAAATTGTCTTAATAATCTCCTGTCTTTGGAGAAGCTTCTGCCTGTATGTGGTTCTTCCGACAGGTGCCAACCACTGACCAACAGTGGTTCCATCTAGCACCATACAGGAAAGGGCCAGTGCCCCCTCTGAGTACACAGACCACTATGGGATAGTCTCATTCAGACCAAAAAGATACTAAAATGCAACGGAGATGCAAGCGCTTGTTTAACTGGACTTTTCTAGAGCAATAGATGCAAATTGGAAATTAAGACTAACTTTTTTCTAGTGGGGAGAGCCCTCACTTTTGCTGGTCCTCAGTGGGTGTCCCATGTAGGATTCCAGATCTCCTTCTAACTTTTAGTTCCCTGTTCTTCCTCTTGCATCTCCTCAGCCCTTCTTCATATTTTGTCCTCACTCCCTTGCTGAGAAATGTCTCCACTTTTTATCAGAGAAAGACATCAAGGCATTATGTTTCCTTTGACATCTTGTGAATTTAAGTCCTCAGACATCAACTGAAATGTGAATGGGAGCTTCCTCTTGACTAGGTTCGGCAGGCTCTGAAGTGTGAAGTATTTGATTCTGTTGGCTCACCTGGGGAAGGTAACAGGGATTTCAAATCATATTTAGTCTCTCCACTGGGGAAATCTGAGGCTGGTTTCCTCTTGCTCTACTTAAAAGGAACAAATTTTATTTGGAGGAACATTCATGTTCTCCTGTGGACAATAAACTTGTTACAAATGAAGATGATATATTTCTTCTTAATGTGATTTTGACCACGCATGGAATTAATTGTCCCAAGGAGCACTGCACTCCTCTGAACCTGTTACAATAGGAGCGCATCTGAGGGCTCAGTTTATACCATCTCACTTATATCACCAAGAACTGACTAGAAGTGACTTGGAGACATCCATTACATTATTTGGCTGTGTCTTTTCTCCTCCCCTCTAGATAGAGCACTGGGAGAGTTGTGCCCCCAACACTTTTGAGTAGTAACCTTTCCTTTGTCAGGAGAGACCGGATGAGGGTACCGTCAGCACAGATCCTCTGTTCAAAAGCAGAACACAGCGCACTATAACAACAAGTCCCTGTCTTTCGTAAACGCCTTTTCTCACTTAATGTAATCAGAGGTTCTTGGAGGATTGACTGATTCCAAGGTAGAGAGAGTACTAGATTAATACAGAACATTTCATACTTCAGAAAGTAAGGACGTGTTCAGAAACTAATGGAGATATTCCAGAAGAACCCAAAAGCCAACTCCGAGATGCTCCTTCTGGCCAAACCTACACAATTTGAGCATCAAAATTAATGATAACAATGGATTGTAAACCATTGAAAAGAATCCATGAGGCCATTTTGAAAATAAATAAATATGTGTATAAATTAATGGACTAAGAAAATCTCTTCCTTAGTAGGAGTGTGTAGTCTTAGTAAAATACTAACAAATGTGGATAGATGATGGACATAAAAATGATCATTCTGAAACATAATAATTGATTCAGGTAAGATTCATTAATGATTAATTGATGCTGAAACTATTAGGTGACTTGTTTTTTTAAAGATTGGCCCTGAGCTAATGTCTCTTGAAAATCTTTTTTTCTTTTTACCTTCTCCCCAAGTCCCCCAGCACATAGTTATATATTCTAGTTGTAGGTGCCTCCAGTTCTGCTATGTGGGATGCTGCCTCAGCGTGGCCTGATGAGCAGTGCCATATCTGCACTCAGGATCTGAACTGTCTGAAACCTTGGGCCACCGAACTGGAGCATGTGAACTTAACCACTTGGCCATGGGGGCTGCCCCTAGGTGACTGTTTGACAAGGGACAGCATATTTGCATAGTCTCAATGTATCTCTTAAAAACTGCTATTGATTATAAGAAGAAAATAGTAACTTTAACATAGAGGAATCTGGTGGACACTACCCTAACTAAATGATCAAAGTTAATGTCACTGCTAATGGGACAGACCTATATTCTATACCTCCTGATACCATGCACTGAGAAGGAAACAGCATCACTTATGTAGTATAACTGTCAAAATGCAGATCCTGATATATCACTCTAATATAAGTTGAGTGATATTTTACAAAATAAAAGGCCAGTTCTCTTTTAAAAACATCAAGGTTATGACTGAAAGGGTGAGGAACTGTTCCAGATCAAAGGAAATTTAAGAGTGTTCATGGCTAAATGCAACATGTGATCCTGGACTGGATCATGGACTGGGAAAACTATCCATGAAGAGCCTTATGGGAAATCAGTGTCAATCAAATATGAACTGCATTTCCTGATTTCGATAACTGCACTGTGATTTTGTTAGAAACTATCCCTGTTCTTAGGAAATATATTTTGAAGTGTTGAGAGATAATGTTGCATGCTGTTTGCAACTTACTCTCCAATGTATGTTTGTATGTTTGTGTGTATGTCTGTGTATATGCAAATATAGAAAGAATAATTAAACAAATATGGACAAATGTTAAAAGTTGATTAATTAATTTGCTGAAGGGCATATGGGAATTCTTGATATTATTCTTGCAACTTTCCTATATGTTTTATTCTTATAACTTTCCTGTATGTTTGAAAATATATAAGTGAAAAAAGTTGCAAAATAAAGTTTTGGGAAATTTGGCATTCCTCTGAAGAGCTACAATCCAGTATTAATTTATACATAATTTGGGGAGCAGCATGAGGGCACACCCATGAGCTTGAGTATGTTGCTCACTAATGGTGTCACCTCTAATGGGTCAGTTCACTTCTCCTGAGCTCAGTGTCTTCTCTTAAAGTAATGGAGATAGGATTTTCTACCCCATTCACCACACAGAACTTTTGTGAGGCTAAATTTAAAAAGTACATATGAAAACTTATAGAGCATGGTAACAAGCTACAAAAATGTATTTTTATTATTCATTGTGATGACATGGATAAAATCTAGCAAGAACTTGTTTGCTTAGACCATTATGTCTTAGCTTCCTACAGCTATATACCTATATTTAAAGAAGCAATATCACCAAGGAAGAGTAAAACCTAGAAGAAAAAGCATATTTTTAAAATAGGAAAAATTTACCTTAATGCTGATCTCCTACACCCAACAATTTACCCATGATAGATGTCATTGAGGGTAAGGAGAAAGTGTTACTGGACGAGCTCGATCCTTAAATTTTAAGCTGACTTGAGATAATATGTTGTGTCTCTGTGGATTGGGAGGAGTGTGTGTGTGTGTGTGTGTGTGTGTGTGTGTAGGGGGTCAAGGCAGAATTGGTTATGAGGGAGTTGGATGGTCTACCCTTTGGACTAGGCAAGATGGAATGGCTATAGGAGAGTATAGTTTGGGAAGAAGGGACAACTGCCAGGGCTGGAGCTCTGAAGGGCACAAACATTTATAAATTCAAGTTCCAGAGAATTAGATCTGAACTCCTGACCAAGGATGGACAAATCTCTTTCTTAATTTTAGTGCTGTCTTTTTGAGAGAGAACTGAGTTTGCATCAGAGGGTTTAAAATGATTTGAGCTAGGAAACAAACAGTGTTATTTTCTTGGTTCTCATTTGTGCTGGATTGACCAGATGCTCTGTAATGATTTCAGAATGCAAACTTATCCATCACATTCCAAATGCTTCGGATATTGTAACACTTCTGTTTGGCACATGTGTAGTGGGGTGGGGGCAGTGGTATTGGGGACAAGTTCAGATTGGGCTAGATTATTATTAATAATATGCTTCTACCCTTCTAGAATAACTAGTGAAATAACAGGGATTTGAGACTATTATTCCAGTAACTAAGGAATAGTTTCCTGGTTGTCTGTTAGACACCTCAAAATACACATGTCAAACCTGATGCATCATTCTCTAGCCCAATCCCAAATTTCTCTAGTTAATGAATGGGTCATTCCAATGAATGGAACTAAGATCCACCAAGAGGTTTGCCAGCTCATGTAATCAAGAGATGACTATTTACAATGTCATGGTTTGAGGAGCTTGGAGAATAAGGAATACCCCTTATAACAACTTCAACCATAGGAGAAGCTACATATGAATTTGGAGCTGTCCTTTCTACTTTAGTCCTAATATCAAGACCGCATCATATCTTGAATGGAAAACTATAACAGTCTTATCCTGGACTCTTCCTTATCCTCTTTTCCTACTCAAGATCCTTAGGTATACCACCAGAATAATCTTCCTGAAGCTTACCTCTGACTCTCACATCACACTGGTCCAAAAAAGTATTGATGCCTTAGTTTCCAGAAAAAGCATCCAACTCTTTTGCCTTGAATTTAAGACCCTTCCCCAGCCCCACCCTGTGTCTGAGTCCAATCTTCCTCCCACTTTGCTTCTTCCTATTTTAATTTGTGAGCCTTTATTTTAAACAACCAAAGGTGACTATTCTTCAACCAGCCCTATTTATGCCTGTCTCTCTTTCTACCTTGAATGCTCTTCTTTTCTCACTGAGGCCACATCCAACCTATCTTTCAGGACCCTGGTCAACTTTAGATCTTCCAAAGCTTCCATGATTTTTAGTTTGTAAGCTAGAAGTGATTTTCCCTTACTGAATTGCTACAACACTCCTGGGGCCCTTTTTGAGTTACTGTTTCCTTCCTTGTGATGTATCTGTTTGTGCATGATTATTTTCCCTATTAGACTATAAGGTTGTTGAAGACAAGCATCATGTCCAACTTATCTTTGCCTTATCAAATTTTGTTTTCCATACAGTAGGAACTTCATAAATATTTGCTGAGTGAATATAAGAGAAAGCATTTTGGTGAAATTTATTACCATGAGTAACTTTAAGATTAGAGAGGGGTAAGTGTCTGAAAGGACCATCTGCTATGGATTAGGCAAAAGTGGCATTGTCTAGTATGGTACCCACTAGCCATACATTGCTATTTAATTTTAAATTAAGGTTAAATAAATTTTTAAATATTGCTCCCTCAGTCTTACTGGCACTTATGAAGGACTCAGTAGCCACATGTGCTGAGCGGCCAGCATATGAACATTTCTATCTCACAGAGAGTTCTATTAGACGGTATTGGTCTAGTCTATGATAATTTCAAGTTTCCAGATCTTACTTCCTGAGCAAACAGTCCTTGCTTTCATCTATCTCAATCTTTGCATTTGCTTTTCTTGACCAACTCTGTCTGGAATGCTGTTAGGTCATTTGCTCTGTTCAGATATCTAAGCTGGCACTCCTGGATAGGAAAAGTCTCCCACGGGTTGTTTGGCTCCACTAATTTTATCAAGTCATTTTATTAATTGAGGTATAATTTATATGTCATAAAATTCCTCCCATTTTGAGTGTAGAATTCAATAATTTTTGGTAAATTTACAGAGTTGTACTACCTTCACCACAATCTAATTTTAGAGCATTATTATCAACCTGGAAAGAGTTATTGTGCCTTTTTGTAGTCACTCTCTATTCATATCCTTGTTCCAGTCCAACACTACCTTATTTTCTATTTCTGTAGATGCATTTTCTGGACATTTCATAAAAATGGTGTTGTGCAATATGTTGTCTTTTGTGTATGGCTTCTTTAAATTAGCATACTTTTTTGAGCTTCATCCATGTTTCTAGCATGTATTAGTACTTCATTCCTTTTTGTTGTCAAATATTTACTGTATGGATATACCAGATTTTGTCTATCCCTTCACCTGTTTGAGGACATTTGGGTTGTTTCCCCTTTGTGGCCATTATTAATAATGTTATAATGACTATTTGAATAACAGGTTTTTGTGTGGACTTATGTTTTTAATTCTTGAGCATATACCAAAGAGTGGAACTGCTGGGTCACATGGTAAATATGTGATTAGCATTTTAAGAAACTGATAACCTGTTTTCCAAATTACCTGCTCCACTTTACATTTCCACTAGCAATATATGTTCTAATTTCTCCACATTCTCCTACATCCTTGTCAACACTTGTTATTGTCTGTCATTTTTATTTTAGTTGCTTAATAGAATGGCATCTCGTCTTAATTTGCATTCCTCTAATAACTAATGATATTGAGAATCTTTTACATGCTTATTGGCCATTTTTATATTCTTTGATAAAATGTCTACTCAAATATTTTGCCTATTTTAAATTTATGTCATTTTTCTTCTTAGTATTGAGTTGTTAGAGTTCTTTATATAGTCTGGTTAGAAGTCCCTTATCAGATATGTCATTTGCAAATATTTTCTCTGAGTCTGTGGTTTGTACTTTCACCTTCTTAATAGTGTAACATTTGGAATTTCAAAAGCTTTTGATTTTTATGTAGTCCAATTTATATCAAATTAATTTTTGTTCTTGGGATAGAAAATTATGTGGGTATAACATGAAAATATAAAAATTGACCTTTTCCCCCATTTTAAATGCATTTTACTTATGCAAATTAAATTGTTCACTAAAAGTGAAACTTACTTGCTTTTTTGGAACTATCAGTTTCATTAATTTTTGGGTACAGTGCAGAAATAACTTTGGGTATAGTACATCTTTAGAAGAAATCCCCCCCCGCCCCAATGCACACAGTGTAGATACATCCATCCTGACAGTATTTCTGTGTATGTTCTCTCTCTCTGAGCATTATCACTTCCTTTATAAGTCTCACATGTGGGGCAATATCACCACATGTCACTCTGTCCTCAAATTTACTGTTTTCTCCAGTTGTCCATTCAGTATTTGATACAGGAAGTAACCGTGTCTCACCATTTTTGTTTCTATCTAAAACACTTCATGTATTTTGCATTAATTACAAAGTAGCCTCAATTCCTCTGTGGGTTATGTGACCTGTGATTACCTTATACCAACATTTTCTCAGATTTTACAGTGGGCAAAATGATGTTACCTTAAAAGAACACTTTGGTTAAAAATTATTAATACATTATTGTCTAGCTACAACATCTGGGCACTGAAATGCATATTTTACATAGAAAAACCTTTCATTCAACTCAGTTAATTGTTAAGTAGGTGTTATTATCCCCATCTCACAAATAAAGAACCTAAAGCTTGGAAGTATTAAGTAACTTATTAGCTCTTCAACGTTAGCAAGAGGTTGTGCTGACTCTAAAATCTACACTCTTCAATGTCATTTGTCTTAATAAATTATTTGGGGACTTTGGGAAAAAAAGTGCTTATCTTATAATAGGTTAATTTGAATATATTGTTTAGTTCATATCCCAGTTTTTCTTCTGAATATAGGAATTAAAATCGCTTTTCCAAGGGTACTTGATCTTATCTGAAGAAATATGGAAAGCACTTTCCATAGCAATTAAAAAATGATACACTATGGTGCTTTGAGATTATCATTATATTGTAATTGCATAATTTTATAAAGTAATTAAATTGTATAATCTTGAAATGGTAGTCTTACTGTAGAATTCTTTATCCTTTGTGATTTTGTTGTAATGAGAGTGAAAAAATAGATGCTGAAAGCGTTAATAGACTTATTTTTAGAATCCCTAATAGATTAACAGTGATGGCCTCATCAATCTGTGTGAGTGTCCTTGCATTTATGGTTTTCACAGATGGGTGGTATTTATAACTGTCTTACCAAGCAATTCCAGCCAAATCTGCTTTCATGACATAAGTACAGGGAGTTATTCATGTCAAAAATGATGTAAGAAGTGGAGCATTATTTCAAATATATAAATTAAAATTTGTTTTTTCACATTGCTCATCATTTCATTCTTAATATTAAATGAAACAATTGTGACACAGATATTGAAGTATAAATAAGAAATATCTGCCCTTTAAAGCCTATTTATAGAACGAGGTAAGGATTTATCCTTTTAATCCAAAGTTTCCTCACAGAACGCTCTTCGAATGGTTTCCTTTTACTGAGTATAATGGGCCATTGGGTCTTCCTTTACTAGCTCTTTCTCTGGCCATCAGCACTAATGACTTATGGTACCTTCTCAATTCAAATAATGACCTAAAACTTTAACAGTGATCTATGGACAAACCCGGGAAAACGTTCCTGTCTCCTTGACAAGGCAAAACAGGAGGAACAAAGCGGACAAAATCCTCAAACCGAACCTGCTGGAGTTCTCCAAGCCCTTACGGCTCTGATATTGACAAATCAGCTCTGCCTGGGACATTATGCTTTCTTTTCAATATTTTGATTTTGTCCACTGAAAGCTGACTCTAAACACAGTTTCCTTATCTCAGATCTTCTATTTTTAACTACTGCTGTCAAAAACGAAAAATCTGTAATAGCATTGGCCATCAAAATTTTTGAAAACTGGAATAATCAAATAAAAATAAATTTAAAAAATAAAACCTCCTCAGCTTTGGAGTTTACCTCTCTTAACAAGTCCTGTTGTGTATTTACTCTAAATCCCTAGGCTGATTACACTCTTCTCTGTATAAAGGGTGGTATTTCATATTTGATCAGCTAGCTAGCAAAAATAGCCAGCTAATTTAATGGAATAAAAGTTTTTGGTCTGATGAACATAAGCCACTATGCTTTAGAATGTAATAGGGCAAACACAATTGTCTTCCTAAGACACTACCTTGATTATAATTTCTCCCCATTTCCACATCCGCTGTGAGAGTCATTAGTGACATTCCCCTAGTATTTCCAGCTCTCCTCCACTCCAGACAGGATTGCTCTTCTTAGCCTCTTGTGGTTGGATGGGACCCTTTAATTATTTCTGGCCAATGAGATGAGAGCAAGAATAATGTGTGACCTTTCTGGGCTGAAATTTTACTTGCCAGTATAAGACCCTCATGAGCTCTCTGTGTCTTTTAGCATGATGTCCAGCAATGTTTGAGATGGTGCCTACTTCCCAGACTAGAACCTTGATGGACATGTAGCATGAGCATGAAATGAGCCTTTGTTGTTATAAGTTACTAAGATTTGAGGCCTTTTTGTTACTGTGGCATAACCAAGCCTATTCTGAATGTCATGTTTCCCTACTCCCCACCATTTACTGAAAGACGTTCAGTGGCTGCAGGAGGAAGTATGCACTCTTTGGAATTCAAGTCTTTCTTAAATATGCGTTCGTTCTACTCTTCCTTTTCTTAGGATGATTCATACACTTTGATTTCCAAAAGAAATGAACTCTATGTCCTGCCTGTTAGTTTCTAAAACTGAGTCTTCTCTGAGGGCCTCACTGCTTTTCAACCCTGTATTCATTTTCCCCTTTTGAATTCACCTAAGTATCTTGCCATTGTCTATGGCTCCTTCTTATTCTACTTTTTACTTTATTTATCTATGAACCTGTCATTCTCTTTACAGATAATTAATAAATTAGTTTGAGGTCAGGTCCTGTGACTTAGTTATATCTCTATCTCTTGCAGAAATTAATTCTGTTCCTAGCTCATAGAAAGTAGTCAAAGAATATTCATTGTACTGAATTTTTTCTGCTTAAAGATATAACAATAAAAGCAGTAGGTTTTTATTTTTATTCTTTTGGATTCTACCTTTCCTCAATCATAAGTGACTCATAAGAAAGTAATTATAAACTGATGGAAAGGAGTAGAGAACATCTATGAATTGATTCTTCTCCTAGCTTTTTCTTCCGGATTCAGCTCTCTCTCTCTATATATCATCTAATCTTATTATCTTATTCACCTATCTGCAACTTTATAAAAGTGGTATATTTACAGGGTCAAACATATATTAGGACGTAAAAGAAACAGTCTTCTGCCACATTTTGACCCACTCCCAAGTGTACTTTCCAGAAATAAAACTTTAAAGTATTTCTGTCTTCTGGACTTTCTGCAATATTTTAAAGCAATATGTATACGTACATATGAATTGATATATTAACTTTGGACATTAACTATATTAACTTTCCGACAAGGATTTTATTCATCGCAGCAGTATGAGACCCCTCATTCCTATATATTTATATCAATGTCTTTAGTTTTTCTACTGTTTAATTTTGTATTTTGATATTTTAAAAATTCTGTTTCTTGTTTCATCACTTGTTGGTAACATCTCTTGAATGCTCACTTGGTGAAAAGAAGGTATCATCTCTTCTGCCCATTTCTTTTATCTTCTCCATTACTTTTAAATTTTTAACCTTTGCACTCTTAAGTGTAACCTTAATTAAGTCTTCTGTGCTTTGTCCAGAGGTCATTCTAAAAGTTTAAAATCAATAAAGTGCATTTATTTTATTGACTAAGTAAAAGTGTTCACTGCAGAGCCTGAGTCTTATGACTTAATGTATTTCTTATATAACTGCTTGGTTTTTTTTTTTTTCCCCCGCTCCCTGTTGTTTCCAATTGCCTTAGAAAAGAAAGTCTAGTATTTTCTGCCTTTATGACAATATTGCATTTTCCAAACATCTCAGTGATACTCTCTAGTCTAGGAACTCCCCCCTGGGCAGGAGTTCTCCTGTCTGATTACTCCATTCAAGACTGTATTGACTGCTTTTTAGGCCTGACTCCTCTTTCCCTGCTCTCCTTGGTCAGATCCTGAGTCTCATTCTTTCTCTCTCTTGGTTTATCCTCTCCTTTTACTGGAGCGTGTATTTAAGTAACTTCCTAATGAAGAAGTTGTGAGAGGAAAATTTTCTGAACCCTTTCATATCTAAAAGTGTCTTTATTTTGAGCTCACCATGGATTCATACATTGTCTGGGATAAAATTCTAGATTGAAAGTTATTTTCCTTTAAGGATGTGAAAGGAATTGCTGATGATGAATCAGATGCCAGTGACATGATTCTTTTTCTTGTGCAAGTTATTTGTTTTTCTTTCCACGCACCACCATACCCTCCCCAACACACATGCAGTTTTAGAATTTTCTCTTTATTCTTGTTGTTTTGAAATATTACAAGCATATCTGGGTATAAATTTTATTTTTAACATCTTGCTCATTACTTGGTGGGCCACTTTAATTTGTTTCCTTTATTTCTGCAAATTCTATTCTATTAATATTTATTAATTTCCTTTTATCCATTTTCTCTGTTCTTTATTTCTCAAATATTTGTGCTGTTGATTTAAACTTCTTCGTCTTTGATGTTTTTCACTTACAATTTGGTCCCTTTGTTCTTCGTTTGAGATTTCTTGGCTTTATACCTATGTGCTTCTATGGAATAATTTTTACTTGGCAAACACTTTATTTTTTAAATTAGAAAAATTTTCTTTTTCTTTCGTTGATATTTTATTACAGCAATTTGTCATTACTTTCTTGTTTTATGGGTATAGTGATGTTTGAAATTTATGTGTTGCCATGCTCTATGATGCCATGTAGGTCCCCCTCCAGTGTGGAAGCAGTCATTCTTCCACTCCCTGCAGTCACAGTGTTGCTTGCTGAGTCCCTCCCTGGAAATTATACAGTCCCCCTCTGCGGGGTGGCCTGAATCCAACAACTTATCAGTGGAGGTGGGGGTAGGGTAGGATTCGGATGTATAAAGAGCTGGCCTTTTGCTTCAAATCTATAAATATGCGAAAGGCCATCACGTCTCCAGAGCATCACCTGGGACAGCCTGAGATGTCTGTTGCAATTGAGTCACATGTCAACTCCTCCTTCTGCCCAATCCTGCTTCCCACACTCCCTTACTCCCGTAATTTGGGAGCGTGCAAATCTCTCTCTTAGAGTTTGTTTCCCATGAAGCCTGGCCCAAGATATTACGTGACGATACTAATTTGAAGGTTTTTTTTTTTATTTCATCTGTTTTCTGAATTATATCTATTTCCTTCAGAGTCATTTTTCTACTTTGTGTGTATGTGTTCTATTTAAACTCTGGAGCACTTTTATACATACCATACTTCTCCCTAGATGGCTTGTTTGTTATTTTTACCCCCCAAGGAAGAATTTTTTTTCTTGCTTTGGGGTAAACATCTGGCTGTTTTTCATCTCTGCTTAGGGAGTCTGGGAAGGTGGGTGGGAGTGGGAGTCAACTCCTTAGAACTTCAATTCACCACTCTTTTCAGCCCTTTTTCCTCCCCTGCTCTCTGTTTTCAAGTCTTCCCCAGGGTTCTCCTCATAAGACACCTGTTCTTTGCTGACATCGTCTGTGAGGGTCTCTAGGCCATGGCTTGTGCTGCTCTGGTTTGTTAGCCAATATGCCTAACGTGCTTTCTGTGTTCCAGAAATGTATTGAAATTCCTCCTTTGTGGATGGCCCCCGTTCTTTTAGCTGTAGTGTTGAGCCACGTCTTTTCATTCCTTTACGTTCTGTTAATGTAATCCTAAGAAGAGCGGTATACTCTGTACTCTCTCTTGAACCCAGAGTCTTCTGACTTTGGTTTGACTTTTAGAACAGTCATGCTACTGGCTGTCCTTCAGGGAGCTGAATTTCAATTCTCTAGGATGGTGTAAAGACCACAAACTTTCCCAAATTCCATCGTGGTTATTTGGGGAAGTTACCAGATATAAACAAATGTATTTGATATCATCTATATGGGAACTTGGAGTCAGGTGAATTATAGCTATTTAACTGTGTTTCTGATAATTGTGTAGCCAAATAATGACTAAATGTCTCCTCTCTGTCAGAACCTGAGTAAGGTGCTGTGGATAACTGAAAAAAGTGTGGTCTGAACTCATAGTCTAGTGGAGGAGGCAAAAATAAAAGATAATCTCACCATAAAATAACAAATGCTCGGGGGCTGGCCCCATGGCCAAGTGGTTAAGTTCACGCGCTCTGCCCTGGCAGCCCAGGGTTTCGCCAGTTTGGATCCTGGGCGCAGACACGGCACCGCTCATCAGGCCATGCTGAGGTGGCGTCCCACATGCCACAACTAGAAGGACCCACAGCTAAAAAAATACACAACTATGTACCAGGGGCCTTTGAGAGAAAAAGGAAAAATAAAAACATCTTAAAAAAATAAAATAACAAATGCTCACTAATAATATTAGTTTGTATAGCGCCAAAACTTATCAAGTGCTTATTATGTGATGGCTCTTCTACAAATGTTTTACATTTATTAACTGATTAATATTCACAACAAAATTATGATGTAGTCCTTATTCTCACCCCCATTTTATGGAAAAAGACAAGGAGGCATTTGGCCCCAAGCTCACAGCTGGTAAGTGGTCAAGCCAGGATTCAAATTCAGCCTGTGTGGCCCAGACTCTGATGAGCTTTCAACTGCTTGAGTGCACTGTTCCTCAAGAGAGAGGAGGGAGAAAGAAGCAGAGCACAGAAGTCGGATGCCTAACAGAGCTGGAGGTGACATCCTGAACAGTTTTTTTGTCTTGTTTTTATGGAGAAAGCGGCATTAGCGGAATTGTGGGTCCTTTATTGCCAACGTTTTGGAAACAACATTCTCATGGTAGAGTCAAAGTCCTCAAGCTATGGTCATTTAAGCAAATGCTTGATGGTCACACCAGTGAAAGCTGATGTGGCTATGTCTGAAAAAAATTCAAAAGACTTTCCTTAATTCTTCTAAAGAATTTTCATAATTACACATTGAATAATCTCACAACTATATTCAGATATCTTGTTAGTTTCTTCTTTTGCAACTTGCCTTTTTAAAAACTGAGTTATAAAGATATACTAAAGGATACAATGTTGCACGTACTAGTTTGTGAAAAATTAAATAGTCAGAAAATACCAAGTACTGGTAAAGATCTAGAAATTGATGTGTGAATTCATGTACACTGCTGCTGGGAGTGCATATTAAAAGTACTTTGAAAAATCATTTGACATTTTCTAGTAATTAGAATATTTTCATTTCTTACAACCAAGATATCATATACCTAGGAATACACCTTGAGGAAACTCTTGGATATGAACTCATAAAACACACAGAAGAATATTCATAGGAGCACTGCTTGTTAAGGGAAAATCCTGGAAATGATGCAAACGTCCATCACATGTAGAATGGAAGTCAATCGTGGCACATTCGAAAATGAGATGAGAAACAGAAGTACAAATGAAGGAACCAAAGTTGTGTGCATCAGGATAATTGAACTTCAAAACCAAAATGTTGAATGAAAAAAGCAAGTACAAAAGGATATTTTTGCTCTATGATTATGTTTTTGTAGAGTTAAAAACTGACAGCACTAAATAACATGGTTGTGTTACATACGCATGTGGTCAAACTATAAAGAAAAACAAGAGAATGATGAATACAAAATTCAGAATAGAAATTACCTCTAGAGGGGAGATGGGGGGTGGGATCAGGAGGAGACACTCTAGAGTGTCAAAGATACTAACATTCTATTCCTTAGACTGGATGCTGGTGGCTGCACGCGTATTCCTTTTATTATTATCCTTTAAAATATCTATATACATTTTATATAGTCCTTTGTATGTGTGATAATATTTCATAACAATTTTTTAAAGAAATAATAAAATGTTTAAAAAATTGGCTTTAGAAGAACAATAACTGAGATTTATGTAAGAAATTAATATAGCCTTAATTAATATAATATTACTTAAAGTAATAGTAGCAAGATTCCCAAAATTATTTTGAGACATGAAGTGCAAACAGGCTCTGCGCTTAAAAACGTAAGGAATGAAAAACTACAAAGCTGGTTAAATTTTCTCATTTCTAAAACACATCTTAAACAATAAGGTCATGTGGATATCCATGAAATAAAAATCCTTACCCTTCTTTGTTTTATTCTTTAGAATGGATGCTTAAAGAACAAATAGGAGTTAGTCAGGCAAAGAAAAGTGGGATGTGCATCCCAGAGGAAGAAAGTAGCATGGAGAGAGTTCTTTTCCAAGAGGAATCATGGTCCCAATTATCTAATATGCTTTCCATGGCTGCTTTAACCTACGACAGACCAACTTATAAAGTCAGTTTGCTAAATGCCTGGAGGTTTTAAACAATGATAAGTGCCAAATGCATTTTTAACACAGGCTGTTCATTTGTTCATTAATTCACTCATTCATTTACCAAATATTTATGGAGTGTCTACTATGTGCTGGTCCTTATGCTGGGGAAATGCTAATGACCAAGATAGACATGGTCCATGCCTTCATAGAACTTACAGTTTAGAAGAGAACAGTAGAGAAGAAAAGCCAGAGTATCTGTCCTTAACTCCTGATGTCTTGAAACAGGAGCTCTTTGCTTAGAGCTGTTTTGACATTGACTATTTTTCCAGCAGTCAAAATTGGCTTCAGAGATATTAACTCAATGAGAATGTTTAAAAATAGATTAGTTATAATGGGAATAGGATGAGCTGTATGGTAGTCTTTTGGTCTGAAGGATCTTTTCAGAAGAATGAATTCATTAAACAATTATTTATAACATTTACCAGGGTCTTTTATGTGTGAGTTATTGAAAAGAATAGGAAAATAAATCTGTCATAGACCCTGCTCTTAGATGGGTGATAGGCATCGAAGTCTTCAAACTCACCCTCATTTCTTCTTCCCAGAATCTCACAGTAAAGCTCACTGACCTCTCCTTCGGATACTCAGCTCTGACCTAGTTCTCAGAACCATTTCGATGGGAAAAATGATTTTTCCTTCCTTCCTCTGGTACCATGCTCTTCTACGATGCTTACTACTAAGAAACCTTTTTCAGCTTAGTGTGCAGTGATGTTCATTCTCTTCTCTGCATTATTCAAAGTTTCCAAAAAGAATTGAATATACATCATTAGTGGAATATACATACTATGTCTCTCGTTTCTTTTCTCTAACCCTTGAAACTATCCAGGATAGGTATGACCATGCTCGTGTTACAGATGAGGATAAGGAGACTCAGAGATGGACTAGTTTTCCCCATGACTTATCAGCCCATCAGTGGTAGAGGAAGAATTTGAACCTAAAACCCAATTTTGTCTCTCTTAAAAAAATTAATTTTTTTTTTTGAATTCCTGTTTTTCCTTGGTGTTTTTCTGCTTTCTCTTTTTCTGATTTCTGAGTCTGAGCTATTACAATACCGAGTTGGCTTGTCTACACTGCTGATGGATCTAAAGTTCTCCTTTAAGTTTTAGCGATGGAGGCAGCCATCAGAGTGAAGTTTTACTTCATTTCCACATGAAAAATTCCTATGAACCAGTAAAACTAAGTTTCACTTCATTTTCACCTCGTAACATTCCAGACAAATAAATGCATGAAGCCAAACAAGGGGAGAGAGTATCAGAAAGTTTTGTAGATAGGTCACCCTAACAAAGTGAAAGAAGTAACAAGATGCATGGGAGCTTAGCACTTTGCTGGACTGAGTTCCATGGCATTGCCACACAATCTAGGCTTTCATTTCAGTGTCGTAGAATAAGCAATCACTGAAAGAAGTAGTGGTATTCATTCTCTCATTCATTCATGCATTCTACAAATATTTGTTGAATGACTACCAGGTGCCCAAGATTATTCTGGGCACAGAGGATGTAACAGTAAATCTCAAGGACAAATTACATATCTTTAAGGTACTAACAGCCTAGTGGTGGAAGACAAATAAGTGGAGAAATAAATAAATAATGTAATTTTAGGTAATGATAAAAGCCATGAAGAAATAAAGTTGATGAAGGACATGAATTACTGGGAGAGGGGGGCGTCGTGGGCAGCTTCTCTTATGATTCCTTAATAATCTGCTTCAAGACCTTATAGTCAAGGTATTCAAGACTCTGTGTAATAATCTCCTCTTAAGTGTAGGTCGTCCTAGCAACTTGCTTCTCATCAATGGAAATTGGTAAAGGTGATGGCAATCACTTTCATGATTAGATTTAAAGAAATTGTAACCTCTGTCTGGCTAGCAATCTTTCTTTTGCTTTCATGAAGTAAGCTGCCATGTTGGAGGAGTCCACAGGACAAGGAACTGAGGGCAACCTATGACTAATAGCCAGTGAGGAAATGAGACCCTCAGCCTAACTATCGTCAAGGAACAAATTCTGCCAACAGTCTGAGCGAGACTGGAAGCAGATCCTTTCTGAGTTGAACTTTTGGATGAGACCCCAGCCTGACCAACAGCTTGATGATGAGAAGCCCTGAAGGAGAGATCTCAGCTAAGGCAGCCCAGATCCCTGACCCATAGAAACTGTGAGATAATAAATGTGTGTTGTCTTAACTGCTAAGTCTGTGGTAATATTGTCACACTCGTAACGTTATTGTTGTTTATTTATATGCTTAAAACTTATAGAAGTCTCTTTAAAGTTGATTACACAGTGCATGCCTTATTTGCCATTCATCTTGTACTGGCGTATAACTGGGTTTGCAGCCTCTTTGTGATAATCATTGAGTTTTACCTTTTGAATTGGTACTGGATCCTTTTTTTAAAAAAAATTAGTTATCTAATTCATTTGTACGAAATTATGCCAGTTGCTAAGAGAACCAGCTTTAACGAGGCCTTTTTCAATTTCCACATTTATTAGCTTCTCTTTCAGAGTTACAGGCTTATTCATGGATTATTACCATTAATAATGTTTAAACACTCTTGATGTAATACCTGGTCATATACCATTTTTCTTTAAGGCATTTAGGATTTATTGGGGTTCTTGCTTTATGGAAAATTCCATGCTTACAGAAATAGTAACAGTGCTCATGTATCAAAAAATCATACAGAGTCTATTCTATTAGAGCCCCACAGGGGCCTTTATGAGGGGCTATGAGAACAGCCTGTGGCTGACAGCTAATGGTTGGATTGTTGATATTGCCCTGTAAACATCTTTGGTACCATTTCCTAGAATGATTTCAACATAACATGCTACCTGAGAGCTTCCAGGCTCAGCTCCTAGCAGAAAATCTTCAGTGGGAACAGCTGGGCCTGCATCTGCTCCATCACTTAAGCAGGGTCCCTCTGAAAGTTGGAGGATGAGAAAAACCCTTCCAGGAGGATGAGAAGAGGGGTGAATAACAACAACAAGACCATACACACCCTGGGAGGGAGAAAGGAGGAAGAGACAGGCCAGCCAAAGCGTCAGTTCAGCCAAAATCTCTCCCTTTTATTGCTGCTCAATTCTCTCCTTGGGGACCATCAGAAACTAGAATACAGAGCTGGTGCTTTCTTTTTCTGCACGTCCCATCTCTACAGGGATTCTCTGTCAAAAAGCATTGGTCTCTTTTCCTAACATGGCTACACATTTCCCCTTTATAGATTGCCTAAAGCCAGAGTAACAACCCCAGCCATTCCCATTTGAATAAGAAAAGGCTTATTTTATTTAAATAAATAATATACCTGTTAAAACAGGATTATTGTGTATGTTACTTGAAGGCAAGATTTTAGCTGCTATCTCCTGACATCCCTTGGGTTTCACTTTGGTCGCAGCTGTGTTGCTAACCTGGGTCAAGCATCTGACCCTCAGAGAGCAGCTATGGAAGGACAGACAAGACTGGCACTCTCTTAATGGGATCACGTATGGCCCATAGTGTCCTGGTTCCCAGGTCTCCAACCAGCATGTGCCAGGATTATGTTTTCTGTAGAACGAGAACCTGTCAATCAAAATGTAGTCTGCATTATCATCCCTCCTCTAGTTGCTGGTAAGCAAAGATGAAGATTCAAAGCAAGTTGCTGCCCTGTCTTCAGGCAGAAAGAAAACTCCAAGATTGGCTGCTGCCTTTGGAACCTTGTTTGATATCATAGATGAATGGAACAAGGAAGATACCCAGAGGTTGAAATTGCATGTGTCATCTAAGAAGCTAAGGTTCATGAAGAAATTTATCACTATTGTTACATACAAGTATACAAACACTCTCTTTACGGTGCAAAGAAGACGGTGTCCCTTACATCTCAGATAGTCAGCAAATGGCAAATGTATGTTTGCATGGTGTGTCTATGGAAGTGTATGTGCATGTGTGTGATGAGGCTATGAAGTCATCCTGTGGACTGTCACTCTGAGGGTGTCAAAGACCACCTTATGGCAACATGTGACCTTGAAGGTTTAATTTTCAATAGAGACTGCCTCAGAAAGTAGGTCATTTCTCTTCCCTTAAACTCTCCTATGTGGTGCCCTCAACTTCTCTGTATAGCTAGATGGTAGGTAGATAGATGGTAGGTAGATAGATAGATAGATAGATAGATGATAGATAGACAATGATAGGTAGATAGATAATAGATAGATAGATAGATAGATAGATAGATAGACAGACATCATAGTGTTCCAGCAATCATGTCCAATTCAATAGTTTCTGAAAATATATGCTTTCCTCAAATCTTAGAAGTCTTATTTTTTTAAACACTAGACATCAAATGAGTGGAACTAGTGATGATTTAGAAGTTAAAATCCCTGGATGTGTGTGTGTGTGTGTGTGAGACAGGCTGACTCTTAACTTCATCTCTGACCAGCTATATGTCCTTGAGCTGGTCACAATTACTCTGAACCTCAATTTTTTTATCTGTTAAATAAATAGTGATAGTAACACCAGCCCTGTGACACTATACACATTTTCCTCATTTTCTTCATCTGTAAAATGAGAATAATAGAACCTTCTTAAAGGGATGTTGTAAGAAAGTGCCTGGCACATAGGAAACACTAAGCAAATATTAGCTATTATTATAACCTCACAGTATTAATCTTAAAATCATCTTAAATCATCCTAAAAATGATGCATCAGTAAGTCATATGCTATAAGTGTTTATATGATGTAAGCATGGCAGTAGTTGTGCATATTAATTATTTGTAGTGCTAAACAATTTAATGTCTTCTTGGTTAACTATTACTGAAGAAAAAATCAGATTCCCTACTCATATCACATACAAAAAGAAATTCATGATGGATCAAATATTAAAATATAAAAAAATAAAAACATGAAAGAACTGGAAGAAAATGCCAGTGAATATGTGTATCATATTGGACATAGAGAGCATCTTTACAAACATGACAAAACCAAAACTACAAAATAAAAATCCATCCAATTGTAATACATGAAAATTGAAAAAAATAAAAAGCATATTGTATATGACAGAGGATACCATAATAAAGGGAAAGGCTAATTTAAAACAAGGAAATTTTTCTAAAACAGATGAAAGGACAACATCTGTCATGTGTAAAATCTACCTACGTATCAATTAAGGAAAAGTAATACTCAGAAAATGGACAAAAGGTATAACACCAATTTTATATTAGTAAAAACACAAAGCTCAAAAAATATCAATAATGAGCAATGTACACTAAAAAGATAAGTAAATTTTTCCCTACCAAATTAGCAATGATTAAAAAGATTGGTAATACCAAGTTTTAATCAGAATATGGAAAAATGAGTATTGTCTACTCTGATAGTGTGAATATAAGTGATTATATCTTTCTAGAGGGCAATTTGGCAGTACATATTAAAATTAAAAATTTCCATGCTCTTTGATTTAGGAAATCCACTTTTAGGAAATTTATCTGGCCAAATTATTTGTACGAGTTGGCAAAAATGTTTGTATAGTAATAATGGTCATTGAGGCATTGGATTTTAGTAACAGAGAATTCAATCATTCCACGCACAATTTCTGCATTATGGTGTTGGTTACACAGGTCAGCCCTATTCGATGCCTGAAGAGACCAGACAAGGGTATAAAGAGGTCCCTCTTGAAAAGAATGTTCTCTCCTTGGGTCTGGGTGAAATAATGCAGCCTCTGGTTCCCCGGGTCCTGATGGGGATGTATGAGCCTTGGCATTCATTTGGGATGTTGGGGCCTTCTGAGCCCCAACCTGACCCTCTGAGCAACAGTTCTCAGAGCTGGCTTCTTATTTCAATCATGTGGGTAAATGAGCGATTCCTAGTCCTACCTAGGTGTTCTTACTTAATTGGCTTGTGGTTGAGCTCAGGCATTGATTTTTTTTTTTTTTTAAAGTTCCCAGCTGGTGGAATGATTCATCTCACAATATAGCTTAGGCCACACCTGGAGGCAGGAACCATCTATTGGGTGAGGAGGATCATTATTCCTTCCATCCTATTTCTGTGTATAAAGCAACCAGGGTCACCCTCACACTCCCCAAATCCTTTCACCTCCTCGAGGGGGTGACGTATCGCATTTATCCCTCAATATAGGCAGCCAAAATCGTAAGGCCGATCCAGCAGTGAATCCATGTTGGTGTGTGAACAGTTGTATGCAAACTTCACCAGGACAGAACATTGCAGAAGGAATTCAGACCATTAAATAGGAGGTTTCTGAGCAGGCAACATCATCATAGAGGAAAGAAGGTGATTTATTTTATGGAGTTGCTCTGTCAGCTTTTTTATCAGCATGAAAAGCAGTTAGAACAAATTGGCAAATTGGCAGAGGCAAATGGTGCAGGAAACCAGAACAGAAACACCAGGAGACTTTAGTTGTTGGTAAAAACATATAAAATATGTAGTACAATATATATTTCTCAATGGTTCTGTTAATGAGAGGTCTAGAAAAAATAATTCTAGTCTTTGTTTCTAACATGCAGTGTGGCCTTAATCAAGAGTTGCAATGTTTTTGAGCCTTTTTTTTTTCACATTTAAATTGGGGATAAGGTGAACTAGTTATTTTCGAAAATCTGTTCTTATTGAAAAACATAATATTCATGCAGCCTTGGATAGCACTGCAAAATTGGAATTTAATTTGCATGTGAATTTAGGAGCCGAAGAGTTGCTCAAGACTGCTACCTGCATTCTATGAAAGTGGTGCCTCCAAGCCTTCTGGAAGGGAAAGAGAGAGAAGTGGGACATCACATGGGATCTGGGTTTGTCACCAAGCGTCTAGGAGACCTGAGTTCAAACACATCCACCCGAGTGTGGAGGGTTCTGATGGTGGACTGGTAGGGACCTGCTTGGAGGAGGGCCTCAGGGTTTGGGGTCGTCTTGGATGAGAGTCAGTGGACTCTAAAGACCTAGATGAAGTCTCCACCACATCAACTAGCTGGAAAAGAGATGAACACAATGAAAATAGACTAACAGGAGTTGGGGCATTGCAAAACCTGGTACAGTTGAGTGGCCCTGATTCCCCTCCATCAGGTCCAAAGTGATCTTGATCATGGCTGGAAAACCAGGCAGTGTTATCACGTACTAAAGCTCTTTAGATTCATTTAATCTCATGGGCAGCAAAATAGAAATAGAAAATGGCTTCACTCTGGAATTGTGAGAGTGAAAAACTACAGAACGCATCTTTTGTTTTCCATGAACCTCTAAAGTACCACTATCAAACCTGACCCTCCTTGGCTTCCCTGGGGCAGCCTAACTTTACCTCTCAGTACAAAGCTATCCAAGATGTAGACTGAAAATTAGCTCATGCTGTTAACGGGGCTATAACCAAGAAAGGAGGACATAACCAGAAAAAGCCACAGTTAAGAGAAAACTATTTCTCCCCAAGTTATACAACAGCTATAAAACCTCATATGACCCCCTCTACTAGTGGTTACTGCTTTCTAATCTATGACTCCTCCAGATCTGCTTTGCTACTCATGTATATTACTGGGGATATCCAGTTGGGAAATCACCTTTGCCTCAGGCTTTAATTCCTAGTTAATCTCTGCTTCTCCTAATATAGTGTCAGAAAAAGCAACCAAGGCAGAACTGATCCGTTTCCTTTAGATTTTCCTCCAAGTCTTTCATCCGAAACCCAAACGTTATAAAAGATGCTTCCCTCCTTCCTCTTTTCAAATGGCACTGCATGCTTCCTCTGGATTGCCCTCCCTTGCTGCATTGAATCAATAAATCTGATCCAGCAGGCAGCAGATTTGTGCCTGGTGGTCTTTGCCTGATAATGCTTTGGCACTGTTGTGGTAGAGGCAGTAGTAACAGTAGGTGTATGGAGGACAGGGACCCAGAGATGCCATTGTGTATATTCCAGAGACATTTTATTTATTTATTTGTTTGAATCTAAGACAGATGTTGTGTATGTGTGAGAGCGTGTGTGTGGAGGGGGCTGTGATAGACAAAATCATGAATGTTTGTTAATGGACATAGCTTTCATGTTACTTTGCACTATGTATGCATTCACAATGAGAAATCAGCCGTTTGTGGTTTGATGATAGGTGAGGAAGTTCATTGGAGAGAACAAACCCTCTGCAGGGAGAAGGAGACCACCGAAATGTATACTTTTCTTTAAAGGAAAGAGAGGAGAGACGAAAAATGGCTTTATATCAAGCAAAAGGTATTTGTAGAGCTTCTGCCCTGGACTCAGTATTGAGGAATAGAGGTGGAGTCACAGCCATTGTCTCTGCCATGGGTGTCTCATACAAAGGCTAGGGAGAAGAGGCCCACACCACAGAAAGCCTCAGTGAAAACTCAAGTTTCTCTTTGTGAGTCCTACCACTTGGAAGAAACATGTTATACTACATCCAAAAGAAATAGCATTTTGGAAGAGAGAAAGTGATGGGCAGGATTAGGAAGAGACAGGCCCTAAAATGGTCTTTAAAAGATGGGTGTATTGAGGAGGCCATTCTAAGCCGGGGGAGAGCATGAAGAAGAACAGAATGAGACCAGGCATGTAACAGTGTTATGTCTCTAATCAATGATTATCTGTCTTTGAAAAAGGGGGTAAACAACATCTTAATTCAAGTTTTGGCCAATCTTTTTTTAAAGCCCAGGTCTATCTTTATTTATGCATCTAAATCAGATTTCCAATGGAATTTTCTGTGATAGAAATATTTTATATCTGTGCTGTCCAATATACAGATTTTGAGCCCTTGAAGTATGGCCAGTGTGCTAAGGAACTGAATTTTGATTTTAATTTTGATTAATTCAAAATTTTTTTTATTGAGTTCATAATAGTTTACATCAATGTGAGATTTCAGTTGTACATTATTTCTTGACTGTCACCACATAGGTCTCCCCTTCACCCCCTGTGCCCACTCCCTAACCCCCGTCCCCTGGTGACCACTGACTGTTTTCTTTGTCCATGGGTTTGTTCATATTCTACACGACTGAAATCATCTGGTGTTTGTCTTTCTCAGTCTGGCTTATTTCGCTTACCATAATTCCCTCCAGGTCCTTCCATGTTATTGCAAATGGGATGAATTTGTCTTTTTTTATGGCTGAGTAGCATTCCATTGTATGTATATACCATATCTTCTTTATCCAATCATCAGTCAGTGGGCACTTGGATAGTTTCCATGTCTCAGCTATTGCGAATAGTGCTGACACGAACATAGGGGTGCATATGTTATTTTGGATTGTTGATTTCAAATTATTTGGGTAAATACCCAGTAGTGGGATAGTTGGGTCATATGGTAGTTCTATTTTGAGATTTTGGAGGAATCTCCATACTGTTTTCCACAGTGGCTGCACCAGTTTGCATTCCCACCAGCAGTGTATGAGTGTTCCCTTCTCTCCACACTCTTTCCAACATTTGCTATTTTTAGTCTTAGTGATTATAGCCATTTTAATAGGCATAAGGTGGTATCTTAGTGTAGTTTTGATTTGTATTTCCCTGATGATGATGAAGTGGTGTTGAACATCTTTTCCTGTGTTTATTGGCCATCTGTATATCTTCTTTGGAAAAATGTCTGTTCATATCCTTTGCCCATTTTTTGATTGGGCTGTTTATTTTTTAATTGTTAAGTTGTGTGAGTTCCTTATACATTATGGAGATTAACCCCTTGTCAGATATATGATTTGCAAATATTTTCTCCCAATTGGTGGGTTGTTTCTTTGTTTTTATTCTAGTTCCTTTTGCCTTGCAGAAGCTCTTTGGTCTGAGGAACTCCCACTTGTTTATTTTTTCTTTTGTTTCCCTTGTCTGAGAAGACATGGTATTTGAAAAGATCCTTTTCAGTTTGATGTCAAGGAGTGTACTACCTATATTATCTTCCAGGAGTTTTATGGTTTCAGGACTTATCTTCAAGTCTTTGATCCATTTGGAGTTTATTTTTGTGTATGGCATGAGGTAATGGTCTACTTTCATTCTTTTGCCTGTGGCTGTCCAGTTTTCCCAACACCATTTGTCAAAGAGACTGTCTTTTCTCCCTTGTATGTTCTTGGCACCTTTGTCGAAGATTAGCTCTCCCTACATGTGAGGTTTTATTTCTGGACTTTCAGTTCTTTTCCATTGATCTGTGTGCCTGTTTTTGTACCAGTATCACGCTGTTTTGATCACTATGGCTTTGTAGTACATTTTGAAGTCAGGGATTGTGATACCTCCAGCTATTCTCGTTTTTCTCAGGATTGCCTTAGAAATTCGGGGTCTTTGGTTGCCCCATATGAATTTTAGGATTCTTTGTTCTATTTCCATGAAGAATGTCGTTGGGATTCTGATAGGGATTGCATTAAATCTGGAGATTGCTTTTGGTAGTATGGACATTTTAACTATGTTTATTCTTCCAATCCCTGTGCATGGAATCTCTTTCCATCTCTTTATGTCAGTATCAATTTCTTTCAGTAACGTCTTATAGTTTTCATTGTATAAGTCCTTCACCTCCTTGGTTAAATTTATTCCTAGGTACTTTATTCTTTTAGTTGCGATTGTAAATGGAATTGTATTCTTGAGTTCTCTTTCTGTAAGTTCGTTATTGGAGTATAGAAAAGCAACTGATTTTTGTAAGTTGATTTTGTACCCTGCAACTTTACTGTATTTGTTAATTATTTCTATTAGTTTTCTGATCAAGTCTCTGGGGTCTTCTATACATAAGTCATGTCGTCTGCAAACAGCAAGAGTTTCACTTCTTCACTCCTATTTGGATTCCTTTTATTCCTTTCTCTTGCCTAATTGCTCTGGCCAAAACCTCCAGTACTATGTTGAATAAGAGTGGTGATAGTGGGCATCCTTGTCTTGTTCCTCTTCTCAAGGGGATGGTGTTCAGTTTTTGCACATTGAGTATGATGTTGGCTGTGGGTTTGTCATATATGGTCTTTATTATGTTGAGGCAATTTCATTCTATCTCCATTTTGTTAAGAATTTTTATCATAAATGGCTGTTCAACCTTGTCAAATGCTTTCTCTGCATCTATTGAGATGATCATGTGGTTTTTATTTCTCAATTTGTTGATGTGGTGTATCATGTTGATTGATTTGCAGGTGTTGAACCATCCCTGTGTCCATAGTATAAATCCCACTTGATCATGATGTATTATCCTTTTGATATATTGCTGAATTCAGGTTGCCAAAATATTGCTGAGGAATTTTGCATCTATGTTCTTCAGCAGTATTGGCCTGTAGTTTTCCTTTTTTGTGTTGTCCTTGTCAGGCTTTGGTATCAGAGTGATGTTAGCCTCATAGAATGTTTTAGGAAGTGTTCCAACTACCCTAAGTCTTTGGAATAGCTAGAGAAAGATAGGTATTAAATCCTTCCTAAAAGTTTCATAGAGTTCCCCAGGGAAGCCTCCTGGTCCTGGGGTTTTATTCTTTCGGCTGCTTTTGATTACTGTTTCAATCTCTTTCCTTGTGATTGGTCTATTCAGATTGTCTGTTTCTTCTTGATTCAATTTTGGGAGGTTGTAAGAGTCTAAGAATTCATCCATTTCCTCTAGATTATCCATTTTGTTGGAATATAGTTTTTTATAGTATTCTCTTATAATCCATTGTATTTCTTTGGTGTCTGTTGTTATTTCTCCTCTTTCATTTCTAATTTTGTTTATCTGAGCTTTCTCTCTTTTTTTCTTTGTAAGTCTGGCTAGGGGCTTGTCAATTTTATTTATCTTCTCAAAGAATCAGCTCTTGTTTCACTGATCCTTTCTACTGCCTTTTTTGTTTCAATAGCATTTATTTCTACTCTGATTTTTATTATTTCTCTCCTTCTGCTGACTTTGGGCTTTGTTCATTCTTCTTTTCTAATTCAGTTAGGTGTAATTTGAGATTGCTTATTTGCGATTTTTCCTGTTTGTTAAGGTGTGCCTATATTGTGATGAGTTTCCCTCTTAATACAGCTTTTGCTGCATTCCATATGAGTTGGTATGGTATGTTATAATTTTCATTTGTCTCCAGATATTTTTTGATTCCTCCTTTAATTTCTTCAATGATCCATTGCTTGTTCAATAGCATGTTATGTGGTCACCACATCTTTGTCCCTTTCTCAGCTTTTTTCTTATAATTAATTTATAGCTTTATAGTACTGTGATCAGAAAAGACGCTTGCTATTATTTAAATTTTCTTAAATTTGTAGAGGCTTGCCTTGTTTCCCAACATACAGTCTATCCTTGAGAATGTTCCACATGCACTTGAGAAGAATGTGTGTTCTGCAATTTTTGGATAGAATGTTTTACATATGTCTATTAAGTCCAACTGGTTTAGCTTTTCACGTAATTCCTTGGGTTTCCTTGTTGATTTTCTGTCTGGATAATCTATCCATTGATGTAAGTGGAGTGTTCAGGTCCCCTACTATTATTGTGTTATTATTAATATCTTCTTTTAGGTTTGTTAATAGTTACTTTATGAACTTTGGTGCTCCTGTGTTGGGTCCCTAGATATTTATGTGTTATTTCTTCTTGATGGAATGTCCCTTCGATCACTATATACTGCCCTTCCTTGTCTCTCTTTACCTGTCTTATCTTGAAGTCTACTTTATCTGACATAAGTATTGCAACACTTGCTTTCTTTTGTTTGCCATTAGCTTGGAGTATCATCTTCCATCCCTTCACTCTGAGCCTGTGTTTGTCTTTGGAGCTGGGATGTGTTTCCCGGAGGCAGCATATTGTTGGGTCTTGTTCTTTAATCCTTCTCACCACTCTGTGTCTTTCAATTGGAGAATTCAATCCATTTATGTTAGCGTGATTATTGATGTATGAGCGTTTAATGCTGTCATTTTGTCACTCATTTTCTGGTTTTCCTCCATTTCCTTTGTTTCTCATCCTGTGTGTTTTGGTCTACCCATTGCATTATGTAGTTTTTTATGATGTGTTTCTTTGTTTTCCCCTTATTTTTTATATCTGTCTCTGTTCTGCTTTATGTTTAGCGGTTACCCTGAGGTTTGTATTCAGAATCTCGTGTATAAGACAGTCCATTTTCTGATGGCCTCTTATTTCCTTAGTCTAGACTGATTCAGTCCCTTTCCTCCTCCCCTCCTAAGTTGTTTTGCTTGTATCTTATTCCATCTTGTGTTGTGAGTTTGTGGTTAAAATGACAGGATTATCTTTGTTTTTGGTGTTTTCCTTCTCTCTAGCTTCATGCTATACTTGAGTATTTGCTATCCTATTCTGATTCAGTCTACCTATTTATCTCCTTATTCTGTGTTTTTTGACCACTTTCTCTCTTTTTTTTTCCAGGTATAAGGGCCTTGTTGAGGATTTCTTGTAGAGGGGGGAGTCTCATGGCTACGAAGTGACTTAGCTTTTGTTTGTTGGAGAAGTTTTTATTTCTCCCTCATATTTAAAGGATATTTTTGCTGGATAGAGTATTCTTGCCTAAAGATTTTTGTCTTTTAAAGATTTGAATATGTCATTCCATTCTCTCCTAGCTTGTAAGATTTCTGCAGAGAGATATGCTGAAAGCCTGATAAGGGTTCCATTGTAGGATATTTTCTTCTGCCTTAGTGCCCTTAATATTCTTTTTTTTGTCATTAATTTTTGCCAGTTTTACTACTATATGCCTTGCAGTAGGTCTTTTTGAATTGACAAATCTAGGAGATCTGGAAGCCTCTTCCATCCAGATTTCCCTCTCTTTCCCTAGGTTTTGGAAATTTTCTGCTATTATTTCTTTGAACATGCTTTCTGCTCCATTCTCCTTCTCTTCTCCTTCTTGAAAACCTGTAATTATTATGTTACATTTCCTCATTGAGTCGGATATTTCTCAGAGACTTTCTTCATTTCTTCTTAGTGTTAGTTCTCTCTTCTCCTCTGTCTGGAGCATTTCAACATGTCTATCTTTGGTTATACTGATATGCTCCTCTATGATGTTCACTCAAGTGTTCAGGGAATCTGTATTTTGTTTTATCTCTTCCACTGTGTCTTTCATCTCTAATATTTCTGATTGATTCTTCTTTATATTTTCAATCTCTTTTGTAAAGTAGCTCCTGAACTCATTGAATTGTTTCTCTACATTCTCTTTTACCTCTTCAGCTTTTTGATGATAGCTATTTTGAATTCCTTGTCATTTAGATTACATATTTCTGTGTCCTCAGGACTGAATTCTGGGAGCTTGTTGTTTTCTCTCTGGTCTGGAGATTTGAAGTAGTGTCTGATATTGCTAGAGGTGGGTCGCTTCTTAAGCATTCTGATATTATTTGATTGCAGTTACTTCCTATTGCCACTGGGTGGGGGTCGAGAGCCTCATGCTTTGAGCCCTCTGCCTTCAGCCAAGATCATGGGCAGTGGAGCCAGCGTCGGGTGGATAGGGTGAGCGGTGCTATCTCCTGTGTGCTCTCAGGATTTTCTCGCTCTGCTCTCACTATCTGGTCTCCTAGGGTGTTGGCTTGATGAGGTCACCCCCGTGAAAGCTTTCACCCCATTAGAGGGCTTCCCCCTAGGCTGCAATGGCCCTGAGGAGTCCTTGATGTTCCCATGAATGAGCATCCCCTCCCCCATTCCTTCCCTCACAGTGCCTCCCATGGTTGCAGATTGCAGATTACAGTCATTAGGGGAGGGAGCAAAGTTCTCTCTTGCCCTGTTCCAGCTCCTCTGAGGGGGGCTCCAGCCTCTCTGCCCTGTGTTGTATGGCTGTGTGACTCTCTGACATTTTTGTGTTGTGTTAGGATGTCCTCTGTTGGAGTATGGATGCCCCTTTTTGTTGTATGTTGGAGGAGAGAGAGTCCTGGGCAAGTTCACTCTGCCATGATGCTGATGTCACTCCAAATTTAAGTTTATACAGGCACATATGGCTAGTGACTACATATTGGACAATACAGAAATGATTGGTTGACTTATGAATTTTTTGGCTAATTTCTAATTTGGTATATGAGTGGTGTTCCTCTCATTGAAAGCAGCATCCAGGAATAGGTCATATTCATAGATCACGCTTACCCTTTTGACTAGGAATTAAAGAAAACACAAGCTTCCAAGCTCAGAACTCCTTTGGGCTGAATGTTTCCAGTTTCTAACCTCTGCACCTGAAGCCTATAAGGGTCTGTCCTAAACAAAGAAACCAAAACCAACCAACCAAACAAAACACACCTTAGGAAGAGTGATTGAATTGCTTGGATATTATTGGTTGATACAGGTAATCACTTGGGCACTTATTTCTGTTTTCAAGTCTCAGGATGGCAGCTGAATGACTTATTATATGTTGGGTTTTCAGACTATTCAATAATTTAGTCATTGAGATGATTACTCATTAAAATAATTATTGAAGATATCTATTTAAAGAATCTTAATCCTCTCACAAGCGTGACTAACTTCTAATGTTCTGTTTTGTTTTAAATTGGAACACGCTTGATTTTTCCACGTTTATTGGATTGTCTGGTTTTGGGGGGCATAAGCTGAATCAGGACCTGTGTTTGGGAGACCATTTAAAGGGCCAGCTTGGCATGGTTGTTACAAGACTCCTTACGATTTGATAAGCAAACCATAATAAAGACTGGTCTGGTTTGGAAACCCATCCTCCTCTCCCCAGTGTCCTCTAAGGATACAAGCTGCCATTTTGCAATCTTTCTCACTTTCTCTGTAAATGTTAGATTGAATTTTAATTTTAACCCAAAACATCTGAAAAAAAGTATGAGCAGAAGGACCCACCTTTTAACTTTCCACCAGGTTAGTTTTTCAAGCCAGATTGCAATATGCATCCCTGGGACTGAAGATGCTTCTTTTCCACACCTGGGGAATAACTTGCTTCTGATCATATTTTTCTGAAAAACTCTTCTTTGATAACTCTATAAGGTATGTTATGCCTAAATGATCCATTATTGATTATGATCTATCTTCCTTGGGAATAAAACAAGGCAGAGCCTTAGCTGGCCAAATAAGGCACTTAGCAGAGGGTACTTTTAAGAACTCTGCTTCAGTATTGGTAAATCTATAGAAAACTGGAAGAATTATCAATTGCTAAGTCTATTAATAAAAGCCAGGAATTATCTGTGTTATTAGCAAAAATAAATTTTAAAAAAAATTTCTGTTTTGTGTTCTTAAAAAAGGAGATCTTCTACAACACAGGCTGGTGTTTGTTTTATTTTTAAAGCTGTTTAGTCTTATGTGGAAAATAAAGAGAGATATTATAAATGACCCCCCCTTAAGAAATCTATAGTCTATTTGGGCATGACAGTTTATATCATGGGTCCTAGTTCTGCTTCCACATTTACTCTGTGACTTTTAATCAAATCTTATTTTAATGAGTGTTTTTTCTTCTTGAGTTAGATTTTCCAGAGCTATATATCTATTTTTTTTATTTGTTATTTTTCAAAGAAAAAGTTATTGGGTTTTAAGAATAAACTATTATTTTTGATTTGTTAATTTTATCTTATTTTAAATTTTTTAATTTCTGTTTTCCTTAGGACTTTAGTTATTTATTTACTTATATTGGTGGTGGTGGTGGTGATTATGACTTCTTAAATTTAACACGTTTCTGATTTAACACATAAATAATTTCTTTACATTCTCACCAACACTTATTATTAAGAACAACAATCTGTCCATTTCCGATAGAGGGATGTTCAAGACTCCAACTATAATAGTAGATTTGTCTATTTCTTTCTGCAGTTCTCCCAATTTTTGCCTCACATACTTTGGTGCTCTCTTGTCTGGTGCATATTCATTAAAGGTTGCTATGGCTTCTCAGAGAATTGACCCCTTTATCGGTATGTAATACCTCTTTTTATCCCTGATAACTTTCCTTAGCATGAAATCTCCTCTGTCTAAAATTGTTTTGCTGCTTTTTAAATCTTGGGATTATTGTTAGCATGGTGTATCTTTCTCCAACCATTTAATTTTAATCTATATATGTCTTCATGTTTAAAGTGGGTTTCTTGCGGAAAACATATCATTGAGTCTTGTTTTTTGATCCACTCTGACAATCACTGTTTTTTAATTGGTGCATTTAGACTATTGATCTTCAAAATGATTATTACTATATAGTTGGATTAATATCTACCATATTTGTTATTGTCTTCTTTTTGTTGCCTTTGTTCCTGTTTTTGTTTTCCACTCATTTTTTGCCTTTTGTGGTTTTAACTGAGCACTTTATACAATTCCACTTTTCCTCCTTTCTTAGCATATCAGTTATACTTTTTTTTTCTTTTACTTTTTCTAATGGTTGCCCTAGAGTTTGCAATGCACAATTACAGCTAATCCAATTCCACTTTAAAATAACATCATATGACTCCCCTGGTAGTGGTGCCTTATAATAACAAAATAATCTTTATTTCTCCCTCCTGTCTCTTGTATCATTGCTGTCATTATTTCACTTATATACAAATATGATTATACATAATTGAATACAGTTGCCAATAGTATTTTGAACAAATTGTTATCTGTTAGATTAATTAAGAATAAGAAAATAAACATTTACATTTTACTTTCACTTATTCTTTCTCTGATGCTCTACATTTTTTAATGTAGATCTGAGTTGATCTATATAATTTTTCTTCTCTCTAAAGAACTTCTTTTAATGTTTCTTGCAAGGCAGGTCTACTGACAACAGATCTCTTTAATTTTTATTTGTCCTATAAAATCTTTATTTCTCCTTTACTTTCTTTTCTTTTTTGGGGGGGGGTGGGGGGAGGTAAATTGGCCCTGAGCTAACATCTGTTGCCAATCTCCCTCTTTTTGCTTGAGGAAGATTGTTGCTGAGCTAACATCTGTGCCAGTCTTCCTCTATTTTATGTGGGATGCTGCCACAGCGTGGCTTGGTGAGTGGTGCTAGGTCTGCACCTGGAATCTGAACCTGAGAACCCTGGGCCATCAAAGCAGAGTGCACAAACTCAACCACTGTGCAACTGGGCTAGCCTCTCTCCTTCAGTTTTGAAGGATGATTTTGCAGAGTACAGAATTCTAGGTTGACGGTTTTTTCTCTCAATACTTTAAATATTTCCCTCTACTATCTTCTTTCTTGCTTGGTTTCTGAGGAGAAGTCAGATAAAATTCGTATCTTTGCTCCTCTATAGGTAAGGTATATTTTCCTCTGGCTTCTTTCAGGGAAATAAAAGCTTTCAGACTTCTTTCTCCTTTATCTTTGGTTTTCTGTAGTTTGAAAATGGTATACATAGGCGTAGTTATTTTGGCATTTATTCTGCTTGTTGTTCTCTGAGTTTCCTGAATCTGTGGCTTGGTATCTAATATTAATTTGGAGAAATTCTCAGTGATTATTGTTTCAAATATTTCTTCTGTTTCTTTCTCTCTTCAAGCAAATGTTACACATTTTGTCATTGTCTCACAGTTCTGGGATATTCAGTTCTGTTTTCTTTATTCAGTCCTGTTTCTCTCTGTTTTAACTTTTGGAGGTTTCTTTTGAGATATCCTCAAGCTCAGAGATTCTTCCCTTGGCCATGTCCAGTCTACTAACAGTCCATCAAAGGCATTCTTGATTTCTGTTAGAGTATTTTGGTTCTTTCTTAGCATTTCCGTCTCTCTGCTTACACTGCCACTCTGTGGTAGCATGTACTCTACTTTATCCACTAGAGCCCTTAGCGTATTAATCATAGTCTGTGTCTGGTTCTGATGCTTGCTTCGAGCTGTGCTTTTTGCCTTTTGGTGTGCCCTGTAATTTTTTCTCAAGAGCCAGACATGATGCATGGGTAAAAGGAATTGCTGTAAGTAGTCCTTTAGATCTGCTGATAAGGTGTTGAGGTAGGGAGGTGCTCTATATTCCTCTGATTAGGTCTCAGTCTTTTACTGAGTCCATGCCTCTGGACTGTGAACTTCACATGTGCTTCTCGATGCCTCACCCCAACGCTTGGGTGGGACAGGATGGCTAGAGTGACTGGAGTTGGGTGTTTCCCTCCTCCACATGGAAGGCTAGAATCAGCTAGAGTTAGGTATTTCCCTTTCCCCAGGTCCATTAAGCTCTGGTAAAACTCGAGAAGGTTAGGCTCTGGTTAAATACTTTCTCCTAAGGGAAGACCTTGTTAGGAAGAACAGAATGCACTAGTATATGTAAAAATGGTTCCTTTTCCCCTCCTCCTCCAGGAAGCATGAGGGGATTTTTCTCTGATAATCAATGTGAGAACCTGATAGAGCTCAAGGAGACATGACTCACAAAAGTGTTGGGGTCCCCCTATTGCTGGGTCCCCATGGAGTTTTTATCTCCCAGGCTTGCCCACACTAAGCCTCCAGCAATTCATCAATTACACTTCAGATTTTCCTGTCCTGTCACTGGTTCCCATGGAGGTTTCTGCTCCTGGGTTTCTGAGCCAATAAGTTGTGATTCTCTGTATTTGCTTACCTATCTCTCCAATTTTAGGAGCGGCAGTTTGCCCTATGACCTCATTTCTCCTACAGATCTAAGAAGTGTTGTTGATTTTTCAGTTTGTTCAGCTTTTTACTTGTTAACTTGGAGTGGAAACTTCCAGGCTTATTACATGCTGGACCAGAAACTGGAAGTCTGCTTCATGTTTTTCATCAGTTCAACAGAATTCAAAATTTTCAACTCTTCACAAAAAGTGAAACTCATCTTTCTCTAGGTTAATTTTGTTCAGAGGAAAGGTTATTAATATAAATATATTTTATATTGTATTATTTTCTGGATGGATTGAAAGGACTTGGAGACTTGTCAGTGCATCCACTGATCATAATGTTCTTTCCTAGAGTATAAACATTGGTTGAATCCTTATGAAATAGTTATGTACGATATACTCCGATAGAAAATTTTGCTTTCTTTTGTTATGATATTATTGGTTACTGTGACATTTGTTCTTCTTATTAACAAGTGGTTTTACTTTCCTCTCATGCCTGCCCCAGGCTGTTATAAGCTACAGAATAGAAATTGAATCTTCAATGAAAATGAGCAGTTTTAGAATCTTGTAGAAAGAACTATGCCAGGTACTCAACTATTTATGCTTCAAGGAATAGTCTTGAGTAGAGGTTTTAAACTGACATTCTTAGACAGTTGTCACACAGCACCAGGGAGCAAATCATATTTTCAGGACTATTTATAGTTTAGGAGCAGATGACTTAATGAAAGCAGACTGCTAACCAAGGATCCGGGAAAACAAGAATTGATTACACAGAACCAGACAGATTGATGAAGGCACACGAAATGTGGTAGTTTGTCCTGGAATATTGTCATTATTATTGCTAATGTTCTGCTTTTTATGGGAATGCAAGGAAACCCCTTATATTTCTCTTTTATTTATCCCTAACCCTTAAATTAGTAGGCTAAGCTTTTATAACAGAAAAACACCCTTTAAATGAAGTTGTGTTCTTCCTGTCTGCTAGGAATTCATGAACAAATACTTTTATTGCATCTCTTTACTTTCAATGGCAAAATAGTTATGTTCAACTAGTCAATGAATCTTATTTTTCAGTCAAGACTACGCCTGGAGAGTTATGTTTGAGCATAAATCTCATTCAACCAGGTATGACAAACCCACCATTAAGGAATAAGATTGTATTTCATGTGTGGACCCAATGCCCACAAAAATCCTTCCAGGAATCTTGGCAGCCTTTTTGTGATCAAGAATGACCTTTAGAGATTATTTACAATTACTAGGGTTAACAAAAATTATTCAGGACTTGAAATAAGTCAAAAGGATGACTACATGTTTTTTCAAAATACTGGAGAATTGTCTAACAGTCCTGCTCAAGAACTGTTTAAATCCCTGAGGGTATAATTTTTTGTTTTACTTCTCATATATGATTGATTAGGGCCACAGTTTTATGAAGTTACTCATTAACTCATAGATTTTGTCCTGTAGAGATGCAAATATTTCTGTCCATTTGAAAGATAAAGCCAAGCATTAGAGTTTCATTGCTCTGTAGAACATTAATCAGTTAGGTTTCTAACACAACAATCATTGTTCAAAATTTTTTTCAGACGCTACATATATTCAATTTCTTGAACCCTCCCATGAACCAGCTTTATTATTTTGCTGAATCTCTTAAGTAGTTGACATGTTTTATTCTATAATTTTATGAAACTTGTGTTTTTTACTTTGTTAAGATCATATTTTCACACTTTTAACTCTATTTCGCTTATTACCATGAAAAGTCTAAGAGTCGGGGCCTTTTACCCACTTTTTCTGTCTAAAAAGAAGACCCTTTCAACAAGACATAGTCTTTGTTCAGATAAAGAAACACTTTCTTCTATTATACTTTCTGTTTTTCTTTTATATCTTTTCAGTTTCCAATACACCTGTTATTCCTAATTTTGATCTCTGCATACTATACTCGTTATTTGTTGTCTCTTCTCCCAACATTGTCATCTTTGGTTTTTATCTGCATTCTTGGAAGCCAATACAACTTTTCTTTCTACGACATTTTCAATTTTAGGCAATATGGATTTTACAGGATTTTGTTTGTTTGTTTGTTTTTGTTTTTAAAGATTGGCACCTGGGCTAACAACTGTTGCCAATCTTTTTTTTTTTTTTTTTTCTGCTTTTTATCCCCCCAAACCCCCGCCCCCGCTCCCCCCCCCACCCCCATACACAGTTGTATATCTTAGTTGCCGGTCCCTATAGTTGTGGGATGTGGGGCACCGCCTCAACGTGGCCTGATGAGCAGTGCCATGTCCGCGCCCAGGATCCAAACCCTGGGCCGCCGCAGCGGAGCGCGCGAACTTAATCACTCGGCCACGGAGCCGGCCCCGGATTTTAGAGGATTTTCAATCCAAATTTGATTTCTGTATTTGCCTTTGTTAACCTAATTTTTTTCAGCTTCTCTTTCAATCTCCGCTTTCATCCGACTCAGCCCCTTATGACTTCCTATCCTTGTTTCATAGGAGCCATATTTACTTTTATTTTATTGAGATAAAGGATACGTTTTATGACCTGTTCTGTTTATTACAGGAAATTTTTTTCTGAGTTTGACTTTTCCTCTCAACTTTTAGGATCTCTCTCTCTTTTTCTTATGTCATAGAATGTTTTTATCTTCTCTAGGTTGGCAATATTTCTTTGTTTTCTCATCAATCAATGAGGAGAGATCTCTCAAGACCCACTTGGCCAATTCAAGAGAGGCATAGATGTCCCTTGACCTTCTCTGTGCACTTGGATCCATATAGATCCTAGAATAGCTCTAAGACCTGGTTTCTAATTAATGTGCAAAACCCCCAGCCAAATTTTATTTTCTGACCATTACTCATCTTGTGCACCTCTGATGGGCTGCCTCCATGGCCTCATTTTCTTCTTCTGGAAAATAATGTTTATCTCCAAGGCAGTACTTTCCAAATCAGACTACTCATCTGAATCCCTTGAAAACCTTTATAAATATGTAGCTTCCCAAATCCCATCTCATCTTTACTGTTTTTAATCTCTGGAAGTAGGACTTGGAAGCTGTATTTCTTAAAGGCTCCCTAGTCATTGGGATGCAGCTTGTGAACAGTCCATACATAAGAATAACTAAATGTCTCTGTGAAAATTTATGGCTCTGCTCGAATCTACAGCTCCAGATGGTCTTACATCAAGAGTTGACCTTCAGCACTGTACCGGCCATGACCACATCAGATACTAGCTTCTACAGTAAACTTTCTTGCACAGCAGAGTCACAACCTGCAAGTGAATGTAGGTGCTAATGATTGGGTGGAGAAGGAATAAACTCTGGTTTTTAAAAAATGATCCATGCTACAAAGTATCTGTTGCCTGACTTTCAGTTTTATATAAGCAGGCCGCTGGGGGAGGTTTGAATTATCTTCATATCTACCACCTGGCTGGTCAAACTGGGCTGTTTCAGAACATTCGTTTTCCTCAATTGTTATCTTGTGACTCTATTTAACAGACTTTCTCCCAAGATGCTAGAGTCTGCCTCCCTTATCTAGATTGTGAATTTCCTGAAGGCAGTAACTGTGTCTCTCTGACCCTATATTCTCATCACCTCTATAGTGCCTGGCATATAGCAGACATTAACAAATAGGTGTTAACGCCTGAATAAATGGATTTATTAGTTACCTACTATCCTCAATATTCAAAGTTGTAACTTTGTTTACAATGAGGTTTTTGTTTTTTGGTTTTTTTTTTTTTTTTTGCTGAGGAAGATTGACCCTGAGCTTACATCTGTTGCCAATCTTCCTCTTTTTTTTAAATGTGAGCTGCAGCCACAGTGTGGCCACTATAAACAAGTCATGTGGTTCCGACCCTGGGAAACAAACCCAGGCCACCAAAACAGAGCATGCTGAACTTTAACCACTAGGCCATCGGGGCTGGCCCTACAGTGAATATTATAATGGGAAATTGGGAAAGGCACTGTATCAGAGCCTGTAAAGTGATAGGTTGTTTCAATCCAGAAGTCAAGTATTTCATTATTTTGTCAAAAAATGGGAAGACCAACCTGGACTGTGTACTTTAGTTGAAGAGGAGAGAGGGAAAAAGTCCAAAAAACTGCATCTTTTTTGTGTCATAGAGATTGAAAATGATCTCATTTTAATGATATATTGAATTTCAAACATTAACAGTATTGGTTTGTTTTTTTTAATAAACTTGATCTTAGAGCTTTTGTGTTTTATCCCATATTGTAAAGACACAAAAACATAACACCAAATTGGTTCCAACCTCCAACATACTTTTCATGGAAACTTAAATTTGGATTAATACCATGGAGAGAGATTTCTTTCTTCTTTAGGCTCTGACAAGATAATTAGTTTTAGTAATAAAACTAAAGGAGAAAAAAACAAAGCGCTTTCCTTATGTTGCCAATTCAGTTCCTCAAAGCCGTTCTGCTAAAAAATATGCCATCAAACTGGAATTTTTGTGTGTGTATGAGGAAGATTCACCCTGAGCTAACATCTGTTGCCAATCCTCCTCTTTTTTTTCTTGAGGAAGATTAGCCCTGAGCTAACATCTGCACCAGTATTTCTCTACTTTATATGTGGGATACCACCACAGCATGGCTGATGAGTGGAGTGGATCCACATCTGGGATCTGAACCCACAAACTCAGGCCGGGGAAGTGGGGCACACAAAACTTTAACCAATTTGCCATGGGGCCAGCCCATGTGGAATTTTTTAAACAGCAAAGACTGCTGGTTCAAATTTAAAGTTATTGTTTATTTGGTTTTGGCCAATCTCTTTTCTCGCTTCAGTGGCCTTTTTGGAAGTAAACTTTTTAGTAGAATTTTGAATGTCTTCTAAATTTGAGTGAAAATTTGGTACTAGAAATGCTAACTAAGACTAGATAGACTGAGGACATAAAATCTCTTCTCTTGCCTTGCTCTTCTGAGCTAAATGACACGTTGATGTAAATATGCCGTCACATACATATTTCATATTGTATGTCGTCACAGGCCATAGTTGACTTCTGAACTTGTGTTTTGTACTTTTGCCTTTGGTTTAGTAACTTCTGAGTATTGAATGTGGGAAATGTGTAAATGGTTTTAAAATGGATTCATTTTAAATCACTGTTTTTTCTGAATCACTTGGAATTTATAAAGTACATCCTGTAGAAATGATGTAGATTATGGTTAGGTGTCCAAGGTAGCATATATAAAATTCTGCAGCCCCTAGTGTAACTGAGGTTTTCTCATAAGTGGGGCTATCCTCAGACTTGGATCCTGGAGATGGGAGCTGTGACCTGTGAGCTCACAGGTCAGGGGAGGTACAAGTGTGGAGATGGAAGGAAGGAAGTGTCCTCCTACTTTGCCACGGCCTACTTTTCAGTAGGAAATACATATTTTTCACCTTCTTCTCACCACCACTATTTAAATTCTCATCCATCCCTTGGTGCCCACAGAGTGCTAGTGCCCTGTGCTAGTGCCCTGTGCTGTACTATCCCAGATCTCAGCTTCAGTCTTTACCTCCACTCACTTCAGCTTCCAATTCCCTCACTTCTTACATTCCCAAATTAAAATGCTCATCTCTTCAGTGTGGTCGACTCTTGTTAGGATAGTAATTGCCTGAACTACTTCGCTTTCATGTATTAAAACCAAACATGCTTTTGGAGGGCTTATCATTTTTAAAAGAGAAGGCTTATTATCATCAATATATTTCTTTTTTGTAAACGAGACAGAGTGACAAAAGTAGGCAAAACCATTCAGGCCTTGAGAGGGATTGAAATGAGTGTGAGCGTGGGTGATCAGGGGGTGGCGTATTGAAGTAAACACCATATAGACAAGTTATATCGAGCAGGGAGGTCTCTAAGCATTAGCCAGCTTTATGTTTGTTTTTAAAAACAGCAAAAGCAAAAAGCATCATTAAGTCAGTCGTTTGTGTATGTGAGGTATTTGTATATTCATGCATTCATGCACTAACTGAACTATGCCTGATAAAGCTGATCTTCTAAGATGGAAGAGGCTATGAAAAGGGAGCTAAGAAAATGGAGCTAGGTGGCTCTGGGGAAGGCAAAAAATGCCCAACTTTATTGTGAAAAAGACTTGTGAGTTCTAAGGAATATTTCATGCACTTTTCAATTTCTAACTGGATTTGAACTAGATTATCTCAACACATTGAACCCCAATGGCTTTTTCTTTTTTAAAAAATATTTTCATTGAATTGCTATAGATTTTTCAAGGGGGCCTACTTGCCTATTCCAAGGAAGCTCCCAAGTGTGTCAGTCAGAAGATTAAGAATGCAGCCTGCAGAATCTGAGCTATCCACATACCATAAGATGAGGGTACCAGCACATCTTCTCAGGGGTAAAGTTAACAGTGTGTGAGATTGTGGAAATTAGGGGATGACTTGTGTTTACAGCGAAGAATATGATAAGTGTATGTCTTATTACCATGACTGATGGGATCATTGCTGTTGGTTAGCTTTCTGCAAGAAGCTGGAACCAAAGCAGGCAGTGGGTGTCCTCCTGCAAGTGGGGTCAGTCCTGGACTTCAAGCACACTGACTCTATCTGCCCAAAGTCTTCCCATCTCAGACAAAAGCTTATTAGATATAAAACTAGTTATGCCTATTCCATCTCCAACTCCCAGGAATGCCAAGAATAAAAGCAATTGAGAGGTTTCAGCAAGAGCATACATTCTATAGACTTGATGCAGGATGGATGTGCTGAATTTTCAAATTGTCTTTAGAAACCACTTTGAATAAATCATTTTTCTAATAAAGTTTTGATTGCCATGCTGAGGAAAAAAATGCAATAGAAAGTGAATTGAGACAGCAGAAATATTATCTGTAAGTTCCGTTTCCAAGTTGTGGGTGATTTGGATAGAGTATGAAATGACTTGAATTTGGAAGACTGGGTATGCTTTCCTTTCTGAGTCTGTTGCTTGATTGATTATGGAGATTCATTTCTTGGCTTTTGGTTTCCTCCACTGTGTGTAAGACGTGCAATAAAACTGCCTGCCTCAGTCACCTCACAGGTTGGTCATGCAGAAAAAGATACATTGCAGTTTGGATCATAGTTGGACTAAGTAGTTCAAATGTTTCCTTGGCATTTTATCCTGTTGTTATTCTAATAATACGCGTGTGGCAAGCTCAAAGCTTTCTCCTAAGCCCAGCAGTGGAGATGAAGCATTCTGAGGACTGAGGAAGGAACTGGGAGAAGGCTGATATACATAGAAATATAATGGATGACTCAGATGGTGATATCACTTTTGCTTCTTCTACCTTCTCTCTGTTCTGATGTCCAGGGCTTTTGGTCATAATTCTGGTTGGCTGTTTCTCTGCAATAGAACAATCCAAAACTTGGAGTCTAAAGAACAACCATTTTATCATCTCTCATGGCTTCTGTGGGCCAATAATTCAGGAAATACTTGGCTGGGTGGTTCTGACTCCAGACAATCTGTCTGATGGTGGCTAGAGTTGGAACAGTGGGCTGCAGTCACTGGGGGCTGGCCAGGCATCTCTTCTTTCATGTCGTCTCAGAGCCTCTCCATATGTGTCTATGTGGACTATCTTGGGCTTCCTCACAGCACGGTGACCTCAGGTCAGTTGGATTTCTTCCAGGGAGGCTGAAGACTTTAAGAGTAATTATTCTACGTAGTGAGGGGAAGACCACATTGCCTTTTATAACCTAGCTTTACAAACCACTCAGCATCATTTCTGGTGCATTCGATTAGTTATAAGCAAGTCACAAACACACCCAGATTGAAAGAGAGGAGAATTAGACTCCACCTCTTGATAGAGGAGATGGAAAGAGTCTAGAAAAGTATGTGGGATGGGAGTTACTGTGTCAGCCATCTTTGGAAAGGGCAATCTGCCACAGTCATCACCATCACACTTGTGTGAAACTTCTATGACCAGTCTCTTGTGTCTGTTTGGAGGTGCTCATCATGTTCTCTCCTCACAAAGAACTTGTCTTCCGAGATGTAGCTTTCACTTGAGGTTGAGAGATTGTCCCTCACTGTGACTATTTTTATGAACAGGGACACAGGTAAGTCTTTCCTAATACCCTAAAATCGCACATGCTCCATTCTTCTCAATCCAAGCTAGTGTGCCTTCATGAACAGGTATGTAGTTGCTCACATTGTGGGTCTTCTCCTTGCAAGTGCATCTGTGTTCATGTATGTGTTGGGGTCGAGTGCAATAAGAGGCCAGAGAGAAGCAGAAGAAAGAGAAGGAAAGCACAGGAATGAGAAAGCAGAATTTGAGTTCTGTCTCATCTCTCCTAGGCCCCCTAGCATGATGCTCCTGGGCCTGTGGGTTTTGGAGAGGCAGCCAAATTTGTTATCTAGTCACATGCCAGACTGTTTAATTCCCTTTTATTCTTAAGAATTTAGTACAGTTTTATTTGGTTGTTCTCGGTGGTCTCAGCTGTGCTGCAGAGAATTAACCTAAGATCAGAATTTTCTCTGGGGTAGAAGTTTACATGTGGGTGTAGCACCCCATTAGGCCAATGTGGAGTTGCAACCAGGATTTGTAGGGCCCCTTGGGAGAAAGTAAGTCCCTTCATTCACTCAGTCATTTAGTTTACAAATACTCATGAAGTGCTAACTATAGTACCAGGTACTTTTCTAAGGCTGAGACTACAACAGAGAACAAGACAAAACAAAGTTCCTGCCCTCACGAAGCTTCCATTTTATTGGAGAGAGAAAGAAACAAATAGATGCCTCGTATAGATGCACACTCTGAAGAAAAGTAGCAGTAAGGTGATAGACTGTGATTAAGCTGCTATTTCCATGGTGCTCAGGGACACCCTTTCTGACGAGGTGACGTTTAAACAGAAACTTGAATCACTGGAGTAGATGCAAGATCGGAATCTCTGCTCTTCTCATCTTTTTTAAAAAAATTATTTATTAAGAAAGTTGATCCACATTCCAGATCTTTCTTTCAGACTATAAAACTTTGGTATCTGCATTCATTTTCTTTAATTTGTTTGTTTTTAAAAGTGTAGTCACCTTCTTACATATTAATAGAGATTAAATAATAATCCTTATCAGTCCAATTATTAGTTTCTCTTTCTTTACAAGTGCAATTTTTCCCAGTAAATCTATTTAACTGTACATTTCTTTGGCCAGAAAATGGATTTCCGTCCATATTTTCAAGGATAACTAGTGATTATGCTTAGAACTAAGTAGAAGGAGGCAATGTGATATTCAGGAAATAATGTGGTCACTCTGCTCTGTATTTTACTCTTGGCTCTGTCCTTTGCTAGCAGAGGAATCTTATAAGAGTCATATAAATTCTTTGAAGCACGCTTTTTCTCATATGTAAAATGGGGATGATAGCTACCTTCCAAACATGTTGTTCAGTATATGTTGATCGTCTTTCTTCTACACCACAACCAGAAATTCCTGCAGACAGTTATTTTTCCCTTTAGACACCTGAGTGTCTTTTCCTTTTTAGAGGACTATTCGGCATAACTAGTAAAGATCTTGATCATCCCATGTTAACAAGATACTAAGGAGACTTCATCATTGCTGGGATTGTTTTTATTTATCATGTTGCAATTTAAACAATGACTCTCAGACTTCCCAGATTGATTTCTCCAACAACTTATATTTATCAAAGCTCTAACGTGTGTTACACTGAAAAGTTAAGAGATTGATCAAGGTCACTCAGCTGGTTGATAGTAGAGACGCAACCAGTATCACCTTTCCTGATTATGCTGAATATTTGCCTTCTATCTTAGGACTGACACTTGATCAAAACTCTCAAAGCGAAAAATAGCCTCTGAAAGATCATATAAGTTACTAGATGACAAATAATTGCTTTAACAGATTTGGTCAGTACCAAAATAAATATCTGTGAATGTTTTTGGAGAAAGGACAATCCTTTGACTTTAGAGAAGCACGAAAGAAAAGCACACACTTAACAGATGAAGAAGAATTCAGCCTTGCTGAAATTAACCTTATTTATTTTTATTAAGGTATAATTGACATAAAACATTATTATATTTTAATGTTTCAGTTATGAACAGGATGCAACTGGTCCAAGCCTGGAATGAAAACATACTCTTGCCTTTTCAATCTGATTTTTAGATACTTATTTTCTCTTTAGTCTTCAGAAAGCCATACGAGTCTCATAGAGAGAAACCCTCATGTTAGATGGAAATAAGGGAGAAGTACATGATTTCTATATTTTAATCTTACTGCATTAACTCATCTTAGATTGAGAGATCTACCTTTTCTCTTGTCAAACAGTACAAAGTTCTAGAAATATACCTCCCCTGACACACACGGTGGCTGGGGTCTTCCTGTGGGGAGTGTCTGGGGCTCTATTTCTGGGCCATTTCTCAGCTCACTGCCAAGCTGCCCATCTGGAAACCTGACATTGCACCTTCCAACCTGCCTGTCTGCTATAAAATAAGGATTTGCTGGGGATCTTTGAGAAAAGACACTTATTTTTGTTTTGCTTTTCCTGTAAAAACATAAATGCTCTGATAGGCATTTTCTCCTGATCTATCAAGTAACTTCTATCCATTGATTTTTCAGAATGCTCTCACTGTTATTTCTTCATGGTCTGGAGAAAACAAGCGACTTGCCCAGTGTTTCACAGTGAGTTAAAGGAAGAGCAAGGAGTGGATCCTGAGTCTCTTTGACAATTACTTTCATTTAAAATTTTTCCCCTCAGCGTTCTTCATTACCTCTTTATACAACCTCTAGGTCCAGAAGCCCTTTTTAAACTTCTAGGTCAGCAAGTGTGTAAGAAGTTACAGTTTTCTTCTGGAAAAGTGAGCAAACATGGCATGAAAAATTCTTGTATTTCTCTTGTAATACTCTACATTTGTGTCTTTTAAATTTTCTTTCTTTCTTTTTTTTTTTTTTTTTTTGAGGAAGATTAGCCCTGAGCTAACATCTGCTGCCAATCCTCCTCTTTTTGCTGAGGAAGACTGGCACTGTGCTAACACCCATGCCCATCTCCCTCTACTCTATATGTAGGATGCCTACCATGGCACGGCTTGCCAAGCGGTGCATAGGTCTGCACCTGGGGTCTGAACTGGCAAACCCCAGGCTGCCAAAGTGGAAAGTGTGAACTTAACTGCTGCACCAGCAGGCCGGCCCCTAAATTTTCGTTTGAAAGCCACAACATGCTCTAAAGGTATGAAGTAATCACAATAATGATTGGAATTCCCTTTTTTTTTTTTTTTTTGGCCTGCTTGGGTAGTAAGAATAGCTTTCTTAATTTCAAAATACAAAAAATTCACTTGTACATTGGTAGATATCTCGGGTGCCTGCATTCCACTGAGATTATCTGCATGTGACTTTCTCACATTGCTCCCTTGTAGCCGTGCTGCCCACTGTTGTGAGGTGTCAGAGGCTGGTGTTTGTTGCCCTTAGCGTGCTGATGCACATCCTTAGATATTTACCAGCTTATTTGAGGAAAGAGAGGGATGCATATATTGAAAGTTGTATTGCCAGACTCTAAATCGTAATTCTAGGGCAGTTGAGGCATAATCAGATTGATTTCAGAGCTGTAATACAGGGTAGAGCTTACAGTATAGATTGGATTAGATCCATCTCAGTTTTTTTTTAAACCTTTTTTATTATCTTCCTGTTATGGACACCCCCTCACCTTATTTTATGGATAATTTCAGATTTTCTGCTTTTATTTATTTTTTTATCCATTCTGGCAATCTCTGTTTTTTTCTTTTTCCTTTTTTTTTGAGGAAGATTAGCCCCGAGCTAACATCTGCTACCAATCCTCCTCTTTTTGCTGAGGAAGACTGGCCCTGAGCTAACATCCGTGCCCATCTTCCTCTACTTTATATGTGGGACGCCTACCACAGCATGGCTTGCCAAGCAGTGCCACGTCCGCACACGGTATCTGAACCAGCGAACCCTGGGCCGCCAAAGCGGAACGTGCGAACTTAACTGCTGCACCACGGGGCTGGCCCCTGCCAATCTCTGCTTTTTAATTGGTATATTTATACCATTTACATTGAAATTAATATGACAGGGCTTGTCATCCATTTTATCATTTGTTTTCTCTGTTTCTTTTTTCTTGTCTTACTGTAGGTTTTTCTTGAACGTTCTTTAGGATTCCAGTTTGATTTGTTTGTAGAGTTTTTGAGTGCATTGCTTCATATAGTTTTCTTAGTGGTTGCTCTTGGTATTACAATTACGTGTGTGACTTATTACAGCCTGTTGGTGTCAACATTATATCACTATGAGTGTAGTATGGAAGCTTCACTTCCATTTAGGTCTCTACCATCCCCATTATTGAAATATCATTGTCTTTACTTTCAGATGGTTATATGGACTGAATATTTGTGTCCTCCCCAAGTTCATATGTGGTGCCCCAACCCTCAGTGTGGCTTTGGCAGATAGAGCCTATATGGAGGTAATTAAGATTAAAAGAGGTCAAAAGTGTCAGACCCTGATCCGATAGGATTAGTGTCCTTATACGAAGAGACATGAGAGAGCTCTCTCTCTCTCCCTCCACACACCTGCAGGCACGCGCTAAGGAAAGGCCACGTGAGGACATAACAAGAAGGGGGCCATCTACGAGTCAGGAAGAGAGTCCTCGCCAGAAATCCTGCTGGAAACATGATCTTGGCCTTTTCAGCCTCCAGACATGTGAGAAAATAAGTTTCTGCTGTTTATTTTAGTCAGTCTATGACATTTTATTATGGCCGTCCAAACTGATCAATACAGATGGTGTTATAAGGTTTGTTTCAATCCTCAAATGAGATTTAGAAAACTCAATCAGCAGGAGAATATTCTATTGGAGACTGTTCTTGGCTAACGACTATTAGCCATATTTTGGTTCTTTGCATTGTTATAGTTTTCCTTCTTGATGCACTAAGATTCTTCATTTATCATTTCCTTTCTGTTTGAAGAATTTCCTTTAGCCATTCTTTAAGAGTAAGTCTGTTAAGTGACAAATTCTCATAGTTTTCCTTCATATGAGAGTATTTTTATTCCCCATTCGTTCCTGAAGAATAACTTTGCAAGATATGGAATTTGCAGTTAACAATTCTTTTCTTTCAATGCTTGAAAATGTTGTGCCACTTCTCTCTGTCCTCCATTATTTCAAATAAGAAATCTACTGTAATTCAAATTAATATTTCTCTATGGATAATGCCTTATTTCTCTCTGGCTGCTTTCAAGATATTGTCTTTGTTTTCAGTGTTTAGAAGTTGAATTATGATGTGTCGACACAGATTTCTTTGAGTTTATCCTATGTGGGTTTCTCTTAGCTTTTTAAAGTCTGTAGATTTATGTCTTTTTCCAAAACTGGAAGAGTTCCAGCCATTATTTCTTTAAAATGGGACTCTGATAATGTGAAATTGGATTGTTTGTTACTGACTGGGTTAGACAGATCTGGGTTAAAATTCTGTTTAAGCCACTTAGTAGCTAAATTATCTGGGTAAAATAAATCTCTTTCAGATTTGTTTATTTATTTATTTATTTATTTATGTAAAAGGAGATATAACTCCAGCCTATATTGGACCTCTGTTGTTTTGATCGGAAACACCCCCTCCCTGGCCTTATATACATAGGCACACCTTGCGTTCTTTGGAGAACTGCTCTTTCCTTGCTGTATTTGGTGGCATTAGGAACCTTAATACCATCACTATTCTTACCACATTCCACAAGAATTGAGTTCTGCTCACCCTAGGAAATAAACTGCATGAGGCAACATTAGTTATCTTCTTCACTCCAGCGCCTGGAGCAATGCCTCATCCATATGACTTTAACTATTATTTGTTGCATGTAAAAATAGATAATGATTTAAATGCCAATAATATTTCTTTCTCAGTGCCATGAAGGTGACAAAATACTTCCAGGCTTGTAGCGCAGGTAAGCAACTGGCTCTGTGATGTAAAACAGGACTTTGTCGCATTCGCAGGCTAATTTTTCTCTCTCTTTATTGCTCACTCTACATGTTTCCCTCTTCCTTTGGCTACATCTATCTTACTCTGCATGTCTTCATCCAGACTGTCTTCGTATTTTCTCCCTAAGTCCCTAAGCTTCTTTGTTTCTCATCTTTCTCTCTTGTGGTCTCTTTTGTTTATATCTGTTTGGATTTCCAGTTCTGTACTTTATTCCTACTTACCTTCTCATCTTAACATCTCTTTTTGCTTTTTATCTATCTTTCCAGGTCATCATATCTATTCTATATCAGATCATAATGGGGCTCTAACTTCTTTGTGTTTAGTTTTTATTCAGTATTTATTTGATATCTCTTGGAATAAAGATTTATTTTCCTTTTTCTACCTGGAAGAAGTTTTAATCTACTAAATCTATCTACTAACTCTACATTTAATCTACTAAAATCAATATTTGCAACTTAAAATATACTATACAACATATTTCAATATTAAATATATTGAAATTAAATAGTAAAATTAAATTATTTGCATAAAGAAGATAATATAACTTTTTATTCATCTCCAACTGTCAATTAATTTTACTTTTCTTGTGGATTAAAGACTGTTAATAGAAAAAAAAAAAATTCCCGATCCTTCTTGTAACATGGGTCTATAATGCTAAAGCCATGAACTGTGACTGTGACAAGTAGGTCTGATGACAGTAATGTTGATTTATCTCCATATGCCTGAGCATCTGGTTTTAGGAAACTGAATAGGAAACACTCAGCTCCAGCTCAATATCTAGAGTGTTCATTGACTGGTGAATATTGACTATGCATATTACTCAGAATTGTCCAATGGAAGAGCATATCAGGGCCAGTGATCCGGCTGCATTGACAGACCTATTCTCTGGGTAGAGAATGATGCTTCACTCAGCCTACTCTCCAGACTTCAATTCTACCCCTGCCAAGGGACTGCTCCAGAGCCTGGCCCCAGTAGAGAGGAAAGAGGAAAGTAACCGTCCCTGTTTCTGCCTGAGGGACATTGGGTAACAGGGCTACACTCATATCTCCCAGGCACTTTAGCTGATCTCATTTGCCATTTCCCCTCTCTGTGACTTTCTTCTTCTCTGGAAAACTATCCCAAGTGTGTAGTGCTCCATCCTTCTCTAGATCACAGCCCCAGGAGACTTTTTTCTTATTGTGAATGAATACAATAATCTCTCCCAGGAGGATTTTTCAACCTTGAACCTTGGCTCTCTCTGCGAACAAGCATACCTGCTCCCTGGGGCCCTGGGATACTAGATGCTCCCAATTTCTACTCCTACCTCCACCCCCATGTCTTTAATAATGTGTGTCCAGGGCCCACAAACATTTAATTGGAGAGCTTAGTTAGTGTTTTTCTCATCCTTAGATTACGCTATAAATATTGAAATCAGACAAGATCTTTCAAAGTACTTAAGTGACGTTTTGTTGGTGTACACATAGGGTGAATAAATTTACATCTATTAGATAATTATTTATCAGGCTAATTGGCCCCAGATCCATCAACTTTTTTGTTTTTTCATAAAGCCTGATACTTGCAGGGAGAAGGTATTTTTTTTTTCAAACTCGAGTTCTCCTAAGACAGCTTGCAAAACTGGATTCCCTGACTGCAAAGGTGCTTCACATCCTTCCGTGGTGAGGAGGGAAAACTGAGATCTTCAGCACCAAACAGTAATTTTATTCCACAAAACTCATGTGTGGGTTGTTTACATTCCATCCCCACGATGACTCAATTAATGAAGCCAATTAATGCACACTGTGCTTTATAGTATCATCAGCAGGAAATAAACGAGCCTTTTGGGGGAATGTTTATGGATTTCACTGATCCAGGAAAAAGAGTTGACTGATAAGGGCAGCTGCTTGTGGGAAACAGTTTGCACCCAAATAGGAATGAACCATAAGATTGAACAGATGTTGTTCCATCCTCTTAGTGCCCGGAATATGGTGCGATGTTATCACTTAGTTCCCTACCAGGAAAGTCTAAACTAAAGTCAGAGGAAACTGTCAGAGACCTGCCACAGCATCCCATGGCAGCAGTGCAGTGTTTACTCCCCAGAAGATTTATAGTCATTGATCTCTCAGATAGCTCACTAATCAGTTAAAAAATAAACAATAAAATGGCCAACAGTTAAAAAAAAATACATTGACTTGGTATTATAAATTACCAAGTTGGACATGACTTGGAAATAGTAAATTAGCTTAGAGAATGAGTTGAAATCCCTTTGAATACATTTAATAACTATTCCAGCTAGTTTTGGTAATGGGATATGATGGTTAATTTTGTCTGTCAGCTTGACCAAACTAAGGGATACCCAGATAGCTGGTAAACATGACGTCTGGGTGTGTCTGCGAGAGTGTTTCTGGAAGAGATTAGCATTTGAAATGGTAGATTGGGTAAAAAAGATTGCTCTCACCAATGCTGAGGGCCTGAATAGAACAAAAATATGGAGGAAGGGCAAATTAGCTCTCTCTGCCTCAAGTAGGGTATTCATCTTCTCTTGCCCTTGCACGTTGGTGCTCCTTCTCAGGCCTTTGAACTTGAAATGAATTGTTCTGCCAGCTTTCCTGGTTCTCTAGCTTGCAGATGGCAGATCATGGGACTTCTTAGCCTCCATAATTGTGCGAGTCAATTCTCATACTAAAACTCCTCTTCTACCTATCTCTCTCTCTCTCTCTCCCCTATTGGTTCTGTTTCTCTGGAGAATCCTGGCTTATACGTGGGGAAGGCAAAGAAAAAAGCATACAGAACAAGATCTCTTATTTCCAGAGGGCAGACTTCCCAGCTGCAATATTTCTGGAAAGATGTATATTCTGTGCCTTTCTCCACATTATAATGTAGCAGCTCTGCAACAGGAATTAGACAGAAGTGGGTTCCAATCAAGAATGTCCTCACATGAGTTGTGTGACCTTGGGTAAGTTACCTTGGATAGGTTAATGAAGCATAATGGATCTTGATTTCTTCTTCTGTAAAATGGGCTACATATACTTGCTTCACAGGGTGAAATAAAATATGTGATAATTTTTGTTGTTGTACACATTTTCTATATTCTAAAATATCATAGATTATAAGACAATCAATTTATTAATTTGCAAGAAGATGAGGGAAGCAGAAAAAGGACTTTAATATATAGGTTGACTGTAAAGATGCTTTCTGAGTTTAGAAACATGGAAATGTGAAAAGAAAGCCTTGTACCCTGGGCTTGAGAAAATGTCATAGCGGATGCTAAAGAATTATTCACTTTCTTTCTCCTTGTGCATTAAGAAAGCAGACAGCAGAGGGACCGGCCAGGTGGCGTAGTGGTTAAGTTTGCACGCTCTGCTTTGGTGGCCCGGGGTTCACAGGTTGGGCTCCTGGGTGCAGACATAGCACTGCTTGTCAAGCCATGCTGTGGTGGCATCCCACATAAAGTAGAGGAAGATGGGCAAGGATGTTATCTCAGTGATGATCTTCCTTAAGCAAAAAGAGGAAGATTGGCAACAGATGTTAGCTCAGTGCCAATCTTCCTCACAAAAAAGAAAGAAAAGAGAAAACAGACAGCAGAGAACAGCTCACCAAACATTCAAGGAGACTGAAATTGCTTGATATTTACTTATAAGACACATTATTTCTAGTATGAGTATGTACAATCCAATGTACAAAAATCAAAGAATCCTAGCCTGAGGCCTGAGATGCGTAGACATCGCATGTGGCCTTTATTTCTTATGTTAGGCTTGCAAATAAAATAAGATGGCTCACAGCTTCTGCTATATAATCCATTGCTGGTTTTTTGGTGGGGCCAATAAAGAAGGTGCTGCAAAAGTGGTATTTCTTTGACTATTAAAAGAATATTTCTAGCATAATGAATAAATCACAAATCCAAGAAAATGTGCTATATATAATCATTGTGAAGCCTATTTCTAGTTTTACCAAAGTGAGGCATGAGGTTTTGTATGTGCTTGTGCTGTCTTTGCTTTGGCAGGAGATGGGGTAGTAGAGAGAGCTTTGAGGGGAAAACATTGCTCTATAGTTGTAAAATTATTTCCTTCCTAACCATAGCTGTGCTCATTTATTTCACTCATTTCCGTGGATTGCAGCCAAAGAAATCAGCCAGATCGGAGCTGGAAGAGACCGGACTTGGAAACGTTGGAGATAGGCAGAAATACTGGAATCTTGAAGACAGAGAAAGGGGAAATTATATGTGTATATTAATAAATATCTTATACAATATTTACATATAAATAGTATATGTGTACATATATACACACATCTACTGAGAGAAATATGGATGCAATGGATAGACAGACAATACAAAAACATTCTCTCTAGGAAGCCTAAAAGCTTCACCCTCTAAGGGCTTACTCTTACCCCTCCCCCTCCCAGTTAGAGTGTCTCTAAGAATCTTAGTCCAGGGGACCTTGACATGCTTCTTGAATCTGTGCCATGTGGGAACACTTGCCTCACATATGCCCACCCCCTAACAGGGCTGGTACTGTTTTCATGTCCCTCTTTCATAATCAGGATTTTCTGTCTTGAATTTCAGAGTTCCTGGGGAATCTCAAGTAAGTCTTCTTTCGAAATGGTTGGAAAGACATCTGCCACACCTTTTTAAAATGAAATTTTAATTCTCTTTATCATTAACAAATAAGTGTAAATACTAAAACCTACCATTTTATTGAACATCTGCTATCTTCCAGGCAGGCACCTTAGTTAATGAATTACTTGATTTAGTTCTCATCTGAGTCTTATGAGAAAGATATTATTATTATCATTTCAGTTGAGCACACTGAGATTAATTGACCAATGTAACAGTAAAGGCATTTGGTCAATGAACATTATTCTTTTATTGTTGAAGCCTGAGGGAGCTGGTAGAAAGAGAGCGATCATTAGGATGATTTAATTCATTGTTCATTTTACAGAGCAGGAGAACGAGTCTCAGAGGAAGAAGGTGACTCCACCACGGTCTCCTCGGGGTGTGTATTGGTGCTGGGAACAGAACACAGGACTTCTGACTGTCAATCCACAATTTTCTCTGTGAAACCAGGTTGCCTCATGAAATGGAAGGACAACAGGCCTACTGAGGCATGGCCGGTTGTAAATCCGGGAACTGTTGATGTTCCGTCAGTTGTTACTGAGGCTCTCTGTAACCTGCACCAAGAAGAGGAGAAAGGATTTGGGAAGCTGCTCATATCCTTTCTGGATTAGAAAGCCTTGCCACTCAGACCCCTTTGCTTTCTTCGGGCCTCGCTGTCAGAGATGCCTGATGATATCTCCCAGAGCAAGACTTGATTAGATTAGCTACAGGATAAGAAATAGGATATTTGTAAAAGAACATTAAAGAAAGGACACAGAAAGTGAAAGCATTTTAGGACAATAGGGAAAGACTTTCCTCTTCAGCTACAGTCTCACCTCTTACCTCCCCTGGCCCCTTTGCCCACTTTAACTTTAAAACCCCAGTGAGAAGATGCAAGTGCTGCATGCTGGACACAATGTCCCCTGACACTCCCCCTGGGGCAGCAGGGTCTGCTGTCTGTCCCCTTGCTCAGCTTGGACATCCACACTCTCTTCTAGTTGATGGAGCCTGTGTGAAAAGCAAGGGGATGTTTTTTTTCTCTCCTTTGAGCTCTTCAGTCTTCAAGGATTAGACGTGAGGTTAGCAGGGACAAAGGTGAGGGCTGTGGAGGTGGTAAGGTAGAGAAGTGAAGTGAGAGTCATCATACAAGTTGAGGAAGACAAAGCAAATAAACAGTCCTAAATAGAACTAGAGAAATTTCTGCACTTGAATCTTTTTTTCTTTGTGTCTCCGTGCCCCCTCTGGAAGGATTCCTTAGCACTATCTTCCAGTTCACTCATGCTCTCGTTGTGTTCAGTCTATAGGTTGACTCATTCACTGAGTTTTATTTACATACATATTTTTCATTTTCAAGCTTTCTCATTGGTTATCTACATATTCTTGTTTTATTTCTGTCTGTTCTTCTTTCATACTTTTTATTCCACTCAGCGGAACATTCTAAACATTTGTTTCATAGTATTAAGTTATCCATAAAATTTACTGCCTCTGGAGTAAGTTCATGTTCCAATTGTTGATGTTTTTGGCCATCTTTCCCACAGTTAGATTTTTTCGTTTTGATTTAAGAGCTAATTTTGAGTAGGATGAACAAAATTGTTTTTCTCTTTCTCTTTCCCTCGGTGCTCCCCACTCACTTTCTAGCCACTCTGTGTTGCCTCTGCTCAGTCCCGGGCCTCAGGCCAGACGTAGGTCTTTCAGTGCCATGTTGGTGGCATTGAGGAGATCACAGACTCAGTGGGGGGCTTGGTTCATCCCTGGTCACCAGGCAGCTTGCATAGAGGCAGAGCCTCCCCTGTGTCTGACTCGCCTCTTTTGGTGGGAAACCCGGATGCAGCCCCTGGTTTCAAGCGTGAGACGGACTCAGGTTTCATCACCTGAGTGGAGCACTTCAGGGCATAACTAGCCTCAGGTTCTGAACCCACACCAGCCTCTGCAGCCTGGTCTAGCTCCTGCATTATGTAAAGGGCTAACCTACCTTTTTTAACGTAAAATGGGGATAATAATATCTGCTTTTTAGAGTAATGAAACTGATTAGAATGATTCTGAAAGGATTCTCTAGTTTCCACGATTTTTATTTTTTTATTTTAAGCAGTGCTGCCTAATCTTGTCATGTAATTATTTAATGTGGAATGGATTATTAAATACCGTTAGAAGACCCCCAAATCCTGAGTTTATTATGTTTTTATATATTTGCATATAGTTTGTATACAAGTTTAAGCTTATACCACTTCTTTATTTTTTCATTTCCCGGAGTGGATCTTTGACAACTATAAACATGAATAATACTTTTCCAAAACCTAATAATTGTAATTGCCTGAGGAAGGTTGTTTAAATATTCAATATATTAGAATCATTTTGAAAAGTTTATTATGCCAAAGCTATATAATTTCATTAACTTCCATCACTGTGAATCCTTTGTTCAATGTCTCTCTAAAATGACTACTGCAGAGAGTACTTATGGTTTTTGAGGGAGCTTTGCCTAAAATAAGATCTTTTTTCATAGATAAACAATTTTGTTCAGCAAGAGATTTCTTTGCAAGAGTATAACAGATCTGTGGAGGAAAAAAATGTCTCTTTAATTTGAGTCTTGATAGTCCCTGGATTTAGTTAACGATTATTGGAATCATGTTGTTGGCAAAAGATAGGTGCTTAGAAAGATCACTACATTAATTTTCACCATATTCCATTGAGCACAGAGATTTACATACAATTGTGTCACATTTCATATTTCAATATTCTGGTATTCTTTTTGAGTCTCTTTTAAAAAGTATAATCTGTGCTGGGATAAAGGATGTGTCTTGGGTTTTCTAGTCTAACATACAGACAATGCCATATATTCTAACCACCTTTGGGGAGATGCAAATGCCTTGTCTTGCCGGGTCTTGATCCTCTGTTGCTGGGCTCATTGATAGGTGCTACACTCTTGAGGTCCTGGATTGTAAAGCCCTAGAGAGGATCCTAGTATAGCAAAGCCCTTGCTGCCTTCTCCCATGGAGGATGAGAAAGGTCAAATCTTTAATGTAAAGATGTCAAAGAAAAAAATTATTCATAACACTTGTTAAAATAGTAAGGTAGATTCTATTCGGGACTGTTTAATTAGTATAGGGACTATAGAGATGGGGTTTTGCAGCAGAGGAGAGAGATTAGGCTCAACTCTGAATACAATAAGGAAAAATGGGAATTTATAACCAAAGAGCAGGATGGGAGTCCGTGAGTGGAAAATTGCTAGAGGAAACATCAGGGATAAGGGGAGGGATTCTGGCTAAACCGACCTAACAGGATTCTTGTTGAAGACAGGCCAGGGCGATCAGATCCTGAGGTTGGGGGATTCTGTCTAAACCAATTTGACATGATTCTTGCTAAAATGAGTAATGCAAAGAAGGACATGGAAGTCCAAAAGTCAAGATTAGTTGGGAAGAGGATTAGGAGAAGCTTGAGCTTCGTCCAGGAGAGACTCTGTCAGTGACTCACCAAAAATACTGCAATCAGCAATTCTGAGAGTTAAAGGGGGAAAAGGGTGTTTCAGATTATCAGGCAGTGGTGTTGGATGTGAGGGTATAAACTGCCCTCTCTGTGGGCTGGTCTTGTCCCAACATGTCAAGTTAAAGTTGAGGCTCTCTGTCAAGGCTGCTCACCAAGTGTCTGCACGCAGTGCCCTCCTCTTGTGTTCCCTAAGCTCAGGGAAGGTAGGTGTGCACCGGGAATGACCAGAGGAGCCAGACCCAAAGCAGTTGTGGTTTATAATGTTCCTGTGGTTTATGAAGTTAAATGTGTTGAGTCCTCTGTTTCTCCTCACTGGCTCCCAAAATTAAAGTTTAATCTTCTCTACAAGAGTGATGCTGCTGATAGCTAGGAAGCCTTTGTGCAGTTTGTGGAAATGAGTTTTAATTTCTTTATGGGCCAGTAGGAAGTCTTTTTCCTTGCTCTTTCCCATTTCTTTCATCATACTACATACTCTTTTGCTTAGTGACTTTATCTCTACTTCATCTTGATTCCTCTTGTATCTAGGGGAAGAAAATACATTATTTAGGCATTTTCATAATTGAACAAGAGAGAAGAATCCACATCTGCATCTTTTGAACTTTTCCATCTGGATCCTTTGCCTTGGTAGACTGTGGTTCTAGGGTCCTTCCTCACTGTGGCCACTCTGCATTTTTTGTCAGTATGTAGCTCTTGCTCAACCTGATTCCCTTTCAACCAACTGATCTTATCAGTGTACTTAATTTTGCAGATAGACACATACTGAATAACTTCTGTGAATTATTGTTGAATGTATATTCAACATTTTCTCCTTTTATAGATTACATTATATGGATTCTCAAATCCTTTGTATGGCTTATCAGAAATTACATGTCATGGGAGAGAAGAAATAGCTCAGGTTCCATATCTTTTTGGAATTTCTTTTACTTGAAACTGGTAGATTTGTAAGAACAAGTTTTTGTTTATTAACAAATAAATAAAAATAAGTAATTAGTTTCTAGCAAAGCAGAAACAACAGATGGACTTTGTAATGCATACGTTTTACTTTGCAGTTCTACAGAACATACAGTATTTTCATAGGGACTGATTCTCATCAAAGAGATAGAATCTGACCACTCTGAAGCCTGCTCTTAGTAGGAGTTATGACAGCCTTTCCAATTGTGGAAGGCCAGAGATCACCAGGTTACAGACAAGCCACTGATGTGTGAACACTTATACTAGAGTTCATGATCGTAAAAGGAACTAGAGGTGGTCAGGAACAGGTTGGAGACACGCAGGGAGATTTTTCAGGTTGGCTCCTGGAGTTCATATTTCTTCCAGCTGAGTATAAATAATCTCACCACTGAGGATCTCATTTAAGTCACGCCATTTTTTTTTCTCTTAGGCAAGATATATTATTATAATTAACATACCCCCATAGAAACCCAGATGAGTACATTTAAAATGGGTCACTCGTTCTGACTTTCTTGATTTAATGTCATTTCTGCTTTAAAAAAATGAATGTGCATCTAATTTTCTATTTCCTCTCGCCATCTGTTACCATAAGCTCATAGACAAAATATAGCTATAAATCATAGTTACTAAAATTTTACTCTTCTTGTCTCATGGGATGTATTCATGAGTGTGCGTATATTTTGTGTTGATAAATTCACATTATCTTTACTTGCTGTGTGTTTCCTCTATATAAGAAGCAAAGTAATTTTCTTTGCAGACATTAATTACAAGCACAAAACTTAGAGGACAGTGATTTTGAACTTCTAAGATAGTCAAAAATCTTTAATCATCACGATTTTAAGCAACTTCCCTGTGGGTTGGATGAAAGTGGGTTCATTTATACGACTTTGCATTCCTCTTTTTGGTATCAGACTAGTCATTACAGAATCATCTTTGAGTATAGGCCAAGTCTGTACATCTAGATCTGCTTAGTGACCCTACCAATGAGATCTTGCACCTGCTGACTTGTCTTGTTAGCATGTGAACATCTTTGCTATCAATCTCTGCATAATGCTTCTGCCCATGTGTTTGCAATACATGGTGTAACACAAAAACAGAAGCGAATGAGCAGCAACTGAAAAAAATGTTCCCAGAATCATTCTGTTAAGGAAAATAAATAAGTTTTACTCTCTAACTAAAATATTACGTAGAAGAAACATGAAAGAAATAAACTCTGTAAACTTAGCACGATGCCTTGAACCCTAACCAGTAACTTAAAAATTGAAGCAGGATAGATAATTGATTTGTGCTCCAAAATGATTTATACCATAGTATCCAATTATCTTTAGTCTCTTTTTCTAGTCTGGTTATCAGCAACAGTACTGCGTGCTAGATTTTGAGAACTATATAACAGAATGTATAATGACTTTATTTTACATGGTGAGGAGTGATAAGCGCCACTCAATTTGCCGCAAAGCTATTTCTTCATTTTCTTTCTAAATTCTGCATGGTAAAGTGGATTATTTTTTTCTCACACCTGCAACATTCCACTGTCCCGTTGGCTGTGCTATGGTATTAAAAAATTTAAATCCCTCTGGTGAATAGCCAATTGTGACCTTTCTTTTTATGGAAGATGTATTCTGTTTCCAATTTTGCTTGGGCTGAAGCAGCTTCTAATGCAAATGAGTGCATGTCTTATAAAATGTCACTAATAAATTTCCTGTCATTTGGCATTGGAATAAGATACTACATAAGAAATCAACTTGATATTTCAACAAAACCATCAAATGAAAACCTAGATTAAAATAACTAATTTCTTTTATCTTACATATTAGAGTAAAATTCCTCTGTGTGTGTGTGTGTGTGTGGCGATTTATTGATGTGAATTAAACTCTGAGTCCAGGGCCATATTTTTTTTCATCTTGGGGAAGATAGTTATTACACTTAATCTTTGTTCTTCTACATATAGGCAAGAACAAGAAAGGTGGATGTTAGGCAAGAAAATTAGGCATCATAGTGCAAATAGATACTTGCTATATTGCGGTCCAGAGACCTAGGTTCTAGCCCCATCTTGGCCTTTTGTTGTCTGTGTGACCTTGAGCAAATCACCCTTTCTGAGCCCTTAGTTTCTTGTCTATAAACTAGAAATGTCAATACATGCTCTATTTTCTTGGTTTTACATGTGCTTTAATATTCTTGGAATCTATGAACTGCTACACAGATCTGAGGTGAAACCATTTTAAAGTTGAACTAGATTATTTTTGGCCAAAAGGTAAGCCAACAATCAAATCACTGTTTGTGTCAACACACCCCTTTAACAATGGAAACTTTATCCATGGAATCTATCATCTATGGGTATTTTTATTCATCATGTCCCTTCAAGAATAACAACAACAGGTACAAATTATTTGAGGGGCATATTTTGTTGACTCTAAGGCTGGTTACTGGTAGCAAATAAAAATATAAGCCCCCAGTCACTGCCTGTTAAGTGCCAGGTGTTGTGCCTAGGGCTTCATGTACATTATTTCTGTTTTTTACTAAATCTCTGCAAGCAACGGCCACTATGCAGTTAACAGACAGGTAGATAAGTCAATGAAGCCTCAGAGACAATGCCTTGCTCAGGCCGTAGAGTTGGTTCCAAGCAGCGTCAGAATTCATACGTGGCTAGGGCAGGACTCCTGTTGATGTATCAAGCATTTGACAGTCCTAACAACAGAATGCTGCTGGTAAAATACAAGAAAAAAGTAGATCCTAGGAGAGACACACCAATAAGCCACCTCCTGAGGGTGAAGAAAGGTGTATCCTGGGAGGTTGGCTGTTGGCAGCTGTGAGAAATAGTAGTTTTCTTTACTTTTACTTGAACTTTATTTCTTAAGAGCAAATATCATCCAGACAGTTCCCTTTAGGCCCCTGCCTCCACTTCCTTTTAATCTTAAAGAAATTGATCCCATTATATTTTCAAAGGAGAACCTCATATTCTATGATAACTAGTTATTGTGCACAAAGTTGTCTGTTGAGGCTCAGTTCTTAGAAATTCATTGCCACAAGCAGTGATAGAAGGGACTACACATAAAGGTAAACTTACTTTCAGCATAATGTATATTGGGTACAATTTCTAACTCACATTTTGTTAGAATTGTAAGGCAACTTGGGCAAATTGCTTTTTGGGTTTTATTTTGTTTTTGTCTTTCTGGGAAAGATTAGCCCTGAGCTAACATCTGTTGCCAAACTTCCTCTCTGTTTTTTCCCTCCCAAAGCCCCAGTGCATAGTTGTATATTCTAGTTGTAAGTCCTTCTAGTTCTTCTATGTGAGCCGCTGCCACGTCAACTAACAACTGACGTGCATGGCAACTGAGAGACAAATGGTGTGGTTCCACACCCGGGAATCGAACCTGGGCCACCAAAAGCGGAGTACGCCAAACTTTAACGACTAGGCCTTCAGGGCTGGCTCGCTTTTTTGTTTTGTTCTGAAAGTTGAGAGAAAGAGGCCCAAAGAGAGGAAGTGACCTGCCTACAGTCACACAGTCCATTATAAAGGTTCCAGAGGCACCCAGATCTTTTAACTACTTATCTTTCCCACTTTCTCAGGCTCTTGTTTCCTTTGCTTTAACTGAATCTTGCAGCAAAGCGGCAGCTGTTCTACTTACACAGGGTGAGTAATAAGTTGACTCCAGTCCCCACCTACCATTGTTTATGAATTGGGCACCCTACACTAACACCTCTACCAACACACAAGCGTTGTCAACTCCTAAGGACCACAAAAGGTTCCTCAATGGGCTTCTTGTGCTTATGAAAAAGATGTTATTTACTAGTTTTAAACTGATTTTGTTCTCTCATGCCCATTCACTGTGGTTTAAGGCTAACTGGTGCTGCCTTTGAAAAGTATGCTTCTGTGAGACTCTTGAAGCCTTGAGATGATGATGTAAATCTATAAACAGAATTTGATTTATACAACACATTTTAGGACACTCATGTTAAGCACTATATTTGCCTCAAAATGTTGTGTCTTCCATATAAAATCTTAAGTTTTGATTTTCCTCAGTATTCTGTTTCTACAAACCACTGTGTGTAGAATAAGAATGATATATAGGGACAGAATTTCTGTGTGTAATTTAAGAAATTAATCATTCATAGGTGAAATAAAAAATTAAGAATGCATGTAATTTTGTTTTGATTTCTCTTCTGCTTCGCCAGAATTACTTTCTGCTTATGTACACACAATCTTTTAAAACTATCTTATTGGAAATTTCTTCCTGTAATGTGATTATAAGGATAGATGTCTATGTGACATACAGCATGGAAATTTTGCAATTAGAAGTAATCAACCCATAAATGTAAGCAGAGGGTCATGATGGGAAAAGAAAGAAGGAAATAATTTTAATATGAGAGTCCTGGTCTTTCTAAAACAGAATTTATTGCTAAAATGTACTCTTTTCCATTTAAAAAATGGAATTATTATAATTTGCCCTTTGTTTCTATTATTGCTACTCTTTTCTTGAGTGACTCATGATCTTTCATCAGTTCTATTTATCTTTTGGTGAATAAAATTGTAAGATATTTGAAATGCATTAATATATTAAGTATTTTTCTTTTCCTTCTATTCAGTATTTGAGGTTTGGAGCTTTATCTCTCTCTATATATATATGTATATAAATATAAATATGTAGATAAATCCCCTTCAGTGTGTTAAAAATAAAAAGTAACACAGAGACATTTTGTGACAAATATCAAAAGAAGAAAAAATATATTCAGCCCATGCATCAGTTAACAACTAGAAACCCATTCAACGGTGATACTGTAAACCTAGGAAGGCATAAGAGAGACTAGTGGGAAAACTGAAGAACACTTTGGACTGTCTCAAAGAAACAGAGCCATGTTGTATGGGCAAATGTAGCCAATCAAGGAAGAGAAAAAAATATTATATATAAGTCCTGATCTTTCTGCAATAGAATTTGTTTGCTTAAGTGTTTCATAAAGTGAAATTGCTGTGGCATTTCTTTTGTTGTAGCAGTTTCTATTAGTAGCATGGCTTAGACTCAAGAAATTTATTGAGGAATTTTGGTAGTAACTTTGATAGTTATATCACTCTCCTAGTTCTGAGCACATCAGAATCAAAAAGGCCAAAGAAGTTGTGCACCCAGTTATGCACCCTAATTATTCAGATGTGAATCCCTTTCTGGGATTCCAAGCATGTGGGATATATACGATGATGGAGAAGCTTCTTCTGCATATGTTGACAATTCTTTTTCTTGATAACTAACTTATTCACTCAACCAGCACTGAGTGCCTACTATGCACCAGGCATGTTTATACATTGGAACATACACAAAGGAAAAAAATAAGATGCTACATCTGTCCTGGAGACTCACAGTCTAGTGAGAGAGAAGGAAATAAAGTAGTTATTAAAATACCAGGTAACAAGCATATGGTAGAAAAATATTTAAAAATCTGAAGAAAATCAGAAGAGAGAGCAATAGACACTGGAGAGATCACATGTCAAATTAGTTTTGATTCATTACAATTTTCTATTAAGTTCCATATTCTCTTGGTCTCTCTCTTTCTCTCTTACACATACATGATAAAATTATGTAACTATTTTTATTCTTCATAGACCTAATTTCATGTCTCATCTCTCTGCATCTGCCTTGCTTGTGTCCTTATCAATAACCCTAATAATGAATTTTACTAAAAATACCATATCCAGATGACCTAAGGAAGCATAAATTGAGCTAATGTGCCACCAAAGGACATAGAAAGGACTTCTGGGTAAGATTATAAGGCCCAGTGAAAGTAAATATTTTCTAATAATCAGAGATATTCAACAATGTAATGGGCTACTGTGGTGTGTAGTAAGTTCCCCATCCTCAGAACTAAGTAATGGTATACTTCTATTGATGTGGAATCAAATTTTATTGACTTTTGAGTTAAAGTTGCAAAGTTGTGAGTGGGGTCTATAAGAAAACATTTAATCGTCTTAACCTTTTGTCCTCTTTTCGGATACAATTCTACAGAGCATGTCATTGATGATAATGTTGAACATTCAGCACCAAGGACAGCGATTTCCATTCGATGACATAGATGTTGATTTGATACTAAATAGCAACAGCAACAAAAGATTACCTGCAAAGATATCATATAATATGTCCAATTGATCAATCAATGTAAGTTTCAGAGCTGAGAAGGAGGAAGACTAACACTTCTTGAGCAACCCACTATACTATCTCATTTAATCCTCCCAACAAATGTGTGTGGTAAACATTGTTATTCATAGATATATATGATGTATATATGTATATGTATGTCTATATAAATATAAAATATTTTTACAAGCTTTCAATATATGTTTATAAATGAGGAAGTAAAGGCTTAAAGTAACTTTCTCAAGATCACATTATTAGTAAGAGCTTCAGTCCCAGTTATGATTTTAAATCTCATTGCCTTTCTACCCAGAGAAGAGGAAACATGCAAAAAAGAGAAAGGTTGCATCTGCATAGCCAAAAATAAGCATGCAATTTGTCAAATTCAAAAAGAAGGGAAATGCATTTTTATAGGAAATGGAGGAGAGACGTCACTGAGAAAAGTAGCTTATTACCGTCTATACTTAGCTATTTAAAAACACTTTGCTTTATAACGGGTATATTATAATATCTTGCATATCACTGTTTTACCAGTATACACATTGATGATTTATTTTCCCAAATGACCGTGACCTAGTTTAGGATACTTCTGAGACCAGGAAGTTGTGGCCCAAGACCACTGGAAGTCTGTTGGCTTCTGTTAACCTCTAGTCAGACTGGAGGGTAATTTCTGGAATGGTAGGGTTGTGATGTCTTTGGTGCTACTCAAGGAGTTTCTTGTCCTCAAGACCAAACTTTTCCCCCAAAAAAGGAAAATGATCCAAACTAAACTCTCTGAATTCACACAGAATAAATGAGGACAGTGTTGTTTTGGGTTGAATAAAAAACGAATACAATAGTAAGATCATATAAAGGGAACTGACTCTAGGGTGAGTCCTTCAAAATACTTACATATAAATGCTTATGAAACAAATATAGCCTTTGTAAGAACAAATGCTGTTAGAACGTGTAATCAGCATCTTTGAAACAGTTGCATAATAGCTGTTAGGAAATTAGGTGGAAGTTTATGCATATTTCATGAAGCCTGTATTTCACCATATCTAAGCATGTGCACACATTTAGGAATGAGCAACAGGCAAAACATTCACTTTCTCACTTAATAGCAGTGCAAATCTGATCCCTAAATGCACTCCACAATTCTTCAATGTGCTCTTCCCTAAAATTTACTTGCCCAAAGAAAATCCTACTCATCCTTTAAGGTCTTACACATAACCTTATTTGTGTTTGGCAATCGATGACTATTAATGATTTAAACAAAAAAATAAAATATTTGTATTTTGCACATTTCTGGTACTATTGATGAATATTTATCATTTGGACTATCCAATTGTATGAACCACAACAGATCTATTCAGTGTGAAAAAATAGCTCCAAATCCATCTATTAAAGATATACTGAAAATTAGCTCTATGTGGAGTAATGGAAACAGTATTAGCCTGGTGGTTAGGAGTATAGGTCCTTGTTCTGATTCGCCACTGACTCTCCATGCAACTTTTAGTTAGGCATGTTACCTTTCTGATTCACATGATATAAACTTAGTAAGTTAGTTACTATGCAGCATATTTAGCTTCTTGTCTTTCCAACTAGACTGTGGTCATAGCCATCATTGTGTTTCTTTTACATCCAAAACACCCAGCAGTGTACCCAGAAGGTACAAAGACATCTAATTTTAATTTATTTAAATGAATTGAATTTCATTTTTCATCATGCATGGAATATGAATAATAATCGTAGCTCTGCATGCTGTACACTTTATCCTGTGGTGAATCATTGCATGTGAAGGTATTTTAGGAGAAACATCCCATAAAGCATTTTGCAAATAGAGAGATTTAGACAAGAGTTTCATCCCAAGAGAAGCAGATCTGACTTACATTGCCTAAATGTGACTCAAAGAAAACTGAAGGAAAATAAATCCCTTGTAAGCTGACTAACAGCAACCTTGAATACTAATTCCAGAATCTGAATATTGAAACTGCACATGCTGCAACCTTTTCCCTGAAGCAATATTAGAGAATGAGTTTCTCACTTATTTCTCTACCTTTATCTATAGGTGTCTAGAATTGATTTGTAAATATGGAAAATTGATGCCCTTATTTAGAATCAAGACTATATCATCTTTCTATGGTATACAATGATGTATCGCAGGGGCTCAATACTTTTACCCATATTTTTGCTTGAGCTTCACAAAAACTCAGTGATTCAAGCAAGAATATGTTCTACTCTTTTGGAAGACCAGTAAAATGAACTGACTTGCTGGTATCAAAGAGGTTCTTGGTATCAGAGCCAAGATAAAAATTCAGGTGGCTTGATTCTCAGCCCCCATCATGATTCCTTCCCACCATAGTGCCTTGGACATTGAAGGATACTGGAAGACCTGGCTCATGTCATCTAGATTCTCAAGAATAATCACAGCCTGTCTCTGGTGTTCTTGTTTGTATTTACATCATTGACCTGTGGCTAAAGCTGTTTAATCATATTTTCAGTCTCCTGAGTTTTAGTTTGATGTTTTGGTTTACTTCCAGAAGAGCACACAAGATAGATGATTAGCCATTATGAGAATATGCTTTTTCAACACTGAAAGCAGCTGTTCAACACGAGGTTAAACCTTCTCTCTGCAGGGTTATTGGCATATGTTACCACTGCACAGACTTCCAAGGATCTTATTTTCAGGGCCATTCTTAATTGGAATGTTTGATATTATGGATCATCAAGAAATGTGGGTTTATCTTATATGGGATAGGTTGAGGTATTCAAAAAAGCCATGTTGAAAATATCTTCCTAGGAAAGTCTCTGATCATTGTAGTTTCCATTTGACAGCTCATCTTTTCATAAAGCCTTAAAATAATTATGCTAGTATCAGCAATAAAATTCCTTCCTTGTCCCTCCTCACAAAATAACAGATGGTAAATAAGCAAATATTTTGGATGCTTTTACACTCTGTGACTCATTTTCAGGCGAAGTATAGCTTTCTCCAGATGTTCACAACCACGGTCTAGAATGGATGGCGAGTAGCATTTATCAAGCCTTTAATTAACTTCTAACAACCAGTTCTTGCATATGACCATGGCATGAATAACTAAAACTGAGTTATTGTTGCCTATCCTGAGTAATGCAAAACAGCTTATTTGCATGCATTTCTTGCAGGCATTGGTTAATGCGTGATCTACATATAGCACATAATATCTTGCATATCACTGTTTTGCCAGTATTTTAAAAATAAATATTTGTTATAGACCTACTCATAAAAATACTTACACAACTCGCAGTATGTGTAAAATGAAACCATCTTCTTTGTAGCAGTTAAGATTACATCACTTTTGTGAGAAGCAATATGACAAATCTCTTGAAGCATGGTGGTGAATTTTTTACTCCTACCTATTTCTTAGTGATGTCATATGCACAAAATGGATTTGATGTTTCATGATCTTCTTAATAAATAAATATATAATACTAAATATATGCAAATCAGTATTCTAAGTTCCTCATAAGCAGGTATCAATAGTATAGAATTTATTTAATTTTATAAATAATTCAATATGCAGATGTAATTATGCCCAACATTTATAATGAGTCGTGTGCTTTGGTTACTGCCATTTTACTTTAATTACAAAATCTTAAAGAAGTACATGTTAGAAGCTGAGTGCTGATTGGCATTCTATGTTCTAGGAACGGTACAAGAGTAGGATAAGATTCGGTGCCTACTTTTGAGGTACTTATAGTTTATATGGGGTAATTAGGCAAAGAACAGATCAATACCTTTTGGAGTTTCAGGCCTTATACTGGGAGGAACTTTATGCAAAGGGGATTTCATCTTTCAGGCCTCCAAGATTTTGCTCCTGGCACAGGAAGCCTCTTTATCATCAGCCAACATAGAATGAAGGTTGAGGGAGAGGGAGCTGCCTCACTCCTGAGATGGGTCAGCTAAGAGGAAGGCCAAGAATTGGTCCTAGATCTTTTGACTACCAGCCTCCATCAACCCTTCTGGAAGGCCATGATGATTGACTATAATAAACTGATCTAAAGCAAGCCCTATGATCCAATTACTAGTTCATGAAATATGTAACTAGTAATGTCATATGACATATAGCATCTATGTCATATGATTCCTTGTCAGGAATTCTCACACTGGTGTTTCCTTTGCTAAGCACCACAGTACTTTCTAGGTCTGATCTGGGCTCTCCACAGTCTTCTTTTCTTTGTTCATCTCAGGTATGGGACAGCCCCTTCCCTCATTTTCATTGACTTCCCAATCTCCTCTATTCCTGATGAGAGGGTTTTCACCTCTTTGAAGTGAGCAGGCAGAGTGAAATGTAAGCCTCTACCTTGGCTTTTTCTTGCTGCTCAAACTTATAAACCTTTGGGAACTTTATTCAAAGGGTTTACTGTTATGGAAAACATATGGTAAAGAATTACAAACACAAGGAAGTGTGTTACCAGGTTCTTGTCAAGGGCTTAGCAAATTCCATTGGTCCCTTTCTCCGTTCTGGCTCCTTCTCAGAGATCTACATCCGCTTTTGTTCTCTCGAGGGTGAGATTCACTATTGCCTTCTCCAGACCCTGTGCCTCTTCCATCCTACCTTTGGGAAGCCTATGTGGGCACTTTATGCCTTATTGACCCTTTATCCAAGCCTGAAGTTAAATTATAGATGGAACAATGTCACTTGACTTGTTTTATGAAGGGCAAAATCAGAGTAGAGGAACCCAGTTACTGAGAGTATATGGAGCAATTTGTCTGGACAACATTTGAAAGGTTGCTATATGTCAGAAACTGGTTTGGTGACAACTGGATGAATAGGACAAAGCCTTAGCTCTCTAGGAATTTTAGCATTGTGGGGAATGTGTGAAAAAAATATGCATTGAAGTAAGCAATTGGAGTGATTTAGCCTCAGAATAGAAGCCTGGAAGTTGGGGAGGGAAGGAGAACATGGTGACTGGCTTCAAAAGATAGCAGAGCAGTCATGGACCACATGGTTATTCTCAGTGACGCCAAGGGCTAGAACTAGGACCAGTGATTAAAAATGGCAGGTGAGTTTTGTTTCTGCTTGATATAATGAAAAACTTTCTGATAACCAGAGCTGCCTGATAATCAGTGTGCTGTGGTGAGCTTCATTTCTGGAAGATGCATGATTATTCATTCATTGGGACAATATAGGGGTCATGTGGGTGTCAGAGGAGCCTTGAGACACTTAATTTACTTGGGCTGTGTGTTCTACAGCTTTTTGGCTTGGATTTTCATAACTACAAGGTCTAACTAGGAAACTACTGAACCTCAAAGCTAATTTCTCACCTATGATTTCTATCCTGGTTTATTCATCTTAATGCCTGCTTTTTGAAAGCAACACTTTCATTAAGCAATGTAAAAGCATTTCTGGAAATGAGTTTTCCTCTTAAATCTATTTGTTCAGCCTCCCTTTGGTGAACAAACTTGTTTCTTTTGGCTTTTTAATATTCAGCCTTTGTTTTGACTCAATGTATTTTGCGATGTTGTAATCATTATTTCTTTGCTACTGTTAAATTACCCCCAACCCCAAGACTTTGCTACAGAGAAGACTGATAAATATTTTTATTGAAAAGCTATATTCTCTAAACTTCAATGACTTTGTAAAACAAGTTTCATCAGAAATGAGGTTTTTGAGTTTTTAGTAAATATGAATGCTCACTTTCTCACTGCTGCTTAGAATTTTACTGATTACATTTTGGAACTGCATAATCGTGTAATTAATCTTGAGCATGTCAGAGTGTGCATTTTTAAAAGTAATTTTCTTAGGGAAATAATACATATCTCATTATTTTTTACTGTAATTGGTATTCACAGTCTCTTAGTTTATAGGTATAAGCCCTGCCAGAGATGGCCAATGTCAGTGCCATATATTACTAAAATGGATAATTTTTTCAAAGACATCTTCCACTCAATTTCTCATTAAATGAGGAATTGTAAATTCAGCTGTCAAGGAATACAAATAACATGATTATGCAATACTTGCATTATACAAAGTCCTCTAGACTAGGATGGTTATCTGCCATAAACACTGATCCATTCTTTATAGAAAAGAACTTTAGGACACTGACCAAGAGCCAACTGCAGTCCAAACCTTTGTTACTCTCAGTGCTTTCACCAGTAAAGAGTTTGTGATCCAAGATGGACCTAAAGATAGAGTCAAATTTACTTTACCTATAGTTTTTGAAAAAATGTACTACTTATTCAAGGACCATCATCCTTTGTCTAACCCAAATATGAATGAAAGAATGAATCAGAATGAGTAAGGGAAGAATGATATATACCAGCACTCGATGATGGTCTGCTGTCTACAGACAAGGACACTGCTCTGTATCAAGTCATTCAGTTTCTCAATGACAAAAACTTTAGTGGAAATCTTGAGGCATTAGCTCTAAACAAATGATAAGCATTGGGCTATGCAAAGTAGAATAAGACAGGGTCTTGCTGTTAAGGAGGTCATGATCATATGGGATAGTCACATAACTAAGCATAGTGATTTCAATGCAATGTTCTTGCAAGTGCCAGCAAAATGCTTTATTCAGCTAAGGAAACCAACACCTCACTCTGCGAGGTACGGGGGGTTAGTAGAAGAGTCGCAGAGGAAGGGAGATCTGAGCTTTGGCTTGAGGGGTAGAGAGGGCTGTGTCTGTAGGAAGAGGGAAGGACACTCAGTTAGGACTGGGAGACCAGCAGGTACAGAGGCGTGAGGTTGGAATGGGCCTGGCATTTGCAGGAATCAGTTTTAAGCTCCATGGGACTGGAACAAAGTGTTGGGGGGAGTCATGGTCCTGTCTTGGGATCTATTCTGTGAGCAGCGGAGTGTGCCTGAGGCTATGATACAGAGGGGAGCATACTGAGACTGCTTTTTGGAGGGCCTCTCTGGAGGCAAAGTGGAGGGCAGATTGCAGGATAAAGGACTAGCGTGAAGAATCCTTTTAGTAGAGTGCCAGGAAAATGGAAATAGGAAGGTTGATTTGAAAGAGACATGCAAGATTGAATTCAATAGAATATTGTGACCGATAGATTTGTGACATAAAGAAGGAAGGAGTGGAAAATTAATTTTGGACCTTAGATAGATTATTAGGTTATTAATGAAAATCAGAAATGAAAAAAAGAGCACTCTGGCGAGTGGTGGTATTTTAGATGATACCTTCAGTTTGCAGCATGTTGCACTTGAATTGCTTATGACTTTCAGGCAGAGATATTGAGCTGAAGGTGCACAGAGTTCCCATATACCTCCTACCCCCACACATGCACAGCCTTCCCAATGTCAACATCCCCCACCAGAGTGGTACATTTGTTACAATCGATGAACTTACATTGACACCTTATCACCCAAAGTCCATAGCTCAGGTTAGGGTTCATACTTGGTGTTGTACATTCTATGGATTTTGAAAAATCTATAATGACGTGTGTCCACCATTATAGCATCACACAGAGAAGATTCACCATTCTAAAAATCCTCTGGGCTCTACCTGGTTACCCTTCCTTCCCCCTAACCCCTGGAAACCACTGCCTCTTTTTAATGCCCCTATAGTTTTGCCTTTGCCAGAAGTTAGAATCATATAGTATGTAACCTTTTCAGATTGGCTTTTTTCGCTTAGTTGTATGCATTTCAAATGCCTCCATGTCTTTTCACAGTTTGATAGCTCATTTCGTTTTAAGCACAGAATAATATTCGATTGTCTAGATGTATCACAGTTTACCAATCTATCTACCTACTGAAGGATATTGTGCTTGCTTCCAAGTTTTAGTAGCATGAATAAAGCTGCTATAAACACCTGTATGCAGGTTTTTGTGTGAACATAACTTTTCAACTCATTTGGATAAATATCAAGAAGCATGATTGCTGGATCATGTGGTAAGAGTATGTTTTTCTAAGTTTTGTAAGAAACAGCCAAACTGTCTTTCAAAGTGGTTGTACCATTCTGCATTCCCAGCAGCAATGAATGAGGGTTCTTGTTGCTCCATGTCATTGCCAGCATTTGTTGTTATCAGAGTTCTGGACTTTGGCCATTCTAACATGTGTATAGTGGTATCTCATTGCCATTTTTAATTGGCAATCCTCTGATGACGTATGATGTTGAGCACATTTTCATATGCTTATTTGCCATCTGTATATCGTTTTTGGTGAGATTTATGTTCAGATCTTTTATCCAATTTTTACTTGACTTGTTCATTTTTTAATTGTTGCGTTTCATGAGTTCTTTTTATATTTTGCATAACAGTCCTTTATCATATATGTCCTTTTCAAATATTTTCTTCCAGTCTGTAACATATATTTCAATTGTCTTGAGCAAGCAGTTTTTCTATGTCTGATAAAATGGCTAAAATATTCATAGTGACCTACCACATCATATTTCAACTTTCATTTTGAAATAATTTTAGATTTAAAGAAAACTTAGTACAGAGAGTAGTGCACAGAGTTCCTGTGTGTCTTTTACCCAGCTTCACTTAATGTTACCATCTGATATAACCAAGGTGCATTCAGAAACACTAAGAAATTAACATTGACACGACAACATTAACTAAACTATAAACTTTATCTGATGTCAGTAGTATTCCCACTAATACCCTTTTTCTCTTCCAGGATCCAAGGATTCGATGTTGCATATATTTGTCATGTCTCCACAGTCCCCACGAATTCACAAGTTTCTTAACCTTAGTTTTCATGAACTTGGCTCTTTTGAATAGTACTGGTCAGGTATTTTTTTAGAATGTCTCTCAATTACGGTTTTCATATATTTATCCTGATTTTACTGGGGTTGTGATTTGGGGGAAGAATACCACAGTCGTGAGGTGTCTTCGTTATATCATATAGTATCAAGAAGTGCATAATATTAACATGACTTATTACTCATCATGGTAACTCTGATTACCTGGTTAACATGGCACATGCCAGGTTTCATAGTCACTGTAGCTACAGTAACAGTAAAGTTGATATTTTTCCCTTTCTATACTCTGTTCGTTAGGCACAAGTCACTAAGTCCTTCCCCCATCAAAGGAGGAAAATTAAACCTCACTCACCATGATTTTTTGAAGCTCCCTTGTCCAAAATTAGCTGTCCCTAGATGTGTGGGTTTATTTCTGGGTCTCGATTCTGTTCCATTGATCTGTGTGTCTGTTTTTGTGCCAGTCCCATTCTGTTTTGATTACTACAGCTTTGTTGTTTATTTTGAAATCAGGGAGTGTGATACCTCCAGCTTTGTTTTTTTCTCTCAGGATTACTTTGACTATTTGGAGTCCTGTTGTTCCACATAAATTTTAGTATTCATTGTTCTACTTCTGTGAAAAATGTTGCGAATTTGATATGGATTGCATTGAATCTATAGATTGCTTTAGGGAGTATGGATATTTTAATTATGTTAATTCTTCCAATCCAAGAGCAGGGAATATCTTTCCATTTCTTTGGATATTTCTTTCTTCTAATTCTTTCAACAATATTTTGTGGGTGTTGAACCATCTCTGCATCCCTTGAATAAATACCACTTGATCATGGTGTATGATCTTTTTAATGTATTGTCGTATTCGATTTGCTAGTATTTTGTTGAGGATTTTTGCATCAATGTTCATCATTGATATGTTCTTTTTTTGTGTTGTCCGTCTCTGGTTTTGGTATCAGAGTAATGTTGGCTTCATAGAATCAGTTAGGAAGGTTTCTCTCCTCTTCAATTTTTTGGAAGAGTTTGAGAAGGATAGGTATTAAGTCTTTGAATGTTGCATAAAATTCACCAGGGAAGCCATCTGGTCCTGGACTCTTATTTTTTGGGAGGTTTTTGATTACACTTTCCATTTCCTTACTGGTAATTGGTCTATTCAAATTCTCTATTTCTTCTTTATTCAGTTTTGGAAGGTTGTATGATTCTAATATTTTATCCGTTTCATCTAGATTATCCAATTTGTTGGCATATAGCTTTTTGTAGTATTACTTTATAATCTTTTGTATTTTTGAGGTGTCTGTTGTAATTTCTCCTCTTACATTTCTGATTTTATTTATTTGAGACTTCTCTTTTTTTCTTGATCAATCTAGCTAAAGGCTTGTCAATTTTGTTTATCTTTTTACAGAACCAGCTCTTAGTTTCAGTGATTTTTTTCCATTTTTTTTTCTAGTCTCTATTATTTCTGCTCTTATTTTTATTATTTCCTTCCTTCTACTGACTTGAGGCTTTGTTTGTTGTTCTTTATATAGTTCCTTTACTTGCACTCTTAGATTGTTTATTTGAGATTCTTCTTCTTTATTGAGGCAAGCCTCTATTGCTATAAACTTCTCTCTTAGAACCGCTTTTGCTCTATCCCATAAATTTTGGCAGGTTGTATTTTCATGTTTGTTTATCTCCAGGTATTTTTTTATTTCTTCATTTACCTGATTGTTGTTCAGTAACATCTTATTTAATCTCCACCTATTTGTGGCTTTTCCAATTTTCTTCTTGTAGTTAATTTCTAGTTTCATACCATTGTGATCAGAAAAGATACTTAGCATTAATTCAATCTTCTTAAATTTATTGAGACTTGTTTTGTGGCCTAACATGTAATCGATTTTGGAGAGTGTTCCATGTGCATTTGAAAAGAATGTATATTCTGCAGTTTTCGGATAGAATGTTCTACATATATCTACTAAGTCCATCTGATCTAATGTGTCATTTCAGGCCAACGTTTCCTTGTTGATGTTCTGTTTGGATGTTTGGATGACCTATCCATTGATGTAAGTGGAGTGTTAAAGTCCCCTACTCTTACTGTGTTACTGTCTATTTCTCCTTTTATGTCTGTTAATAATTGATTTATATATTTAGGTGTTCCTCTGTTATGTGCATAGATATTTATAAGTATTATATCCTATTGTTGGATTGTTCCTTTTATCATTATATAGTGCCCTTCTTTGTCTCTTTTACAGTTTTGGTTTAAAGTCTATTTTGTCTGATATAAGTATTGCTACCCCAGCTTTCTTTTCATTGCCATTTGCATGGAGTATCTTTTTGCTTTCAGTTTGTGAGTGTCTTTAGGTCTGAAGTGTGTCTTTTCTATGTAGCATATATATGAATCTTCTTTTTTTATCCAGTCAGCCACCCTATGCCTTTTGATTGGAACATTCAGTCCATTGACGTTTAAAGTAGCTATTGATAAGAATGTACTTATTGCCATTTTCTTACTTTTTCTCTGGATGTTCCAGTAGTTCTACTCTGTTCCTTTCTTCTCTTGCCCTCTTACTTTGTGGTTTGATGGCTTTCTTTAGTATTATGTTTGGGTTCCTTTCTCTTAATTTTTTGTGTATTTATTACAGGTTCCTGGTTTGTAATTACCATGAGGTTCATATATAATAACCTACAGATATAGCAATCTATTTTAAGGTGATGGTATCTTTAGTTTGACCTCTTGCTAAAAGCTCCACTCTTTGTTCCCCTCCTCCCACATTTTATGTTTTTGATATCATATCTAATCTCTTTGTGTGTGTGTGTGTGTGTGTGTGTGTGTGTGTGTATCTGTTACCCTCTTATCATGGAAATAGATAATTTTGTACTTTTGTCTTTTGATCTTCATATTAGCTTCATAGGTGGTTGATCTGCTACATTTACTCTATAATTGCTTTTACCAGTGATTTTATTGCTTTTTCTTTTTTTGATAGTCTTCTTATTCCTATATGTGATCTTATCCTTTCCGCTTAAATAAGTCCCTTTCACATTTCTTGTGTGGCTGGTTTCTTTAGTTTTTGCCTGTTGGGAAAACTCTTCATCTCTCCTTCCATTTGGAATGATAACCTTGCCAGGTGGAGTATTCTTGGCTATAATTTTTTTCCTTTAATAACTTAAATATATTATGCCGCTCCCTCCTAGTCTGTAAGGTTTCTGCTGAGAAGTCAGAGGATAGCCTAGGGGGTTTCCCTGTATGTAACTTGTTGCCATTCTCCTGCACCTTTTAGGATTCTCTCTTTATCTTTAATTTTTGACATTTTAATTATAATGTGTCTTGGTATGGGCCTCTTTGGGTTCATCTTGTTTGGTGTTCTCTGTGCTCCCTGTACGTGGATGTTTGTTTCCTTCCTTAGGTTAGGAAAGTTATCGGCTATTATTTCTTCAAATAGATTCCCTGCCCCTTTGTCACTTTCTTCTCCTCCTGGGACATCCATAATATGGATTTTAGTGTGCTTCTTGTTTTCCCAGAGGTCCCTTAGACTGTCCTTGTTCTTTTTAATTCTTTTTTATCTGTTCAGCTTGGGTAATTTCCTCCAGTCTTTTGTCCAGCTCACTGATCCATTCTTCTGTATCATCTACTCTGCCATTGAGTTTCTCTAGTGAATTTTTCATTTCCAGTATTGTATTCTTTATTTCTGATTGGTTCTTTGTTATGTTTTTCCAGCTATTTGTTGATTTTATCACTGAGTTCATTCATTCTTCTCCCAAGATCAGTGAGCATCCTTATGACTTTTAGTTTGTACTCTTTGTCAGGTAGATTGTTTATCTCTGTTTCATTTAATTCCTTTTCTGAGGTTTTGTCCTGTTCCCTTACTTGGAAGATATTCCTTTGTCTCCTCATTTTTCCTCTTTCTCTCTGCTTATATCTACATATTAGGTAGGTCAGCTATGTCTCCTGATCTTGGAGAGGTGGCCTTATGAAAGAGATGCCTTATGAAGCCCAGTGGTGTGCTTCCCTCTCGTCACCAGTCCCATATATGCCAGGAGGTCCCTTGTGTGGGCTATGTGTATCCTTCTGTTGTGGCAGGGTTGCTCTTGCTGCAGAATGTCCAGGAAAGCTAGGCTGTCCCCCGGCCACCTGGTTGTAATGCTTAGCTGTGTGTGGCTGCTATGGACTCTTCAGTCACTTTATCAGGTGTGGGGAGCCCCAGCACGTTGGCTGCAAGGTTTAAGGTCTAATAGCAGATTCCTGTTGCAGTTTTTCTGTTTGAGTGAGTAGGCCCACAGCATGGCTGGTTGCTAGGCTCGGGGGCTTATAATAGCTTAAGGCCTCCAGCCTGCATGGCTGTTGTCATCTCTCTCAGAATTACAGCTGAGTGGGTCCAGCCCCAGCCATAGGAGCACCCAATTGTTTTAGGCTTTGGAAGGTGTAATTAATCCCATTCATGACTGTTTGAGAAGCACAAGACTGCTGCAGCTAACAAGCCCCACTGCCCACAGGGCCACACACCCTGTCAACACCTTCCTGCCTCATGCGTGCACCCTGACCCACTAAAGTAGACCCAGTCACCCCACGGCAGAGGCCTCACACACTCCATGAATACAGGCCTACCCCTTTCACACACCCTGCCCCACAGAGTTGACACACATGCCTGGCTGCAAAGGTTCCATGCACCTGGCCTATGTGGACCTACAACTTGTCCAAGGGCTTGCTGTTGGGTAGGGCCAGTCCCTAGGGCAGCTGCCTGCTGTGGCTGAGCTGGATTAAATGCATGCTGTAGTGAGCAGAGTTGACCCTGGGCTAACATGCCAAGGGAAGAACTCCAATGTCATCTGACAGCATCTGTGTCAGCATACCTGTACTAGGTCACAATAATGGTTGACACCAATGTCTCAGTCTCTGGGGTGGTCTCACCTCTCACCAAGATACACCCAGAGCCTATCAAGTGAATCTCTTTTCACCAAAGGATGGTGCACTTTTCTCTCTGGTGATTTAAGGTTGCTTTCCAAAAGGGGTGAATTTGTGCATGGGCCCTTTAAGAGCAGGCACTTTTTTTTCCGTATGTCTGATAGTTTTTCTGGGGGTATTCTCCATTGTAGTTAATAGCCAGTAAAGCCAGATATGACGCTTGTCTAAGTTGTGCTGAGTCCAAAAGCTGCTTGTTGTGGTAATGCTCCCCTGCTCAGATTCCCTACTCCTCCAGGGAAGGCTTCGTATGTTAATATTGCTCCCAGCCAGCTGTGAGGCACCATGGCTCAAGGTGGCTTTTTTCTCTCCAGAAAGGAATTTCTGCCTCTTTTACCTCAGCCAACACTGTCCCTTTTTGTGAGGGTTCTTTTTATCCAGTTTTCAGTTCTCTCTCAAGGGTAATTGTTCTAAGAGTAGTTGTAAATTTTTGCATCCGTGGGAGGAGGTGAGTTCAGAGTCTGCCTACACTGCCATTTTGACACCGTCTCCTGAATTTCTTTACTGAGATCTACTTTTTACTGTCAAAGTCACTGCTCAGAGATCATTGTAGAATAGTACAAAGAATACGAAATTTGAAATTAAATAACCTGGTTTGAGTAGTGGGTTCTCAACTTGAAAACTGCATGAAGATTAAAAATGAAACAAAATATAAGATACTGTCTATCCTGACCCGGCAGCATAAGTTGGGGAGTCAGCTGGAGAAGAATAAGAATGTGCAAAGGTGTGAAGCATGAAAATGCCAGTAAATACCTGTAGATAGAAGTGGTAGGATGTAAATCAAAAATTAGGTTATCTCCAGGTTTAAAAGAATGCTAGATTCCATGATAAGAAGTTTGAGTTTTAACTATAGGGCATGGGAGCTCATCAGACGTTTCTGAGTAGGGCAAGGCCTGATCACATTTATGTTTTAGGAAGATGATCCTGGAGAAATATGAGGCTAGGTTAGAGGAGGCAAGGCCGAAGATAAGGAAGAAAAGGTAAAACGAATGACACATTCGTGAAGTGAAGTCAACTGACGTTCCCATTACTTCCTGGATGCAGTAGAGTGACAGTGGAGTTACGAGAGATGTGAGAGACAATGAAGGGGAAAGATGGTCAGGGCTGATGATGAAGTGGATGTGAGGGAGGGGAAGAGAGATTCTAAGACTTCCTACTCTCTGACTGGTGCAATCGGAGTGTGAGTTTGGGTGGAAAGTGTGAGTGGAAGAAAGGAAACATTTCAGGTTTGGAGAAGATGAAAAAACAAAAATCAGTTGCAAGCCAAGTGTTTGAATTTTTGCCACTTATCAGAGGGTTGGGAAGGGTGTTGTTCTTTCCTCACTCTCCATCTTTGGGAGGAAGATGCTGGTCCAGATCATCTCTCATGACATTTCTGGCTTTAGCATTCAGATTCTATGTTTTCCAGAAAGGTTCTGTGAGCTCTCATTATTCTCTGAGGCACTCAAGAGGTACAAGAACTTTCTGCTGCTGTTGGATGATTTCAAACTAAGTTATAAGCTCCCACAAGTGTTTCCTGAGACCAAAGATTTTCATGCACTGAAAAAAAAATGCTACACGAAGGGAAAACAACCTCCCACTTTGGGGAATGTAATGAGAAAACTTGAACATTTCCAGCTAACAGCTGTTTATGAGCTATGAATAAGTAAACACAGAGTGAAATAGGAGAGAACAAGCATGTGCTTCACTGGAGAAATATTTGTTTAGTGAGCCAATCGGTACTAGCACAATTTATCCTTCAGAGGGGTAAAGATGGGCGTCCTCACTTCTGAACTCAAGTCTGACATAGACATACTGTGGTCTAGATTATATCACTGGAGCTTTCATTCATTTGTACATTCACATATCAAACATTTATTGAACATCTGTATTGTGCCAGTCTCACTGCTAGGTCCTAGGGCAGAGATACGCAGAGCTTATAACTTTAAAGAATTCCCAATTTAGTGAGTGAGATATACTTATATGTAACTAATTACAATGTCATTTGGTAGGTCTGATATTGGAGACACAGTGGTGCGCTTCATTTCTTCAGCTCTCATCTTATAGCCATTATCACACAAGAATGACTGAGCACTTGTATTCTGTGGGGATTTTCTTGGGCTGGGGAATAATATAAAGCATCAATAACATTTTTTGCACCTACAATGTGTTTTCTTTGAAACAATTCTGCAAATAATCCTTTTATAATTGAGTGGCTAAGACAGAGAGAGGTTAGGTGCCTTTGCTCAGACCATAATGGTAAGTAGAAAAGCATTGATATGACTCATATGTCTTACTCCAAAGCCCAAGTATTTTCCTTCTTTACTGCATGGCTTGGAGATGTGGTCTGAGAAGCCTGCTATACCTGGCTCATGTAGCAGGTGTGGGTTCAGGGTCCCAATATGGCTGAGGAGCTGCTCAGACATCTGTTTATCCCTTGGTTACTCCTGAACCCTTTCATGTTCACACTGGTAGACCAGTCTGCCATTGTCACAGAAATGCCACTCCACGCAATGGGTCCTAACTGGGCAGTGTGTGTTTGTCAAGACGGTTTCACTGGGTGACCTGGACTCCTTAAAGACTGGAATCCAAGAAAATTCCACCTGGAGGGGTCACCAGGCCAAAGAAGACAATCAGGAGCAGTTTCCCAGATTTGCTGACCATTCTTATCCGTCTCAGCACCTTGTGATTGAGGAGGACATCATTCTCTGTGCCTTGGCCTGAGATGGCACAGGCTCATAAAGCAATTTCTAGGAACAGGGAGAGCCTGAATGCAGAGGATTTCTGTAGCTAAACTGTGAACTCAGTATAATTTTGATTCAAAATCCCAATTCCTGTGTCTGAGTCTTCTCTTTCCACTGCTTCCCATGGGTAGGTGGCTTTGTGTTCTTTTTTCCCTCCCCATCTCAGCACTCCTCATAGAAGCCTCTGCAGAGCACCCTGCAGCACAGTTCAGTGGAAAGAGCTTAGGTTTTGGAGGTGGGCAGGCCTGGACTTGCAGTGTGGCTTAGGTAGGGAGCCGAATCTCCCTGAGCTTCATTTCCTCACAACCAACTTGAGGAATATGGTGTGATTTAATAAGATTAGGTTCCTAAATCACCTGGCGTAGTCCTGTGAAATTATAGTTTGGTATATAGACGGCAATTCTCGCAGCAAGCATTGCTATTTACTATAGATTAGTAAGCAATTGAATTGCATCTCACGTTATATATTCAGCTTTACTTTTTATCTTTGTAAGGAATGTTTTGTTCTTAGTTAGGGCTATTTTCATCATCATGGAAAGGTCAGGAATAATTGTTTTGGGCCAGCTGTCCCTTCCTTTTGCTCCTGAAATACACAGATAGTCAAGGAAGTGCTTGGTTATTCCCATACCAAGAACTCCTCGAGTGCAGTACTTAGAACTCGTCTCCTTAGAAACCTAAAAAGAGGGCTGGCCTCTAAGCTGTTTCTTCCACTCTGCCTCTACCACCCGTTGGTAGCAAGAGCATTGTTTTCTGCCTGGTTAGCTTCTGATGGGCCGCCTCTAGTGGGCATAGGACAGATGGTGAGGAGGCCTAGAGAAGGCCCTTTTAAGGACTTCATCACAACCACTTGATGATTAAAGATGGTATGACTTCTGGAGTATTGAGTGAGTTGAAGACAATTATACCGAAAAACACTCACCTCATTCATACAATAAACATTTCTTGAGAGCCTTTCAGTGCCGGGTACTAAGCTAGGAACTAGGATAGAGCAATAAGTCAGCTGCAGTCCTGCCCCTGAGAAGCTCATAGTCTTTTGCAGGAGGTAGATAAGTAAAAGGACATTTACAATATGCTGTAGTAAGTGTTAGGATAGAGTTATGCATAGTATGTCAATGAATCTGCAGAATATGGCATTCTAATGCAGTCTGCCCTCAAAAAGGAGAAATCTATGCCAAGTTAAGTGGGAATTGGCCAGGCTGTCACAAAGGCATTGGAAGAAGAATAACACTGAAAAACTCATGTAGGCAAGATGTATGGAGCTGTCTAGGGCTCAAGGTCCATGTTGATGAGTGACAATCACTGATGCTGGAGGCAAGCAGAGCTAGATTTCACAGAATCTTGTATGCCATGATGAGGAGTTTGGATTTTATTCTGAATATGATAGGATGCTATTGAAGAATTTTAGTTCATTTATTTATTCGTTCCTTCATTCCATCATTTAGCAATGTTTGTTGAGCATCTACCATGTAGATTAGACATAGAGTGGAAGTTAATGTCAAGGACTCTGGATTCAAATTACTTGGGTTCAAATGCCGTTTCAGCTACTCGCATGTTCTCTGGCCATGGACTAGTTTTCTAATGTCTCGTTGCCCTAGTTTCCTCATTTATAAACTGGTGATAATAATAGCACTCATTTGACAGGATTTTTATAAAGATTAATTTAAAATGACAGGTAAAACATTTAGAGCAGTTCCAGACTCATGGTAAGCATTCATTGTTAGCTATAATCATGTGTCTGACAGGGTCTGGAGAAAGCACAGAGAAAGGCATCATCCTTGCTCTCCATGAGCCTCGAATCTGTGGGAAAGGGAAACGATGCTGTGAGAACAAACATCGCCAATCCGTAGGATGTGTGCCATGATGAGAGTGCCATGTTATGGAAGCACACAGAAGAGGCTTCTAGCTTAGACTTGGAGGACCAGAGGAAGCTTTTGGAAAGGAGTAATATTTCAGTTAGACCCAACATTTGAGTAGAAATTAACTAGACAAAAGGAGCACCAAAAAGTCCCAGGGCAAGGCATGCTCAAACATGCTTTTAGGAATGCCCTCTCTGGCAGCAGGTGTGACCTGGCCAGAAGGAGAGGAGTTCACAGAAAGAGAGACCATGCAGAGGCTCTCCAAGGGAGCTGCCTGCAGCTCATGGAATAGTCAGACCAGAGTCTATCTCCCTTTCACAAATGAGAAAGAGAAACTTAAGTGACTGCTCATGTTCTCATGGCGCCCTATCAGGGACTGAGCCAGGGTTAGTCTCTTTCTCCTTATTACTATTCCACTAGTTCGCAAATCCCCCAAAGAGATTTTATACCCACATATACAGTCATGCACATGCACCGCATACCAGCACTTTGGTCAATGATGGACTGCATATATGATGGTGGACCCATAAGATAAGTACCATATAGCCCAGGTGTGTAAGATGCTATACCACCTAGGTTTGCATAAGTATGCTCTATGATGTTCACACAATGACAAAATAGCCCAATGACATTTGTCAGAACATATTCCCATTGCTAAGTGACACATGTCTGTTGTGGAATCACACGGGCTTACACAATTGTGTGGGCATTGATAAATACAGACAGGAAGACCCTGATTCTTGAATAATTCTCCTTAACATGCTATATGCATGTGATCATGTTTTACTGTTTCACAGAACATCTCAAACGAACATATATTATGTGTGTGTACAAGTTCCAAAATCTCACAGCCCAAAGTAGCAGAATAAAACTCTTTGGTGGTCAAATGATGATAGCGTCTTAGAAAGGGAGACATGCTATTGTCCTTAAGGATGTCTTTAAATGTTTCTCTTCTCACTAGCCAAGAAGTTTTCTGCTTGGCCTTCCATAAAGCCATTTTTGGCATAATGGCTTTGATAGTTGGATGAGGGCTGAGGCTGACATGACATAAGTGTTTAATAAAACCCAAGAAGGTCAGTGAGCTACGTTGGAAACATACCCCAAGAGATAAGAAGTTAATGTCAATCACATCCACAATGTCTGCTGTTTAGGTCTCTACAGAAAAACAGTCTAGACCTCCAGTTTTAGGACTCCTAATCTGGTATCCTTTTCACCATAATATGCTTCTGCTTTAATCTACAAACTATCACAGGAGGCCATCTGAACTGTCATTCCAATGGAGGGTAGACATTTATGTCTCTCTTGTTGTCAATCACAGTTGATATTCAGAACTTCCTTTGTTGATTTGTTTAAAACATGGAAACTGCCTTTTGACAACAAAGATGAAGGAAACATATTTGTTTTGATTCATCAGAAAACGTTAATTTTCTCACATTCATAATGTTTCTCTTAAAGGTATGAGCTACTCAGGACTAAAGTGATTAAATTTGAATTTGCTTTCCAATATCTTGAACTATTTCATAAAAATATCCCAGAAACATTCAAATAATTTAATTTTTTCTCAATTCTGGCTAGTTTGGTCAGAATTTATAAATTAGTAATGCACCTAAGAAACCAATACCCTCCCAAAGGAAATAGAAACTAGATTTAAAATGTTACATTAAAAAATTATTTTCCTACTGACATCTGGGCTACAGCCCAGTGAAGGAGGTGAGCTACTTGCCCTGTCAGTTGCACAGTGTGAATCTAAGTTGTGGAAGAGTATGAATAAACTCATCCCAATGCAGCTCAAACTGTTGTGCTTGGCACATCTTGGCTCTCCTACCAGCCACCTTGCCAATGGACAGGTCTGTTAGTAAAGTGGCCAATAATAGCTGCCCACCTGCCCAGCTTACTTTGGTTTTTAGAGTTAGCAGAAAGAAGTGGAGAGTTTGGACAGGGTGTTGGCTAAGAGTACAGGTTCTCCAGTTAAACAGCCTGAGATCAAAGCCCAGCCCAGCCACTTACTAGCTGGGAAAACGTAGATAAGTAATGTGTTTTCTCTCTGCCTTGATTTACTCATTTGTGAAATGATGATGATAATGACTGTTATATGGATTAATTGAGATAATACATTTAAACACTTTGAATAGTTTCTGGAACATAGTCCACACTCAATAAATGTTAGCTATTACCATAAAGTTCAATTTAAGTATATATATTGCGTGGGTGTGAGAGTTACTGTAGCTGAGGTCTCCCATTTCATAGATGAGGAAATCGAGGCATAGAAAGGAGGAAGCAACTAGTTTAATGTAACATAATAAATGGATGGTCAGTGGGAAGCCTGCTGGCTGATTCTCATTATAGAACTATTTTTACTTTGCGAGATTTTCCTTCCACTTATTCAGAAAAGGAACATAGTAAAGCTGAAAGTTAATACAAGTGTCTTTGATCTTTAGATTTTGTGAAAGTTTTTAAAAAATGAATTTAATTGACTTTTTAAATTATCGTCTGTTATTCCATATAAGTGAGTTAAAAAAATGAAATGAATTGTCTTAACCTTATTGTTTTGGAAGTCATTAAAAGTGTATTTTGATTAATTTTGTTATATTTGAGGCCCTGGAGCCAGCTTTTTGTGCTGCTTCTGTTGAACCATCTGCCAACTCGAAAAATGATGCCGTTCTGCACATGGACCTGCGTTCCTGCAGGAGGAGACCCCCTTGTGGGGTGAAATGTAACCTGTGCTGTACGTGGGCTATGGGCAACAGTGGTGCCTGGTGATTGACTCCAGCTAACGATTCCTCTGTGAACAATCTGTCAGTACCAAGAGCTTGCACACACTTTGGGGTCTGAATAGCATCTGTGCTGAGGACTGGCCTTCTTGCAGAGCAGACATCAGCATGTGGCAGCTCTGGCTTGGAGTAAGCAAATTTTGGCTTTTGAAAATTTCTATTTCTATTTTATATTCCTCTCTACATAAAAACTTCCTGGCGTTTACATTGTTTAAGCTTTTGGAAACTTCTGTAGTTTCTGTCTTGTAACTGTCAAGCTGTTAACCTTTCAAGTGGACATAGATATTTATCTTAGAAATCTTCCCAACCCAGTGGAGGTGGAAGAACTAGGCATATCACACAGTAGAGAAAAAAGCACTGGAATTCAAGATATGAGCCTTAATTTCCATCTTTGATCAATGAAACAATTCAATAAACATTTATTGAACACCTGCTAGGTACCAGGCAACTTGTTCATCTCTGTAAATGGAGATACAGAAATGAATGTAAAACAGTCCTTGACCTCAGGAAGTTCACCACTGAGTGAGAGCAACAAGCACATAAACAATGGTAAAGACAAAAGCAGCGATGGAGTCCATGGTCGTGTGGGAGCCTGAGGCAGAATATCTAACTCAGAGTGGATGGGAAGCAAAGGAGAAGATTCCGAGGGGAGTCGGTGCCTGAGGTGGGTTCTGAAGTGTGAGTAGAAGTTTCATTGGCAAACCAAAGATGAGGAGGCAGAGGAAACAGTGTGATAAAAGAGAGAGAAAGCCTAGAAAGAAAACAGGAAAATTGGGAAAGCATCTCAGTATTTCTGAAGCCCAGAGTATATGCAGTGGGGGGAAAGATGAGCCTAGAGCCTGAGGACCTTGTTTGCCACATTAGGGAGCTTGGGCTTTATCTAGAAGGTGATTGAGATCCTTCAATCAACTGTGGGCAGAGGAGTGTCATGACCATATTTGCATTTTAGAAAGATCCCTGTATTAGTGTGGGGAATTGATTACAGAGTGACCAGTGTGGTTGTAGGAAGAATATTTAGGATATCCTTGTCTTTGGGGCCTGAACTTAAGTGGAACATTAACATTAACATCCCAATGGTGAGTATAATGATTCAGAGATATTACTTGATAGAATCATTGGAATTTGTTTACCTGTTGCATAGAGAGAGGGAGGCTGGGAAAGACATTGAGGCTTCTAGATAAGCAACAAGGCAGATGGTGATTCTAGTTTCTGAATGGTAAACATTAAAATGTGTAGCCACCCCTGACTCAGGAAGGGTTAATAATCACTGGAAAAGGCTTGCCAAGAAACTGTGACCCAGAGGTGAGAAGGCCTGTCAGCCAATGATGGGTAAGACCTCCACGGGGAGGCAACCTAAGCCAGGTGCTGTCGCCTGGGGGCACAGATGGAGACACAATATCGATATTGGGAGCAGGAGGGGCCTTTGCCTAGGAGGCCTTGCCTGCTCCGAGATAAAAATATACGAACACAGCAAAAACATGATAATATCAAAACAGAGGCCGAGGGAGGGCTCCTTGAGAAATCACTAAGAATTCTTGGCATTTGCTAATTACTTCATCCAGAACACCTGTGTATGTTTAACAGATGTAAGCTATGTATATATTGAAATGATGGTTATAATAAGCTCAGAGTGGCCATCAGCCCTCTCCACATCTATCCTGATGTGTACATTGGATTGTGACACTGACAAAAGGGAGCAGAAGGAGGATGAGGAGGATGAGGATGAGATGGAGGAGGAAAAGGGGTAGGTCATAAAGGAGGAGGAAGTGGAGGTAGAGAAGGAGGAGGCAGAGTGAGTTTTGGGAAAAACAGTGAGTTCAGTTTTAGATATGAATTTGATGTGTCCGAGATGATATCTAGTAGGCATTTGGGATATGAGAGACCCAGGCTGGAGATAACTATTTGAGAATCATTGACATAGAAGTGATGAGTAAGCATGAAGTCACTCTGAGGGATCATGTAGAGGGAATGGGAAGAAAGAGACTGATAAGCCTCTGCTATCTACAGTCGGGTGTCTAGGATGATGAAGCCCCTTAATGTTGATGGAAGAAATCAAGACAAGGAAACTTTGAAATAACTGGGGCTGTAGCCGCCCCTGACGCAGGAAGGGTTAATAATCACTGGAAAAAGCTTGCCAACAAACTGTGACCCAGAGGTGAGAAGGCTGGTTAGCCAATGATGGGTAAGACCTCCAGGGGGAGGCAACCTAAGACAGGCATCGGTCACCTGGGGGCACAGATGGAGACGCGATATTGGGAGCAGGAGGGGCCATTGCCTAGGAGGGCTTGCATGCTCTGAGGGAAAGTATACGAGCACAACAATAACATGATAATATCAAAACAGAGGCCAAGGGAGGGCTCCTTGAGAAATCACTAAGAATTCTTGGCATTTGCTAATTACTTCATCCAGAACACCTGTGTATGTTTAACAGCTGTAAGCTATGTATATATTGAAATGTTGGTTATAATAAACTCAGAGTGGCCATCAGCCCTCTCCACATCTATCCTGATGTGTACATTGGATTGTGACACCGACAGGGGCTGTTTCATTTAAGAAGAGAAGAATCTGGATGAGTATAAAAATTTCTGAATAGGGCCCAGCCCTGTAGCCGAGTGGTTAAAGTTCTGTGCTCTATGCTTCAGTGGCCCGGGTTTATGGGTTCAGATTCTGGGTGCAGACCTACTCCACTCACCAACCAAGCTGTGCCAGTGACCCACATACGAAAAAATAAAGGAGAATGGGCACAGAGGTTAGCTCAGGGCAAATCTTTCTCAGCAAAATAAAACAAAATATCTGAATGCTTTCACAGAATAAGTGAAAGTTTTCTTCATGGACCTAAAATTAGGCTTCTTGGGAAAAGTTGCAAAATTTGGTCCTGTATATGGAGACACTTTTTTATAAAAAGCTTTATTGAGGTATAATTGATATACAAGGAACTACACCTATTAAACAGGTACACTTCGGTGAGTTCAAACATATGCAAACACCTGTGATATCATCACCAAGATCAAAGTAATAGACATATACGACACCTCCCAAAGTTCCCTTGTGTCTCTTTGTTTTTGTTTTTGTGGTAAGGATATTTAACATGAGATCTATCCTCTTAAATTCTGAAGTGCATAATACCCTAATGTTGTAACTATAGGAACTATGTTGTACAGCAGATCTCTAGAACTTATTCATCTCGCATAACTGGAACTTTATACCTAGTGAACAACAACTCCCCGTTTCCTCTGCCTCCCAGCCCTGGCAGCCACTATTGTCTTCTCTACTTCTATGAGTTTGCCCTTATAGATACCTCATATAAGTGGAATCATGCGATATTCATCCTTCTTATTTCACACTCCTTGATGTATTCGGAGCAGTCCAACAAAACTACCTTGGGAGGCAGTGAACTCTCCATTGATAGAACTGTTTACAGAAGAGGGATGACTATCTACCAAAGAAGAGGGAGAGCAGTGAATCCTACACTTTGCTGCTTCCAAACCACCTCAGGACCTTCAATAAAAAGTGCGAATTCCAAATCACCACTCTACAACTCCTGGACCAGGTATCTTCATGTATGTATTTTTTAGATAATTTTCCTTGGTGGTATTTATATTGCCATATTGGCATAAGTTCATAGGACAGCCCTTCTCTTGGCTCCTAAGTCATGCTTATTATAGCACAGGGCTCAGGTCTCAACTTGTGTCCTCTCTAGTCCCCTAAAGCACAGGCTCCTGAAGGAAACAGAGCATCTCATCCATCTTCTTCTGCAATACTTATGACATCTGACTTGGAACCAAATTCAGCATAACTGCTAGGAATTAGGTATTGGCTAGTTCTTAAAACTTATTGTGCCAGACAAATAGTATATTGAAACAGGTTCCTTTCTCTTCTAAAATTGATAGAACTTACTATTACTCATTGATCTTGCAAACTTAAGGATGTTTTCCTGCATTTCCAATGGGAGGTTGGGTCCAACAAAATAAATTGGAAACCACATATAAAAATGAATCATTTATTTTTTATTGAATACACATTTTCACGTTAAACATCTTTAATACTTAACATGAATTCCTGCTAGCTTTAAAAATCAAACATAGTTTACGGGCTCAATTTAAAACCTTTCATTGAAAGGAAATCTATTTTTAATTTTCATTTTAATCTTTAAATATTTAAAGATGTTGCCTTTTGTCTCCAAACTTCTTTCAGTCATATTGGGTATGACTACGGAGGGACTCTTGCGACAATGGACATTTTTATTAACAGGGTGTTTCAAAACAAATGCATTTTTTAACCTGGAAAATGCATCTTCTAACCTCTAGTTTTACTTTTGTATTCCATCAGAGGTGTCTGTGAATTCTGTTTTAATATACCTGTGAGGATCTCTGTTATTACTGGAATAGATAGTGATTCAAAAATGCCTTGATATTTAGCATTCAGTAATATGAGTGGGACTCATGGTTCAGCTTCTTGCTTCTGCTGAACTCATCTCCATTGTCTGGCATTCACTGTTCTCACAGGTGATGAAATTAATCTGCAAGAATTCACTTCAAGTGTATTGGGCTCTGGAGGTGGAATCTATCAAGTATCTTCGCTTCTAGCCTGATGAGGAATCTAGGTTGACTAGGCATAGGCTTCATATAGACTTGAGTACCAAATTCAGCTCTCTCATTTATTAGTTTTGTCACTCGAGCAGTTTATTTATCTTCTTTGAGATTCAATTTTCTCATCTAAAATAATGTCTATTCTGCAGATTGATGTACGCATCAGGAATAATACACGTCTGACTCATAAAACGTCCTTGGTAAATGGTCACTCTTAAGAATGTTGCCAATTTTCCATGAGAATGAAAACCCTGAAGTAAGGAGATGCTGTGTGAACACCCAGGGGAATCTCAATTTATCCTTCATATATCTCCTTTCCTTGTTTTTAAGTGTAAATGCCCATCTTGTAAAAGAACAGCTCTGTAGCCGCCTAAGTGTTTGAAGCACAGATATGCTGGGATTCTGGAAGCAGAGGATGCTGATTTGCCTATGAGCAGTGAGTGAGATAACTACCCTCTGTTCTACTAATGTGGACTTACCTTTGCTTCCAAGAGAGAAGATCCTCTGCAAAAAGACATCCTGCACCATGGATATTGCTGTGGCTTCTTTCCAGCCCCCAACTAGCCTGGATATAGCCTGTGCTGTTTCCACACCTGTATCAGGCCAGCCTTATGTTGGAGGATGAGGTGGAGATGAGACATATAGGCAGATAATTTCAAGGGTGCTGGGAAAGATCCTCTGTCACGTTTAAAACTACTCCATCTCCTCTTCTGCTACTTTTAAAAGGGAGAACAGGCCTTTCCTTTCCTAGTTAGAAGGATGCAAATGGTTTCATCCAAAAGGGAATTTAGCTCTACCACACCTTGTTCCTGTTATGCCCATAGTTCTTCTGGGGAACAAGATTGTTATTGAGAAGATATTTCTCCTACCACCTTTGACAGCATTCCTTCCAGTGCAAAGTATCTTCAATAGTCCCTTATTTTGTGCATTGATCCCATTCAGGGAATGAGCATTTATTAAATACCCACTACATCTGCCATTGCATTAGTTACATACCTGATCTCATTCAATTCACACCACAATCCTCTTGAATAAGAGGCATAACCTACATTTTTATACGTGAGGAAATGTTCAGTACAAGATTTTGAGAAGCATCACCTAGACTATACAATGAGAGAAAGACAAAGTTGAGATTTAAAACCAAGTTTGTGTGACTTCAAAGTCCTCGTTCTTTGCATAACATGATGGTATTTGCTTTAAGCAAAACATGAGATTCACTTCATGTTCACTCCTCCAGCTCAACTTTAAAATCACTTACACTTTCAAAAATTGACTAAGTGATCAGAACATCTCAAAAGGCAATCTTTATTTATTGTTATAATTTTTAATTTGCTGAAGAAAGTCTTTGATTTTGACCGTATATCTGGTGTATATTTTTTCATTTATCAATATCCATGAGAAGTTTGGAAATATAGCATTAAGAAAGAGATCTCAGAAGTATACTGCAGTGGACAGCATTAAGACTCTGGAATTAGATATGCATCCTTTCCAACCATTAGCTGTCTGATGATGAGCAGGTTGCTTGAGCCAAGTCCTGACTTCTTCACATATAAAATGGGGACAGTCACAAATATTTTGCATGGTTATTACAAGAATTAAGCAAAATAAGAAACTCAGTGTCACAGAATCTGGCACACTGAGACATGCATTAAATGAGAGACCTTATTATTACGACTATATTGCCATCTTATTATCAACACAGTAGCTTAAATATGTATAATGTGTATAGATAAATGATATACAAACACTAACAAAAATGTCTTTATTTCCCACTAGACTGTGTCTTGTTTACCACTATATTATCAGCCCTTAGCACAGTGCCCAGCATAGAACAGATTCTGAGAAAATATTGATTGAATTGAATTGAGGACAAAGCAGTAATTTAAGAGACCTAGGTTCATGATCTAGACCTCCATTAGTCTGTCATCAATTTCAAATGTATAAAATAAAAATTGGGGGCTAGAAAATCTGTAATGCTCTTAGTATTCCAAGAGTGTATGTTTGAAAGTCTCTGAAATGAAATGTATAAAGTATTTTTGTTTGAGCATCAATTAAGTAACATTAAAGCCAAATAAGAGACGGTCAGAGCATCAGGTAAAACCAATTCTTCTTTTGATTAATCTATCTCATGGCAAGGAAAAATATGATCACTTTTAAAGGGTGAATTTGAGGTCTTCAAATACGTTAATATATAACAAAACCGACCATCTGATAAATGTATAATGAAATGCAGATAGTGTATGCTGCTGAAAGCAATGATACAAGATGCTGAAGAGGCATCTTCCGATTCATTAACTACCTCTAATGAGATGTGGAAGATAAGTTAGTTGGTCGGTGCTGCTGATCAGGGTGCAGACCCACGCTTGCCAAGAAGTCTGAGCTGGAGTTTTGGAGACTCAAGAATTAATGGAGAGCTATAGCATCTTCATATTTCTTGTCCTCCAATTAAGTCTTATGTGTCAGAATTTTATTCTTGATTGTACTTTTTAATTGTCCTATATGTATACATCTTTTTCTTATTATACTATATGTTCTTTGAGATTAGGGATGATGTGAGCAATTTCATATACTCTTCACACTCATGTAAAGTCAGAATGAGACTGAAAACTTTAAAAGGGGTGTAATCTTTCTTATCTTGTAGAACTTTTCTGAGGTTTGAATAAGGTTGAAATGTAGACCAGTTAGCTCAGTGCCTGTCAGTTCAATCAATAAGCTTACTGTTATTATTATTACCATTACTGCAATTGTTTGTGTGCTAACTAGATATTGAGGGTGTGCCCCCACTAGATATTGAGGGTTTGCTCCCCTCATTGTCATGCTTCTTAAAGAGCTTAATAGAATAGAAGAAGTCAGAAAGGCATAAAATGAGGGTAATCATAAAGTATTATCTCCACTAATGATGTTCTCATATTTTCCCTACTCCTGTGTACTTTAAGCCCTGGTGCTATCTCAGCTTTAAATAAATTTGGGGATTAAAAGCCCTTAGTTTTTCTCCACCCAAAGGGAGTTTTCTCCTCCTAAGTTGAATCACTGAAATATTTGGGCCTTCCTCCATTATTCCTTGATGAGGAGAATGTTTTCTAGTGAATGAAACTTCCCTTAAAGCAGGATAATTGCCACTTCCCCATCTTACCCCCCCGCTCATGTGGACAAAATGATTCTGCGTGGATCTCTTCCTGATGAGATGTTCCCTGGAATCTAAGGTTACTGAATGCTTTTACCTCTGTATATTTGAAACTTAGGTGTGTACCAAAAGAACTTTGCCATGAAAAGCAACATAACTAGTACTGGGAAGCTTGTAATTCACTTTAATTAAACTTTAACTCAACTCTAGTGGAGAATGTGGCAATGCAATTTTGCGGACCTTGTTTTATTTTAGGATCTACATATTTAAGTACTTAGAACTACTTAAAGGAAATGTACATAAAAAAGAGAGGTATAAAAACAGAACCTGCAAAGACATATTGTTGAAAAAATATATATGGAAAAATAAAGGAAAAACTATGGGAAAAGAATGCTTTCTCTTTCATTACTTTTCCTGATTTTATTGTAACTTGATCAAGTTACACAAAGGGTTTTGGCAAATTTGCCATGTAGGTGTTGAATCCATCAGAAAGCATTTATTCCTTTCTTTCTCTAGTATTTTTGATGCCATGGCCACAGAGAGTCATTTTCTAGTCTAGACTTTCACAGGCAAATGCATTGCTCTTTTAATGTAGTGAAATTCTGTTTAGAGACTGGTCCAGTCTCAAGGTAACCAATCCACGTTTCACGCAGACAGTCTCTGAGTTATAGCCGAACACTCAGCTGTCGAATGCTCCCCCACCTCTTTCCCTAGCAAATGCCTGGGGAGTAAGGACATTTTCAACTAACTCTTCCCTGGGGTGAGTATCTGTAAATGGAAAGGAGAAAAAAGTAAAAGACATATTGAGTTTTAACGGAATGGTTTCCCCTTACAGAACTTAGAATAGGGACTGTGGCATATGAATGATTCAGCTGAGGTTAATAACCTAATGCATCGATGCCTTTGGGAATTGGAGTCCCTTTGGAATGTCTGCTTCTGTCCTTCCACAATGTCACCCTCTGAGTGATCTCAGTTTGTTCTTTTGGCACAGCTTCAAGCTTAACGTGCATTCAGTAAAACTCCATTGAAAAGCAGAATTTGGGGGTTCTGTGGACATTTAGGATGTTTGGTGTTTCTGAATTACTGATGGGATGATACCCTCCAAGGCTTGTTTGCTTAAATCATTTTTATGTTTATTTTCTGCTTTATAGAGAGTCTGGTGTACATTTCCCAGGTAAAGATATGGTAGAATCTTGTTCTTGAACATTAATTCTCATCACATAGGACCACTGGATGCAGTGTTTGAAAGGTTGTTGCAACTCACAAGTTATGTACATGGCTGTCTTTCCTGGCTGCTTCCCCTCATCACACCTGTATACTTAGCTCACGGCAGCCTCTGCTGTCAATTCTATTCCTTGTGAGAGGTAATTGGGGGAGGAGCTTCCAGCCACCATTAATGCAAAAAATCTTTATTAATGTCACTGTGATTTGGTTTTCCCGTGTCCAATGTTCCATCTTATAGTACAGAGTCCTAATCAACCTTGTTTAGTTGCAAGGAATAGTGATCTCCTTCAAACACCCCAAGTTATAAAAATAAGAGTGAATTATCCCAAAATAGCAGTCATTGGAAATCATAGCAACTTCAGGGGCCAGTTACCCTCCTTATAACTCTCAGGGGCCACCTGCTTTCTCTTTATAATGGCATTTCTGCTTCTCTCTGTGAACCCATTAATTCTATTGACTAGTGTCCTCTACTTGCATTTTTTGTGTCCTTATAACTTCTCCTTGCAAATAGCTTGTCTTCATCTTAACTTGGCTCTTGGCATCCTTTCTGCTTCTGACCCCACCACTAACTAAGCACTTTTCAACAATTTCATTGTGTAAATTTTTGATAAAAACCCCACTTCTGTTTTTTGCTTCAGGCCCCAGGTTTCTAAGTAGTTGATGAATTTCTGTCCTTGAGTTAGGTGCCCATCCTTGATTCAATCAATCTTGGTTGGACGGTAGAGCAAAGGTCTGCTGTATTACTCACAGCAGTTCAGTCCCTCTCTCTCATTGGGCGGTGATGTGGGTGGCCGGTTCCCTTAGAAGGACTAATACATTGTCAACAATGTGAAGCACAGTGAATCATTCAACACAGACTTGAAATACTCATTGTTGTGAATCTGGCCTCTTGAGTGTTATTTTCCTCATCCGTGAGTAGGGTAGTGACAGTATCTCAAGGCTCCTGTAAGGATTACAGATATAAGTGAGCAGCAAAATGTTTTCCATTTTTAATCATGGATGCCATGATTAGTTACAACAGTCATATAATTAGTAGCAATAACTGTATAATTTTAGTAGTAATAGTTGTACTGATAACAGTAGTGTTTTACTAGTGATAGTTGTAGTATTAGTAATAGGAAATAGTAGGAATGGTGAACAGTATTGATTTAGTGGCAGAGTTCTGGTCAGGAGTGGAAGCTGTGTCTTCTTTAGCCTTTGCTGAGTCCCTGCCTCAAAGACCTGCCTCTAAGTCCAATTCTTGAGGCCAGGTCTGCAAGAAACAAAAATAAAACTTAGCAAAATTAAGAGGAGAGGATTGGTTTATTTGTTTACGTAACTGAAGGGCATGGTCTGACTTCAGGCTCGTCGGATCTTGAGGATGAAATAATGCTGTTAGAACTCCACAGAGACCTTTCCTCTCTTGGTTTTACTTTCTCGTGGTTTGATTTATTCTCAGGCAGATCTTCATGATAAGGTGTGACAGATGACTGTTGGCATATCTAGTTTTATTTTGTCCTTTTAGCTAGCAATCCTAGAGGAACCGGGCATGCCTTTTACCCACGAAGCCAGCAAAATGCCACGGAAAACTGTTTGTTTGGGTGCTGGATCCAGCCATGAATCAGTCACTGTGGCCAGGAGTGGGATGGGGACGGGGACTCTGACCTGATGTGGGTCCCTCTCCAGGTCTGAAAGTGGGTTGGGGGGAGGATTATTCCCACCTAAATCTCACGGAGTTAAAATGGATGTGAGTTAGATCCTCAATAGCAAGAGACAAATATGAACAGCAAAGAAGCAGATGTTTACTACACACGACTTACAAGTTGGTGGTTGTTGGTTATAAGGCTAAGATGAGATGATAGATGCAAATTATTGAGTAAAGGAGCTGGCTAACAAGTAGTAAGCAATTAATAGTTATCCCCCTCACTCTTTTCCCCATTGCATCTTCCATTCTTATGTGGTATTTGGCCCCAATCCCACTTTTTAAAAAATTCTGTTTTTCCAGACATAAATTAGATGACTACTTGGCATTGATTTCAAATATCAGATAACAGTAGGTTGAAGTGTTCTTTTTCAATCCTAGATCTCTATGACTTAAGGTCTTATTGTTAATGGCTGACACATTGATCCATCTTCTGAGTTATATAGCCCTAAATCTCAAACTCATCTCCAGCTTCTCCTTTCCCAATTATACCTGTCCTTCTGTTAAACAGCTTTCTGGATTTTCCTGTTTCTATCCCTGCCCTCTATATTTTATGCATTCCTTCTACTTCTTCCCACAGATAACACCCAAGTGAAGGTCCTAATTTTTTTTTTTAAATTGAGGTAAAGTTCACATAAAATTAAATTAACCATTTTCAGATGTACAATTCAGTGGTATTTAGTACATTCACAATGTTTTACAACTGTCATCCTTATATACTTTAATTAATAAATAATTTTCATCACCCCCAAAAGGAAACTCCATACTCATTAAGCAGCCATTTCCCATTCCTCCTTCCCCCTAGCCTCAGGAAAGTACTAATCTGCCTTCTGTCTCTATGGGTTTGCTTATTCTAGACATTTCATATAAATGGACTCATACGACATGTATGTGAAAGAAGCCAGACTTTTGTGTCTGGCTTCTTTCACATAGCATAATGTTTTCAAGGCTCATCCATGTTGTAGCATGTATCAGTACTTCATTCCTTCTTATGGCTGAATTGTATGGCTGCCCCACATTTTGTTTATCCATTCGTCAGTTGATGGACCTTTGGAAGATTCTCATTTCTTTACCCTAACCCTGACTATAGCTAGAGTCTCCTGCTGGGCTGCTGCATTGCTCAACTACAGAAAGCAATAGTCACTTTCTATTCTGTATGACTAGTCTTCCCTGGAGTTGTAAACACAGGGACTATGCTCCTAACCGGAAGCCTTGTCATACTTTACCTGAAATGCATACTGATCACGTTGACCATCTATGCTCCTAAAGCCCATCTTTGGCCGTATCATCTTCTACTCAAAATCCTTTGATGATCCTCTTTTACTTTTATGTTAATTATAGTAATAATAATATATAATAATAAATGCAATATATTAAATTCTAGATATGTGCCAGGCATTTTTTCTATACCCCTACACAAGTAATTCTCACAACAAATATATAAGATGTATATTCTTCTTCCCGTTCCATTAATGAGAAAACTGAGTCTTCACATATTAAGAACTTGTCTAAGGTGACACAGCAGGAAAGTGTTGGGACCAAGATAGGAACCCTGCCAATGGCAGACAGATTCTAAGGTGAACCCCAGTGATCCCCACCTCCTGCTGTTCATGCCTTTGTGTAATCCTGACTCCATTTGTATTAACTGGAACTGCGACTTGCTTTTAATCAACAGAATATGGCGAGAGGTGGTGAGATGTCTCTTCCATGACTATCTTATATTGTGTTAGGTCTCTGCTTAGGAGACTGGAGCTGAAGACTGTCCTTGCTGGTTTGATGAAGTAATTGGTCACGTTGGAGAAGCACACATGACAAAGAACTTTAGCCAGCCTCTAGGACCTAAGGGTGACCTCTTTCTTCAAGTCAGCAAAAAGCAGGGACCCTTAGTCACATAGCCACGAAGAAATGAATTCTGCCAAAAACCTCAGTGGCCTTGGAATCAGGTTCTTCCTCAGTCAAGCCTCCATATGAGAATGCAGCCTAGTAGACACCTTGATTACAGCTTTATGGGACCCTGCAGAGGACCCAGCTAAGTCATGTCCAGACTCTAGACCCATGGAAACTTGAGATAATAAATGAGTATAGTTTTAAGCCACTAAGTTCATGGTACTTTATTATGTAGCAATAGAAAACTGACACAGATTTTGGTTCCTGGAAGTGGAGTGCTGCTTTAACAAATACGTAAAAATGCGGGAGGGCTTTGAAAGTGGATACTGGGCAGAGGCTGGAAGAATGTTGAGTATGATAGAAAAAGACAAAAGTGCTTCAAATAGACTCTTAGTAGAAATCTAGACTGGAGGACACTGCTGGTGATGATTCAGAAGAAAGTGAGGAACATGTACTTGGAAACTGGAGAAAGAAGAATACTTGTTACATAGTGGCAGAAAGCATAGCAAGACTGTCTCTTTTATTTATGTATAAGGAGAACTTGTAAGTGATGAACCTGGATAAATAGCTAGAGAGATTTACGACTCTTGCAACTTTATCTCGAACTATTAAACTAGGTTTTCCACAGTGAGCTTCTCTCCATCTACCAGTGCAGTGTGTTTCAAACACATGCAAACCTTTCAATTTCTTGAATTCCATCTGCACATTCCTGCCTCTGCACTTTGGTAGAATGATTTTTTTAAATTTATTTTATCCTACTTAGAATGCTTGTCCCTCTCCCCACGTCTCCCCGTTCTTCAACGCCCAACTCAAATGTTCCCTCATTACCTGATTGCCTAGCCAGAGTTATTCTTTATCTCTTCGGTATATTTTGTTCCTCAGTAACTCTGCTGTGGACCAAAGTTCAGTGTTTACATGTTGATCATGCCTGTTAGATCATAACCTTATTTTGTGTGTGTGCCCTTTAAAAATTTTTTTTAACTGTTTTATTGAAATATAATTGAGATATATACATTTAAAGTGCACAACTTAAGTTTTGACATATGTATGCATATGTAAAATCAACACCATAATAAAGATAATGAACATATCCATCACCTCCAGAAGTTTCCCTGTGCCCCTTTGTAATGGTATCCTCCACTCTCCCTATCCTTCCTTCCACAGGCAATCAATGAGTTAGTTTTTTGTCACCATAGATTAGTCTGAATTTTACAGAATTTTATAAAAATGCAATAATACAGTATGTACTCAGTATTTCTCTGGCTTTCCTCCTTAGCGTGATTATTTTGAGATTCATCCATATTGCTTTGAGTACCAATAGCTTATTCCTTTTATTGCTCAGTAGTATTCCATTGTCTGGATATGCCACTGTTTGCTTATGCATTTAGCTGTTGAATGGATATTTGAGTTGTTTCTAGTTTTAGGCTACTACAAATAAAGCTGCTATGAATTTTCATGTGCAAGTCTTTGTATGGATGCATGCATTCATTTCTTTTGAGTGTATTCCTAGGAGTGGAATGTCTGGATCATATGGCATGTATCGGTTTAATTTTTAAGAAACTGTGAGACTGTTTTTTAAACTTATTGTTACCTTTTTACATTCCTACCATCAGTGTATGAGAACTCCATTTCCTCCATATCCTTGTCAGCACTTAATATGGTCAGCTTTTAATCTCAGCCGTTCTAATGGATGTGTAGTAGAATCTCATTGTGATTTTAATTTGCAATTCTCCAATAACTAATGAAGTTAAACAGCTTTTAATGTGCTTATTTTCCATACATATATCTTCTTTAGTAAAATGTCTATTCAAAGCTTTTGCTCATTTTTTAAGTTGGGCTGTTTGATTTATTATTATTAAATTTTGAAAGTTCTTTGTATATTCTGGGTACAAATAATTTATCAGATACATGCTTTGCAAATATTTTTTCCCAGTCAGTGGCTTGCTTATTAAGCTTATTAAGGGTGTTTTTTTTAAAAAGCAGAATTCTCTATTTTTTAATTTTTAAACTGTCCTTTATAGCCTTATGGCCACTGTCCAAAAGTTTGTTGCTTTATATATTAGTTTGGTCTTTTGGTTGTTTCAGGCAAGAAGGTGAATCCACCCTATGCTACTCCATCTTGGTCAGAAGCAGAAGTTCTCAGTCATAAACTTGCTGAGGGTAGAGAACAGGTCTTTTATTGCGTAGTTCTCTCCCACATGTAGCAAATTATCTTCTATACGGTAAATGCCAAAAATAAATATTTGTGGAATAGTTGGAATTTGCTTAAAAAGTGAAAACTTAAATAAATCCCCTGTCTCAGCTGGGTTTTGTATCTATAGCAGCTTTCTCTGAAAGTGATGTGCAGTGAATTGAAAATTCAGCTTAGTTCAAAGCCCAGAGTAATCGGAATTTAGTTAACTGAGGCTTTGGTGATTACTCTCAAGGCAGATTTTTATAGCTACAGAGCATTTTATTTCTTCTTTTGTAATTAATGGAAAAGTATTATTGTTTTACTGCATAAAAATCCATCACAAATTTAGCCTTCATGGAAGTTTGTATTACTGGTAATAAACAAATGGCTCTTAAATGTCTGAGTATTCTTTTTAATTTTCTTTTTTTGTTAGTTTTCTTTTTCTAATTTATTAACTCCAGTGTTGGAAATATAATAAGAGTTTTTAGCTTTTTAAAATTCATAAAGTTTCAATCACATTGACCTATTTGTTGAATTGAATTAGTTTGTTTTCATGTTTAAGATCCTGGAGAACATATTCTGTGTCAATCTTTTATTTTTGTTATTGGGATTGAAGACATTAACTCTGATTCTTAAACTCTGATTTATAATTTGTCACAATAGCATTTAAAGAGTAAGATTTTTGCTCTTTTAAATTTTGCAAAGTTTAAGCACTTTGAAATATTTATCCAATTCACTTTTACAGAGCTCTACTTTGTATTAATTTGTCATATGGCTGATGTTTAAGACCCTAGAGAGCGCATTCTAAACCCAATGCTTCCTCTTCTTTTTAAAGTGGGATTATGGTAGGAGATCTTACCTCTGATTGAATTTTATCTTTTATAATTTATTTCAGAGGAAATGAAGTGGAGAATAGGGTGGTCTTAAACACCATTGGGTAAATACCTGAAGTTCAAAAAACACTCATGTAATTAAATTGTGCTGGATAATGGAAACTAGCAAATTACTTGACATTTTCCTTGGCTTGTGAATTAATATTCGCTTGATGAATAGTACTTTAACTCTTACTCTGAGTCAAACATGGTATTAGATGTTGAGAGTTAACAAAGTGAAAAAAAGCTCCACCTTTGCCTTTTAAATCTCACAGTCTAATTTGGATGTGGTTAACTTGGAATCAAGGGTGGTTTTAGAGTTTTCTGTGAACTTCCTAAAGCTTTTAGGGGGTGGGTTCTAAGAGGCAGCGAAAACAGGAGAAACTTAACATCTTTTTTTACATCTAAAAGAAGACTTAACCCACCCTCCATCTCCCGAGGATTAAGAACTATTGATCTAGGGGTAAGACAAATATGCAAATAAAAAACTATGACACTATGTTACAGGTTTTTTAAGTGGTAGGTACAGGATTCCCCGTACATAAATCAAGAAGATACAACAATCATAAATATATATGCATCCAACATTGGAGCACCTAACATATAAAGCAAATATTAATAGAACTGAAAAAAATAGACAGCATTACAATAATATTGGGGACTTCAATACCCTACTTTCAACAATGTATCATCTAGACAGAAAATCAATAAGAAAACAGCAGACTTGAACAACACGGCAGACCAAAAGGACCTAATAGACATATAGGGAACATTCTATCCGATAGTAGCAGAATATACATTCTTCTCAAGAGCACATGGAATACTTTCCAGAAAAGGTTATATGTTAGGTCACATAACAAGTCTTAAATTTAAGAAGACAGAAATAATAGCATATACTTTTTCCAACCACAATTGTATGAAACTGGAAATCAATAACAGAGGGAAAACTGGAAAATTCACAAATATGTGGAGATTAAACAACATACTCCTGAACAACCAATGGGTCAAAGAAAAAATCAAAAGAAGCAGCAAAAACTAACTTGAGACAAACACAAATGGAAGCACAACATATAAAAACTTATGGGAAGGGCTGGCACGGTGGCACAGCAGTTAAGTTCACACGTTCTGCTTCGGCAGCCTAGGGTTTGTCGATTCAGATCCCGGGTGTGGACATGTCACTGCTTGTCAGGCCATGCTGTGGTAAGCATCCCACATATAAAGTAGACGAAGATGGGCACGGATGTTAGCTCTGGGCCAGTCTTCCTCAGCAAAAAGAGGAGGATTGGCAGCAGATGTTAGCTCAGTGCTAATCTTCCTCAAAAAAACAAAAACTTATGGAAAGCAGCAAAGGCAGCGTTCAAAGCAAAGTTTAGAATGATAAATGCCTACAGAATGTAGAAAGATCTCAAATAAACAGCCTAACCTTACACCTCAAGGAACTAGAAAAAGAATAAATTAAACCCAAAACTAAGAGAAGAAAGAAAATAATAAAGAGTAGAACAGAAATAAATGAATTAGAGACTAGGAAAATAATAGGAAAGATGCACAAAATGAGTTGACTTTTAAAAAGATTCGAATTAAAACCACAATGGGACATCACCGCACATCTCTTAGGATGGCTATTATGAAAAAGACAAGAGGGGGCTGGCCCTGTGGCGAGTGGTTAATTTCGTACGCTCTGCTTTGGCAGCCCAGGGTTTTGCCAGTTTGAATCCTGGGCACGGACATGGCACCGCTCATCAAGCCATGCTGAGGTGGTGTCCCACATGCCACAACTAGAGTATACAACTATGTATTGGGGGGCTTTGGGAAGAAAAATAAGAAAAAAAAAGAAGATTGGCAATGATTGTTAGATAGGTGCCAATCTCTAAAAAATAAAAAAAGATAAGAGATAACAGTTGTTGGCAAGGATATGAAGAAAAGAGAACCCTGGTACACTGTTGTTAGGGATGTAAATTGGTATAACCGTTATCGAAATTAGTATGGAGATTTCTCAAAAAATTAAAAATAGAACTACCGTATCATCCAGTATCTCACTTCTGAGTATATATCCAAAAGAATAAAATCAAAATCTCAAAGAGATATCTTTATTCCAATGTTCATTGCAGCATTATTCATAATAACTATGATATATATTCAACCTAAGTGTCGGTGAAAGAATAGGTTTGAAAAATGTGGTATATATAGACAATGGAATATTATTCAGCCTTAAAAAAGAAAGGAATCTTGCCATTTGTGGCAACATAGATGGACCTGAGGGACACATGCTAAGTGAAATGTCAAACACAAAAAGACAATTACTGCATGATCTCACTTATATGTGGGATCTTAAAAAGTGGAATACGTAGAAGCAAACAGTAGAAAGGTGGTTGCCATGGGCCAGGGATGGTGGGGGAAATGGGAAGATGTCGGTGAAAGGATACCAAGTTTCAGTTATGCAGGATGAATAAAATTCTAGGGATATATTGTATAATATGGTGACTATAGCTAATAATACCGTGTTGTATACCTAAAATTAGCTAAGAGAGTAAATGTTGTATTCTCACAAAAAATTTTTTTAAAAGATGACTATGTGATAGATAAGTTAATTAGCTTAATTATGGTAATCCTTTCACAATGTTTTTATATATCAAAACATTATGTTGTACTCTTTAAATATATACAATTTTTATTTGTCAATTATACCTCCATAAAGCTGGAAAAAACAAAAGGAAAGAAACAGACTGGAGAGGGAGACAGCAGACACCAGTTAATGGTAGAGCCAAGGCTTAATGCAGTGTTACATACTCCAAAACACAATAACTTTAACCTCCACTCTCTACAAAGCAATGTGACAAAAAGAGGGAATACATTTCACTTGTATTCCAATAATATAAATAACTTGGAACTTCCAGAGTAGCAATTTACTTTAAATGTCTTGATTTTATTTTTATTTTTGGAAAAAAGTACAGATGTCACCTCTATGCGACAAGTGATGAATCCTCACAAAATCAACAGAGACAATTGTGTGACAAATGTTCATATAAAGTTAATGAAAGAGTTTTTGATCATTTTGGTGATCACTTAAGATGTCAGAATTGGTTATGAGCAAATAATCAAGCATAGAAATTAGACTTTGCATTCTCTTGCCCACATGTTCAGCAAAGTCAACTATAATCTGTGAAATTGAAAGATGGGACCAACATTGTTTGTATTACTAGAACAAAACTGAAAAATATACAGATGTTCATTCACAGGAATTGATTAAATAAGTTATAGTATTGTTATTTAATAAAATAATCCACGGTCATTAAAAGATGTTGTAAACCTATAAATGTCGACTATAAAAAGTTAAAAATGTATTAGGTGAAAAAAGCAAATCATAAAATATATGCAAAGGTGTTTATATTTTGGTATTTTATACAAAATGTCTGGACAATGGCTACCTCCAGTGGGACTGAGAGTGGGAGCAGGGAAAATAGACCATGTTTGTTGCATACTATTCTCTACTATTTGATTTTTTTATAACAAGCATGTATTGTTTTTGTAATAAAATTTTAAAAACTTCATTTTCCTCTAAAGGAAAAACTATGCAGGTTCCTTTGCCATTTTCTACATTCTAAGACAAAGTCCAGAAAGAAACTGAGAGATCTCTTTAATACTCTGCCCAAGTGTTTACAGATTTTGTTAGAGGCAGAAGCAATGTAAATATTTACCAGCTAAACTCATAGTCATATTATGAAGAAAAAGACTATTTTTTTGTATGACTCAGATTGAATTATCTGAGGCATAAAATACAAATGCAGGCCTTCTACATAACCCAGAGAGAAATGAAACAGTAGTGGGAAAGTATCTTTATTGTGATTTTGAAAGTGGTGTTATAATAGGAAGTCAGAGTATATTCTACAGGAGCAGTTTAATTTAGCTTCTTTAAAGTAGTGATAAAGTTCTCTAAGAAACTCTGGAGATACTTTTAAGTTTAAATCTCAGATAGAATTTTATTGACGTATTGGTGTAGACACAAGATTCATTCAAAATGAGAGAAAAGCTTTTCCTGTGTTTTATATGGTAATTAATTCTGCATATAATTACTGAAGCAGAGTTTGGGAATACCAACTTTCTTCAATTAAGAAGAATTGTTCTAAATTTGAGTCTGGCTGATCAACTAAAACTTTGTTTTGAAGGAAAATTTGACTCAGTGCACTTGATGTCTTTGTAGCATCTCCCATTATTCTCAGTTTACCACAATGCTGAAGGGCTGCAGCTATCTCAGATTTCGTATGGAACATATGGAGGTCCCTTCCAGGGATCAAATAAAATGTTCATAGTCAATGACTCTAGAAAATTATGATTGTTTGCCTTTTGATTAACTCATTAATTTATATTAATTGTATTAAAAACTAAATCACATTGATTATTGGCTGCAATTATTTCTCTTTTTTCTTGAGATTAGTCTAAGTTTCAGATATGAAGAAAGCATAAATTGATTCTGCAGGTTACCCATCATCTCCTACTACTACCACATGGCAGGATCTCTGGAAGCAGGGAGAAGAGTGTAACAGTGAACATTTATTTAGTCCTTATTAAGAATTTGCTGTATGTTAAGTGATTTATGTTTATTTTCTCATTAAATCTCTATGACAAACCTATGAGATGTTATTATTCTCAATGTACATTGTCATAGAAGCTATTCCTTGCTTCTGAGTGGCAGCCCACAACTGGAACTTAAAGGATAAGTGTTGAAAGAATGAATTAATTTTCCTAATAGTCTTGTGAGTCAAATAGAAGAATCATAACTATTTTCGTCGGATAAGTAAGGGAGGAAACTATAGTTAAATGACCTGCTCACATGGATCTAGCTAATGATAGGGATGGACATCAAGATCAGAGCTCCATTTTCTGAGGTCTGACTCCTACTAATATAACACTTCCTTCATTTATTCTCTTTATCAATCTTTTACTTATTCATCCACATTTATTGTGAGCCTTCTATGTGTCAGGCATGGTGCCAAAAGCTGAAGATATTTGAAGGTTACAATGACGAAACATCCCCTCTTGGTAGCAGCCACTCATGCCGGATTTATGGCAGAGAAACTTAGGGCTTGTAAGTATTCCATGTGCTCCCCTGCATCCTCAGCTTCCCTCATAGTTAGATAAGAGCTTCGTGACTAGTTTTGGCCAATACACAGAGAATGGAAGCTATGTGTGTCATTTCCAAGCCAAGGCAATTAAAAGGTTATGCATTTCCTCCAACTTGATCTTCACACGTAACAATGTCCATATTCATGTATTGAGATGATATATCACAGGATGGAGGAGCCTCTTCACTGACACATAGTGGACTTCTGTGAGTGAACTCTAACCCACAAGATTTAAGAATTTATTTGTTACCACAGTACAACCTAGATTATCTGACTAAACAAATATATTTTAAAATTTTCTACCATTTCCCTGAAAATATCTCTCCCTTATTGATGTACTTGTAGACGATGCCAGGGAAAGAATGTGTCAGTGGACATAATTTCCTGTCCACTATTTTTTCAAAGTGATGCTTTATTTGTAGGTTTCCTCCTAATTAGAAGGAACTAAAATATTAGATAAAAATAACACAACACCAAAAAGATTTGAGAGTAGTTAAAAAGAAGATAGGATGTATTAAGTACAGAAATTATAGAAACAAAATGTAATAGAACAAACAACAAAAATAAAAAAACAGTCTCTAAAAGACAAATAATAATAAGCAGGCAAAACTGGCAAGATTAGTCATGTATATCAAAGTGCAAATGCAGAAGATTAGGAGTGAAAAGGAGAATATAACCTTAGATAGAGCAGAGATTTATTTCTGAAAGAATTGGAGATTACTGTTAACAACTTCATGCCCTTACATTTCAAATCATAGCGACGCAGAAATTTGCTAGAAAACTATAACTTAAAACTAATCCAAGGAAAAGTCGAAAACCTGGATAAGCCTGTGTACACATTAAGCAAGTTGAATCCATTATAAAAAATAATATCCATACAAAAGTCTCTAAATCCAGATGAGAGAATTATACCAAACATTCAGAGAACACAAAATACTTAGCTTGTCTTGTACAATTGCTGCAGAGAATAGGATAGAAGGAATGCTTCTATCTTATTTAATGAGCTGATAGCATCTTGTTTCATTCAGGTGAGAGATTAAGGAGTAGTGAATAAGGAGGTGGCAGTGGGAATGCAGAGAGGTGAATATATTCTGCCTATATTTAAGAGATATAATCAATGGTATATGGAGAATGGTTGGCGTTGTAGACTGTGAGGAGAAGGTTAGTGTGCAGGGAGATTATTCAGAAGTGCTCTTGGAATAAATATCTGTGGGGAAAGGGAAGGAAGCAGGACTGGGGAGAGGGGGAAGTCGGGCTGCAATGAAGACATAAGAAAGCATTTGTTGGAGAGCTCTGAAACTGGGTGGCCCTTTAGAGTTGCCTTGAGTTGGGCTTTTAAACTCCTCTGTGGACTTATCATTTGGAACAGGCACTTGGATCTGGTGGCTCTCTTGGGATGAGGGAAAACCCAGAGAGGGGTGATGGCTGAAAACTCTCAGCCATCAGCATTTCCAGCAGCTGGGGAAATATATGCGTGTATATGGGCAATCTGAACAGTACAGCAGAATGTCTACTACAATTTGACATTGGGAGTAAGGGAGAGGGAGGAGTGAAATGTGGCACTAGAGTTTCTGGTGGAGGCATTTTAGTGGATGTTGGTTCTATCCAGAGAGATAGGGAGTATGGATTAAATAGTTTAGTTAGGTGAGAAGAGGATAGCTCAGTTTAGGTCACGCAGAGTTTGATTCATACAGATGGAGATTTCCATTGGCAACTGAATATTTTGTTTGATATTTGCATAGATTTGCACTGTGTACGTGTATGTGTGCATACGTGTATTTGTGAGTATAATTTAGATCGGGGCAACTGCTGACATATAGAATGCTTTTGTATAAATTAGAAAAAGGTACCCTCTCTAAGCAAACACTGGCCTTGGGGTATTCAGCCTGGCAAGCAGAGCACAGACTGGATTTCTGACTCCACTCTCTTTTTCAACTTAGCATGTTAGGGCAGTGCACAACCTGCACAACCTTACTGAGTGGTCCTGAATTAAATAACAAGTGAATCTTGGGAGTGAAAGAGATTGCCTAAAACGAGTAGTTAGAATGAGAAGAGTGTCTTCTGAAAAATGACTTAGGACAACCAATATTTGAGAGGTGGGAAAAGGAGGTGGTGCCCACAAAAAGATTTAGAAAGTCCAGTCAGGGAGATTGCGGGAAACAGTGTTATTACTGAAACAAAGAAAAGCTAATATTCTAGAAAGAGTTTTGAACAGAGACAAAAGCCGCAGAAAACGCAAGTAAAGTGAGATGAAAAAGTTTCCATTGAATTGATCAGCATTATACTAATAGAGACTAATTAAATATGTTAGCAGTAAAACCTTTTTGATCACCACTTATTACTTGTGGATTAAGAATCCCTTTAGGGTCTTAAGAGGCTAATCTCAGAGTCATCAATATGAATACCATTTCTCAGGCACTGCTATGTCGAAATGTAGAGTCTAATAAAGATATATTAACATAGACTATGCAAATATTGAATGATTGAGTCTGAATAACATCTACCGTTTTTTTCTGGCTTCCTCTGTGTACCTGACACTCTACACATTACCTTATTTCAACCTCACAACAACCTTACGAGGTAGATATCAATTTTATATCAATTTTACGGATGAGCAAATTGAGATTCAGACTTGGATTACTTGTTAAGGATAAATAGTGATAAGTGAGTGACTTGAAGTTTTGTCCCAGGTCTGATGATTCCATAGCTCATGTCTTTCCCTCTGTCCTTGTTTCTACAAAATCTTAAGGTTCTATTAAAAGCACTACTTGCTCTCTAGTATTCAACTTCTGAGTATCAAGCAGAAACCAGCCAACAAGTACAGGATTTTTTGAGGAATTATATGGCCTCCTGCTGTGGTGGCCTGGAGTGACCCCTGGTAGATGGACGCCACATTCTCCATCAATCCAAACTCAATATAAACAAAACTGGGGCTTGTTTTACAACATAGACCCTGCCACATAGTCTAAGTGGTGGTGTATATTTTTGCAACTGCAATGATTGTTGTCCTTAAACCAAGGATGTTATTGGTCTGTAAATCAAAGGTTGGACATTAAATTACTGCTCTACTGAGTTATAAGTCAAGAAGAGCAGACATAACTGTAAAAAGTTGTAAATTTTCCACTACTACCAGATTCTCCCTGAACACTGATCCGTAACTTTCCTCTCTACTCCAGAAACAAGTCCTAAATTTGCTATATACGGGGAGAGCATTTAAGTCCCTGGATCCTGTTATCCTGAAAGAAGGTTCTAGCCTTGACTTGACACTTGATTACATGAACAGATAAATTCTCTTTTATTGCCTAAGCTAATTCAAAATAGACATTTGACAAAATAACAACACTCTTATTACTCTTCTCCAACATAGTGTTGGAAGCCCTACCCAGAGAAATCAGCAAGAAAAAGAAATAAAAGCCATCCAAATCAGAAAGGAAGAATTCAAATTTTCTCTGTTTGAAGATGATATTATCTTATATAGGAAATCCTAAAGACTCCAAAACAAACCTGTTAGAACTAATCAACAAATGTACCAAAGTTTCAGGATACAAAATCAACATTAAAAAAATCAGTTGCATTTCTATACATTACCAACAAAATATCTGAAAAAGAAATAAAGAAAACAGTCCTATTTACAATAGCATAAAAAATAAAATATTTAGGAATAAATTTAACCAGGGGTATGAAAGTCTGTATACTGAAAATTACAAGACTTTGATAAAGAAATTGAACAAGACACAAATAAACGGAAAGATGATCCATGTTAATGGATCAGAAAAATTAATATTGTTAAAATGTCCAACTACCCAAAACCATCTATAAATTCAATTCCATCCCTATCAAAATTACAATGACATTTTCCCAGAAATAGAAAACACAATCCTAAGATTTGTATGGAACCACAAAAAAACGTGAAAAGCCAAAGCAATCTTGAGCAAGGAGGAATCTTGAGAAAGAACAAAGGTGGAGGAGTCACGCTTCCTGTTCTCGAACTGTATTACAAAGCTATGGTAATCAAAGCAGTATGGTACAGGCATAAAACCAGATACGTGCACCAATGGAATAGAATAGAGAACACAGAAAGTAACCCTTGCATATACAGTCAGCTAATATTTGACAAAGGAGTCAAGGGACTCAATGGGGAAAGGATAGTATCTTCAATAAATGGTATTGGGAAAACTGTATAATCGCATGCAAAAGAACGAAATTGGGCCCCTATCTTACACCACTCACAAAAATTAACTCGAAATGTATTAAAGACTAAACATAAGACCGGAAACTGTAAACATCCTAGAAAAAAACATAGGAAAAAAGCTCCTTGACATTCATCTCGGCAATGATTTTTTTGGATATGGTACCAAAAGTACAAGCAACAAGAGCAAAAATAAATAAACGGGACTACATCAAATTAAAAACCTTCTGAACAGGGGCCAGCCTGGTGGTGCAGCTGTTGAGTGCGCATGCTCTGCTTTGTTGGCCCAGGGTTTGCTGGTTAGGATCCTGGGTGCAGACATGGCACCTCTTGGCCAGCCATCCTGTGGTAGGCGTCCCACATATAAAGTAGAGAAAGATGGGCACGGATGTTAGCTCAAGGCCAGTCTTCCTCAGCAAAAAGAGGAGGATTGGCAGCAGATGTTAGCTCAGGGCTAATCTTCCCCCCCCCCAAAAACAAAACAAAATCCCTCTGAACAGCAAAAGACACAATAAAAAAATGAAAAGGCAATCTGTGGAATGGGAAAAAATATTTGCAAACCATCTATCTGATAAAGGGTTAGTATTTAAAATATATAAGGATTTCATACAACTCCATAGCAACAAAACCAAACAATCTAATTTAAAAATGGGGAAAGGATTTGAATAGACATTTTCCAAAGAAGATGTACAAATAGCCAACAGGTTCGTGAAAAGATTCTCAAGATCACTAATGTTATCATTAGTGGAAATGCAAATCCAAACCACAATGAGCTATCACCCCACACCTGTTAGAATAACAATTATCACAAAGAGGCAACAAGTGTACGCGAGGCTGTGGGGAGAAGGCAACACTTGTGCATTGTTGATGGGAATGTAAATTGGTGCAGCCATTATGGAGTACAGAGGTTCCTCAAAAAATTAAAAGTAGAAGTACCATATGATCCAGCAATCCCACTTCTGGGTATATATCTGAAAGAAATAACTATCTCAAAGAGATTATCTGCGCCCCCATTTTCATTGCAGCATTATTCATAATAGCCAAGACCTGGAGACAACCTAAGTGTCCACTGACAGATGAATGGAAAACTAAAATGCGCTATGTATATATGACTTGATAGCATTTATATCAAATTTGACCTTCATTTATGTTTTCCCTTTCTTGATCTTTGCAGCTTATGTTTTATGTCTTTCTGTTTTATCATTATCTATTCCTCACTTTTGTGTATTTTGCTTTGTGCATTTGTTAAACAGCGGCAATTGTTTCGTTAGGCTTTCTCTTTTTTAAATCTATGACTATGGCTCAGTGTGTTTACTTGCAGGAAACAGAACTTACACTAGATGGTTAAAGCCAAAGGAGTTTATTAAGGGATATCTGGTAGCTCATGAAATCTCCTGGAGAGCTAGGGAACCAGGCTTGGGTACTGCACAACCAGGAGAGTGCCCAACCACACTCTGGCAATGTTCTAGCAGGAACCGATTGCTGCTATCTCCCTTGCTCAGTGCCTAAGACACTGGGGACCATACACTAGAAACTGCCCCAGCGTCACAGAACCACAGCCTCACTCCCTGTGCTTGACACAAGATCAGCTTCTCCGTATGTGGATCCCATTATTTCCTTCCTTCTAGAAATCACAGGTGGGTGATTTTGCTTAGTGGATCTTTGTCATAGGCAGAATTCTAGCTACAGAGGAGTCTGAGAAATGATACTTTGTGTTTCTCAGCCAGCTAGAAAGGCTGGAAGAGAGTGGAGTGGACATTGAATTAGCCAATCTACAGTACCACCACATTACAATGCAATGTTTGATCACGATTTTCATTTTCTCTGTAGCTATGTTTTTCTGATGAGTGTTCCTTATATGCCATGTGTTTTCTCTGTTCCATTCTTTTGTTGTTGTTGTTTGTTCCTTTCTTCTAGTTTCCATATAGTGCTTATGCTATAAGGTACCTTTTTGATGATTTATCTTAAGCAGTTGACTTTTTCCTGCACCAGCTGTTTGCAGGACCTGGTTGTGGTGAAGGAACAGAGAAATTCTCAAGGTTAGCAGGAGTTTCCTTATGGTCCAGTGTTGTATTTGTGAGTTCTTTTAGCCTTTATTTCTTTCTGCAGAAGAGAGACAGGCATATGCAGGACTGTTCAAAATGTAAAGCTCCTCTGCTTCCCTGTGCTCCTTGAGCGATTTCTCTTTCAGTCCTGCCCCTAGGGTTTCTTGATCAAACAGCCTCTGAGGGAGCTCCCATTGCTGGATGTGTGTCCAGGGACCTGGGTATGCGCCTCAGCGTGTCCCTTCCTTGGGACGTGCTTGTCCCCTCCCTGACAAGTGCACTCTGATTGCTTTTTCTGAGATACTCAGCCATGGGTTTCACCTTTCTGCTTTCTCCCACAGTCCTGACCAATATGGCAATGCATTTGGCACCCTTTGACCTGTTTTGTGGTTGCAGCTGTCCGCTAGTTCCCTTAAAGATGTGGTTTACAGCTTTTTTTTCATCCTCCTTGTTGGTATTACATGATTTATGACAGGGGAGGGAAAAGCCTCATTTCACACTAACATTTTTATAATCTACTCCCTTCTTGAAACTTTCTTCACTCTCCTCCATTTCCCCCTCTGTTACTGGTTGCTTCTTAGTTACCTTTGCTAGATTTTCTTCCTTTTTTCAACTTCGAACTGTCAGAATAGTACTGGATTCAGTCCTTAGAACTTCTTTTCTCCATCTGTGCTCATATCCAGTGCCCCGACTCAATATTTGGTAGTGACTCCCAAATTTGCATTTGCATCTGCATTCCTAACCTCTTTACTGAGCCCCAAATTTGTATGCCCACCTGCCTACTTATCATCGTCACGGGGGTATCTACTAGGCATCTCAAATTTGTCACGTCTAAAACTGAACTCCTTTTAAATTTCCCCCTCAAACTTAAAGCACCACCACTTTTATCTAGTAGCTCAGAACAAACCCTGGAATTATCCTTAATTCTTCTCTCTGTTTCTCCCACTCCATATCAATGCTAATAACAAATTCTGTCAGGACCATCTTCAACAATACATCTGGAATCCTACCTCTTCTCACTATTTCCACACATAGCCCTAGTCCAATCTGCCACAATTTCTCCCTTGACTACTATAGTAAACTCCAAATAGAGTTTCCTCTATCCGTTATGCTCTGCAAGTCTATTTTCCATAAGCAACGAAAGTAATCCATTAACATATGTCATGTCAAATCATATGATTTTGTTGTTGTTATTCCAATGGCCTCCCGTCACACTTAAAAAATAAATGCAAGCCACGGGTCTAGAAGGTGTCTCATGATCCGGCATCTATCTCATTGACTATTCTCCTGCTACCCTCTACCCTGACCCTTCTGCTCCAGCCACACTGGCCTCTTTGCTGATCCTCATGGAACCATGTATGCTCCTGCCTCAGGCCCTTTGCACCTGCCATTCCTTCAGTCTGGAACACTCCTTCCCAACATTTGCATGGCTGTCTCTCTTACTTCATTCAAGATCAAATTTCTCCTTCTCATAGGTGCCTTGCCTATCTTATACAAATTTGCCTCTCTAATCAAACTCTATCCCCTTACCTTTATTGTTTCATAGCATGTATCACTACTTGATATAATAATTTACATTCATGTGTTTCTTGTGTGCTTTACCATCACTAATGTGGACTCTAAGAGAACAAGAACTTTGTCTGTCTTGGTCTCTGATATGCCGCTCTCATCCAGTGCCTGACACATAGCAGGCTTTCAGTACAAGTATATTGAATCAATAAATGAATAAATAAATATGTAGGCCTCGTGTTTCTTACCTATGAACTCAGATGGTAAACTATTGTGCAGATCTCTGATTCTTTGTTTCTTTATGGTAAGGAGTTGACCACCTGAAACAAAAGACCATTTTTCAAGTGTTAAGAAGTTTGGTGGGGAGTGTGAGACATTGACAGTCACCTCTTTGCTTGGCATCTGTGAATGGCAGAACTCAGATTAGGACCCAGGGAACAAGCAGAGCTTACATGCTTAACCACTGCACCATCTTGCCAACATCCTCGACGTATCAGCACCTCTTGCTCAGATGGTTTCAGTAGCATAACTTCATGGCCTGAATCAAGCTAGTCTCCTTCAATCCATCCTACACACAGTGATCTTTCTAACGTGAAAAGAGAATCATGTCAACTTCTTCCTTAGAATCTCAATTTAGAACCCATCCCATAGAGAATACAATCCAATCGTATTGTGGAATGCCCGAATTACCCCCTCTCTCATCAATCCCACTTCACCTTGGGACATCCCAGAGTTGCCTGAAATTCATGCATTTTTCAGTAAATACCATCGTTGCACGTGCTTTTCTTCATGCCTTCTTCTCAGACACCTCACATTTGATGTTCCTTCTGCCTGTTCCTTCCTGCTCCATCTGTGCCCCTTACTCCTCGGTTCCTTATCTAAATCTCCCTCTGCCTTGAGGATCAGTTTGTGTACTATCTCTTCTAGGAAGACTGCCCCAGGCGCTCTCCTTCTTCCACAAGCAGTGCAGATCCAGTGAGAGAAAAGGAGAGAATAAAACCCAAGAGACAGGAAAGAAGGGTAAGAGAAAAAAGGAAGGGAGACTGGAAAGTAAAATGAAAGTTTGGGGAATGAACCAAAGTGGAGAAAAAGAAAAGAGAGGAAAAACTAGACACAGCTAATACAGTCTCAGAGGTTGCCCTTGGGTTTTATACAGTTTGAGAAATGACCGACCTCTGAGCAGGAAACCTCCTTGGTGCTGAGTGCTACCTTATTACAGAGCTTGTCATGTCTTCCTAGACTGTGTGCAATGTGGGGACAGTGGCTAACTCTTAGGCAACTCTGTATTAACAGTGCCTAGCACAGCCTCAGAGAAGGGGAAGTATCAACCCTGTTTAGGGAGAGGAAGGGATGGCTGTGGAAGGCTTCTTAGAGGAGGAAACATTTAAGCAGAAACTTGAAGGATTAGTAGGAGCTCGCTAAGCATGCAATGAGGGGCATTTTGGAATGGAGGAGGGGTCTAATTATAATAAATGCTAACATTTTTGAGCATTGTCATAATGCAGGTACTCTTCAAAGAACTTTATATGAATTTGTGCATTAAGTCCTCACAACGTACCAGGAAGGTATGTTTAATTATGGTTATCTTTTACAGGTTAGGGAATAGGAGCAAGGAGCGGTTTTCTAATGTTCCCATGATCACGCAGCTAGAAAGGGGTAGAACGAGGCTTCCAGTCCTGGCAGTGGCTCCAGAGCCCACACTTTACTGCATGTCTCTCGTCTACGCTTTCAGGGAGAGGAGCACTCTACATGGAGCAACGACTCGAAGATGTGGTAGTTTGGGGTGACAGTGAGCATATCATCAGACTGAGAACCCAAAACTTCCGTTGTTCAGGCCCCTGTTATTTCTACTCCTCTCTGCTGCCTCCAGCCTAGAAAACAATATTTAAAAATCAATCGAAGAAAGACCCAGGCCAATAATGATTATATGAGCAATGTGACTGATATTATTTACTCTAGCTAGATTAAAATGTTCCCTAGGAAAAAAAATCTATAAAGACAACAGGAGCCATTATATAAAGCTATGTGGAGCCTTCCAGATAGCAAAATGGATGTCATAAATTATTTCTGCCTCTGTGGAGAGGGAAGTCTTTCCACATGGAATCATAGGAGACATCACATCAGATTAAATTCACCGAGTTCCAGCTTTTAATTCCCCTCCCAACACCCTTCCTAAGTGTTTTCCTTGCAGTGGCCACCAAACCACGCCAAAATTAAAGAACTTCAGGGAAATATGTGGAAAAGGGAAGCAAAGCTACCTTCTCTAATGCTTACAGAACCCCTGATGGAAAGAACCCCTGTAGGAATCTGACATTAATCACCAGGCTCCTCCCTAGGGTCACAGTTGTCAAATTCTTAATGGACATATCCATAATTATTTGTAATATAACTTTCAACAACCCTCCTTGTAACACTTATCCTGGTGGGCCATCCACCTCCATTTCCCTCACCCACGGCCAACCCATCATACTCAGGCCTTCTTCTCCACTGAGGCATAATTGTATATGCATATACAATTACATATTATAATATCCTTATGCATTGTACAAATATACACATGTATACAATAATACCTATATTATTATATATACTATGTTATACATATTATTGTATTGTTGAATATCCAATCACGCCTCGGTGGAAAAGATATGTATCTATATATCTATAGCTACATCTTGAGGCAAGAGGAAAGATAAGATGCCCATTCTAAGGCAATGAGTATCTTATCTTCCCTCCTGCCCCCAAGGTGGACTTCGCTGCCTTTGGTGATGCTGTGCTAAGCTCTGCATTCATTCACTAGGGTAGGATAGGAGCATGGTCTGTGGTGATAGACATGAGTCCCAAGCCTGAATTTGCCCTGACCAACTGCATGATCCTGGACAAGTCTACTCACTTCTTTGAGCCTCAGTTGTCTCATCTACACAAAGAAGGTAACAGTTCCCCCCCCACACACAAGATTGTTATAAGGGTTAAGTGTAACCTCTCATTAGGGGCAACACATGATAGATATGCAACCAATATTAATTCTCCTTCTTACGTTAAGATCTGTGTGTGCTACATTCATTAAGCAAACCCTGTATTCAACATTGCTTCAGTGAGGAAAATGACATGGAAGAAGATGGTGACGTTTTGTGAAAACCTGAGGGATGACTACTATAAATCTGGGTTCTGTTTTTAGAGTTTTATTCAAAGTATCCAAAAGGAAGAAAATGCACTGGGGAGAACTTTATTATCCATCAACAAGGCAAAAGGGGCTTATTTTGTTTGCCAAGCGCTGCAACAATCATTCCCCAAATCATTAAATTGCATTGCTGAATGTAACAATGAAATTATCCTTAACTCTGAAGTGTAAAACATCACAAAATTCTCACAAAAATTAAGGAAAGTTCTTCTTTCCTGTAAAGACATGCATGACTGCAGCGTGAGAATGTGCTCCCGTGGAAGCTGCAGCTGCCCTCACCCTGGGAAGGAGGCAGAATCAGTCTCGCCTGAGTTGACTGCTCAAGGGCAGTCTTGCGTAGGTGGGTAAGTGGGTGGAGGTGAGAACACTGCAGACAGATGCCTTCTTGCTCCAAACTCTGCCTCCCTTTTCCTCTCTGAGCCAGGACCCACCTGGGTTACTGGGTTGTTGGGACAATGTTCTGCTCTGGGACGTTTATTTTTCCAGATTCAAAACTATCCACAGAACTCAGAGAAGAACTTGTGTGCCGTTGGCATCCAGAAGTTAGGACAACCCTAGAAAGTGTCAAGGTCAGGTGAAATCTGTGCAATTTAGCTTCTTGGCTAGCTTACTTAATTAGATTTGCCAGAAGACACTTCAGAGGTGAGTTTTCTTGCCAGGGCAGGGAGCTGCCTATTTCCAAGCTTACAGTGAGGATCACTAATCAGTATATGGATGGGGACTGTTGTCCAGTTCTCTGTCTTGTAATGCTTGCTTCATTCCTCTTTCTATACTCTGAGTTCTTCATTCCTTTAAAGATAGCTTAGCAAATGAAGGGACAGCCAATATGAGGCAGCATGTAGTGATTCTCTTTCAGCTGGCACAGCTGTTAGTGGAGTCACAGGTGGCCATGGAGGAGGCTTGACCCTTGCAGGCTCTGATGCCTCTGAGGACAATGGTGCTAGACTGGTGCTTCAGTAAGAGGGAAGCATATTGCTCTTGGTCAGATGTAAGCTGTAACCTTAGACTTTGAGTTGACTACTCTATCCTTTTCATTTTGTACATGGGAAACCTGAAACCACAGGGGTAAATGATCTTTCTGGAGATCCCAGAGTTGTCTAAGTATATATAGCCACCATTTATCATGTGCCTGCCACATCCCTTTTCTGTAATGATCACAATAATCCCGCAGCACACGGGTAATAGGCTCATTTTAGAGAGAGAAAAACCAAGCGATCATGGATGAAGAGCATGAGCCCTGGGGTCAATCTTCCTGGGATTGCGTCCTTGCTCTGCTACTTACTGGCTACTTGATTTCTGGGATATTAAGCTCCTAGTGTGTCACTTGCATTGTATGTTTACTAACAGTAAGCATCCCCCTAGGTGGTCTAAATACTTCACAATATGATGAGAAGTGTTCAATAAAGGTTAGTCATTATCATTTCCAGTGTCCACAGCTAGTTAGTTTTATTTATTTTTAAAATTTTATTTATTTATTTTTTTGGTGAGGAGGAGTCACCCTGAGCTAACATCTGTTGCTAATCTTCCTCTATTTTGTATGCGGGTCACTGCCACAGCACGGCCCATGACAAGTGGTGTAGGTCTGCGCCTGGGAACAGAACCTGGGCTGCCGAAGTGGAGCCTGCCAAACTTAACCACTAGGCCACAGGCCCTGCCTCTCACAGCTCTTTAGTTTTAGATTTGATGCTCACACTTATTCTGGCCATGCTCCCACCTTTATGCCACATTGCCTCCAGTCCTGTTATGTGACCTGCACCTCCCATTGCCCAAACACCAAGCCCATACCTTCCAATCCTTCTCAGTTAACGAGTAGTTTAGAGAGTGGAGCTCTTACCTGTTCATGCTTTTCTGCAATTTCTCCTCCTTTTTACAGGCAAGCCGGCAGACAGTGGAGGTAACTGCAGAATAAGTCCTTACCATGGGATATTTGGGAAAAGTGTGACTTCAGAGTACAGATAATCCTCTTGGTTCCTTTGGCCACCCAGACAAAACCTTAAACAGTGGTGTTATCATTAGTGGTTTCATAAGCATCTCAAATTCAGTACCCCAGAGTCAATCAGGCTTGGGGAGGCTGATTTATACTAATAAAGCTTATAAGATACTGATATTTAAAGCCAAAATGACCATTTACTGACATCTTTTGTGAAAAATATGGTTGTCAATTGTACAAGATTTTTTTTTGCTGTCCTGGCTAGGTTAAAATTTCCCAATAATCAGTGACAAGGGAAGTCAATTAAAAATCAGATGGTTGCTTGTTATATATGAAACAAATTCTCATATTCAGCAAATATTTATTTATTTATTTATTTATTTTTTTGTTTTTAAAGATTTTATTTTTTTTCCTTTTTCTCCCCAAAGCCCCCCAGTACATAGTTGTATATTCTTCGTTGTGGGTCCTTCTAGTTGTGGCATGTGGGACGCTGCCTCAGCGCGGCCCGATGAGCAGTGCCATGTCCGCGCCCAGGACTCGAACCAACGAAACACTGGGCCGCCTGCAGTGGAGCGCGCGAACTTAACCACTCGGCCACGGGGCCAGCCCCTCAGCAAATATTTATTGAGAGACTCCTGTTTGATGTGCACTATATTATTTTCTAAAATTATAGCAGGAAAGAGGTATAATAATAATACAATGCACTAGTAATAATAATAGCAATCACAATATGGAAGTATTCTTCTGTATTTTATATGTGTGGTTGCTTATATATACTTTCTTACTTACTCTGTGTCAGAAACTCTTCTAAGCACTTTATATATATTAGTTCTTTTGCTTCTCACTATAGCCCTATGAGGTCATTGCTAGAATCATCTCTAGTTTTCAGATTAAGAACCTGGAGCACAGGGGGTGAAGCCATAGTTTCTTCACTTAAAAGTGTTACAGTCTAGTTGATAATGGGTAGAGTAAGCAGCCATTCAATCTGATGTAGTAAATGCAAGGTGAGGGCAGGTGCTGGTGCTCTGAGAACTTGTGAAGGAGCGTCCAGCCCAGGCCTTAGGGTTCAGGGAAAGCGACATCATATGGAGAATGGAGGAGCACAGGACAGATTGCCAGGAAAGAGAGGGAGGGGAGGGCACCACAGGGAAGCGGGCCTGTTTGCACTATATGGCAAGAGATTTCCTTGGGAGGGGAGAGCAGGTGTGAAATGATAGTGCAGAGCTTGGCAGGAGCCAGCTTATGAAGCCTTTTTAAACCATGTCAAAACATTTGGATTTTATACTGAACATAACAGAAAACCATTGAAGGATTTTAAGCAGAAAGTAACCTAAAATTCACGATTTAGAAAGATCTTTCTGGCTGCAGTGTAAAACACAATTGGAATGGAGACGGGGGTGGAATGGCTTGGAGGCAGGGAGATGTTAGGAAGCTGCTGCAGTGAGAAATATGGGTGACTTGAACTGTGGTGGTGGCAAAGGTGATGGTGGAAGGGGTCACATTTGAGTTATTTAGAGGGCAGAATTGATGGAAGATCAGATCAGTGCATGTAAAACGTGAAAACTTAGGCAAATTATCAGAAAATGCAAGAGAATCAAGCTCCCAACTGTCTGTGTCTGTGTTGGGGATTTACCTGCCTGACAGAGTAGAGAGACCCACAGCCCCATCAGCCACCCAATGTCCCCTCTCCCAAAGGCAGTTCCTTAGCGACTTCACTTTTGTTATGGTTTGGAGGCATACCATATTCCCTTCTGAGGAAATGCAGGTGCCCTCAGTTAGCCAGGTAGGCATTTACCTGGAAGGCATTTCACTTCCTTAAGGCGGCTCTGCAGGACTCTGCTATGACCCATTTTGTGTTGACTTCACAGTATAAGTGCCAGAAGGCAATCATATTTCCCTTATTTCCAGGTTATTGGGGTGTGCCCATGCAGATGTCTCCCGCACATACTTTCTCATTGCCTTGGTTTCACAGACACCTTGAAGGGCCACAGAGTCATCCTTGCTCCCTGACTAATGCTTGAAACATCCCTCTTCGAGGTTTATGCTGTGCCTTCACAGGATGGTCCCCGAAACAAGATGGTGAGTGGGGAAGTTGGATGGCACAGGGGAAACCTGAAAAATTAAATAATTTCGTAAGTGATGTGAACGGTGAGTGGCAGGGCCAGGGCTCAAATTTCAAAGCCTTTGCTCTTTCTATTACACTGTATTACATTGCTTTAGCGAAATCTTTAGAATCGTCTCCCAACGCAGCAGTTGAATGAAGGCTATGCACTAATTCAGCTCACATTTGTATGTGTACTGAGCATACATTACGTGTGTAAATATAAATGTGCATACACACCTCCCGCAAAGTAAACTCTGTGAGGATAGAGACGATATTTGCATATTTGTCTCATTCATTCTTGCCCCCTAACACTTAGCACAAACCTGGAACTAATATTTTGAAGTGACCTATGATAGATGACATCAGCCACATTCCTTAGAGTTCTAAGGCACATTTTCATGAAAGATAGTCCCTATCCTAAAGGAAATCACAAGACAAGTACCATGGCCGAGGTCTGTACCAATGCTGTTGTCACTTTGCTTAGACAGTGAACTCTTCAAGGAAAGGTGTGTGCCTTCCCATATCATTCTCTTTGCAGTGCTGGCTTAGCGAGGCTCTGACATCGGTTCCCCATGAATCCACCTGCCTTGTTTCATCTCCTTCTCCAAGTCCATAGACTCCAAGTCTGACCTCCCTGCTCTGAATCACAGATACTTCAATATGCTCCAGGCAACTTGGTTGCTTTTTTCTTTTCTGTCTCCCTGTTTTGATGGGAAAAGGTTACAGGCCCTCAGCTGTCACTCATCCTATGACAACTCTCTGGCAGACTCCTGCCTGTCAGTCACCTCCCACAGCCAGTGACATTTATCAGTTTCGATTCCGAAAAGGTCACAGAGACCAATAATGGGAAATGGCTTCAGTCATAGTGAGAACTGTGTCTGGTGCAGTTAAAATTTTGGGATGTGCCACATGCAACCCACAGAGATCCTAAGTAATCTCAAAAAGCTAGCAGACCTGATGAGAGGGGGCTAGCTGTATGGGGTAGGAGCCTTCTAGGGAAGCTCCCTGGATGAGGCTCATAGTCCTGGGTTCACGGTCATGTGGTCTTATAAATGTCAAGGAGACTAGGCATAGCTTCAGCCTAGAGCTCCGGGGTTATTGGTTCTAGTCTGATATTCCCCTTTAGGTGTGTTCAGCAAGACTCTTACTCTTCTGTGCCTCCAATTCCATTTATAAAATGAGGGTATTATACTAGATTTCTAAATCCCTATCCACATCTGACATCCTACTTTTGATTCCACAGGACCTGCAGACATGATCAAGAAGAAAGCAGTTCTCTGTGGAGTATTAGGCCTAATTATGGTGAATGTGGGGAAGCTGAGAGTACAGATTTACGCTGATATCAGGGGCTTGATTTAGCTGCAAGTTCTGCATCCACCTCATCACACACAGTGCTATGCGCTAAAATATCTGGATGAAAGACTGTTTCCCCATGGCCCAAGTCCTCCAATAGAAGGATCATATGAAGCCACATCTAACGTCTGTTTCCCAGACTGTGGGAGAAGCCATTGGCTTTGGGGCAAGCTGCCAGCACAGGCTGATAGATTGCAGCTGTCCTGTCCATGGTTCTGGGGAGTCGATAACTCATGTTCCCAGAGTAAAGGCCAGAGCAGGAAGAGGACATGTGAAACATTCATGAGCAGATATTTTGGACATGGAAATCCTCCCGGGCTGGGATTTCCAGTATTCCAGTGGGGATACCAGGTCTTAACCAGTCAGCCCCAATAGTGTCTTTCTGATGATCTTGGTCCTTCTGGTCCCACCACTGTGGCCCTGCTTAAGGCCTGAGGGCTCCACAATTGGAGAATTGTTTCTGGAACTTTATAAAAAAGGATTTTTGAATTTCTTTTTCAGTTTAGAGATATTAGGAGCTTCCTATTACCAGAATGTAGGTCCAATCCTATATCCAAAGTGAGATGTATTAGGAGGTCTCCTAATGTCTGCCAACTCAACACTTAGATAATATTTTGGTCCAAGCGTCCCAGAAATAAGATTGACATTTTTCTTAGACCCTCATTATTACTTCCAAGATATCATTCCTCCATCTTGTCTTAGCCCCCTGCTTTTTGAGTTTGTTGCCCATCAGCTACATCAGCCTCATCACTCATATCTACCTCAAGTCATTTTCATCCTTCTTTAAGAATGTAGTCATTGGAATTTTTCTTTTGTCCCATCTGTTCTTCTATTTTCCCTCTTTTTCTGCCTTCTTTAGATTGAGTATGTTTTACGATTTTATTTTATCATGTTTGTTGGATATTATCTATGTCTTTGTTGTATTATTTTGGTGTTTGTTTTAGGATTTAGAGTTTATAATATATGTGTTTAATTTGTAACTCCCTTCAAGTGATATTATACAACTTTCCTTACAGTATAAGAACCTTACTATAGCATACTTCCATTTCTCCCCTCCTGGTCTTTTGCTATAGCTGTCCTATGTATCACTTATACGTAGATCACAAATTCAAAAATATAGTTATTACTTTTGCTTTAAGTGGCCTATTGTCTTTTACATATATTTAAATAATAAGGGAAATCGTATTTACATCTACTGGTGTAGTTACCATTTCCGGTGCTTTTTTACTCCTCTGCACTGAGCCAGATTCTATTTGATATCATTTTCTTTCTTCTTGAAAGACATACTTCAACATCTCTTGTAGTATAGATATGCTGGTGACTAATTCTTTCAGCTTTTATATGTATGGGAGATCTTTATTTTGCCTCCATTTTTGAAAGATTTTTACGCGATAAATAATTCTAGATTTTGCTTTTCAGAACTTCAGTGATGTTGCTCAACTGTCTTATAGCTTGCATTGTTTCTGAAAAGAAATCTGCAGCCATGTTTATTTTATTTCTCTGGGATGTTTGTCTTCAAGCATCTCTGAAATCAGTCTCTTTGCTGGCTAGGGCTTTCGCCAGGATGGGAGTGACAACTAGCATCTCAAGGTAGAACGTGTTAATGACTAAGGTTAACTCTCGGATGAGAGGGCTGGAATCTGGTTGCCAGACTCCATTCTACCCTAACGTCAGAGAGAATAAAGTTGTAGTCTAGAGTCTCCACACTTAACAGTAGAAAACTTAAATTATCCAAGCCATTTAATTTAATTTCTTTAGAAATTTCCACATGATGTATTTCCTATAGTAAATATTTACTTCCTGCTTTCTGCCTGCTGGGGAGGGGAGGGGAACACCACACAACATTTTGGGCAGTTGTCCCATATATTGTTTAACTGTTCCTTCTCCTACTCAACTTGTTATTCCTGCTTGCCAACATATGTGCTAGTCTGAGCTCAGTAGCTCTTTGAGGTTCTTTGGGTAAACTGGCTGCTACTTCCTTGGTGGCTCTCTCATGGCACATTCTATGCTGTCACCTTCTCCACCAATTTTGTCTGTCAACCTACTCCTATCTACAATTTTCTTTCAGAATTTTTACAACTATTTATCAATAGCATTTCTATCTCCCACTTCTTTCTCTTTGTCACTATTAGTTTATTCCTTTTTTCTTTTATGCCTTATCTTAGTGGGATCTCAGGAAGAGAGAGGCAATCTCACACACCTAGTCCTTTGCCTTAAGCTTAAAACACCTCCGTAACCCCTTTTTAATTTTGCTTCTTCAAATGAGTAAATCAGTTTCAAAGTAATTATGAACAAAATCCAAATATTCATAGCTAGTTGCTGATGGAGTCTGGTCCAGATTCTTTGGCCACTTCATTGACCATCAGTATTTGCCATTATATAGGTTAAATCAATGCATTGATACTTGCATACCACTCAGCTGCTCAGTGAGGGTGGGGACAATTTCTGATTCACCATTGTATCTTTGATTCTTGCAAGATGCCTGGCACAAATTAGCTTCTCACTGATAAATTAATAATCCTCATGGACTAAATGGCTTCCAAGACCCCTTTCAGCAGTAAGGATCTGTGATTTATTGATTTTATTTGAGAATTGAATTAATTCCATTATAGAGGATATTATCTGTCTTCTCATTCTGCCTCTATGGTAGACTATTTTTGTTATGTTTGGTATATATTGATTTAGAAAATCTAATCCTAAAGCAGCACATGCCCCCAACTTTGACTTTTTCACATATAATGGGGCTTGTGCTTCTTAGTGGTAACTTTTTATCTATACAATGAGATTTAAGGAGGACAGGATAGCCAGAAATCACTTGATTAATTACATAAGTGAAAAAAAGAAGTCTCCACAATGCCCCAGATCTGGTCCTGGGCACTGAAGATATGAAGCCATAAAAAATATATTTCCTGACCTACAGGAGTCCCTAGGCAAGATATGTAAAAATGATTCTTAAAATATATGATCCTAAAAAAAACAAAGCTTGAATTAGAACCACAAAATTAGAAGACGCAAACTATATATATAAACACTTTTCTCAGGTGACCAGTTCCTCTGGAATCATCAAAGCCAACAAGAACCCTCAAATACACCTAAACCTGTAGCTTCAGAAACAAGTATGATTTAGCATCTTCTTTTCCCCAGCTTGCTTTCTCAGGATGCATTTCCAGAGAGCAGGCTGGCTGAAGAGAAGGAGCTAAAAGGATCCAGAGTAGATGATCAGTGACACTAGACAGTGCTGTCTTTATTAAAGATTTGCTTGACTTTGGACTAAGGTGAAGCACACCTATTTCTAAATTATCTTTTTTTTTTTTAAAGGAATAGATTTAAAATATCGATGGAAGAACTCACAGCATGTTCTGGTTACTTTTTGTAATTACAGGTAGAAGGAGAGTATTTTAACATCCTAGTCATGCTGTCTAAAAGAAAGGGGATGAATTCTCAGATCGCTCAGAGATTTCTCTCTTAGTTTGGATTTCCCATAATGAATCAATTATAAGAATGTCTTTGTAACTGATCACACTAAACCAGGGTGCTCTGATTTCATTTCACTCTCCATATCTAATTAGAAATATTTTCTATCCTGGTGAAAAGCACATTCTTCTTGAATGTGCTCTTAATTGCACTGTGCTGAGGGCATTTCTGAGGGCCCTGTTAAATATTATATTACACAGTAGTGTGCTTTCTTACAATGAAGACCACAAATATTTGCATTTTAATATGCACAGTGAATCTCAATTAAATGTCTCTAGTCTGTTTAAAGACCATTTTCTCCCACGTTTCAGTCTCTTTGGAAATACCAATGTTACAATAGTGAATAACCTTGAAAGAACTGCTGGTGGATAATCATGTTGACTTAATTACAGAAAAAGACAAGTTACCCCAGAGGAACCCAGAACCAAAGACTTGAGAGGGAAAAGAAGTGACCCTGTCTCAACTGGCTGCAGTGATGGGAAGGCAGCATTGATGTGAAGGCAAATAGAAGAATTTATGCTTTTTTTCTGAAGATTTTGGAAGGCTTTGCTTTTTGTTCAGAAAGTGTGGTAAAGTAACTGTACATTTACAGAAAGCTCTGCCAACCATCACATTGAAACGAAATAGAAAATCTCAGCTGTGCTACAACTAAGAAAGGTCCCTAATCTCACACTACAATCTCTGAAAAATATCTGTAAGATGCAATTTTATTTTTATCAAATTGAATCTGGCCTGAAGTTGACAAAGAACAACTCTCCTTAAGATCAAAGTTGAAACTAGTGTGGGGAAAAGGATAATGATTTCTGAAGGCCCCCCAGTAATATCTCTGTGATTGGAGGTAATGAGACTGGAACATAAATAGGCCACATAAAGGGCAGGGAAAAAATTTAGTTCTTTTCAATTTTACAGATTAGCAGAGATGGTGGGGCAAGGAGAGAAACAGCACGAACATACTTTACCATTGTCTTCTCTGGTCCAGCTTCCAAACAGGAGAGATGATATACGGACGTGAGCTGACTTTTCAGCAATAGGCCCCATTCAGGAGAAATTATACAGCTATCCACCAAAAAAAAGAAGGAGATGATTCATTGCTACTCATCTTCTCACCAAAGTGGGCAACTGACAAGTGACTATGTGCTGAAATCCAAGACGTGGACATTCCCCAAACTTGAAAGCATAAAGCATACACTAAAAAACAATGAAGATGTTCCTGCGTTCACGGAGAAACTCAGAAACAGAATTCCACAGTCGAATATTCCCCAAGCCCCAGAAATTTCCTCTCAGATAAATTCTTCATCCAACATCCAACTTTTCACTCAATTCCTAAGGGAGGAGGCTGAAGGGACTTTTTGAGTTAATAAGGAAGACAGTCAAAAATATTCCTCCTATACTATTCTGGGGAAAATAGCCAGCTGAGTGGGAATTACCCCATTCAAAGAGAATGAAGGAGAAATTTATCAGCCTGTGGTCTATGCATAGTCGTAAAGTAAAAAAAAAAACAACAAAAAATTCGGCCTGGCTTCGTCACCAAGTGGTTAAAGTCCTGCATGCTCTGCTGTAGTGGTCTGGGTTTGTGGGTTCGGATCTTGGGCACAGACCTACTCCACTCACCAGCCACACTGTGGAGGTGTTCCACATCTAAAAAACTAGAGGAGGGTTGGCACAGATGTTAGCTCAGGGCTAATCTTCCTTGAGGAGGGGGTGGAGGCACCATAACACAGGGCAATAATGCCATATCTGGGAACAGATTTACCTTCCTGCGATAAACAACAAGAAATTTGAAAATACCACTTTTACATACGGAGAAACAGGTAGTACAGGAATATAATCCTTAAGAACATTACATTTTCTGGACGATGGTGTAGGGAGGGGATCACAACAGGATATGTGTTCTCACTCAGTGAATGAGACAAAAGAAAAAGAGTTTGGGAAAGAATGCTGGAGATGAGGAAGGTATGTAGATAAAGAGTCCCAGAAAGCTATAAACTGTCTTCTGGAATCTTCAGCTGAATATTAACCAGCGCTCGTGTAAACTGAAACTCCAAGTGGGATATATGAGGTTGGTTCAAAATAGAAAATCTACTAATGTGATTTGCCAAATGTATTAATTTTCTATTGCTCATGTAATAAATTTCCACGAACTTAGTGGATTAAAATAATACAAGTTTATCACTTTGCAGTTCTGAAGGTCAAAAGTCTGATGCAGATCTCACTGGGCTGAGATGAAGCTGCCAGCAAGGCTGCATTCCTTTTTGGAGGCTCCAGAGGAGAATTTGCTTTCTTGCTCATTCAGGTTGTTGGCGGAAGCCAGCACCCTGTGGTTGTAGTACTGAGCTCTCCGTTTTCTTGCTGGCTGTAAACTGAGTGCTGTTCCCAGTGTCTAGAGGCCATTGCATTGGCTCATGGTTCCTTTTCTCCAACTTCAAAGCCAGTAATGCTGGGCCGAGTCCTTCTAACACCACATCTTTCTGACCCTCTCTTGTGCTCTTCTCTTCCATTTTTTAAAGATTGTGTGATAGGACTGGACCCACTTGTATAATCCAGGATAATCTCTCCATCTAGAGGTTTATGTTTAATCGCTCTAGCGTGTAAACTAACATAGTCACCGGTTCCAGGGGTTAGGATGTGAGCAGCTTTCCGCCTACCACATGATATCAAGAGACTGATGGAGAAAAGCTATGGAATCATTTCAATAATGTTAAAAGAATATTCAGTGACATTAAACAGTTTATCATTATTAATATATCTTAATAAATTAGAAATCGAAAAGATCTTTTAAACCTGAGAAAAGGTATCTTGCCAAAGAATCCTACAGAAAATATACTCAATAATAAAATGTTAAAAACATTCCCCCAAAGATACAGAGAACAACAAGGATGCTAATTATCAACTCTTCTTAACTGGTCATCGTAGCCAAAAAACTAATATAAGAAAAATAAAGCAGGGGTATGGGATTTGGAAAGGAGGAATTAAACTATCGTTATTTCCAGGTAACATCATTGTTTCCACAGAGAACCCAAACACAACTATGAGAAAATTGTTAAAATTAATAACTGAGATTAGTAATGCTACCTAATATAATATTAATAAACAAAAGCCAATTGTATTTTGAACACCAGCCCACAGATTTAAAAAAATGTGATTTCATCAAAGCATAAGAAAATATAAGGTACTTAGGAATAAACCTAATCAAATATGTGCAAGGAATGTATGGAAAAATTTTAAAACATATTTGCAAGACAGTTTTTAAAATTTTAAATAAGTTGAGGGACATATCTTGTTCATGAATAGGAAGATTCAATATGATACAAAAATATAAACTAAAATCGATCTATAGATCCAATACAATTCTAATCAAAATCTCAGCAGGGTCTTGACAAGGTGATTCTAAAATTCATATGAAAGAGTAAAACGGCAACGGTAGGAAAAAGATTTTGAAGAAGTAAAAAGTAGAAGAACTGACCCTATCAGATATCAATAATACCCTTATGAGGCTATAGTGATTATGATGGAGTTAGGGATAATTAGATAGATCAATGGTATTGGTTCAAAGGATAGAGAAATCGACTAATGGAACTGAATGAAAACTCAGAAAATGGCATTTACAGAAACTTTATACATAACAGAGGTAGCTGGAAGATTCTGGGGATATATTATTAGTTTTGAAATAGTTGGGTATCAGTATAGGAAAAGTTAAAATGGAATTCTATCTCACACCCTACAAAAAAATCAATTCTAGATAGAATAAAGGCTTAAGTGTGAAAAGCAAAAGATCAAAATTTTGAAGTCAATATAAAGAATATGACATCAGGACGATAAAGAATTTCTTAAGCAAGTCATAAAAAGCACAAACAATATAGGAAAATATTGAGAATTTTATTATAGTAAAATTAAGATTTTCCCATCTTTCAAAAGCCATCGTAATCAAATGGAAAACACAGACCAAAATATGGCAAAAAAAAAATTTGTCATCCATGTAACAGTCATAGGAGAAATATCTGTAATGTATAATAAACTGCTACAAATCAATAAGACTGAAAACCGAAAAACGAGGAAAAGATTAGATAGATGTTTTGCAAAGGAAGTAACACTTTTAGTACATCAACTATATGTTCAGTCGCTTTAATAATCAGAGAAATGCAAATTAAAACCATGATGAAACACCAACCAGATTGACAAAAATTATGACGTTACATGATTCCAAGTGTTGGCAAGGCTGTAGAACAATGGAAATACTAACCTACTGCTTGTTGGAATGCAAATTGTTCTGCACCCCCACCTTACAGTATGACATTATCTAGAAAACTTGTAAATTTGAGCACTCTACAATCCAGCTGTCCTCTTCTAGGTAATTCCCTAGAGAAAGCTTTCCACATGAGTGTCAGAAAATATGCATGAGGATTCACAGAAGACATGGTTTGCAACAGTAAAACACTGAATACAAACCAAATGCATTAATGTATTATGATCTATATGAACCAGAGAATACACTATAGCAAGGAAAATAAATTAACCATAGTTACATACATAGGAATATATCCTGCAACTGCTGCTTTCTCGTCTATCTTTGTCAATGATTCATTTTTTGATTCTTTGAAACTTTGTTTCCTCACTTGCAAGATTAGAGAGTTCGAACGAGATGCTCAGGGAGCCTTCTAGCTTTGAAGTTTATGATTCCCTTTATTTGCTTTTCTCTCCTGAGAAGAGTAGAGTTTCATATGCTATTGCTCCTCGATTGTGTCCACTCTCCTAGCGTGTATTCTTAGAACACACTTTAGTTTCACGTGATTAATCTGCTAGGCTACTTGCAAAATGGATGTAGATATGCTTGGTCACCAGTGCGCAATAGGGCAAGATACATGCTTTTAATTTCTCTTGTAAGATTATTACACATTCTATGGGGCCAAAGTGAGCGAACTTTAGACTGTGGACACCAGGTGTTGTTGGAAGGAAAAGCCGATTGTTTTTTCTTTCTTCCCTAAAGGATCATGACTATGATCTGTCATATTTGCTTCTGACTGACTTTGGCCAATGGGTGGAAGAGGAGCAAAAATGAACGGAACAGGAGGGTGCCTGGAGGAGCTCATGGAGGCTACAGCCTCATCTCAAGTGAAAGCATTTCACTCCTGGGCTCAGAGGTGTCAGAAAATGAGGCACTGAGTGGGGAGAGGTAAAAGGTATCTTGGGTTTGATCTCCCCTTGTGCTTTGGGTTTACTCCATGACTTTTTTCCTCAATATTTTTGGATTTTGCTTTTGATACTTATTCATAATCTTCACTCTAGGCATAACTTGATTGATTTTAGTCTTTAGCATCAAAGTTCTCTGAAATTCAGTGCCCTGAGACTGTGGGAAATCCCTGCGTCTCTGGAATCAGAATATGGGCTTTGCTGCCCTCTGCTGTTGGATGGGGGCGATACTTTACCTAGGAGGAGGAAGAAAGAGCAGCCAGGCCCTGTGATGTCAGGAAAAAGTGTGGAAAGAAGAGTCAGGAGCAGAATGGCTCTTGTTCTGGACGCTGGCATAAGTGGCATAGCCTTGCGTATTCCCACTACGGCACGAGGAGGAATTTCTTCAACCTTCCAGGGACTTCATGGATGTTAGATAAAAAGTTTTACTTTACATGAGGGTATCTTTCCTATTACAAAGAACGCCACACAATGTTTTAAATGTTATACTGATGTGCTCATTAATGGTTTTTATAGCAAAAACTGTCAATGTCCCACCCATCTTTCCTTGGCCTACTTCTAAGATCCACTGCTGACACCAGCTATCTTGACTGATTACCTGGAAACCACACTGAGACAAAAAGCTGCATACAGAAGATTTATGGTGGATTACTTTCAGGAGATATACCTATAAAGAGGTGAGGTAGGCAGAATTGGGCAGAGAGAAAAGGTGACCGATAATGTGGTTACAACGGAGGCCTCAGCCAATTCTACAGGGAGCTCTGGAGCTCAAATGGCCTTTTAGAATTGTTCCAAGTTGAGACAAGGAGGAGTGGGACTTGCATCCCTGCCCTGGCCAATCGTTGTCCATGGGCCACCTCCTGTGAGGGCATAACCTTGGACAAGGCAGCTCCCTAAGGCCAAAGGTCATTCCCTGTCAAGGTCACAATTATAAATTATCTGAAGCTGATATTTCCAGATGCTGAGACCATAGTACCTTGGCCCTGAAGAAGGGATCTGGGCAGCATAATACAATATCCACTCACTGAGGATTGCCTGGTTAGGGGATTATAGAATTTTGAATTGAAAAGTCTCTAGTTGGAGGAGGCCCACCTTCCAACGTGAACTTTGAGTATTCTTTACATATTTGGGATTATTTGAACTGAGTCTTGAGAAATGGAGGTCTCTGCACAAAGGATTGCTGGAGAGGAAGAGAAGCTGAGTGGAAGATGTAGCAACATAAAGGGATAGAGGCAGAACATTCCAGAACAAGTCTTTGCAACAGCAAGATTCTGGATATGCAGATAACTATTCTGAAGGGGAACAGCAAGCTGCAAGTTTGGTAATATTAAGCTAACTCAAAGAAATGTAAAATTAGTCTTGGAGATTGTCCACGTCCCAGTTCTGTGGCTGACTAGCTGTGTGCCATTAGACCAGTTTCTTAATCTCTGCAAGCTTCAGTTTACTCATCTATGTAAATCGAGAATAATAATAGTAACTTCCTCACATAGTTTCAACGAAAATTAGAGACCCACATAAAACTGGAACCCCAAAAGACTACAACCTCAGTGTTAGGAATGAGCAATAAATAAATCTCACTATACATACACACACACACATATATATCTGTGTGTGTGCCCGTGTGCATGCATATATAAATATGCATTCATGTTTGCATATGAATATCTATATATCTGTCTACATCTGTATCTACATATATCTTAGTGGTTCTCAATTAGAGGTAATTTTCTTCCCAGGAGGATATTTGTCAATGTCTGGAGACATATTTGGTTGTCATAGTCCCTGGGAGAGAGGGTGCTACTGCTATCTAGTTGCACCTAGTGGCTCTAGAGACCAGCGATGCTGCTGAAAATCCTACAATGCACAGGACTGTTCACCACAAGAAAAAATTATCTGGCCCCACATTTCAACAGTGCTAAGGTCAAGAAACTCTGATCTATCTATACTTTTATATCATATCTATTTTGTCACTGTGTGTGGCCCAGAGTAACAAAAAATATGTGTCTATAATTGCTATTATTCTGATGATTCCAGGGTTTGGAATATGTTTCCAGGTTCCTACATATCTATTCACCATTCTTCATTAGTAACAGAGCCCACTATTCATAAGGCAATGTGTCCAGTTCATTTCTCAGTTTTCTTTTTTTTTTTTTAAGGTATGCTTTTTTGGTGAGGAAGATTGACCCTGAGACAATCTTCCTCTTTTTTTTTTTTTTCTCCCCAAATGCCCACTACATAGTTGTATATTCTAGTCGTAAGTCATTTTAGTTCCTCTATGTGGGATGCTGTCACAGCATGGCTTGATGAGTAGTGTGTAGGTCCATGCCCAGGATCTGAACTGGCAAACCCTGGGCCACTGAAGCAGAGCACAAGAGCTTAACCACTCAGCCACAGGGCTGGCCCTCTCAGTTTTCTTGCAACAAAGGTGGTCATCTTGCACAATTCTGGCTAATGAATTGTCAGTAGAAGTCTTCCAGTGAAGCTGATATTTTCTGATAAAAGGGAAGAATTCTGAAAGGTCACCTCAGCTCCAGAGCTCCCTGTAAGACTAGCTAAGGCCTCAGTTGTAACTGCATTATGGGGCACCTTCTTTCTCTGCCCGTGTCTGCCTACCTCACTTTATAGGTATATCCCCCGAAAGTGATCAGCAATAAACCTCTGGTGTGCAGCTTTTTGACTCACAGTGGTTTCCGGATAATCAACTAGATGATTGGTGTCAGAAGTAGAAAAAGAGGGACAGAGACAGGCTTTGTTTCCTGCAATATCGTGTACTAGATACACAAAAATGCCTTCCTTAGAAAAATAAGCTTAAAACTCCATTAAACATTTAAAAATAAAGACTTTCTTTAAGTCCCTTGTTGATTTTGCAAGAGTTGGTAAGGCTTCCTTAGAAACCCAAAACAGAGTGAGGTAAGTGAATGCTGGGTAAGCGAAGCTGAGTAAAATAGCTTTTACTTCAGCGGAATCTGTTCAGGCATTGAAGGAAAAAAATGTTTTATTTGAGAATGTATAATCACAAACAAGCTCTCAAAAGCAGAGAATTTAAATTAAAGTAATCCTTCATTGATAGGGCTCTCAAGGAAGTGAAAGAAACAAACTTTCTCCAGAGGAACACAACTTCAACAGAAGCCTTGAGAATTCCCAAAGATGAAGTTGTAAAGAATGTGAACTCACAGGCGAAAGAATGTGAGGAAATCATGTACTGTGACTAAGAATCAACAGCAGCAACAGATAATAGAATTGGTTCCACAAAAATCCAATCAGTCCATAATTGTTCAAGGAAAACCTTTGGAACTAAATACGGTTCAGAATACAGAACTTTTTGGCTATTTAAAAGTATAGTAAAATCCATTTATGGTCAGCCTGAGTGGAGTCTGCAGTAACATTATATAATCAAAATTTCCAGAGGAAAATACAGGAAGTGGTAGAAACAGAACCTCTGAATAGTCTCAGGGCAATGCAGTTTGGATGTTGCTGTGAATGAGTGCTGTTCACCCTCTTCTCAAAAGAAAATCGTGTTTTCAGAGCTTTTTGACATCAGAATTTCAGATAGGGGATTTTGAAACTGAATTGGGATATCAGATATGCCATGTAAAATAAGTATATTGAATATTTTTTGGAAAATAAAAGAGACACTTAAAAAACATAAGCCAGAAATAAGAGAGAATGAAAGCACATTTGAAAAAAACAGCCAAATAGAACTTGTAGAAATAAAAATTACATGATTGAAATTTAAAACACAATGGATGCATTAAGCCAGAATATTAGACTCGCCTAAAGAAAGAATTAGTAAAGTAGTTTTGCTCAGGAGGTGGGTAAACCAATTAACCTAAGATGTTGTTAAGTACTCATATTAAATGATCTAAAAATAGCTACAAAAATATAACTACCAAATTAGTAAGGGGGAATGTAATGAGAAAAAGGAAAAAATAAAAGAGAAATTCAATCAATGCAAAAGAAGGCAAAAACAAGGAGGAAAATCTTCTTCCAAACAAAACTGAAAAACTCAAAATAGCACAAAACAAGACAGTAGATAAATCTAATTATAATATTAATTACCACAAATATAAATGGACTTTACTCATTTTAATTAAAAGAAAATGACTTTCATCCTCTATTTTTAAATTGCGTCTATGTTTTAAAAAAACACCTTAAAACATAAGCAGAGAGTTTACATCAAACCGTTAGGAAAAGATATTCCAGATACCTAATAGCCTAAGTAAATCTGGTATGGCTATACAAATATTACGCATTTGGGAACTTCAACTTTTGGTTATGACGGAGTAAGTGGCTCCAGACTTGCTCTCCCACTGCAACCAATCAGACAACTGGAGTAAATATATGAAACGACTACTTTCACACATTAGACAACTGGCAGAACAGGACTGGGATATAAACAAGGTAAGCCCTGCTGAACCCTACCTTTCTGCATGGAGGTACTTTCTGGGCAGCAGCTCATGGAAGGAGAGTCCAAGCCAGCACAGGAGTGTCACTGAGATGAAGAGACAGATTGTTGAGATCTGGGAGGCGGAGGTGGTGGGAGTTTGCAGGGCAGAGTACAGGAAAGGAGGAAGCAGAGGAAGAGATCCAGAAATATACATCAGAGTTCCCTTGGGTCTTTTGCTAAATACCAAGCCATGAACACATAGGGTCAAACTTCATGAGGCTGGACAAAGGAGGGATGCCAGGTTGTGTAAGCTGAACAGACACCTGACACAGCTGGGAGAGGTTCGAGGTTCCACCTCTTGGTGGAGCAAGTAGACAGAAAATCAGTAAGGTTCTATAAGCCCTGAAGAACACCATCAAGTATCTCGTCTTTATTGATATTCATAGGACAATACACCGACAATAGTGAAATATCCATTTTTTAAGAGTATATGAAACATAAGCAAATATAAATAAATTTTAAAGGATTAAAATTGTACAGAGTATTTCTCTGACTTCAGTGCCTGGGTTCCCTAATTAATGGGAGCGGGAGGATGAGGGAGAATTGTGCAGATCCCAAACTGCAGTCTCCTTAGAATTTTCCAGGGGTGAGTCCTAAGAGGAGGTACATGCAATGACTAGAAAGTGCCACTAGGAGGAAGTATTTGCTCATGAAACCAACGACCTGAGCAATCAGTAACAGACTCAGATCCAGGCTATACCCCTGGATTATCCCAGGAAATGGGAACTGAAATAGTCCAATGAAGTATAAACTGAAAGACATTCTTGCTGAATCTCTTCTTGCCAGTGTTCCAGTTCAGCCACAGGATGACCAGAACATTCGACCCTTACCTGCTGTTTACCCACAAGCTATGACATTTCCTGGTGACCTGACCCTGGATCCCTGGCATGGGCTCAGAGGGCTGCTGTGTCTCTGAGACATCTCCTCCATTCACCATCCCAGGGAATCTCTTCTTCCTTCTCATCTCAAAGGGCAGCACCGTCCAGTTGCTGTTTGAGAAATCTCAAAGGTGATGGACATAGGGCAGACAGTTTTTAATGAATCTCCGTGACAAACTTCAGACTCTGATTTAGTCCTATCTCACCTCTTAGGGAGTAAGGCAGACTTGGGTTCAAATCTCAGCTCTTCTATTTACTAGCTACATGAACCTGGGTAAATTTCTTAACTCTCAGACTTTTTGGTTTACTCATCTAACACGGGAAGCTGCTGTGAAGATTAAATCAGAACAATGAATGCAAAGCACCCAGCACTTAGTAAAGGCCCAAGAAGTGAGTTCCTTCATTCTGTTAGCTATTTTCTTAACCAACCAGCCTTCTTTTATTTTATTTTGAGGAAGATTAGCCCTGAGCTAACTGCCGCCAATCCTACTCTTTTTGCTGAGGAAGGCTGGCCCTGAGCTAACATCCGTGCCCATCTTCCTCTACTTCATCTGTGGGACGCCTACCACAGCATGGCTTGCTAAGTAGTGTCATGTCCACACCCAGGATCCGAACCAGCGAACCTGGGCCGCTGAAGTCGAAGGTGCACACTTAACTGCTGTGCCACCCGGCCGGCCCCAAGCAGCCTTCTTTTAACGTGTCCAGCCTTGTGCTGATGTTTCTGGTGATAGAAAGTATTCTAAGAAAGTAATCTGAGATGTTTGTTCAAAGCTCGAGCCAGCTGTGTGGAGAAGAACTCTGTAATTTGCAATAGAACATTGCTTCTCAAACTGCAGACATTCTGATTCCAACTTTGTAGTTTCTGCTCTGTTTGCTATCTGCTTGTTCCCTTATTTGTTTAATATTTTTTAAATCAGTTCATCTTTTTTAAACTTAAATTTATCTTAAGAGGAAAATTATCTCTCTTCTGTAAATGGAAAACTAGCACCACTTGCAATAAATATACAGTCATTATAAAAATGAACATTAAAATAAACCAAGTAATTAAATAGTGTAACTACAAGTAATAGACAGACCACTATATCAAAGTATTTCTGAGGGTCTGCAGTAAGCTTACTAGTCCTAGGTGAGTTTGGTAAGTCATTTCAATCTGTATAGTAGTTACCCCTCATCCATAGGGTATACGCTCCAGTACCCCCAGTGGATGCCTGAAATCATGGACAGCACTAAACCCCATTTATACTACGTTTTTTCCTATACGCATATAGCTATGATAAAGTCTAATTTACAAATTAGGCACAGTAAAAGATTAACAATAACTAATAATAAAATAGAACAATTAGAACAATATATTGTAATTCTTCTGAGAGAGAATGTGGTCTCTCTCAAAATATCTTGTTGTGCTATACTCAGTCTTCTTCATCATGAAATGATGCAATGCCTACGTGATGAGATGAAGTGAAGTGAATGACGTAGGCAATGCGATGTAGCATTTCGGGTGGGATGGAGTAGGATAGCAGGAGATGTCACCAAGCTACTCAGAATGGTGCACAGTTTAAAACTTATGAACTGTTTATTTCCTGAATTTTTCATTTAATATTTTTGCACCAGGGTTGACCATTGATAACTGAAACTGCAGAAAGTGAAGCCACGAATAAGAGGGGACTATTGTATATACCAGGAGTTTAGTGACTTCAGTTATCATAACGAGCACAAATACAGTTCTAATTGAATGTGCAAAGAAAATATATCTTCATTATTCTTAATAACCAATTTGATCTCTTTTACATGCTTCTACCTGGTAATTCAGTCCATTCCCATAAGTTAAAATGTCTCTTCAGAAGCTCTGTCTCGGCTAAATTATCCAATTAAATTCTCAGCTTTCGGATGTCTCCTGTCTTCCTCTGTTTCCCTCCAAGCTGGCAGTTGGGTTATGGTGAGGGCTATAGCTTTTGTGATCTTGTGTTGATGCCTGTGTGGGCATGACATCCATGAAGTATGATACTGACCCTCTGCTGAAGTCTAGAGGCCAGAGTGTCTGCCTGAACTCTCAACTGCCCGACTCTATGGTCCAAGCTCTGACTCCGGGCCCTTGTGTTGCACTGACCTTCTCCAAATGTCCTCATTCCTTCTCCAGGACACTCAGTGCATAGCCACTTTGCTCTCCCTCTTTCTCTCTTTTCTCCCCACTAACCACTAGCTAAAAATGTCTGCTTATCACTCCATCCAGCATTAGTGCTTGATAACTTGAAGATGGAGATAAAGAGATTTCTTACTATTAAATCCTAGTTTTGATATAAAGTCAAAAGTTAACTCTTCCTTTCACTTCCCATTTTTTCTCTAATATATATACTGTATATATCTCTCTGAGGTGAACGGATACCCTTGGCAGAGTGAGGAAAGATCAATTCAAGAAAATGCAAAAAAGAAAAGCAAACTAAGATACATAAAAAAAAATGCTTGGGGCTGGCCCCCCTCTCTGACTGTTTTAAACAACATTGAGCAGTAGCACAGAGGATGTTTCAAGACTAGGTACATTTGTGAATATAATATTCCACCATATTTTCAATGTATGTGTATATCATGGGACTCAGGAAGCACCAGTCTCCATGCTTATGAATGATTTGATGTTTCTGCTCTCCATTACCAGTGCAGCAAGCCAGTCCTCCCCCAGCCTACACCAAGCTCTCAACTCTGCCCGAAGGAAAGTCTCCCTCCTGATCTGCAATGCTCTTAGTAAGCTTCACCATGCAAACTGTGCCAGAAGTCATGAGTCCAGGAGCCAGAGCTGCACGGCACACTTGGGCCTGAAGTGTTTCCTCTATCACAGTAGTTTTTACCAGGGGTTGATCTTGCCTCCCAGAGCACATTTGCAATGTCTAGAGACATTTTGATTATCATGACTGGAAAGTTGCTATTCATCTAAGGGGTAGGGGCCAGGGATGCTGCTAAACATCCTACAATGCACAGGACAGCTCACAGTGAAGATAATATGTTGGTGTTGCCAAAGTTGAGAACTCAAGTCTGCTCTACCAGAATGCAGAAGGAAGTATAATGAACAATCTTTCAAGCCATGAGAAGACAGAAGCAGTCTTGTTGCTTTCAATGTTTGATCTCAATTCTCTATCTGCAGTGCCTCTTGGAGCCTGGTAACTGAAGATGCTCTAAAATCTGTGTCTCTATAGAATGAGAGACTGTCAATAAATGAAAGAGTGCGTGAATGCTAATAAACAAATATTCCGTTTTAAGTATTCTTTCTTAAAGTCTATTGCCAGTGGGAGGATTCTGGTGAGGACCAGGCAGAATTAAGAGTGGGAGTGGTGGTGAGAGGTGAAGAAAAGAAGGAAATTTGGTTAGAAATAATATTTCCTTTTTTTAATTTTTTTTTTTACTTATTTTGGTAAAGCAAATATGATCCCTAAGGGGTGGTAATCCCTGACAAATATTAGAAAATCTTTTCTTTTTTCTTCCCTCAACCTCCCACCCTCTCTGCTGTAACCATCACCTTCCTCCGCTGCCACCTGTGCCCCTCACCTGGGGGCCGTGTCCTGCTCTGTACCCTCTCCCCCAATGGATGGGCAGGCGCTCATCCTTAGCAAATCTTATTGCCACTATTAATTCAGTAGGATATTTACTGTCTCATAGCTTTTATGAAGACAAAACAAGATTTGTAAAATGTCTTCCATGTTTTCCCAAGCATCATACTTTCAAAAATTTCTAATCAACCTGCAGAATATTCAAAGTGGATGAGTCATTCTGAGGTTCCATCATTGAATCTTTTTCAAAGTGAAGGAGGGAAGCCTGTAATTGTTCCATTTATCCCATTACTGCAAACTAGTAAGATACTTTCCACCAGGATGCTAGTTTGCTTTATGTCCATTTTTGCTTAATGGACAGTCAAGTTGAAAGAAGTACATTTTTTAATTTAAACTTTTTTATTTTTCAGTAATTGTAGGTTCAAGTGCAGTTATAAGAGATAGTGCAGAGAGGTCTTATGTGCCCTTTACCCACGCAGTGCATTTGTTCTAACATTTTGAAAGCCATTGTCTGTTACTCCAGTGCAATGGGATCACTTTCATTAATTGGATACTGAGAGCTGCCCTGCTTTTAAAATGAGGATCCCAAAGACCAAAATAGAAGAACTCATTAAATTATATGACATTAAGACTAGCATGTGATGCCTTTTTTTGACTTGTTTGTTTTGGATGATTCAGAACATTGGGTTTTCGTCTAGGTAGTGAAAGGCATAGAAACTCTGGAATAAGAGTATGCTTATCTTGTGATGTGACACACTGTGAAATATCTTTGGAAATATCTTTCAAAATGGATGAATGAGGAAACAAATCCATGATCATGATGGAAGGACCAGAAGTCTCCAGGACCCAACTGCCCATCGGCTGAACTGGGGAGAAGCCCTAATACTCCTTTCTGGAAGACCCACATCACGACAGTCAGACTGGTAGAAAGGAAACTGTATTTCATGTAGTTATATGGGAAATATTTGGTTTTCAATCCATCTTAATTTCATCAAAAAGGGCCTTCTAGGAAGAGCCATAATTCAGTTGTGCTAAAACCAACTAATAGTTGACGCTGAAGAGAAAATATAAGCCGTATAGAATATGTTACCGTAAATCAAAATTCATTCTTCATCTGAAGCCTACTGATTATAAATCAAGAATTAAACTCAGGTCAGTAAATCCAAGCAAACGACACAAACCTGAGAATTAGCACAACTGAAACAGAAGCTTGTAAGGTAAACCTGCATAAATCAGAGGGGGAAACAATGATTTTTCTTGTCCAACAGAGCAAGAGAAACGAACTCTCTAAGCCCCTCTATGCAGATAAAAGTTCTGGTTTTTATAGAGCTTGATATATTTATGTACGGAGGAAGCACTGCCTGAAATTAAGCAAGAAAAATGAAATAGTGTAAAGACCAAGCTAGAGAAGTGGCCCAGCAAGCAGTTTCACAGTTGGGTCATTAACAAGAATGTTTGAGAAAACACTCCATTAGCATTCATCTGCTCTTTGCCAAGGGATGGCGGGGGTGGAATGCTTTCAGAATCTGTCAAAGCTGTTAGTCAAAGCCGCTGCCCAGTGGTCAAGAAGAGAAAGGTCTCCTGCAGCTTTGGGATGAAGCTGCTATTCTTGACAGATTTTACCTTCCACGTCACAAGAGCCATCTGAATATTTGCTCTGCAGTGAGCCCCTCTTGGCTTAGGGGCTCCACAGTCCTGAGGTTTTAGTGCTGTGGAATGTTAATGTCACCTTTATAATGTAATTTTCCCTCATTTTCGAAAATTTCTTAAATCTAATTTACTGCCCTGTGGTTTCACAATCCCCTTAGTAAGACAGCCAGACCCTCAAATCATTTTGGTTTATTGATTAAATGTTAAAAACCACGTGCATAGAGAGCTCGATTTTGTTTTGTAAAAGGCCACTGGCATAGCCAACCATGTTGCTTAGCTTATTTGCTTTAATTGGAATGACATTTTAAAAAAGGCTTTAGTATTTTCATGTAACCCACAGTGGGAAGCGGGGTCCCTCACGAGGCTTCCCGTGCTGCATTTAATTTCTGATTCTGAACTAATCTCTGCACAGAAGGGTTTCTAATCTAAAAGAGAAAACCTTGTATAACAGTGTTAGGGGGGACCCATGTATATCTGTGTATGCAGGGTTCTTTGCACAGCTATCCAAAGGAGGTAGTTGGGCATGTATGTCTCCTCCACATCAACGCCTGCACATACAGGTAGAAATCCCTTCCCGTGCCTGAAAACCAACTGCAGCTTGTTAATGATTCTTCTTTGATAAGTGGCTCATTTTGAGGCAAAATATTCAAGTGCAGGAACTTTCCCCAATTGCCTACACTTACACCTGATCTAGAGACCTCTAAAGTACCCAAAGTACGTGAAGGAAATATTTATTTGTTAAATTCATTCCACAAATATTTAATTAATGACTTCTAGTGCCAACGACTGTTTCAGGAGGTGAAGAAACAGAAATGAACAAAACAGACAAAAAGTTGAATGTCAAATCAATTCAATTTCCTGATTGGGTCTCTTTGGGCTGAATGTCTCCTTAATAACCCTTCATTCTGATACAAGACTTAAATAATTCTTACCACGATTCTTAGGGTAGCTTCTCATCCCAGACCCCAACAGGTCCTTTTATTTGGTGAAATTTTATCTTAGAGTTATGCTAACCTGTAAGTTCATATCATGGGCAGGGAATAGACCCTTTATAACTCAGAAAAAGAAGAAAATGCATAAATTTCATATAAACTAGGAAATAGCCATATAAAAAGATGGCATTATGTAGACAAAGGTTTGGGAAGAATAAGCAAAAATTAGGGAGTGTTAGAATAGGCCATAACCACAAAGTATGACCAGTAGCATCTGTATCACCTGGGGAATCACTAGAAACACAAATTCTCGGGCCCCATCTCAGGCCTACTGAGTAGAAACTCTAGGGGTGAAACCCGACACCTGTGCTTTAACAGGCCATCCAAGTGATTCTGATTTACCTGAGAGTTCAGGAACCCTTGGTGAAGGGAGACATTGAAGGTTCTTTTACTTAAAAACCTTTTAATGGTGTAGTTACATTATAAGTACAATTATTTTACAAAGCTTGAAGGGTTCCAGAGATGAGAGAAACCCATCCATTATTTACGGCAGATCTATACAAGCAAAATTGAATTGCTGACTAAGCCGGTAATTTGAATGCTTTTTGTTCAGAAACTTGCTCTCTCTGAATCAGAAATGCCTAATTCTTGTAGTCATTGGTCAACATTGGCCTAGGAGTCCAGACACAGCTGTTCATGTGTCTGTATTCCTGGGCTGGTAAAACCTAGCCTCAGTTTAGGCTGATCAAGTCTTAAGCTGTGCATCTTGGTCCCCTGCCCACTTGTTGATGGAATTAGAGCACCCTAGTCACTGAAAAGAATCAATCTGCTAAATAGATTTTTTACAACAACTTCCATGTGCTGGACACTCGGCCTGGTGCTTTTAGAGAGGTGGGAGTGGCTAGGGCAAGGTGCCCCTGACCCAGAAGTCACAGGGAATTTTAGGCTTATCGTCTGTAAACAAAAGCACTCACCACCCCTGGCTTTGTGCAGCTGGTGCTGAATGACTATTCAAAGGACAAGACATTGCAGTGGTCTAGGTCAATCAGGGACAGCTTCACAGAGTTCCACACAGTTGAACAAGGGGTTGGGAGGGATATGAATGTTAATATGGTGTGGGTGTAGGAAAATCTATGACATGTTTGAGGGAGAGTTCTGCATGCATTGTTTAGTAGTGGGAGAGAAGGTTGAAACTGATGTTTGAGCCAGATGGAAATGGATGTTCGATAGTATCCCACAGACAAGACAGAACCATTATAGGTTTTTCAGCAAGGGCATGCTAAGATGAAGATGGAGGCTTAAGATGTCGAGTTAAAAATAATTGACTTAATCTAGGCTTCCTAAAGCAGTCATGAGTCACCCAGGCTGTGAAATGGGTCCATTTGTCAGTAAAGGGGAAAAGGTGACAACAGCTAAGAAAATAGAGAACAGCAGGCATCCCAGTCAGAACCTGGCCCCAGAGCGAGAATGCACACATGGTCCGCTTAGAGATGAAAAATGCTTTCCTTGGGCCATCCATCATCATCCCCCTCCATGGAGACAGCTCCCCCATCTAGGGCACATTTCTCCTGAAGGGAGAGCCTGGGCCGTGGGGATGCCGTGATGCCCAGCCATCTTCGGACAGCCTCTCGTGATTGATAGCTTTGGGCTCTGTGCCTCTCCAGGACGACGGTGCAGTATGGCTGTGAAGTGTGGAGGGCAGGGAGCACTCACTTCCCAGCCAGAAGCAAAAAAGTGCAAGCAAAGACTCCAAGTCACAAAGAAAATCCTTGTCCATCTCCCTTATTCCACTGTGAGCACCTTGAAGGTAGAATCAGCTCCCTAACCTTGTTAGCTTTAGTGTCAACCACAAGCCCAGCACACATTTGATTCTGAGTTAGTTTGTTGAACAAATGTATGAGTCTAACAGTCGGCACATAGAATATTTTCCCCTCTTCTCTCTGTGCTTAAATCAGAATCTTTAAGAACCAGCAGTGTCCTCAGACACCATCTAGTCCAAATACTTGATGTACAAATGGGGAAACTGAGGACCAGAGAGGGATAGTGGCCTGCATAAAGTCTCCAATAAATTAGCAGGGGTTATAAATTAGTCTTATACTAATAATATAGTGTCTCCTATATCAGAGGGACTTCTAAAAGGCTCTTCCAAATGAATGATCCAGTTAGAATTGCCTCTTTCAGATCTCTGTGTAATCATCACCTTATCAGTGAAGTCTCTATGATCATCCTATTTAAAATAACACACTCCTACTGGCACAAAAACAGACACACAGATCAATGGAAGAGAATAGAGAGCCCAGAAAGAATCCCATGCATGTATGGCCAGTTAATCTTTAACAAAGGAAGCACAAATATACAATGAAGAAAAGACAGTCCTTTCAATAAATGATGTTGGGAAAACTGGACGGCTATACGCGAAAGAATGAAACTGGAATGCTCTCTTCAACCATACACAAAAATAAGCTCAAAATAGATTAAAGACTTGAATGTAAGACCTGAAACCAAAAACTCCTAGAAGAAAACATAGATAATATGCTCTTTGACATTGATCCTAGTAATATTCTTTTATAACTTTCTCCTCAGACAAGGACAACAAAAGCAAAAATGAACAAATGTGACTGCATCAAACTAAAAAACTTTTGCAGGGTCAGCCCTATGGCATAGTAATTAAGTCTGGTGAGCTCTGCTTTGGTAGCTCAGGTTTGTGGATTCGGATCCTGGGCTCAGGATATTGTCTGTTAATTATACGTCAATTAAAAAAGATTTAAAAAACCGGATAAAGTATAATAAAATAAAACAACCCTTCCTCTACACTCCCCGACTCCCACCTCACAGCCTGGTGTTCCTTACCTCCCTTCCTCCATCCATTCTAATCCATTTTTCTCCATAGAACTTATCACTGATATTCCAGATATTTTATGTGTTTATATTTCTTTTGTGTGCCCCAGCCCCCAAGAATGTGATCTCCATGAGGGTGGAGGTTTTGGTCACTTTACTCAGTTCTATCTCCATTACTTATAACACACCTGGCACATATAAGGCATTCAATGCACATTTGATGAATGAATGAAGAAATTAATTTTGTAGAATGCAAACACATTCCCTGAGAATCTTGGTCAATTACAATTTATTTATTTACATCCTGTAGTGATTATACCATGACAGTGATTCCTGGAGAGACAGGAGGCTCCGACCAAGAGCCCTCCAGCTGCAGGTGTCCAGGACGGCACTAGGACCCATGTCCGGCCAAGCTCTGTGCAATGGAGCAGAACAAGCCCAGGCATACGTTACGCTTTAATTTTGTTTGTGTGTCTGTTGCTTCTGCTTAGCTGAAAGAAGCTTGAGGACAGAACTGCCCTATATCCCCTGCTCAACCCCTAGCACATAGTAGGGCCAGGCAAACTCCAGATCAAGATGGTGCAGTAGGCCATTCGGCAGTGATAGAAATGATCTGTATCAGTGCTGCCTGAAATGGAGGCCACTGGCCACATGTGATTATTAAGCACTTGAAATGTGACTAATGCAACTCATGAACTCAATTTTTTATTTTACTTAATTTTAAGTTTGAAGAGCTACTCTTATGAACAGGATGGCTCTAGAGTTTCAATATATTTACTGAATGAATAACTACAACTGGTTTAGTTAAACTCTATCGTCTCAGTAAAACTATCAATAATTTGGAAGAATTTGTGAAAGATGGAAATTAGTCAAAAGTAGTAATTGTTGATTATTCAAAATAATTACTCTTTGCCAATATTGAGCATATACTTGAAGTATTTCCTCCTGGCCTAATCAGCACACAGGAAGCAAAATGGTTTTTATATGGTTTGATACTATAATGAAATATTTCCCATGACCTTGTTTTTTCTACTGGATTATGATTATGAATATTGTATTTTTTGAAAGTACCACCACTTATTTCATTACTCAGTTGTATCTTGTTAGATATATATGTTGATTTCAGTTTTTCTGCTAATATGGACAAGAGTGTAATAAATACTCTTTTACATAAATCCTGACGTACACCTCCATTCTTAATTTTGGCTAGGATAATACAAGTGGAGCACACGAGATACCTGTTTTTAAGCCTTCAAAAACTCAAGAACCTAGTTTTGATGACATGTTCTACAACCTCTTTTGATGGAATTATCAGGTGGGTTTGTCATGAGTGTCCTTAGCTGATGGCTCCTGTGTGCATGGACACTTTGAAGCTATTGCAAGAATCCCTCTTACCACCGTCCCTTCGGGATTTGCACAATCTTTCTCCCATGACTGAGCGTGAATTAATACCATGCTGTGGCAAGGAAATCTAAAACTACAGGGCCTTAAATAAGATAGAGATATTTTCCTTCTCATGTGAAAATCTGAAAATAAGATGGGTGCCCCATTTATCCTGTAAATGTACCTTCCAAGATTGACGTAATCATAGACAGGTACCAAAATCATAGAGAAGAGAAAGGGCCAGGAACACAGAGTAAGAATTCCCAGGAGATGACCTGAAAGTTGCACGTATCAATTGTTCTTTCTGTTCACTGGCCTGAAATCAGTCAATGGCCCATCCTGGCAACAGGAGAGAGAGTTATCAAGTCCTGTTAATCAGACATCCTTAATATAATTATACCTATTGGTTATACCTTGAATCTGTCCCTTGATCTCTCCACTTACTGCCATTGTCTTCTTTCTGGCCCCATCATCTCTTGCTTAGATTAGTGTAACGACCTTCTAATTGGTCCTTATTCTCAATCTTTTCCTCTTCTAATCCATCCTCTACATATATAGAAAGAGCAATGCTTTTGAAATACAGATCTCATCACATCACTCTTCTGCTTAAAATTTTAAATGGTGAAACGTTTACTTCAGAGAAAAGAAATTTTAAAAGCCAAACACCTTCTAATGATATCCAAGGGCTTTTTGTTTGACCCTACCCAATTCTCCAGCCTCAGATTTCTCAAATGTCTGGGATGCAGCCATGTTGGCACATATTTTGTCTTTTAAGGGTGGAAGAAGTGGGAGCTAAAAGCTAAGACTTTGACAGCTAACTTGTCTGGAATATGAAGTGAGAAAACACATGTGTTTTCTATCACTCTAACAAAACTCAGCATTTGTCCTCTCTTCAAACAAATGTGAAAACTACCTATTTGAGGCCTGTGGTTTCCCAGGGCTTCCAGAAACCCAGTTCTTTACTCTGTAGGACTTCTTGGGATTGTAGAGATTATCCGTTGAGAGACACATGTCCCATCAGAGTTCACTCCTGAGACCAGCCTGCAGAGCAGACCTGTCCCATGATGTGCTCTCACAGAAAAATAGAGTAGGGTTTCATGTATATTGATTTCTTACACGGAAGTCTCTGGTATTATGCCAAACAAAAGAGGATGCTAAGGGGCCAAGGCAGAAGATATTTCTCACTGCTCACTTAAGTGATTCTGAGTAAACAAATATTTCTCTCTGGGCGTCAGTTTCCCCATATGTAAAATGAAGGTGTTGGACTAGGATGATCTCAAATGTCCATTCCAGCACCATAAGGAGATCAATTCACTCATTCAATAGATATTTTTGGGCCCCTACTATGTGCCCAGGACTATTCTATGTCATGAGAATACAGTGTTGAAAAAGATGGACAATGAACATGTGAATGAACTCTAATGAAGATTATATTCTAGTTGGGAGTGGAGTCGTCCAATAGACACACATACAGGCAAATAAGACAGAACTGATCAGACAGTGACGGCTGCTATGTAGAAGATTATTAGAGGGTGGTGTGATAAATGTAAAAGGCTGTCTCTTGAGTGACATTTAGGCTAAAAAGCAACCATGCCAACATCAGGCAAAAAGTTTTCCATGCAGAAAAACCATCATGAGAACTGAGATTAATGTGTTTCATGAAATGACAGAGACCTAGAGAGTGAGGTAAGGTTGAAACTGGTCCTGGAGGAGGTAGAAGTTATTCTGGGGCCAGATAGTGTAGGATATTTACAGCAGGCTAAGAGCTTTATCCTAAGTCCTATTGAAAGTCCCTGGAGGACTTTAAGCTTGGGATAGACAGACCCTTATATAAATTTTAAAAATATCACTCTTGAAATTTTATGGAAGGATTAAGAGGGAGTGGATTAAAAGGGGAGGCTGCTTACGAGGTTATTATAGTAGTTCAGGAGAGAGGCGGTTGGGCATGGATTAGATGATAGTAGTAGATGGAGAAAAGCGAATAAACATGAAACATGTTCGTGGAGTTATTGCAGAGAACGAGTAAAAGGAAGGTCAGGGATATCAACTAGATATGGTGGGGTCATTTTCTGATATGGTAAAGACTGGGTTTAAGAGAATGGAATACAGTTTTGTTTCTGTTTTTGAAACACACAAAATCTGAAATACTCATTTCACCTATTAGTGTAGATGCCGTGGAGGCCGTTGAGAGAGGTATGTCTGGAGATTAAATTCGGAAACCATCAGTAAATGGATAGTTTTGCAAGCTGTAGACTGGATAAGATCATCTAGGAAGAGATCTTAGAGTCAAAAACAGGTCCCTTAGCATTGGGGCATTCCTTTACTTAAAGATTTGGTAAAGGAGAATAATCCAGGGAAAACACTGACATGAAGCAAGGAATGAGGTAGAAGGAAAATCAGGAAAGACTGGTTTCACTAAAGCAAGAGAGAAGTGTTTCAAAGCGAGTTCATTTGTTCTGAATGCTTCTGAGAACTCAGGTAAGATAAAAACTGTGAAGGGACTATTGGATTTGACAACCTGGGACTCAATGGTGACTTTGACAAAAGCAACCTGAGTGGCATGGTGGGGCAGGGTCCCAATCAGAGGAGACTAAGCATAGAAAATGGGGTGAGGAAGAGAGTGAAGAAAGCAGTTAAGTAAAACGGTTATGAATTGGAGCAAAGATATAATGGGGATGTGGGGATGAAAGACAGATTGGATATTTTGAAGAGAGGAGAAAATACAGCATGATTGTAGGATGATGGGAATGATGCTGTAGGGAAAGAGAAACTGATGGTGCAGGAGAGAGAGAAGAATTACAGCAGAGAAATAGCAATTAGCCAAGTGGAGATGAGGTCCAGTAGACAAGTCGGGGTGTTGTCCTTGGACAGGAGAAGGCACACTTCTTCCAAGGTGACAGGAAGGAGACAGAGTATGGGCACTGATACAGAAGGATGGGAAGTTGTGTAAATGAGCTGATCTCTAATAGCTTGCATTTTTCAGTGAATCAAGGGGCAAGTCATGGAGGAGAAGCAGGCGGGGAAGCAGGGATACTAGAGATGGAGAGCTGAGGAGAGCTGAGTGAGAAGCAGGGAGATTAAAGGGATTTGTCATCTCTCCTTATTTATTTACAGATAAAATCAGCAATGTGTTCAAGATGTAAAATCCTGCCAGATCCTTTTCATGTATTATATCTAATTATCCCGATCACAATGCAAAAAGGCAAATATTACCTCCACTTTACAGAAAGCACACTCAGTGTGATTAAATAACAGCAAGATCTTATCTTTCTTGGAAGTCCTTGCTTCTTTTGAAGCATCGCTACCTAATGAGGATGCTGGCAAGGTAAGGGTTATCAGTTCATTTATCAATTCACTCCAGCAGGTGTTTCCGACCACCTATTATGTGTTAGGTTTCTGACTTCCATGGCACACTTTATCTTTATACTTCCTGTGATACTTCCGCCCAACCTGTTTTCAATCACTCTCCTTGAAGAATCTGGGCTCTGGAAGCACAGCAGTGACTGAGGTACAGGCCCTCTTTTCAGAGAGTGAAAATAAATAAGCGGGCAGAAATGTGTGTTATTACAGTAGTGAGTCCAGGGAGTGGTGGACACAGCCTTCTGGCGGTCAGCGAGAGCTCCCAGAGGAGAGACACCTAAGCTCTTTGTCTTGTGGATGCTTTGCCTCATCAACTTTTTCCTCTTCTATGTAGCCCATGTATAGAGGCTGACCACCAACCTCCATTGGTTTTCCTCACTGGAATCCCTACCCCACCCTCCAGGGACTGACCTCCCTGAGAATCTAATTCAATCACCCTATACTACTCAGCTGAAGAAGACCTTCCAAAGGAACCCCAAACGCAAATTCTTTAACTTAGTGTGACATTCAAGGCCCTCTATGATTTCACCCCTTTCCACCTATCTCATCTTATCTATCTCCTCCATCTCCACACCTCCTTTCCTATCTGCTGCCCCTCCCCCACCCCTTTCTATATAATCCAAATTCCAGCCAGTACTTTTGCAATTTTTGCACCCCACCCAGTTTTCTCTAGCTGTTGGCCATTTCTTCATATTGTTTCTCAACATGGAAGACCCTTTTATCCCAATCCCCATGTGGCTACCTGCTTTTGGTTTTTCGGGACTCAGTTCAGGTGATATACTTTCCTGGGAAATCTTTCCTTGCTAATATGAACCCCCACCCCACACACACACACACGTCCTCTCTTCTCCTCTAGATCACTGAGCTCCCACAGGACTCGTTCCTACCTCTACCTCTGCCTAAACCTTAACTCGCTAATTGTTTGCAAGTCCATTTCCGTCACTGTACTGACAATTGTTTAACACCAAAGATGTGTCTTATTAATTACCAAGAATGGTATCCAGCATATAGTAGGAACTCCATATATGTTTGAAAAATAAAAAAGAAATGAACAGATAAATAAACAAGCAAATTAATGCTAACAGTCCTTCCAAATTTGCTTTATGCTCTTAGCCTCCAGGTATTTGGATATGCTATTCCATCTGTTGAAGCGTTCTTTTCCCTTCTCCAGCTCCTATTCTTCCTGAGACTCAGAAAATTTGTGATGCACCAATACAAAGACTTCTCAGCAAAACAGGTCTCTTAAAGCAAGCGTCACCTTATTATGAACCAATTATCCCCGCTTCATTTGGTTTGGGATCCTTGGAGAAAACAGCCTTTATTAAAGTGGTTTTGAACACTGAGGCCTTTTGGGCTACTGTTGCAGAAGTTTAGATGTGCATTCCAGAAGGTCAAGGATCTTTTAAATGTCAGTACATACTTCCCTTCCCCCACCAATCACCCCCTTGAGAATATTCTATTTTACGAAGCATTTTTAAACAAACCTACACTTCTGGACCAATTCATCTGCAATTTGCTATACTTCACAGGGCTCAAAGCCCCCGCGTGCCTAAACTACTAGGAAAGATTTCTGGACACGTCAATAAAAGTATCCTAATGAACAACAGCTGCAAAGAACATGTCTTTAGATAAATTGATTCCAAATTTTCCTGTATGTTTCTGTGATTTTGCTCTTTAAATGGGCACCACTGACTTTATGCTTGGCTATCTAAAAAAAGCTGAAGGAAAAAAATCATATATTGTTTCAAAAAAATTTAGTTGTCTTGCTTTTCTTCACCATTCTTTGTTTGAAGAGGTTAATGTGCGTTCACATCGATTACCTCACTTCTGCTTGTAATAGTTCTTTGGAGCACGAGGAGGCAAGTTATATATCTTCCCCATTTTTAATGTGGTACAGAAAGTTTACATACTTGTCCAGATTGGGCATCAGGATTAGAACTCAGATCTCCTGATTTTGAGGATCATCTTCAGACCCTGGGCTCCACTGTCTTTTAAAACAAAACCGAAAATATCCCCTTACCAGCAGAGAACACGTATGATGACGATATCCGTGCTGTCCCCTATTCAGGCTCCATGAACTTCATATACAACATATACGAGTGGTATTTGGCTCAAAGTTTCTCTTCAATTATAAATATGAAATGAGATCGGAATTTTTTCCTCTAAGGAGTAAAACTTACCAATTTATTTAATCCTCAAAAATCCTTTTATATGAATTACTTACCATCTGAAATCATATTTAAACTTTCAATTATATTTAAACTTTATGAAGAATGAACTTGTTTTACTAATCAGTAAATAAAGAAGTGGCACTTGGAAGAGGATTGAGATAGATGCTTCCATTTTGGGTTTTAATAGCATAGCAGATGGTCCTATTTTTTTTCTCACACAGGAGGCTAGAAATCAAAATTTGGCTCCACAGCCACATGACTTCCCCTCTCTGGTCTACTGCTCTGGACATCTGGGTTTCTTGTGGATTGTGTTCAATCAGCAATGTTGAGGTAGTAAATATTTCACCATCCAGTTCCCCTCTTTTATTCTTCCTGGATAAAAGGAGAGAGAGCATGATAGATTCGCATCTTGGAAATCCTTCTTCTGTCACCTTGCACACATTGCCTCTGCCATTTGTGAAAATGCAGTTTGTGACACTTTTTCTGGAGCAAAGACAAACGCATAGTAATGGGAAGTAGGATGGAGGGTGGGAAGGGTTGAATTAGGACCCAGAAATTGTTGAATAGAACAAAATGAAAAGCTGTTCCCAATTTGAAAAGTGAGTTGACGTCTGTTACTCTGGTATGCAGTAAAACATGTTTTTCATCTAAGACATAATAAAAGCTACAAGCATTTTACACTGTGCATTAAGAGCTGCATCTTGAAGGGAACATCTTTTCATATAGAGCACGTACAGAGTTTTCTATTTGATGGTACTTTTGAACATTTTATTATTATAGTAGATGAAATATCCCCCAGTCATGGCAAATCCTAAATGAATTGACAAAACACCTTTGTAGAAATGACTGTTATGGGCATATTGGCATTGCATTTTTTCATCCATTTCTACAAGCATAAAATTTCTGTTCAAACTGAGTGTAGGACTGCAGTACATCATTGGGAGAAAACTAATAGATGAGCTAGCATCCAATACGTGCAAACGACCCAAAGGGTTAAGGTGGATTAAGACTTTGACGTGATAGTGAAAGGGAGGTAGAAGCAAGGAGCTCGTTTTTGATGTTTTCTGTGGATTAGGAAAAATGCTTATGTGTTGAGCATGAAGTAGAATGGAAAGGGGCCGCTTACATTATGTATTACATAAATGGTACCCCCTAGAATTGTACACTTGTTGTGTCTGTGTTGAGGAGAATAATAAAAAAAAAATTAAGCATCTACTGTGTAGAATCAGAAAGATAAGTCTCTAGGAACACTTCTTTCATTTGTCCCTGCTATCGTTTCTTTTTAAAGTTCCTTCTTAGTCTCTTTCTCCAACAATTCTTTCTTCGCCTGTCCCCTTTTGCTTCCAGCATTACTGGGGTATAATTGGTACCTGTTCTTTAAATATTGGTGTTCTGTTGGATCCCTTAATAGACTCACTTTTCTTTTGTCCTGCATACTTTTTTTTACATAATCTCATCCACATGCAGAGTTTTAACTATTCCCTATATACTGATGGCTTCAAATCTTTACCTCCAAACTTGCCTCTCTGAAGAGCTTCAGCTCTCTCAATCTACCTGCGTCCTGGATATTGAGCTCTTCTGGATAATCACTGGTCCTTTCCTTGACATTTCGTGAAGCAAACTAATGGTCAATCCATAACCCTGCTTTTTCTCATGTCTTTCCCAATAAATTGCCCCATCATCAGATTAGTGTAGTCTAGAGCCCCAGACTAAAACTTGGGGGCTGTCCTCAGCTGGTTCCTGCCCTATACTCTGAATGTTTGATCAGTCATCAGGCCTAGAAAATTCCTTAAGCCCATGCCCTCTTCTCCAAACCCTTGGCCACTGCCTTAATTCAGGCCTGCATTATGTCTTGCCTAGTCTAACTGCCTGAAATTCTCCAATCTACTCAAGATTTATACATTGCAGCACCTTATGCTTAATGGCTGGCACGTAGCTGGCATTCAATCATTGTTGCTTGAACCAGTGACTAAAGTTATATTGTCTGCATTGACTACTGTGCTTTTGAGGATTTCACAACCAAGAATATTTACCAATAATTAAATAATATTCGTTCGACGTTTGTTTATTGAGCCCCTCCCTGAGTGAATATACTCCCTCTTGGTCCTCCATGTGATATAGGCCTCAATGTAGAGGATGCAAAAATATGTAAAAAATACATTTCATGTTAAACTTACGATTCATGTTAAGAATACAAAATGAAAAAATATAATAATGACTAAAAAAGCAATAGTTTGAATCAAAAACTAAATTTTTGGTACTAATAAGACCAAACCAATCCAGAAACGAGAGATTCTTGAGGTTTAAAGTAGCCCAGGCAGGTTCTGTGGAGGAGGTGGGACTTAACAGAAGGCGCGAGTTTTAGATTGTGGTAGCAGGAACATTGGGGTGCTTCACAGCAGTTAAGCTTGAATAAGAGCATGAAGATAAACAGGATTTATTGCTGGCACCATTAGGAAAACAGGACAGTGGCAACATGTACGTTGAGATTATAAAACTGACGACATGTTGATATTTTGGGGTGAGGTACTATGGTACTATGAAAGAGCTCTGGTACTGGACACATTTGACTTCAAATCCAAGCCCCATACTTCTTAACTAGGTGACTGAGAAACCTCCCTAAACTCTCCCAGCTTTTCTTTCCTTATCTGTAAAATGAGGGTAGCAATCTATGTCATGGTATTTTGTGGGGATTAAATGTGAGGATATATAGAAGTCATAAGAAACTTGTTATCTGACAAGACCTCCTAGTTCCAATAAAAGGGCCTGGTCCAATAGGAATATTATCGCTCCTGGGCATGGATGCTCCAAGGTCACCAGATCTTAGGCAAACGTCATTTGAAGATGTGCTCTTGTTACAATATGATACTGACAGCTCTCATGGTAGACTTTGAATAGAGATTACAAGCTCCAGCTTCATCTTTCTCAAAGCATAGACTCCTAGAATATCAGAGGGCACCAAGTCAAGCTCTCAGGGTCTCCTTTTTCTGCTTTCAGTCATTGTAGCTTTGCTTATTGCTGACATATTGGGATACTTAGAGTTCCGAGCTCTCACAGAAAACCGCTGATCTGGTCCAACTCTATCATTGTATCGGTAGGGAAATCAAGATCGTGTCAAACGTATTATGTTTTTACAATTGATGGCAAGTGACATTTATAAATTACCTATTACTCTGTTGTCTTCAAATTAATAAAGTGATTTCACGCAAATGGGTACATACATATAATGGTTTTCTGTACAGTTAAAATTATTCATGAAAAACTCTGTTCTAATCAAAGCTGTGTCAACAAGAGTATTTTTAACATCCTATAAGATTTGGTTACTTAAAGAGAACTTACAATAAATGTTCCGTAAAGTCAATAATTATTTTTTAAATTATACAATTTATCTGATCAGAATGTTGATATATTTTAAATGTTTTTTAATTTAGATGTTTTTCTTTTTTCCTAAAGAAACTACTGGAAAAGAATCTTTGCATATTCGAGAATACTTCCATCTATATGGCAATGTATGATTTATATTTCTCAAAATTTCTTGGTCAAAAGGAAATTTTGCAACCCTTTGTCTTGGAATTAAATAAAAAAAGAAGATTGAGATTCTTTAGCTTAAGAGAAAGAGTGATGTGATCTAAAGAGGACAGGCCTTGAATTCTAATAAAACTACATTGAAATCTCTGCTCAGTACTTTCAAGTTTTGTGACCCTGGGTAACTTTATTTTTTTTTCATTTCAGTCTCTCCTTATATAAGATGCCAATAATATTATCATTATCATATTCTTAGCATAAGGAATAAATGAAGCAATACATGGGACAGTGCCTTATACAGTGCCTGGAAATAAGCAGGTGCTCCTGAAGTTTTCATTGTCTTCTCTTCTGAACACATCAGACCCTGCCCAGGCCCAGACTCCTGGAAAATCTTTAGTCCAGCTCATCCCAAAGTAGGCCAGATGTTCACTTAACATTCATACATCCCTTCTAGAGAACTCACTGACAGCCTACATAAATGATCTGATGATGGTGGAAAAGAGAGTAGATCCCTTTAATATGCTACCTTTGTAAGTTGCTTATTTCTCTTAAATACAAGGGAGATCATAAACCTGCAGATGCCAAGTGACTTTCACTGAAGAGTTGTAAGACAAAGATTAAATAGCTTTTTCTCTAGAGTTATTTTTGGCTGACAAAAAAAAAGTCCACCAATGCAGATCATTTCCAATATGAAAGCAGAAAGTAGATGAGAGTATTTTATTTAATTTAACAATATCAGCCTTTGAACATTATGAAAACCATATTTTATAGGGGAAACAATAAATTGATTCAAATAGACGATTTCCTGTGTTAAACCCATGAAAAGGTAAATTTTGAAGGAGATGTACTGTCTGACCTGGGCCTGTGTCCTAGCAGAAAGGATGTAATGGGCTCATGCATGAAGCTTGTGTGTGTTTATCTTCAACACATTTTTAATTCCAGAAGGAAGAGTAAACGAAAGAAGAAATCCTAAAGGCTAATTCAGAAGGGCAGCAAAGTGTAGGCTGGCAGAGGATTGTTTCCTTGCTATGTTAAGACTTCAGAGTCTGTCTTCATTTATTTGCATTTGTCTTTTTAGGTAATTTTTGGCATATTTCCACGAGAAATGTGCATGGGAAATATACGGGAGAAAACCACATTCCATGTGTTCTGAGGAGTCAGAATATGTTGGACAAAGTTTGAACTCTCTCTTTCACTGTTTCTCTCATACTGTTAGTACTTACATGAAAAAACAAACAAACACAAAACAACAGCAACAAACCAAAATAGGAATTTAGGGTTACAATAAGACAACGTCTTCCCTTTGTGCCAGGAAGTACAAAAAAAAATCTGTATTCCATCAGTTATTATTGATTTATTTTAATTTGTATTCTATATAATAACTAGAACAACAATAATCACCAATATTTGTTTTGTACTGTATCAGTCAGGGAATGCTTACTGCCAGGATGGTGTCCTGGAGTTGAGTCTTACCAGCTCACAAGATCTGATTGTGCACGTCTGTTTGAAACTTGGCTTTCAGTAATGTCATTCCAGTAAAGTGGAATTGCCCCAGTGGGATTATTTACACCACGGAAATTGGCAAACACTACAAATCAAGGCTTGCTTTTCAGAGGGCTGGCTGTTAAATATTTACCATCATCAAAAACGCAAGAGATAACAAGGGTTACTATAGAAACTGATTCTTGGAAAATAGGAAAAGATTAGTAGTGATGCATAAGGAAAGCTCACAGACTTCAGAGCTCTACAGATCTGCGTCTGATATTATGCCGCCTTGCACTGCCACCACTAATACCCCTCTTGCTTATGTTTATTGAGTGCATACATGTAATGTGCCAAGCATGATTTTAAGTATTTTGTGCCATGTATTATCTAATATAATCCTTGCAACAATTTTATGAAGTCAATACCTCTCCCAGAGGAAACTGAGGAATCCAAGGATCATGTAACTTTTCAAGTTACGTGATTTATAAATAGAAGATTAAATTCAGATTCAACTTACAGTTAATAGCTGGATAACTTTGACCAAGTTAATTAACTTCTATGAAATGGGGATGAAATACCTACATTCTTCAAGGTTAAAATAAAAGGAGACATGAAGAGTACCTATAATAGTGCCTGACACCTAATAGGAGCTTGATATATGTACATTGTCTTCTCTCTCCATTAGCATAAACCCAAACAAGTAAGATTTTGCAGTGGTAGTCGTTGAAGATGTTATTCCCAGTAGAGGTCCTGGCAATTATATAAAAAGAGCATAGAAGAAGCCAAAGAAAATCACAATAATAACTCAATGGCATAGGGAGAAGGGAGCCCCAGAGCATCAACCATTGAAGCTGTCTCCAGGCTCTACACACACAGCCTCATTCCACCAGGATCTCCTGTACCCACAGTGAAGGTAACCTGGCTCTCACCACAACATCAGAAAGCGCTTCCTCTCTGAGTTCTTTGCCAGTTATCAATTTATTGTCTATCCACTCCAAATTCATCCTTCATTGTCTATCTTGTGAAAATATGAATGGGCCTTTTAAGTAATTTTTCTCTTAGCATAACATTAAGCTTTGTCCGACATTACTGGAGGAAGGAGTTTTCCTCTGGCCTCATGCCTAGCTTCTGCAGTACACACAGTTTCCCCAGCACCTGGCATTTGCAGTGCATGGATTCTCCAGTCCTAGGACCCTGGAGCACACACAGCTTCTCTGGCTCCTGATTCTTGCAGTGCACTAGCAGCCAGCAGCACCCAGCAGCCAACCGCTTTCCCAAGCAATCTCCTCAAGTGATTTTTTAGCAACTTGTCTCCAACAAGTCAGTTTCCCAGGCACTCTAGAGAACAGATTGGTATGGACCACAGAAACTTCTCTGCCACCATATGAGCCATGACCATGTCCTCCAATAAGATGTGGATCTTGGCCCTGGGGACGTGGTGTGAGGCTCTTCCCTGGATATTTCAGTCCTAAGAATAGTGATTGCTCCTTCTGTCTGCTATTCCTATCTCCTTTAAAGTTCTCTTCTTACTTCAATCCCCTGTTGCAGCTGCTAATTCTCTATATTAAATTTTCCCTGCTCAGATTACTATGTGGTTCCTGTCTTGTGATTGGACCCTGACTGATGGAGGCTCTCACTATTGCCCTTAGATAGAGAGTGTTTAAAGAGGGCTCTGGACCAGACCAAATCCTGGGCCAGTAGCAGACTTTAGGCTCGAAGCAAAGCCACAAAGCAAGTTAATCCAAGACACTATTAGATGTTTCTATGACTCCCTCAGTCCACTGACGTTCCATCTTCTTGGGGAGAAGGAGTGAAATGAGTTCTGTTTCTCAAAATGGTTGAATGTTCTTTGCCCACTTTAAATTTCAACACTAACTTAGCTTGATCTGTTTCCGTGTTAGAACAGAGGAAGTTACATTTATAGACCAGGAAACCTTCTAAACAAAAACTCAGTGGCCTCAGGGTATTAGGGTGTCCTTTATGGGCTCTCTAATTCCAGCTGGCCCTGTCTTTTGGCCACTGAGGAAATCTGGCTTTGCATTTCAGTAAAATGCTGAAATTAAATTACTTTTAGCTGAGCTTGAAGTTGGAAAATTTTATCATACAGTATGAGTAAATCACTCTAAAATGCTCTAAGTACCTCCTAGTTTTCATTTCTATGGCACTGAAATAATGCATATAGGTTTTCCTGGCTCCTGCAGGAGTGAATATGCCAATGTACTCTGATTAAATCAGTGGAAAATATAGGGAAAATTCTTCCTTTTGGAAATAATTTTATTGGTCAGATTCTCCTAAGAAATCTATAGAGGTTTTATATAGAAAAGCAAAACAAAAAAACTGAGAAATTGTTTTCCTCTCTCTTTAGGTTGTAAGTGCATCACCTTATGTAATCTCAAGGAATGATTACCTAGAAAATATAGGAAAATATGATTTTTCAGATAAAAATTTGATAGGGCTAGATGGGACAAGGACTTAGCCAATTGTTTTCAAACATGCTTATGAATGTAAAATATTGAGTCACTATTGGATGAATATGTATGGTAACTCAATTAGGGCAATTACCATTTGATGGTGATTTTTTTCTGTTTCACTTGAAAGATTAGGGTACAATTTAAACTTTGGAAAGTTTAAATTCTAGTTCTTCTCTCGTTATATGATTTGTTTCCCTCTAAAATATTTTTAATCAGAACATTTCCAAAATTCGTCATATATCATCTAGGCTTTACCCCGTGCCCACCCCATTCTTTCAATGCAAGTTTGTCAGCTTTGAAATCAAAAAGTACTCTTTCAGGTCACATTGCCACTAATAAGAACATTTTTAAACAATATAAAGTAATACAGCCTAAATTTCAGTGTAAAGGTAATTTAGTGCCAGAGCATGGCTTTGTAAACCTCAAAAAGGCCAAGAAAATAACAGGATCCAATAATTCTAAGTTATTAAGAAAATTTTAGTTTATGTTGAGCATCTTCTGCTTATGAAAGAACAAACGTGTGTAAAACATCTTAAGAAAGATTTAAATTTGAAATAATGATTTTTTTTAAGTCCAAGTACTTAAAGAGATAAACTCTCAGTTATTCAACACAATCCATTCCCTAATGGGTTTCTGATATTTGAGATTTCCATAATTAGTTTAAAATATACCACTCTACTCCATTTGTCAGTATTAAGAGGTCAAAATGGTTACTATTTTTTGAATATTTACTGTACATTAATTCCTTTATATATATATTTATATTTATATATAATTTCTATTTTACTGGTTTGGAATTCAGGACCCAAAGAAGTTAAGAAATTTCCCCAAAAGCACATAGCTGGTAACTGGCAAAAAAGGAATTCGACACAAATATCTAAAAAACACGCACATGTCCACTATCCCACATTGATTTTTCTTGATTCTGTGGCTAATACGGCTCTTTTAGGAATGTAGTGAGTGAATTGGGACTATGGGGAATTTGCTTATTCTTGACAAAAAGTATTTAAATACTAAAGCAATGAAATTAGAATAGAAAGAGTTTTAAATACCTCCCCTCTTTTTAAGCTTCTTTTTCGATTAGCTTGCCCAGCTTGGTAATCACACAAATGTCTGGTCTATACTAGAGAAATTTAGCAAGTATCTTTCTTTTTTAAAAGGAACATTTTCAGTTCATCATTTAAAAAACTTAATACATATTTTCATTTCAAGTCAAAAAATATTCCTATTTCAAGATGTATTGACTTTTCTAATGTAGCTTTGAGCCCTTCTTGAAACAGTCACTGCCTGGAAGTCTGAAGAAATTTAAATTCAGCTTCCAAATGGGTCTCACCCTACTAGGGAGTAGCTTTGGCACTGGGAGAGTTTGGCTCCGCAGATTTCAGCAGAGTCCCAGCTCAGGAAGTCAATTAGCTTGGAAAGAAGAAACATCTGAAAATGTAAATTGTTAGTTCAGTTGCAACTCTATGTGCTACATGTGTAGAAATGCAAAAACACATTTGTTCAAAGGATTTATCTTTAGCTGCCACACTGGACAGTATGAACACTCAGATATGCTCACATAAACACATGGGTCACCTTTTATAAAATACAATTTTCCATGTAAGCAAGCTATTGATGAATGTGGAGTCGAGGATATTTTCTCTTTGGCTGTTGTAAAATTTTCTACAAATGATAAGAAAGAACATCTTTAAATACAACAATTTCAAGAGGATAACTTGTCACTGAGGGGAGGGGAGCCAAGGGGTCCCAATGTCTCTCCCTCCCATGTCTAATGCAAGCACAATTGCCAGAAAGCTTTCACTGTCGGAGGTGACTCATGGGTCTTGAGAACTGCCTCCAGTTTAGAGGAAGAGAACCACAGCTTTCTCCTGCTGTCTTAGGAGGTTACCACTGTTTAAATGTCTTTTGTCTTAGAATTTGGAGACTTTTTTTCTCTAAATCAGAACAGATAATGAGATGTAAAGTGGTTGGCGTTCTGGGAATGTCTACGCTGTGAATCTTATTCCAGGTGACTCATGTTTCTGTCTCCTTCAAAATAAGTGATTAGCTGTAAGTATTGGTGGAATTAAGAAAGATGGGAAAATCCTGTTGTTTTTCAAATCTTTATTATTTGGTCCATTTTGGAACTAAAGACTGTCCAAAAAAATACCCAAACACTGATAGCAATTGCAGCTTTAACCAAAACCACCCCGGCCCACCCTAAGCTCTGTCCCCGGGAAGTAGCTCCTTAACAGCTCTTCCCCTCCAGGCAAGCCTTCCCTACCCTCCTCTTTGCTGCCTTTCTATCTAGGTTATATTTGCATTTGATCATACTAGGTTGTAATTATTTGTCAGTTTGTCTGCCCTCCTCTCTCACTGGACTATGAGACCTCCCAAAGGCATGGACTTCCTCTTAATCTATTTTTAAAAACCCAACCCCTAGTACTGGGACTGCCATAGACACGGTGCTTAAATATCAGTGAAATACTGAAAACTTAAATTAATTAACTGACTAGGCATTTATTAATAAAGATAGGATAATTTATGATACTAATTTAATGATTCTAGACTTCTATGGCTGAGAATTCTGGATTTTTAGAGGGTATAATATTTCTAGTAAAGATTATCTTTAGCTAAATGCTATTACCTTTTCAAATATCATTTTTCTGTTCTAATAAAACTTGTCTCATTATAAATTCTATGGCAACATATAATATGATTTTTTAAATAGAGAAAAATATAATGTAATTCAATGCCCTAACAACATTTCTACCAATACCCTCATGGAATTCCTGCAGTTTGTCCTAAGAGCATTTCTATTGAATTACTGCAGACACGAACAATTATAACCATAATTAAACCAATGGTGACAAGAATACTGAGCAGTAATGGATGACATTGCCAACAATGCCCTTTACCATATGGAAAATAACAGTTAAATGTTGACTTTAATTGATATGTCTGTACTTGATATACACTATTAGAAATACGTTAGATTTTTTTTAAATGTATGTTTCTCATTATAAAAGAAAGAAATCCATCACTGAAAATGTGAAAAATTGGTATAGAGGAAACAAAAAAATGCATAGAAATAAGTAAATATGTTGACACAGAGACAATTACTATTAATACTGGATATATTTTCTTCCATATTTTATTCTATCGGGGAGGAAAAAGTTTGCTTGCTGGTCTAAGAATGAAATTGTCATGAGACAGATTAACAGGAGAAAATCAAATTTAATTACGTATGTACAGGAACCCCAAAGATATGAGGTTCCTTGACAGGCAGTTGAGGTTTATAGCTATCCTGAGCTAAGGAGAAGAGGGTAGGAAGACAATTCACAGGAAGATGGGAAAAGTAAGTATTTGGTAAACAAATATTCTATTCTCCCTACCATCCAGAGATGATGGGACACGGAGAGGACTTTGATCTCCGGGTCTCGCTGAGCTCTCCCCAAACACATAGCCCATACACTTGGTAGATATCTCTGGTGATGGTGCTCTCCCTGGACCAGCCCCTCTGTCTAAATTCTTCCAGGCAATTAAGGGGAAGGTAAAAAGCAAAACTTCCTGAGTCTTTCTGTTTCTTAAAATTAATCTGCCTAAAATAATCCTCACGCCAAAGAGACACATTTTGGGGTGGCAAACTTTTTTCCCCTACAATTCCATATATATTTAATAAACATTAGTATAATATTATATATAAAACAAATTATTTTTTGTCAGTTAATGTTAAATATTGAACTCTTTACCATGCATTAAGGAGTCATAGAAAAAAACATGGTTTCATACATTTCCACTATTTAGGGATATCACTGATAGTTCAACCACCTTCCTAGTTTAGACTTTTTGGTCAGATCTGATTTTTTATTATATATAATTAGTTTTGTAATACATATATTATCCAACATAAATCTTTGAATGGATTCATGACAATTTTCATTAACTTTTAATGCTCTTGCTACATATCACCAAATTGAATTTCAAGAAAATGGAGAAAAGCCTGCATTCCCACCAGCAGTGAGAGCATTTCAATTCCTTGTACTTTTACCAACATTAAATATTATAATACATAGGATTTTTTTAGATTTTACAAGTTAACAGGTATAACCATATACATAGTATTTTCTTACAATTAAAAAAAATAACTTTCATAACTTTAGTTACAAATGGACTCTTGGTTCCCATGTTATTTATTTGCATTTTTTCTATTTTTCCCCTAAAAATTAGTTTACTTAATAAAATGCATAATATGTCATAAAACAAAATTTCTGCACACTAGAAAATATACACATAAAAAGAACCAGCTCCCTTTTTCATTCCACCACCACTATTTCCACTTCCCAAATGTAATCACTGTTAATAGTTTCTCAAATATTATTTCAGAAAAAAAATGCATATACCTGCGTATATATGGAGATCCTTTTTAAAAACATGCACAAATAACGCCTTGTGATACAAAAGTCTGCATTTTGCTCGACTCGTGTAATATCTTGGACATCTTTTCATATGAATGCATATATAAATATGCCTCTCTGCTTTTTTTCTTTTCCTTTCTTTCTTTCTTTCTTTTTTGAGGAAGTTTGGCCCTGAACTAACATGAGTGCCAATCTTCTTTTTGCTTGAGGAAGATTGGCCCTGAGCTAACATCTGTGCCAATCTTCCTCTATTTTATGTGGGATGCTGCCACAGCATGACTTGATCAGCGGTGCTAGGTCTATAGCCAGGATCTGAATTGTGAACTCTGGGCCTCCAAAGCAGAGTGCATGAACTTAACCACTATGACACTGGCCAGCCCCGATGCCTCACTGTTTTTAATAGCTACTGGTAATATCATAAATTTTGAAAATTTATTAACTTAATAGGCAAGAGTGTATCTTATTTTTTTTTTAATTTATATTACTTTGGTTTTAAGTGTGATAAACATTATTTCTCAGCTACTTATTTCCCATTTGTATTTCATTGCTTCGTGATCTTTATCCTTTCTCTATCTGGTGTAAATGACTTCAAAAGCCATTTTGGACAAATTATGCCTCACAGAGATTTCTGGGAGGATACCTTGCTTCTCTTCTAATCTCAACTCCAGCTCAATCTTTCCTTCTATACTGAATAGATCTTAGAGTGGCAACCAGGCAGAGCCTGGAGGCTGTGACTCAGAGCTAGCAGTGGTCCTCTTTTCTCTCTGGGTCTAGGGATCAGCATGGAAAACCTCAGCCATGGCATCTGAAAGAGGTAGTTTCTGGCGAGAGCTTGATCTTTTAAAATATATATGCACAATCTGTTCTCAATGCTAAGGAAATTCTGAAGGCTGGCACTGGATCCTCTATACTCCCAAGGCAAATAGATCTTGAAGACACTAAGGTACAAAAAAGCTTCCCATTGGTCTCTCCACAAAGAACAGGTAATCTGCTTGATTCTCCACCATTAGCCCAAAGTTTCAGAGACAGACATGACTAGTGTTAATGGATATTGGGGTCTTCTCCCTCTTTAGGCACATGGAAGTCTGAGTTTCTCTGCTTCCTTGCAGTTGGGTGAAGCCATTTGACCATATCTAACCAATTAAAGTAAGCTTAAGGTTTGAATTACCTTTGCATAATTCTCTATTTCTCTTTCACCTGGCTGCAGCAAATCTTGCAGGCTTGTCTTAAAGGGAGGACACTTTAAGTAGGGGGAGCCTCTGCTACTCTTGTTCCTGAATCGTTGTGAGAAGCAGAGCCTCCCACTAAATCATATTAGACATGTGATACCAAAGGGGGGTATCTTGGCATTGTTTGCTGTAGCATAACTGAGTCTATATTGATTAACAGAATTCCTAATGAGAAGAAAAAAGGAGGCTTAACAATCAGAATGAGTAACCACAACCTTGTAAAAATAAAACCATTGGATGAAACAAATAATTATTTGAAAAAAGTTAAAGAACTTAAGGTGATTGAAATTTTTAAAAATTTTAAAAATGGAAAAAAGCATAGTGATTGTTAAAGCTTGATTTTACCAAATGGAGACATATGTCAAATATTAACCAAAAATACAGTCGTAGAGAAAAAGATAAGAAGTTTGAAAACTAGATTCAAGAGAACTAACGTCTGAGTATTAGAAATTCTAGAAGGCAAAATAAGATGGATAGAAGAAAATAATAATGAAACAAATACCAGGAAAAAAGTCCTTAAAGTAAAAAGAAAAAACCACCTAAGCTGTAGACTAAAGAGATTGAAGGAAAACATACACACACAAATAATCAGGTATGTTTTGGCAAAACTGCTAAATTCCAAAAGTATGATGTTTCCTCAAAAAATTAAAAATAAGCTTACTATATGATCCAGCAATTCCACTTCTCAATATACATTCAAAAGAATCGAAAGCAGGATCTCAAAGAGGTATTTGCGCATTCACGTTCATAGCAGCGTTATTCACAATAGCTCAAATGTGGAAGCAACCCAAGTGTCCATCGATGGGTGAATCGACAATCAAAATATGGTACATAATACATTGGAATATTATTCAACCTGAGAAGGAAGGATATTCTGACATACGCTACTGAAAGAATGAACCTTGAGGACGTTATGCTAAATGAAATAAGCCAGTCAAGAAAAAGCGAATAGTTATGAATTCACATATATGAGGCACTTAGAGTAGTCAAAATTATACAGACAGAAGGTAGAATGGTGATTGTCAGGGGCTAGGAGGAGGGGAGTAGGGGGAAGTATTGTTTGGTGGGTATAGAGTTCCAGTTTTATAAGATAAAAGACGGTTCTGCAGACGGATGGTGGTGATAGTTGCACAAAAACATGAAAGTGCCTAATACCACTGAACTGCACACAAAAATGGTGACATAGTAAGTTTTATGGCATATATACTTTATCACGATAAATAAAATAAAATGAGCAAACTATTTTGCACGTATATGGTACCATTTATATAAAATGCATGCAGAAAATTTTAGAAAAAATATCAGTTCCGCATTACCGACTTGTAGGAATATCTATGATATATTGGCAAGTAGAAAAAGTAATTTACTTACTAAGATGTAAGGTACAATTACATTTTAATAAAAAGCTACCAGGAAACTTTAATATATCTATAAATATGAGTGTGGTAGAGGCATGGTTTATGTTGCATTTGTATATATATAGTATCACTTGTTTCAGCAACCACAAATTACTATCATAATTTTAAAAATTAAATACAGAAAATGTAAAAGAAAATAATTTTGGTAAGACCACGTTATACAGTAAGAGCTGTAAACTACTGTCTTTCACATTTGGTCAATGTATTTTCCTAGTCTGAATTATGCCTTTTAATTGTGTTATGGTATAGAAGTAATATAAGATATTTTTATATTAGTATCTTGAATTACTTCTATTATATTACTGTACATATCACATTATATCACACAGGTACACACACATGTATATGTATATTTTTTTGCATAAAGTGTTCCCACATTATCTATGATATTCAGAGTTTTGGCTTCTTTAAAATGAAACAAGGAATTAAAGCCACTTGTACAATGATTTAATTGAAGAACCCCGTGATTGTCTCTTATGGTGGGCTGACAGTAGCTATAAGCCAAATCTGTTCTCATTTTTTCAGTACAGTTATCCACCACAAAGCAATGTTTGGGTCAATGATGAATTGCATATACGATGGCGGTCCCATAAGATTAGTGGCATATAGCTGAGGTGTGTAGTAGGCTATACCACCTAGGTGTGTGTAAGTGCACTCTATGATGTTCCCATAACAATGAAATTGCCTAAAGACACATTTCTCAGAATTTATCCCTATCATTAGGCGATGCATGACTGTATTCATGCCTTTTGTTAGTTCTCTCATACTGACAACAGGCTTAGACCACATGATTTGCTGCAGTCAATGGGATAAGTAGCAAACATGTAAAAAGATGTGAAAGGCACTTGTGCGTTAGGGCTTGTCTTCTTCTTGTTTTTGGAACCCCACAACCTCATGTAAAAGCTTGGGCTAGCCTGCAGAGGGTAAAAGACCATGTGGAGAGAGGACCCAGTCATCTAAACTGTCCTCAGTTAACCCACCAGCTGATTGTAGACACAAACAGGCTTAACCAAGATCAGACAAACCTGGCCCAGACAGTAAAATGGCCACCTAGTCTAAACCAAATTATTGATCTGCAGAATAATTTACTAAATAAACGGTCATTGTTTTAAGGCATAAAAATTCTTGCTAGCTTATTACAGAGGAAAAGCTAAAGGATACACTCCTGCCCGACACACACACACATACACACACACACACATACACACAATCTTTTATATTTGCCTTGACCATACTCAATCGATATGAAGTTTTTTTAGTAACTTTCCTTTATCTAGTTTTCATAGAAAAAAAACTTTCTTTTTTCATTCACATTTTATTATTTTATATACCTTTAATTACATTATATAAATATAATGGCAAGTACAACTACCATAAACAGGTTTGAGACGAAAAACAACTGATTCCTGGTAGTCATAGAACTCATTAACGGAGAGCAGAAGTGCAGGGGTGACCTACGGGGTGACCTACAGTCATGACCATTCATCTTGCTGTTGGCATCAGTAAGTGAATGCATCCTGGGCCATGACAACACTTCAGGAGGCCTTTTAGGCTGGGATAGCATTTCCTGTCTGCCTTCTCCATACCATCAACTTTTAAAAATCTTGACATCACTGTCTCTCCTGCTCCTGCCAGGAAATGACTTTTCTTAATAGCTTTAAGATGATCAGGATCCCATTCATAATTTATGTAAAACTGGATATGCATTTATAAATGTGAATAGAATGTTTAAAATTTTGAGAGATACGTAATTGTATTCCAAAACATTTATCACGATGATTATTTATGTTGCTATTACTCATGATAAGAAGACACTTGCATTGAAATTTCTCATTGATTCTTAATATATATTGAAATAAAAACATAATCCCCAACAGTGAACAGAGTCAACTCAAGAAATGCTGTTCAAGTCACTTTATTAATAAAAACAAGTTTCAAAAAGCTGCTATAATAAACAATACCAAAATCTCAGTGGCTTAAAATAATAGAAGTGTTTTCCTTGCTCATGTGTCATAGTTCAATGCTTGTTGGCCATAGTCTCCGTTCCATGAAGTCATTTTTGGATCCAGATATCTTTCATCTTATGGAACTACCATCATCCACACTTGGCCTCTAAAATCCCCATGGAAAGTAGAAATGAGAGAGAGAATATTGTAAAGCTCTTAGCTATCTCAGTCTAGAAGTGACATGTGCCACTTCTACTTACATTCCATGGTCAAAATCTAGTAATATGGCCTAATCTTTTCTACATTAGAGCCAGAAAATATGATTTAGCTGTGTGCCCAGGAAAGGGAACAGGATTGGTGACCATCTATGCAGTCTCTGCCACAGCCATTAAACCCACTTTTTCATTCCACAAACCTGAGTATATTAAATTTGTGTTTAAATACCATGGAGAATTGAAACGAAGGATTAAAGTCAGTAGCAAAGAAAATGTTCTCACAAAAGTTAAAGTGGCCTGGGAATACGGATACAGCCGAAGAGTTAGCATATGTTCTTATCTTCAATCTGGTGCTTTAAGAAATTTGAACACATCAGTGGCCTTCTCTAGAGTTCAGATTCCTTTTTTGTACTGGAAATAAGGAATTAATCAATTTCCAATTTTAAAGAGAGATCAGCAAATTGTTCTAGGAATGTTCTGGGATAATATTGGAGACTGGGAAAGGACTGAGACAGGACCTCACTTTGGCTCTGTGACCTTCCAGATCACTTTCTCACATATCTGCTGACACCCTGGGTGAAAATCCAATATTCTGGTTTATTAAGAACAGATTTTTTGCTTTCTGTACACATGTCTTCCCAACTTCAAAGCCATAAAGGAAGAGACTTATAAGCGTGCCATATATACATATTTCATTCATTCAGCATTTGCAGTGTTTTTTCATGATTCTGTTTAATTTATGTGTCTTTTATTGAGAATCTAGTTTGTGGCAGGCTCTACATTGGGAAATAGGAGTACAGATAAATAAGCTATACATATGCTTTTAAGAAACTAACTCAGAAAAACCCATCTATATATTCATTTAACAAAGATTTAATGAGCTTCTACTTATGAATCAGGTACTGCTCTTGTGAAACTGGTCAGAGGAAACAATTAAGCAAATAAATACATCAATCACATTGGAAAGTGAAAAGGCTATGAAGGAAAACAAATATAAACAGAGATGCAAGACATTGATTGAAATTAGATGGGAGGTTTCATTAGTACTTGAATTAAAAGAGGGAGACACACATGCCAAGTTCTATAGTCAGAGGGACCATTCAGTGAAAAGAGAGTCAGGAATGGTCTAGGTAAATTCAAGAAAAGAAAGACTGGACATTTGTGGTTGAGGGAAGCTGGGCAAGATGGATGCTTATGGGGGTTCTCTCTCTCACTCAGTTATTGCTCCCCATCGTCTTAGCGCAGATCCCCATGGAAACCTAAATGTTCCTCGCCAAGACTGAGTAGACATTTTGCATTCTGTATTAGTTTGCTAGGGCTGTGTGATAGCTAATTTATGTGCCAATTTAACTGGGTTCCGGGATGCTCGGATAGCTGGTAAAACAATTGTTTCTGGGTGAGTGTGTGAGGGTGTCTCAGGAAGAGATTAGCATTTGAATCAGAGTAAAGTGGATAGCCCTCACCATTGCAAGTCCAGTCTGTTGAGGGCCTGAATACAACAAAAAGGTGGAAGAAGCGTGAAATTACTCTGTGCAGATGGGCAGACTGTGAGACTTCTCAGCCTCCAAAACCACGAGCCAATTCCTATAACAAATCTCCTCTTTATCAGTCTATGTCCCACTGGTTCTGTTTCTCTGGAGAACCCTGACTAATATTGGCTGCTATGTCAAGGTACCAAAGACTGGGGAGCTTAACAACAGGAATTTATTTTCTCACAATTCTGGAGGCTAGAAGTCTAAGATCAAGTTCTTGGCAGATTTCATTTCTTCTGAGACCTGTCTCCTTGGTTTGCAGATGACCACCTTCTCTCTCTCCTCTTGTGGCCATCCCACTGTCTGTGTTCTGTGTCCTAACCTCCTCTTCTTATAACGACAACAGTCGTATTAGATTATGGAACACCCATTTGGCTTCATTTTCCCTTAATTACCTTATTAAAGGCTCTATCTCCAAGTGCAGCCACATTCTCGTTTATTAGGTGTTAGGACTTGAGCATAAGAATTTGGGAGACAGGGTACAATTCAGTTCGTAACATGTACCTTAAATAAAATATGCACATTGAGAATGGGAGGGTTATTTTCCATTACCATATGCAACACATAGGCAAGAGCTGGGTCATCAGAGAATCATAGGCTAAGAGAAAATGTGTGGATTTTAAGATAAATGAGAAACCATTTGGGAGTTTGTAAGCTTTAAAAAATAAAGATAATTCTGGTTGCTGTGTAGAGAATGAATTCTCTGACTACATCCAGAAATGTAGATGACTTGGATTAGAATCACAACCGAGGAGATAGTATGAAATGCTCAGATCTGGGATCTGTTTTGAGGTAGAACTAATAGAATTAGCTGATGGATTAGATGTAGAGATTAGTTGGAAAAAAAGGAATCGAGAAGGACAAGAATGGCATTTAAGTCACTATGTGGAGTCAGTGGTTCCCAACATGGGCTCTTTCTAGCTACGTGATCTCCAGTAACTTAATCTCTAGAAGTCTCCATTTCCTCGTTCGTAAAATGGCGCTTATATTGTTTTCTTCAAGAATTAGTTGTAAGGATCAAATTGAAGGATGCCTATAAAACGCCTTGCAAAGTGCTTGGCACACAGTAAATAGTCAGTGGACATTATTATCAAGTGTCAGCCCTACCAAGATGAAGAAGATATGTTCACGGAGCAGTTGGGCAGTATCTGATTAAAAGTCCAAATGATAGGAACTGATGACACGTATGCTCTCCATACTAGAAAAAAGGAAAATCAGTGTGGACCAGGATGAGAAAAACCTCTCTTGGTAGGGTGAATATTGGGGTGAATGTGGAAGACTTGAGCAAGACCTCATTTCACTGAGGAGCAAGAAGCTCTGAAATTTTACCTGTCTTGCCCAACGTCGGGGAGAAATAGTTTGTCCTACATCAGAAAAATCTCAGCTCCGCTATTCCCTAGCAGACCTTGAACTTGTGAAATAAGCTCTGAGCTACAGTTGTCATGTAGGTAAAATGGAGATTATGCTACTTGGTCTGTAACCTGGAGCCAGATATTACATTTTTTGGTAAATGTTAGATTATTAAGTTAAAAAATTTCAATGTTACTTCATAAGATAATAAAACAACGTTGCAAATTAATGTCTCTAAAGTAAATCATACTTTAAAAAAATTCATTCATTTCTTAGAGCATTGCTAATGATTCATTTAAAATTTTGAAAGATGTTTAAAAAGATCCAGAGGAAGATCATATTAATGCCCAACAAATATCACATCATTGTGTCTGATGGACTCTGTCAGTAATTTTAACTATTGTGTAATTATCTAGTCACCTGGAAACCGTTATTGAAAATGGTAAAATATTAATCACAAATATTTGAGGAAATATAACAATGAAGTAATTGAATAAGGACCCAGAATTTGTGAAACAATTAAACGTTACTGCTGCACACATCTAGCAGCCAACTGTTTTGTTACTTTGTTCTAGTGAAAAATGGTTTGAATTTAGCTCCTCTAACAACTCTCAAACTTGCGGATCTGTGAGTGTTAGTGTCCTGTCTCCAAATGCTAACCTGGACACAGTCCCGTTTTCCTCACCTGCTCTTCGGCTGGTGATAGTATCAGCCTCTAAAGGCAGCACTCTGGCTTCTGAACTCCAAGTCCACAGCGGGGTCCGCCTCCATCCAATTCCCCTTGGTCCCAGGCCAAGTGTGAGCTAGAGCTTCTGGGCACCAGGGCGAGGCAGAAACATGTAATATGAACCACACTGGAGGTCAAGTCTTATTTTCCTCTGACTATATGCTTGCTGCTCCCCTGGAAACTGCTGCAGGGAGGGTTCTCTCCCTCACCTAATCAGTGCCCCCACCCTTCTTAGCCCAGGTCCCCATGGAGACCTGAATGCTCCTGGCTGAAGCTGGGAAAGCATTTTTCACACCTTAAATAAAATGTGCAGATTGAGGGTGGAAGGATTATTTTCCATTACAATATGAAACATTCTGGCTTTTTTCCCAGAGCTTATAATAGCCCTTGGAAAAGGCCTTCCCCCCTGAAGTATAGTCCTAGAAACCAGCTAGAAATGAACTGGGAAGTCTGGACCACAGACTTGCTAGGGAGGGAGAGCCCATGCCTATGGGAAGGTTAGAGCACTGGCCTTGTTACTTACCTAGGTCAAGATTGCAAAGAGCTGTTCCTTTCTAGAGTCCATCCATGGTATTATCCCCACCCTCAAAGCCCAGCATAGATTGATGTGTTAATTAAGGTTTAACTTTAGGATCCTGGAGATCTCAAAGACAGGTAACCACAATGAAAAAGATCTCCATCCATTGATTCTATCCCTTTAATTTTCTTTGATGCTAATTAAATTCAATTCCTTTAGAAACTAACTGCAGCAATAAACACCCCAAATCCCAGTGGATTAGCACTATAAATACTTATTTCTTGCTTACATTATGGTGAGATGGTTGTGTGATGGGCATCCTTCTACAACATGGTTTAGAGACCCAGCATCCTTCTATCTTCCAGGGCCTTGGAGTCTTCCACCAGATCGTCTTCATTCTGTATGGAGACTATTTCTGTCTGAAGGACATTGTAGAGGATTTTAGGAGCCAGAATGAAAGTGGTACACCTTACTACACCAGCACACAATTGGGCAGAGCTCAGTCACGTGGCCCACCCACTTTTTGGGCTGTCTGCAAAATTTACTGTACCACCTACCAAGGAAGGAAAGGAAACTCCCAGATATTGGTGAGCACATTCTCTGCTATATCTCACTAGAATAAAAGCATTAGTTTGGGTTGTCATCAGGCTCACACATCAATGGGAAGGAAGAGTCTGAGAGAAATTTGAGATACCAAGAAATGAGACTTTGGGAACTGAGAAGAGAGAAGGAAGTGCTGCTGGAAGACTTCCTCATGTTATCTTTCCTGTTCACTGTCATAGACTTTTTCCTACAAAAAGTCGTTGAATATATTATCCTGCACTGGAACTATATGATATTTACCACCTCTTCCTGCAACTTGAGGGTAGAGACAGGTTCCTACTAATTTTTGAATCTCCAGCACCTACCACAGGACTTGAGTTATAACAGATGCTGTATTACTTTCCTATGCTGAGTAATAAATTATCACAAACTTAGTGGCTTAGAGCAACGTCCATTTATTATCTCACAATTTCTATGGGTCAAATCAAGATGTGGCTTAACTGGATTTTCTGCTTTGGAGTCTCATCAGGCTTCAATTAACAAGTAGGCCAGGCTGAATTCTCATCTAAAGGATCAACTGGAGAAGAATATGCTTACAAACTCACTTGGAAACTCTGTTGTTGGAAGAATTCATCTCCTATGGTTATAGGACTATGGTCCCGGTTTCTTGCTGGCTGCTAGCCAGGGACCACTCTCAGCTGCTAGAGACCATCTGCAGTTCTTCGTCATGCGGCCTTCTCCATAGACCCTCTCTCAGCATGGCGGTTTACGTCTCTAAAGCCAGTAAGAGAGAAAGTTTCCAGAGTCAGTCTTGTAGCAAGACAGAGTCTTATATAATGTGCCATAAACGTGTGAATGACATTCTGTCACATTTACCAGATTCTAATGGCTAGAAGCAAGTCACACTTCCCACTGACACTCAAGGATAAGACATTATACAAAGTGTGAATACCAGGAGGCAGGAATCAGGGAGGCCTCCTTAAAGTCTGTCCTCGATAGGAGCTGATTTCTATTTCGCTGAATACGTGGAGAGATGAGGAAGAAAGGACCACAAAGAAAGAGACTGGGCATGAAGTGACACATACTTTGCTCTAAATTTTATTCTTATTACTTCTAAAATGATAATAATTCTACTTATAGGACCATCAGGTAATTTACAATAGGAAATGTAGATAAAATGTCTAATAAAACACTAGCAAACGGAGGTGTCCAACAAGTGTTCCTTTGTCTAATGTGCTGAAGGCCTTGGCGAGTCATTCCCTTCTGCTGGGGCTCAGTTGGCTCCTCTGTAAATGAGGAATTTAGCTCAAGAAGATGTTCTGGAGGTCGCCGCCAACTTGAAAACTCACATCCCTGGACAAAGACGATTTGACCCAACAGTGACTTGTACACAGTCTCCTCATGAAAATAAGAACTCGAAAAAATTAACTGAAGGCAAAAGATAAGGGACTTCCCTCCTCTCATTTAATCATGGACTTCGGGGCAAAGAAGGTATTTCTTCTTAGTCATCCAGTTGGAGACATTGTGGAAGTTGGATATGAAAAGATTAGCCATTTAAAATTTTGTGTGAAATAATCGGAGATTAGATCATCTAGTTGATTTTATGTATTACTGACTTTCTGACTGATTGAAGTCCTCAGGGAGAGAACTTTGATTTCTTTCTTTTCTTTGAGTAGCTCTTAGTAAAACACAAATTTGTTCAACCAGAACTGACGACAACTCTAGCTCCATTTAAAATTAGAAAAATTAATTTCCAACTTTTTGAAAAAATCTAGAAATGGAAGCTTACTTGTCTAATGAATTTGCTTAAATAGAAATCGGTTCCTATATTTCACTGGGGAGCAGATAAGGCGAAAGAACAGATCAGGATCAAGTCACCACTTGGACTGATAACCAGGCTGGCTGGCAATGCTCTGGGTTTGCTGGCCTCTCATCTACGAGTTTCTCTCTATCCAACTCTTTCTCACACAGAAATTCCTGCTCGTTCCCCAACTTTCCTCCTTGCCATCTGTGTCTAGCACACCCAGGACAATCAAGTGGAACGGTAACAGGATTACCGTTCAGACTGAGACTGCTTCATCTTTTCTCTTCTCTAAGTGAGGTATCTGAATGTTCGGAAAATTTAGCCAACGGTCTGAGTGGACTCCCTCGGGGCTTGTCTCTAACGAGGCCACTATGAACATTTCTAGGGACGTTCTGAGGTGGTCTGACTCCACTCAGAATGCCTTGACTCTCTCAGGTTGAAAATATACCTGTAGCTCTAACTTTGTCTTGAATTCTAAAATCCTGCCTGCTCTAGAACCGAGCATGGATAATCCCAGAGGCTGCAGGGGTAGGAGATACTCGCAAGCTTGACTGAGCACCTCCTTAAATTTTGTGCCTTCAGTGACTCACTCCCCTCCACCTGGTCCTAGCGCTTCCAGATAAGGCAGGAAGCTCCTCACTGAGAGCTGAATTGAGCTGACTATAAAAATAGTATATTAATTTCCGAGGGTTGCCATAACAAATTACTACAAAATTGGTGGCTTAAAAAAAGAAATTTATTGTCTCACAGTTCTGGAGGCCAAAAGTTCGAATCCAGGGTGTCAGCAGGGCCATCCATGCATCCTCCAAAGGCTCTAGGAGAGAATCCTTCCTTGTTTCTTCCAGCTTCCAGGTGGCTTCTGGCTCCAGGTGTTCCTTGGTTTGTGGCAATGGAAGTCCAACCTCTGCTTCTGTCCTCACAGGATCTTCTCTGTCTGTGTCTTCTCCTCTTATAAGGACACTTGTCTCAGGATTTAGGGTCCACCCAGACAGCCCAGGATGCTCTCACTTTGAGATCTGCAATTTAATCATACTTTAAGACCCTTTTTACCAATAAGGTCACATTTAGACGTTAGGGGTGGACATATATTTTGGAGAGTCACTATTCAACCCTCTACAGATTGGAATCAAGAAGTAGAAATCCAGAAATCCAGATCACAAGATAATCTATGTAGAGTTATTTGTTCAACAAACCTTTGCTTAGTGCTTACTCTGTCCCTGGACACTACTGGCTCCAAGTTAGACAAGGATGAAGATGGCAAAGATGAAACCCACGTGGGTCTGTGCCACCTCCCCAAAACAATAGCAAAACAATCAAAAAGTATTTCCACCTCTTTCTATCAAAGAACTTACAGGTAACTGGGAAAGACAAAGATGATTAAGAGAATGTTTGGTTCAGGGTGGTGAGTGCTAAGATAACATAGAGCACTAGTTTTAAGAATATGGTGGCTGATGGAGTTCAAATAACTCAGTCCAATGTTCAAGGAGCTCCAGCTCGTACAATGTTTATTTTTAAAAGTATTATCACTTGAGAAAAGAGAGGAAGATTCAACGGAAGGAAAAATGTTACATAAAAGTACATTTGATATAGCGAAAAAAGTCACTAATTGCTGAAGTTGGTGAAGTAATGAAGTAACAAAAAATTTTCAAGTCCCACTCTAAAACCGATCTCAACAACTCATCTTTAAAGACATGTTCAGATTCTACCCATTCTTAGAGGTCCAGCTCAGCTTCACTCTTCTAGGAAACTGTTCTAAACCACCTGAACCCAGAGGTCACACAACTCTGAGTTGATGAGGCCTCTCAAAAATACGTTGGAATTTCTAAGCCAGTTCCTTCCCACCTCTCCTGTCTCAGTACGTGGCACCACTTATCCAACTCCACAGCAAATTCTGCAGCCTCTGCTGCTTAACATCTTTGGATGTTGTCCACTTCACTATTAGCAACTAGTCCAGAGCACCATGACTTCTTGCCTGACGCCTTGTGAGACTCTTGTAATTAGTCTCCCTCCCTGTAGCCCTTTCCCTCTACCATCTGTTCTCTGCAGAGCAGTGCAGCAATTGTGATCTCTTGAAACATAAGCTATGTTATTCCCATGCTTAAATCTCTCTGGCGACTGTCTATTGCACCTGAAATAAAATTGCAACTCCCTATCCCAGCCTTTTAAGGCCTTAGTTTGACCTTGCCCCCAGACACCACTCTGAAATAAGCTTCTTTCCCTCTCTTCCTTGCAATTTAAGCCCTAGCCACAGTGACTTTCTTTCTGTGTTTTGAACAAAGTTGGTCCTTGCCTTAGGATTTTGCATGTGGTTCCCTGCCTAGAAGCACACTCCTGTTTACCTTTAGGGGTCTATCTGAACAGCCTCAGATCAAGCATCTCTTCCTTAGTAGACTTTCTCTGACCACTCAGTCTAAATTACTCCACCCTCATTGACCCTTTATCATTCACCCTCAATCGTGCCACTCTGCTCCATTCTCTTCATCGCTCTTAACAACTAACATAATCTCCATTTATTGCAGCTTGTTTATTGTCTCTCTCTTTCCACTTGGATATAAATTTCCTGAGAACTAGGACCTTATCTGTGTTTCCACCGTCGTATCTGGATGTCTAGATCAGTCTCAAACATATACAAGATGCTCAACAAATATTTACTCAAAGATTGGATAATGAATACAATGTTGTCTATCATTCTTGATTGCTTAAATACATTAATTGTGTCTTTTAATGACATAAACTCTATGAGAGAAGGTATCATTTTATTGTTTCCCACACACAACACAATTTTTAACACACATGAGTACATATTTAGCTTTTTTGGAAAGTCAAATAAAGAATGGCATTCTAGGATTTCTGCCGAATACCCTTTGGGTCTCTCTCATGTTTTAGAGTCTCCATCCCTGGTCTACTGTCCTTTACTCTTTATTCAATGACATGAGACATTTTCTTGTGGAGCCTTTCTGTTTCTTCTTCAGTAAACTCAGACTGGGCCAATATCTAAGAAATCTAGTACGAGCAGATCTCCCTCTTTCTTCTGTTTCTCTGGTTCCCCGGCTCCACCTCTTTCACTTCTAAGTCTCTTACATATCATAGAGAAATCCACCCGCAAATAGCTACCAAGCTCTTATCTACAGAAGTAAGAAACGAACAAACAAAAAAATGTAACAGCAATGACTATTATCTGGAAGAGCACACTCTGCTTTACTGAAAGACACCCAACCAGACGCTTCAATCTTGACTTTCCAGAAACATTTGCCAACTTTCTTTATTGGTCATCTTCATTACATTTTATGGTACTTAGGGTTCCGTCTACTTATGACCAATGAGGTCCTTCCATATCTCTTTTTGCTGTCAGTGCTCCCTGAAACAACAAGATTTGTGAATGATGTACCTCAGGGACTGTGTTGGGGCAGCCAGGGTCAGACAGACTCTGCTCTGTGTGAAGTAATCCTATCTGTGTGTGCTCAAGTTTTAAAGTTGACCCTCATTAATCATGGCTCCGGTTCCCTTAGACATTCCAGACCTGATCTATCCCCCTTTCCCCCTGAGCAACAATCCATATAGACCCCCAAATAAGTTATTTATTCCTGAAATGAACTGATCTGGCATCACCCAGCCTTCTATAACCTCCTGTGTATGAAAGAGAGAAATGAATGACTTGGGCAACATCAAAGTGTTGTTTTACTTTCCATATAGTCATTAACTTTAAATGCTCCCAAACTAATAGTCCAAGACATTGTAAAGAGGTAATAAGTTCAAAGGAACATGAAACATAAAGCAGAACTCCGGAGTCATTTGAAAGTATTTTCTCTAAATGTGTGCAAGCTTTCAAGGCTGCTGGGCGAAGGAACCTGGATCGGCATTTTGGCTAGTGCTGAAAAGAATTTTCCCCAAGTGGAGTGTGTGAGCAAGTTGCCAGGCCAACCTCTTTGAGAGCAGAAGCATGTCTTAGAGGATCTGCTGTTCCAGAGAAGGCTGCACTGAGCTGGCTCATTCTTCCTTCAATCAAAGGACAATTTGTCTCTTTCTTTAAATCTCTCCTTCCTTCTTTGGATCTGGGTGCTCCAGGTCACTTAGGGAGGGTTGGTCTACTGCTCTTCAAAATAGGATGTCTCTGTATAAGAGAAAATTACGAACAGGTTAAGTTATATAAACCAAACATCCAGGTTCCTGTTATAAAATCTCTTGTCATTGAGTTAAATAGAGTGTGGGTTGGAGGTCAGAGCCCTAGATATTGCTCTGAGATATCAGAGCTAAAAAGCTGCACTTTTTTTCTTGAATGGACAAAGCACATCCTTTGAAAAAGCCACTGGAGGATGGAGTTTTCCGTGAGCAGGCTTGCTTAGGAAGCTCTCTGTAGAGATGGAGTGCTTCTGCCATTGCTCGCACCTTCAGATTCTCAGCTTCCATCATGCTGGACACCTTTTTTGGCATTTTAACCTCACATCCTGGGCAGAGATTTTCAGTGTACAAAGAGCATAGGTTACTTCATCTCAAATAAAAAACAATGAAATTGAAGACTATTTTAATTGTTAGATCTTTCTTTACATATTTTCTTCTCCTCTTTCATTACGTGCAGACTTTTCTATGAACTCATAATCACAAGAAGCCAACTACGTCTTATTCCACTTACTTTTCACTTAACATTATGCCATAGGCATTTAAATCCTGCTATGTAATTTAACGAGTTTTTTAACGACTACTTGTTTCCATTGAATTTATATCTTAGAATTTACTTAACCATCTACTTATAACTGGATATTTGAATTGTTTCACTATTAGTGATAACAGCAATAAACACTTTGAGCATAAGTATTTTTCTTCTTTCAAGGCCGTATGTCATTAGGATGGAGCCCTTATCAGGTTGAAGCATATAATGATTTTTACAGCTCTTGATAGTGGTGCGTATGTTGCTTTACAGAATGCTTTGTTCAGCTGCAGTGTTTACCTGGCATTGTTCAGGCACCGTGTCACTGCACCCACACCCCCACCCACAGTTGTCCTCTTAAAGAGGGAAATATGCAATAGGCATCTCAGAGATATCCAACGGCTGTGGGCATTGACCACAATGAGAAGTTATGACAAGCTGAATTCAGTCAGATTGAAAATTATCTATGGATACAGCTGAACATGGATCTTATTTTTATTGGGTTTTATCACCATTTTCTTTCTTAAAAATATTATATAAGGATATATATTACTTATTACAACACATTTTGAAATTCTGGAAAAAAAAGAATAAAAATCACTCATACTGCCACCACTTGGATCAGACATCACTAATATTTTGCAATAATTCTTTCTGATTATTTTTCTATGCATATATTTTAAAAATAAAAGTAGAATCAAATAGAACATGCTGAGTTTCAATCTTCTATTTTTCATTAAATAATATATGAATAACACATATGTAATCAACATTTTTCCCACAATATCTATTGTAATGATGATTTAAATTTATCATATGAATATATCAACTCTCCTGTGGTTAGCCATGTAACTTATTTCAACTTTCTATCTATCACAGTTAATGCTGCATTGACAACTACCCTTCTAGTAGATGTATCTTAGTACAAGACTGTGATAATGTCCTAAAGATAATTTTTAAGATAGAATTTCTAGATTAAAGTGTAAGCACATTTCTAAGGCTTGCGATGAATATTCACAAATTGTCCTCCAGAAATGCTGTCTTGCCGAAGTGTAGGAAATTATCCATTTTCTAGACCTCATCAACATGACATAGCATCATTTTAAAACAATCATTTCAAATTTGATGGACGAACATGATACTGCTTGAGTTTAACTTGCACTTTTTGATCATTTGTGAGTTTAGCCATCTGTTTTCTTATATTTATTTTAACATGTATATTTTGTGTGCATATTCTTTTTTCTTTTTTTACCTGTTTCCCTATTGCTAACTTGTCTTCTATTTAAACTTCTAAATATCCACATAGAAGGACAGTCTTCAGGTTCTCATGAGCACTTGGTGTCCTACATAATGTGGGTACTGGGACACCCCATGCCTTTTTCCTACTGGGATCCTGGGTCTGAGTTCCTTCAACTGCTCTGTGATTCTCCTCTGGCTTACTGCGCTGAGTTAATGTTGGGCTTGAGATTAAGGAGGCAAAAAATTCTGAACTTGCACTGGGGAGTGGCACAGAGTACCCACGTAGTGAGCGTCAGGAGATGAGACCATAAAATGAACTTGTGGTAGACCATAAAAAACCTTGAACGTTAGAGATCTCAAACTATTTGGTCAGCAATAGGGAGCCATTGAGGAGTTCGGATGGGAGGGATAAGAAGAAAAGATGTGTTTCACAGAGTATCCAGTAGGTGGCACCATTGTAACATTTCTCCTGCCTGAGAGCTTCTCCCAGCAGCTTGAGCTTTGCAGGTAAAGTCCACGTGTAAAACTGCACCTTTTCTGAAGCATTCAGACTAGAATGGTCTAGATCTTTCTAGTGGACTAGACCGGAGTGGGTTTTCCTAAAAGCTGAGAGAACTCTTAGACGGCAGCTCTGTCGTTTTTTATGTTATTCATTTTTCCCCAAAAAAACAGAGGCTGATTTTTTGTTCACGTACAGATATTTCTCCACTTACAATGGGGTTATGTCTTGATAAACCCATCCTAAGATGAAAATATCATAAATCAAAAGTGCATTTAATATGTCTAACATACTGATCATCAGACCCTAGCCCAGCCTACCTTAAACACGCTCAGAACACCTACCTCAGCCTACGGTTGGGCAAAATCATCTAACACAAAGCCTATTTTATAAGAAAGTGTTGAATTTATCATGTAATCTATTGAATACTGTACTGAAAGTGAACAACGGAATGGTTGGATGGGTACAGAATGGTTATAAGTGTATCGGTTGTTTACCCTCGTGATGGTGAGCCTGACTGGGAGCTGTGGCTGCTGTCGCTGCCCAGCACCACGAGAGTCCCGTACCGCATATTGCTGGTCTGGGAAAAAGCAAAAAATTGTAAGTCAAGCCATCCTAAGTTGTGGACCGTCTGTATCTCTCTAGTGCCTCCCAGAAGACCTGGCACCTGGGTGGAAAGAGTTTACTCACAGGCCCAAGGTCAGTGCTGGAGTCTACAGAGCCCGGAATAAGATGCGAGATACCTGAGTTCCAGGTTAGTGGCTTTATATATGTTAGACTATTTCTCCAAATATCGAATGCTGTTTCTGACAAATTATTGTTGGCCTCTTCAACGAAGGCTAGAGTATTAACTTTCAACTCTTAAGAGCTGCGAAAATACCAGTGTAGGAGGAGAGCTGTGTGCTGAACAATTCACTAAATAATGGTCAATTTCTTCATTGTTACCAGTTCGCCTAGTGGTAAGTCCAAATGATTAGATATTCATTTTCTTCCATTAAATTCATGCTGCTTGAATGGTAATGACAGAATATTGATTACTCAATGTCTTGAGCTATATGAGGAAACTCAAGAATTCTTCCATTATTCTAACATATTTTAAAATTTTTATCTTTTGCCATTTGATTCAATTTGTTTGAAACTTCTCCACTTACATGAAAAGAAAAAGAAAGACTCAGTACAAAATATTAGAGTCCAAATGTTTTTCTCTGCAACCTCAACGGATCCTCTCTGAAAGACAGCAAGGCACATGTTTGTAGTTGGGGATCTGGCAGCAGGGAGCTTGAGTGCTGATGGTCAAGACGTTCTGGTTCAGAAGTTAGAAAATAAATAATTCCTGAGAGGAAGGATTCTTCGACTCTGGGCAGCTGATACGGCAATAAAATAAATAGGCAGTAAAACACACTTCCTGTTTTGAGAGTTCACATTTCATATTGGCAAAGTGCATCTCTTAAATTCAATCTCATGCTTCCATAAATAAACCTGGCACCTTTTTAAACACTTTTCCATCTGCTTCAGAATGAGGAGTGCATTATTGAATACACCTCAGGGAGTCCCAGAAATGGGAAAAGACTACTTGTGAGGAACACACCACTGCAGTTGGCCTTGGCCCAGAGAAGCCATCAGGAGATTGTTTGAGTTCAAACCATTGTAATAAGACCCTGATGGTGTCCCCCCCCACCCCCTCGCCAGCCCTGCTCCTACTTGAGGTCATCATGGTGGGAGCTCCTCACCAGGAGGGGCCGGGAATGATCCCAGGTCGAATCAGGGTCAGGCATGTACGCAGGATTCTTTTCTAGAATACCTGCGGTGGTTCTCATCCAGCTCCTGACACCTTGTTCCAACATATTAGTCCAGTTTCTTAGGATGGATGGAAAAGTCCATTATTCACCTTTCTTAGATCCCAGAGGAGGAGGTGTGGTGTACAGACTATAGAAGAATTCAGGGGGCTCCTATGGTTCACAGGAATCAACTCTATGCCCATCTACTTGGTGTTGAAAAGCGCGGATCTGTGTCACAGAAAAACGAATCAAGTCTTGGTTTTGTTCTTAACTGTGTGATCTTCCACAGGTAGGGAGATCATTGTATCCTCAAAGCATTGTTGGATCAAGTGAAATAAAACTCATGAAATTAATTGGCACAGTGCCTGGCACCAAATAAACAATTCAAAAATATGAGCTATTTCAATCAGAGTCACACATTGTTTAATGATGAGGATACATTCCGCATTCTGATAAATGCGTCCTTAGGTGGTTTCATCGTTGTGCAAACATCATAGAGTGTACTTACACAAATCTATATGGTACGGCCTACTACACACCTAGACTTTAAGGCACTAATCTTACGGGACTACGATCACATGTGTGGTCTGTCATTGACCAAAATGTCATTCTGCGGTGCATGACTGTATTTGACTTTCCTGGATAAACTTCTTTGTGAGCCAGGAACAGAGGATAGACCCTGCCTGGCTCAGGTGGCCAGGAGAGGGAGTTATCACTCAACATCTACATTTACCATTTGAGGCAATTATTAAATATAGTGTACTTTCCTAAGTGTTTTTTACATCATCTAATTTAACTCTTCCAGTAAATTTCAAAGCAGGTTTTAATATTTCTACCTTACAGATAAACACAATAACAGAAATTCTACTAAATGTTGTCAAACCTAAATTACCACTAGTTGTAAGGCATGTCCTTATCTTGCACACCACTACCAAAGGAAGTAAAAAACTCTGATAATTATAACTGTAAGACTCCACCAGTTGCAAGCCGCATCGGAATTTCAGAGATTTTAAAATATTTAAAAAAAGGTGCCCTCAAAACCAATGAAGTACAGGAACTTGCCAGGCCTCACACAGCGCTAGTGGGAGAACCAGAATTTTAATTCAGGGGACTCCAGTAACTCCCAAGTCTTTGTCTAAGTCAATGCGTATTAGCTGTTGTGGACCACTCTCCATTCCCAGCACTGTCCTGGAGCAGCTCTGCCCTCCTCTGGCAGCCCTGCTTGGCTGCTCAGGGCGGCCTTTACATTCCTCCAGCTTGTGTTACAGCTGGCCCCGTGACGCTCCAGCTCTGAGCTCCTTGAACACGGAAAGACAGACTGATTCAAGCCTGGCTCACGAGCTCCTGGGGCTGGCCACTTTGGAGGTGAGTAGAAGGCAGAAGTTGCCTAGTGCTTATTGGTGCTGACTGGAGTCCTTATGGAACCGTGAGTATTCAACAAATGATCTCGTTATTGCGTGATTGTTGTTATCAGCTTGCAGGCCTGCCATTAGATCGAATGGTGATTGAGTTGGTTTTCGGCACTATGGGATCCCTTATCCTCTGGCAGACACAGGTCTGTCTTTCTCCTTGAACATCTGGAGCTATAAGTGCTCTCAAATTCATTGCCTCTGATAAAATGGCACAAAGAGAATTAGCACTTGGGCTGCAGGTTCCAAAATAAGATGTCTTAGGATAAAGAAATTAAAAGCTTTATTGCTACAAAATGTTGTCATTACAGAAACATAAGTTGTGCACTTGCATTTCATCTCTTACTAATTTTAGTAAAATTGAAAGGTGAGCATGAAATTATGCTGCCTGTCGGAGGAAATACAACTGGATTAAACCCGACTTCCTGTTCTACCACCGGCAAGCCCATCACCTCAGTAAGTCGGTTCTCCTTGCTGAGCCTCAATTTCCCCAACTATGACTCAGGGATTGAACTGGATACTCTTTCTAAGCCCTCTCATCCCTGAACCTCTGATTCTCAGACATTTCTCATCTTACTATCTTGGGCACCATTATTACTTATTGTACTTTGTCTCTGTCGTCATAAACCAAAATGTCCTGGGAGTCAGGACATTTTTACATCTTTCACAGTGTCACTGGAATCTTGAAGTAGCCCAGGGTCTTTTCTGGGCAATGTGCCCTAACATTTGCTTCAGAAAGCCTGGCCCGTGTGCTTTCCCCAGATGATCATAGGACAGATTTCCATTGTACTTATCACAGCTTTGACAAGCATCCTGATGTAGCAGCATGAGAATGAGAACCACAGATTAACTCCCCACCATAGCTCTCTAGATGGGCTGGGCCTCTGGAGGCAATGGGACTTCACTGAAAAGATAGAATGCAAAGCTAGACCCTGCAGGTTCATGCAGAACTAGACCCTGTGCCCAATTTTCATCTCTCCCCTGGGATCCCATCACACCTTGCATACAATTCCACCTCAGTGTATGTGGTTGTTTATTTACACATTGGTTTCACCAAATAGGCTGTCAGCTGCTTGCAGATCTAGAATGCACCTGAAGTCTCTGTATCCCCAGAATCTGATAGAATGGCTGGTATTGCGATGAGTGCTTAGCATGAGATTTCCTTTGTGGGCAAAGAAATGGAGAGGGGACTTCTTCAGGATAGGTATCATGGGGCCACCACAGTGGGGAGAAGGAAGGAGACCTCAGAACCAATTCCCAGTCTACTGTCTACTTTTCTCCTATCTGCTGTTGGATCCTGTGTATGTGTGTGTGCGTGCGTGTGAATTGACTGTGAGGCTTACCTGGCATCCTTGCCTCCAGGATTCTATGAGTCCCTGCAGTGTACTATTCTAGGATTCATTGCCCTACATGGTGTTTATGTTGCCGCTCAGTATGTGCTGTTTTTTCACTAAGTATTGACAACATCCTCCAGGCAAGGAATTATCACTCTCTTTAAGAAGTTGCAGCAACAGTTCCTGTTTTATAGCCTTGGATCCTCCTTTATCACCCTTCAAGTTGCTTCTGGAATGATGCTCCAATTACCCCATCAGCTCCGTCTGTAATCTCTGAGCTTGCCTTTGTTGAGTTGTTCCCTTAGATTTTCTCCAAGGATAAGGAATCCCCTTGCTTCATTATCTTCTTTAGAAGACCATTTTTGATTACCTTGGTTATTTCGGTATTTAAGTTATCTTGGCAATTTCATCATTTATCTATGTTGCAAGTTCTTTTGATTTATTACCAGGTTTCATCAGGCGCATTTTCTCTTGCTTCCCATCTCAGTAGATTAATCCAAACTCATCTGCAAAGCTTGTTCTGAGAGGACCAAATCATTCATATTTATTTGTTCCCCTTTGGGGCTATAGACATAAAGCTCTGGGACCCTGCCAGCTGCATCCTGCGTGGCTGGTCAACCTATTTTAGCCTTCCTCAGATGCACACACTGCCAGGTATGAGATATGTGAAGGGTGGAAAAAGTGAGTCTCCTGGAAAGCGTTCAGATTCCCCAAGGCCTAAAGTTAGGGCAAGGTTGGGGGGTCAGAGCACACCTCAGGCCATTGGATGTAAAGCGTGTATTATGCCGGCATGTGTCTTGCTTTCTGAGCAAACCCCTCCCACAGCCTGTAACATACAGAGAGCATCTAACACTTTTGATCCAAGAACTGCATCAAATCATTTTGACCCTTTGAGGAAGATATGCAACCTGGGCCAAGTGGAGCCAGATGACATTTTTTATTACCGGAGCATAAAGCAATATTAAATGATTTCATGATTGTAGCCAGAACATCTGTTATTAAATGTTAGAAAACTGATTTATTCAATTCTAGCAAACTGGCACTCAGCCCTTTCTAAATTAATGCCTTACCTTTGGGACATGAAGGTGTTATTCGCCAGTTTTCTTTTTGAACATACCATCCTTTCCACATGTCATGTGATTGCTCTTCTCTCTGACAGATGGTGTCCCTTTCGGGAACAAGGACTCTCCTGGGCAGAAGAGTGTGAGGGATATGTAACATGCTCCACTCTTTCAAAGGTTGTCCAGCATATCTAGAGCCATAACCCGCCCCGGAAGGCAGCCAGGTTGTCACAGGTGGGCAGGGCGACATAAAAGGGGAAGGAAGGCTCAGATGGAGAACTCTGAAGTTCTGAAAACTGATCTATAGAGTTGAAAAGCAGGTGTCAATGGCCAGCTCCTCCAAATTGGCCCAGTTTTTCCTTCAGCTCCACTTCTGCAGCCTTATGGGGCATACTATTCTATTCCATATGCAACCATCCCAAGACTTTGGGGAAAATTCCAATTCTCAAATCTTTCATTCATCATAGATGATAGAGCATTTCTCTGAGAAATGTGGGCCTCTGATCATTGAGGCATCAACATTTTGCATAGATCAAAGTAATAAATGGAAATCACGGCATTCCAGGTAGGATCTCAGACTTTATTCACCCGGTGTGTGTGAGTTGGTGGGGTTTAGGACAGGGAAGAGGGATAAAAGGAGAAAATCTTTCACATTATAGAGGCTTCCCCCCAAATAATCAGAAGTCACCCACTCATTTCATTTCTGCATTCCATCATTCCTTCATTGACACATTCATTCACTAATTACAATGTTTTTCAAATATTTACCTATGCTAGTCACGGTTCTGCGCTTTAGGAGATCCACAATACAAATGTAAAGAGGAGGCAATCCATTAACTCAAGAAGTTGACAGTCTGATAAGAAAAGTAAGACACTGGCACAAATGATGAAGTAGAAATTTATGAGTCATGAGAGAGTCACAGATAAAGGAGTGTGGAAAGTGGAAGGGGAAAGAAAGAAAATCTCCACTAGAAAGTTCCAGAAAGGGTTCATGAAGGATCCGGAATTTGGGTTGGGCCTTAAGAAAGGACAGGATGTTTGGAAGAGATAAGGAGAGGCAGTGGTTATTGCAGAAGGAAGTAGTGACTCGAAACAAGGTGTGGGTATAGGACAGCACGAAGCATGTGTTTTGTTTTGTTTTAAAGATTGTCACCTAAGCTAACATCTGTTGCCAATCTTCTTTTTTCTTTTTCTTATTCTCCCCAAAGCCTCCCCAGTGCATAGTTGTATATTCTAGTTGTAGGTCCTTCTGCTTGTGCTATGTGGGACGCTGCCTCATCATGGCTTGATGAGCAGTGCTAGGTCTGTGCCCAGGATCCGAATCAGCAAAACCGTGGGCCGCCAAAGTGGAGCGTGAGAACTTAACCACTTGGCCACTGGGCCAGCCCTAAGGCATGTTTGAGTACTGGCAGGTCCTTGGTGTCTCTGACACTTTCAGTCCTTATAGAGGAATAATGGGAGACAAAGATGGAAGACAGGCTGAGGCCATATCTTGAACATCTTTAAGTGCCTGGCAAAGGCATATTCAGTGGGCTGAAGGATTCTGAGCATGCAAACAGAACTGTAATTTAGGAAGATTAATCTAAGACCATGAGTAAACTGACAGTAGGGACATCTGAAAAAATGCAGGTGAGAGATAATAAAAACTTGAATGGGAGCTCTTGGAATGGAGAAAAGAGGATTCATGGAGAAGATTTACAACAGAGGGATTGATAAGGTTTCAGAAGTTATGTGTTGTTATAAAAGAAGTACAGGTTTGGAATCAGACAGACTCTAGGATGAACTTCATTTTCTCCTCACTCTCGGAACTAGCTGGAGTAAGTCACATTTCTCCAGGCCTCCCTTACTTCCTCGTCAGCAATGTACACAAGCATGTGTTACAGAAGGCACGCTGGGAGGGGAGGGCTCACGTAACCCCTCCTCAGGTTGTGGTGAGGCTCAGATGAGATAATGTATGTGGAAACACTTCATAGAGTCTGAAAAAACCTCAGAAGTTCATTGTGGTTATTTAAATGACTATCAGGATGTGCGGGATGAATAGAAGGAGGATCTCAGATGAATCTTGGTGTTTGAACTGGGGTGACTCTGAAGGTGGAGAATCACGTGCTGGAAAATTAAGGGAAGGAGGAAGGGAAAGGAGGTCACCACTCACCCAGTATCTCAAAATAAACTCCAGATGGATCAAAGATTTAACTGAAAACTGGAAACCACTGACAATATTTTATGATAGAGAGGTTGAGAAATTCTATCTAAGAATTCCAGGAAAGCTAGGAACCAAAAAGGAAAATATTAATAAATTTGGCTACATTAGAACTTAGAACTTCTATATAACAAAAATGAATAAATAAGATTGGAAGGAAAATAGCAGACAGGGAAGCTTGTTTGCCAATTGTATGACTGACATGGAGTGGATTTCTGAATACGTAAAAAGTTTTACATTCCTTCATCAAATACAAATGAGTAGACAAATAGAAACATAGGCAGAGAATGTGAATAAGCCATTTATAAAAGAAGAAATACAAATCGTTAATATACAAAAGAAAGCCAATTAAATTTCAATCAAAGATATTCCAATAAAATAAGGTCTTTTTTTTCACCTACTAGATTGGTAATTCAATAGAATGAAAATACTGTTTTTATGAAGCACTACGAAATGATTACTCTCATGTACTGTTGGAGCAGGGATGAAATACAAAATGTGACAGTCTTTCCAGTGTTCAATTTAATAATATATATCATCATGTAAAAGTGATGTATCCTTTGACCTATCAAATTCACTTCTGGGAATTTACCCTAAGAAGATAAATATGCAAATGTGAAAATATAAATGAATAAAGATTTTTACTGCGTTATTATTTAAATTGGCAAAAAATTAGAAACAGTCAAATATTCAATAGATTATGTAAATAAACTGTGACAAACCTAAATTTTTCTTTAGCTACTAAAATTGTTGACATAGACCTTTAGTTATTGAAATGTAAATCTGTTAATGTTTTCCTTTTTTCTTATATCTCTATGAGATGATGGATGTTAACTAACCATATTGTCGTAATCATTTCACAGTATATGTAAGGCAAGTTATTATGCTCTACACCTTAAACTTACACAGTGCTGTATGTCAATTATATCTCAATAAAACTGAAAAAAATCATTAGTATAGTATTGAGTGAAGATATGTAGTATCACATTTATTTAAAATATTGTATAAATAAATATACATATTTCTATACTTCTATGCAAGATATGTCTAGAAGAATGTTCACCAAAATGTTGCCAGTGTTTTTCTCTGGATCATAAGATTTCTGATGCATTTTTCTATATTGTTTCAATTTTTTAACTTTTGAAAGCATTTTTGCCAAAACAATTACATTTTTAAATGAAATATATAAGATAAAGTAAGAGAAAGAACCAAAGAGAAAGAGAGAAAAGAAAGGAAAGAGGGAGGGAGAGAGGTATAGAGAGAAGGGAGGCACATTAAAATATACCCGTGGGATTTTTTATTTACAGATGTGACTGAGTGATGACACAAAGAAGTCAACACCATTGAAAGAAAAACTTATTATTTACAATTTTTGAGACAAGGGAGCATACTGTGCCATGCAGAGCCACATGAGGAAGCACCAGGTTTGGCTGGGAGACAGAGCAGCAGTGAGGGGAAAGCGTGGCCTGGAGCCTTATTGGGTTTTCTGTGAGCACAGTAAGGCAGCATGGGGCAAGCAGCTTGTGATTGGCTAGTTTGAATAATGTCAGTGGGCTCTGGGATAAAGGAGTCATCTCTACCTGGCCCTGACTTGATTTAGGGCAGGAGAAGTATTGGTTTACTATGTGGGAGTTAGATAAAGGAGGTGGCTGGGGGTATGGACTAGGATCGGTTGGTTGGTGTGTGAAAGGCATGTTTGCAGACAAGTTCTTTATTATCTTTAGGAATAAGCTAGCCCTGGGAGGGGCAGTCTCTCTCTGTCCAGCTAAGCCCCCCAAGATGTCAAAATATCATAAAATTTAAGACATGATTAATACAGGAGGGAGTGAATGGAGGGAGGGAGGGAGGGAGGGATAGAGGGATATTTGTTGGGACAAGGCTCTGAGAAGGTGGGAGTGGTGGATTCTGAGGATAAGTGGAGGGTCTGAAGGAGGGACAGTGCTCCCCCCAAGAATGAAGAGAAGAAGGAATGAAGAGCTACACAAACTTTTGCTGTACATATATAAAGAGAGGCAGAAGGAATTCACCCCCAGATGGCCTCAATCTTAGCAAAAACGTACTCTAACTCATCCTTAGAAAATGACCCGGGTAGAGTTTGGTAAAGAATTTAAAAAGAAGTGAGTCAGTTTTAAACAACTGTTGGATAAAATTCAGCGTGTGATTTTTCTAGATGTAAGTAAAAGAACAGTCTTTAGAGTTCAGATGAGGTTATAGTCAGGCACAGAAGAAAAGATAAGTTTGTCGCTGGGTGAAGCTTGGATATTTGCTAATAATTTAATAGGTTCTCAGAGTTTTTCAGCCTTATTCTTAAATTTCAAATTCTTGAACAAACTAGTTTCTGCACCAGGAATTGGCCTCCCTGGCTGTCCAGCCAAGATGATACAAGAACTCATGTTGGCTGCCTTATAAACCTTTGTCCCCCATCCTGGTTGGCTGTTGACTCATGTGAGAAGCATCATGGAATGCGTCTTTCTCTCCTCTTCATTGTTAGCTGGAAAACACACCAACTCCTCTTCCCTACATATTCACATTAGGAAACGGTTAATAACGATGAACCTCCCAGTCCCTGACATGGCACGAGAAAGGGGTAGGAAAAAAAAAACACATTGTCATCATTTTTCCCAAGATTCGATATCCTGAACATTTCACTGATCTGTCCATTTAAGTCTTTCTCCTTAATGAAATTGTGAACAACCCTGTGACCAGCAACCCCATGAGACTCACAAAGGCAGGAAATAAATTTGTGAATGCACTAATTAATTATTTCATTCTTATTTCAATAGAGCTTTGCCATGTGCGGTGCAATTTAAAAGATGACCTAATTATCATTGCTTTCTCTCTCCTTGCTTGGTTTAGTAACTGACGTCTCAAAATGTTTGAGTGAGGGCAGATGAAGGAGAAAACATGAAACAGCCCCCAGATGTCAACTGATTCCACATGATACAGGCTGGCTGTGTGAGGCAATAAATGTGTTCTGTCGACATCAGGCTGAACAGTGCCAATATGGACATATTCAGAAAAACAACAAGCCAATGTGATCATTTCTCTGGGCCTTGTCTTCTTTCTTTCCAACCGAGCTGCATTCTTTACTCCTGATTTGAAGGCTATTTACAGCATATCCCAGGGAGCCAGCCCGTGGCGTTGACTTTACTTTCCTTTGGAAATATTAGAATTTGTTTCCTAAGGGAGTCAGAAAGATTGTTTGTTAGTTTAAAAATAAGTCATACATTTGATGGTGATTGTGCAAGACTCTCTCCTCTTCCATGAAGTGTCCATCTCAGGGCTGGTAGAAAGGATGATGTTCACAGGGAGACCGAAGGCAGGACAGTGTCTATGGGGCACACTGTCTCTTATCTGCTGACAAGAGCCAAGCAAAGAAGTAATAGCACTTCAGGGACTGTCTGCTGTGTGTAACTGATGCTTTTTACCAAGAAGTGAAGTTAAAAGGGAAAATAGGGGATTAATACCCAAGCCAACTTTTCCCATAGCATCTCTGGTGGATTCTGTGAAATAAAAAGGGCAGAAAAAGCAAGCATGAGTTGTACAATACCTACAGACATCCAAAACAGAGATTTTGAAAGTTCCAGTCCAGTTCAATAATTGTCCCATTCTGCATCGTGTCATATAGGCACCCGACTGGACCTTCACTCTGATTATATGGAAAACATTTCTTGATTGAATCACACAGACAATTCCCTCTTTATTCTCCAACCGCACATTCTCTCTGTTCATTCTTGTTCACTCTCATAGCCCAACACCATATGTAGGATGATAAAACCTAACTTGTAACCTTGTAACTCAATCTCCTTTCTGAGCTATAATCCTTTCTGCAAAGCTGTACCTGATTGTCTCAGAGATAACTTAAGAACAATGTTTCCCAAATCAAACCCAGCATGTTCTCTCAGAGCCAGTATATCCTCCTTCCTGACATCTTAGTCAATTGTCACCAGACCCAGCCTTTCAAACTCAAAAAGCATCTGCACCACTACCAGGGTTATTGTCCTAAAGGCTTGATCATATCAGGCCTCTGAAAAAGAATAAACTACACGTCCCAGCCTGGAATGACCAGCTTGACTGAAGTCACAGAGCTGTGCAGACTGTCTTTATTATATTATTTGCACTCTCTGAGGCATTCAACACCTTTGGTCACCTCTTCCCTCTTGGAACTCCTTCCTTCATTCCTGTAACCTCCTATTCCTTCATTCATTCTCTTTGTAATTTTCTTGCTTTGGCTCTTCCTCCTTCTTCCCTTTAGTGACACTACTCCCTAAAATGATACTATCTAATCTCCCTTATCACTCTCTATTAGAGTGACTAAGAAACATCCTGAGAGCTTCTTAATAGTAGATCTGGGATTTGCATTTTGAACAAGCTTTCCAGGTGAATCTAAGTGATCTCTGTAAAACCCTCTTATACACGACTTGTGAGCTAAACAAATGTAAGGCAGTATTATCTTTACAAACAGAATGTATACCATAGTATGTCTGTAACCTATATTTCTCCTGGGAGGACCAAGTAGAAGAGACTGGCTAGATCTTCACCAAAGCTACTTCCTCTGCATCCAAGCCACTCAGATCTCTTGCAGTTCCACGTGGCCATGTGCCTGAGTTCCAGCCTCTGAGTGGAAGTAAAATGCCCAAAACAATCTTCCATTTGTACTTCTCCACGCTCTTTTCCTCTGTGGTTGGTGAGTCAACAACCATGGAAAACTTGGAAGTTGTGTGTTGAAAATGACAGAGGTTCTGCCAACCTCAATCATTAACATACCTTGTGGAGGAGTTTCCCTGCTGACCTGTTCACTCCTTCCGGTGCAGTTACATAACCAAGAAACAAACTTACATTATTCCAAATTGAAATTTGGGGGTTATTTGTTATAGCAGATGACATTTCCCTAATACAGTTAGATGAAGGGTAACAGTAAGTCAGCCATTCCCAACATATATCTCAAGAATATCTGACTACTCTTTGATCTCCCATGTCTCATGGCTTCCTAGTCACTGTAAAATTGCTTAACCCAGGGGTTATTAACTTTTCTTGTGTCATGGAGACCTTTGGCAGCCTGGTGAAATCTATGGATAGCTTTTAGAAGAAAATATTTTTTAAATGCTTAAAATAAACCATATACAAAAGAATCATGTCACAAAAGAAACCGATTTGATTGAAATAGTTACAATAATCTTAAAAAATTAAAATTTACGATATTGTTATTAACATGTTAAAGAGCAGGAAAACACATTTAAAATGTAAGCAAGTTAGAAGTGGATTTTATTTTTTACAAATTTATCAATATGAAGACTGGCTAGTGTTGCTTCCTTGAATAAGAATATTGAACTATGGGGTGGTCTTTGTCAAGGCAACACACATGTCATATTGGGCGTTTAGTCAATGTTGATGTTTTGTTTTGGTGGTTGCAAGTGTAGAGATCCCAATCCGTAAAGATATATTGAGGCATTTGGAATGAAAGCTTCCATAGATGGTATTATGAGGCCAGGATACTCTTCTCTCAAGGAATACCAGAACCCTCCAAGGATTTTTGAGTTAGACTCCAGTGCAGTAAGATTTTAGTTTTGTGATCAATGAGCTCATATTTGGCTAGATCAACATCTTTGATACAGTTTATATCAGAAAATGTTCAGTAACACATAATGAAAATGACTCATCTTTTTCCATATATTGATCAACAAACAATTGTAGACAGAATGTATTGCAGATGTCTGGGTAACCAGTAGTTGGTGGCTAAGCAATATCTGGCTTTGGGTTCCCTGAAAGTCATCACAAGAGTGTGCACATTGCACAAGACTATGATCGTGTGTGATCTACTTTTAGGTCTAATAACTACCACAATTTAAAAGAATTTTGAAACGTCTGCAACAACTGTAATGCAACAGGGCAATATCTGATTTCTTTTGGTGAAAAGTCGCAAGTATTGCTAATGTTCTGGGGGCTTATTGCTTATATTTATAATGAAAAAAATGCTAAATTTCAGTTAAAGTTATTGGTAAAAAAAAAGTGTAATATTTTCTCATTTAAGAAACCCACTGAATTCTGCCCACGGATCCCTTGCGGAGAGGTGTGGATCCCAGGTAGAAGCCTGTGATTCAGCCTTTGAGACACTATTGGGCTGGAATAGAAAGCTCCCTTCTTGCCAAAGGTGCAGGCTGTGCATGTGGATGTGGCCTTTATACGGCCAAGTGTATGTCCTGAAATGGACTCCTCCCCTTCTTCCAACTCAAATGACCTCTTTTACTTTTTTCCCTGTCCTTTATCTGGACAGAAACCCCCACCAAAAGGATACACTGCTAGGACGCAGGCTCCAGGCCAGGCCACACACACTCCAGTTTTGCCAGATATCTAGCAATCAGTCATTCCATTTTCTCATTTTCTGTTTAGTGGTAGGATTGGGGACCTTCTTAAAGTTTCTTTCTATCGCATTTTTTCCCTTAAAGCATTCTTGTTTTCTGATAATTTTAAATAAGTACCATATAAAGTATAGGGCAGTATATAAAAATGAGGTGGAATTAACCTATGTAGACACAAAAATACAAATAAGCACATGTGTTCACCGTGTTTACTCTTCCTTAGTTAGGATAATTACCCTAAGCATTACGTCTAGTGCGCACACGTGCACACACACAGGCACACACAGACATACTCAAAGTAATTTGGCATTATCAGCAAATTGGATTGCTCATGGAAGACATCCACTAGATTATGAGCTTCAAAAGGAATTTAATCAAGCCTGAGACCTCTGTGAATCTCTGGTACATGGCTCAATGAATGACACAGAGCATGTGCCTGGCAAATGTTTGTTAAAGTGAACTAAAGTCTGATAGTTTAGGGATGATTTCAAAATATTTTGGATAGATATAAACCTAAAATAATTGGAGAAACAATAGAGAAAGAAAAGTCTCTTCAATAAATGGTGTTGGGAAAACTGGACAGTCACATGCAAAAGAATGAAAGTAGACCATTATGTTACACCATACACAAAAGTTAACTCAAAATGAATTAAAGACTTGAATGTAAGACCTGAAACCATAAAACTCCTAGAAGTAAACAGGTGTATGTATGTTTTTTGACATCAGCTTTTAGCAGTAACTTTTTGAATATCGTGTCTCCTCAAGCAAAGGAAATAAAAGAAAAAATAAACAAATGGGACTACATCAAACTAAAAAGCTTTTACACAATGAAGGAAACCATCGACAAAATGAAAAGAGAAAATAACAATTGGGAGAAGATATTTGCAAATCATATATTCGATAAGGGGTGGGTTGGTGTATGTGTATAAGGTGATGGATTGCAATTAGACTTTGGGTGGTGAACACGATATAGTCTTCACAGAAATTAAAATATAATGATATACACCTGAAATTTGTATGATTTTATAAACCAATGTTACCTCAGTAAAAAAAAAAAACAAAAATTTAAAAAAGAAGTATAATTAATTTTTTACTCTTGTCCTTGTATTCAGTAACTTGTTAAATTCACTTCTTAGTTTTAGTAGATTTTGGCGATTCCCTTGGGGTTTTAAATGTATATGACCATTGTCTTGTATGAATAAAGGCAATTTTATTTCTTCCTTTCAATCTTTATTTATTTGTTTTCCTACCCCATTGTACTGGCTAGTAACTATGTTGAAAATTGTACACTTTTCATAGATATATTTTTATCAGATTGAGGAAGTTCTCGTTGCTAATATGTTGAGAGTTTGTTTTATTTATTATAAGTGGGAGTTGAGGATAAAGATATGATAAATTTTTCTACTTTATTCTGTTAATGTGGTGAATAAAATTGATTAATTTTTAAGTATTAAAAAAAATAAAATAATGGGGCCAGCCCCATGGCGTAGTGATTAAGTTTGGTGTTCTCCGCTTGGGCAGCCTGGGTTTGGGGGTTCAGATCCCAGGGGCAGACCTAAACCACTTGTCAGCCATGCATGGAAACTTCCCACATATAAAGTAGAGGAAGAGTGGCACAGATGTAAGCTCAAAGCTAATCTTCCTCAAGGTAAAAAATAGAGGAAGATTGACAACAGGTGTTAGTTCAGGGCTAATCTTCCTCAGCACAAAAAAATAAATAAAATAGATTAAAATAATTGGCACAATTTGTTTTTAACTGAAGTAGGGAGTGTTTAATGTAATATAGTCTTTCAGTAATCCTGTAACCTTGGGAAAGTTACTTAAACTCTCTGCAGCTCATTTACCTCATTAGTAAAATAAGGATAATAATATTGACTCTTTAAAGTTATGAGGATTAAATGAATTAGCACATGAAAAGTGTTTAGAGAATAATAGTTGGCACATAGCAGGCACTCTGTAAACATGAGCTATGCAATTATTACTAGAAGAAGTACTATTCATGGTAATAATTTCATCACTATCAGAAGTGCCAAGGAGTACTGAAATGCTCGGAATTTAATGTTCTATAATAAATTCTAGATCTTATTGCTTATTAAGCTCTTGTGTCTGTTTTTAAGTTTCCTTTATCCTCCACCTTCATTGCCAACCTGCCAGCTATCACTATGAGTTACTCCCTGCCCCTAAAGTTCCCCTTTAAATTGCACTTTGTAATTGACTATGACCTTGGAATCAAGATAATGCAAGACCATTTGGATTGTACAAAACAGTATTAAATAGGTGGATCCGTGTATCCCATAAATGTGTCTATTTTCCTGCTTGAGTTTTATGATAACTATACCTAGATATTGGGAAAGATTCGTTTTCTGCATAGGTAGATGTGTTCACCTAATAAGTAACATATTGCTGTATGTTTGCACATTCACTAGCATCACCTTCCTTTCATTCCCGTTATTGCAATTACCTTCTCCATCCTCACTCCTGGTCACGAGGCAACAAATTCTCTCGAAGGACCACAAGGTCATGGTTGGAAAAGAGTGAACTGTGTGAATTTCAGGACCAGTGGCCACTTCAATCTTCTGTGATTTATCTACATGACCAATTCCAGGCCTCAGGTATATTTAGAGATGAGCAGGATTGGCTAGACACCACAATGACATTTCTTCTCATGCTTTAGATTCCAGCTAATAAAACAAAGGATGATATTTCTTCTTGTCAACACGTGGACATGCCTGATGCGATTGTCGGCCCCTGCTGGTGGGCAGAGGCTGGGCTGTGGCTGAGGCACATTCGTGAATGTGAATACAGCTCCTGTTTCAGTGCAGGAGCAAATACCAGAATGTTCAGCTCTGCAGGTGGTTGTGTCATTCTTGATGTATTTCTTGCTGTTTGACCAGTTGGTAATATAAAATTTATAAATCTAATCCTATGGTGGAGACAAGTTGGATGGGAGATTTTGTGTTTAGGAAGAATATACCTATGGGGCTTTTAAACAGAACAGTATTGAGTTGTTTGTGTCACCGTTTTATGGTTGTGGACAGTCCGTCCTAGCTGGATGATATTTCAAGATTTATGGTAACATCAGGCTAAAGAATGCTGTATTTTTAACATCCTCACATGTCACCTTCCAACAGAGGGAGACTTATGCTGGTTCCCACTGCCTTGGCTGGACCAATTTCCCTTCTGGCTTCTTGAACAGGTCTGTGCCTTCCCAGGATAAGCCTTGGCCTTTTTACTGCACATCCATAGTATGGCAGAGAAGAAACAAATCCCGTGGCAAGAGGAGCATCTTCTTTGGGAAGTATGGTACAATGGCAAGTTCAAGAGACTAGGAGTGAAGAATGTTGACTTCAAGTACCAGTTCCATCACTGAGCTAACCATGTGATTCGCCTTGGGCAGGTGCCAGGACCTCTCTGGGTATCAGTGCAGCAACCAAGGAAGTAAGACTCAGATCTCCCTCAAGGAAAAGATTTCCTGTGAGGATTGTGATTAGCTGACATCTTCAGCTGCTGCACACTCAGCATCCACCACAGCCTTCTTGCCAATGTTACACTCTTCCTAGGATGCCCTAGCCAACAGCAGAGCACAGCAGGGATGTAGAGCAGGGCTGTCCTGCCCAACACAGGACTTCCCCAATGGGCATCATGTGGCCTGGGGCTCCCCATCGCCTGGCCAGCTCTCTCAGAGCTGCACTGATGCCTGAGGCTTTTCCTACACAACCCCCCTTCCATCCTCTCTCTCCTTCCCTAGGTGTCAGACCTGCATCCCACTCTGCAGAACCCCCTGCCTGTTCCTGTTCCTTCTTCCTTTTTTCCTCATGGGAGCTTTCCCTCAGAAATCGCTTGCACACCAAATTCCATTTTGGCTTCTGCTTCTCAGAAGATCTGAACTGACACAGTTGATGTGTGGACGTGTGTGATTCTTTGCCTACCCTGTACATTTTCCCCCTCCTTGTAGAAATGCAATCCTCACATATACCCAACCACCTTCTTGTAGAGCTGCTCTTCTCCAGCGCCACATGTGGGGTTATGGTGGACTCTCAAGCAGATATGCTGCCTCCTCGTTCTGCTGCCACCGAGGTGGGCACATGAGCCATGTCAGATTAATTACTGTTTTCATCTCCCTGATCAAAGTGGCTCAGGTGGGCATGTGACCAAAGCAGTCCAGTCAGAGTCCTCCCCTGGGATGTGGCACACTAGCACTTACAGAAGGAGCTTCTCTCCTACTTTTAGAGATGAGCTAAGTGTGTGAACTGAACTTCTGATAATCATGCACCTTACCACAGGGAGGAGACTGAGACCAAGAGGCCAGCGGTCAGTAAGAGACACGGGGTCCAGAGTCCCCAGTCTGGAGGCTGTCTGAGCTGCCCTCCTTCCTGCCACTTCTCCTTTGGGTCTGAAATCTACTCCATAATTCTTCCATTGTATCTCGTCTTTTAATTTTTTAACTTAAGTTAGTTGAATTGGGTTCTGTCACTTATACTTGAAATCATTTTTAACAATAAAGTCAGTTTCTACGTAAAAACTGATTCTATAAACTAGGTTGATCCTGCTTTGGAAATAGAATGAAATGTGGAATGATAGGAAATATCAGCAAAGTGCCTGAAACAGAAGAGGTAATAAATTGACATTTTGTTAATCAAACTGTAGAAACATAAGAAAATGAGAGAGTCCAGGCCCAGGAATAAGGGTATGGTTTTCAAAAAGGTGTAATAGTGCCTAGCACATGGTAAGCACTCAGTAAGTATTTTGTTGAACTAAACTAAGAATATGAAAATACTTGGCTTTACTACAAGTTTGTTTTGCCTGGTTATCTGTGCCTCTTAATGACAAGTCCAGGTGCTGAGAATGACATCCCTTCTAAGACCACGATCTATCTTCTGCTTCCAAATCAGAATTCGCCAGTGGGAGAGGAGCTTTGGAGAGAAGGGTAGTGAGGACAGGGGCCTAGAGATATTCAGAGGGAGTGACAAAAGGCAAAAAGGAGGCATCAGTTGGGAGGTAAAGAGCAAGGCATCCAGGAGCAATCAATGACCCATGGCCTTTTTAATTGTTTCCATGACAGGAGCCTCTATCCAGGGTCAGGTCCATGATGGCTTCTCAGAGGCAGCAGAGAGCGTCTTCTGGGTGACAAGCAAGGGCAAGACAGTAATCCTGAGCTGAGCACACTGAGCATTCTGAGACCCCTCTAGGAACCCACAGGCTCATTTACCTCAAGGGCATATTTTTGCATCAATTGTCAATGAATAGAAAATTGGCAATTTGCTGAGGGAAATGACATTGTTCTACCACAGAGTTATAAGAGGACTGTCAAACTGGAGGGGGCTTTAGAGAACATTTAGTCCCATTGTGTTCCAGGGTCAAATACTTGAAGGCCACCTTTGTCTCTGTTGCTTTTGACTTCTTTGGAGTCGTCAGGCTCAGATCTGAGAACTTCCCTCTCCTAGGCCAACACACGCATTTTATTTCGACTTTCATCTCATCTTATTGAATGTGTTCCTTCCTCCACTGTTGAGACTGTCATCTCCTCATGACCACGATCGTCTTAACTTTCCTGACCTGGCAATCTAACTCACCCAAAAGCCTTAGCTAACCCCAAACCCTTTTGTCTCCCTTCCTCTCCCCAAAGAAAAAAATCACTTCCTTCTTTCATAATAAATGCAATCAACAGTCATTAATTGAGCTCTGAATAACAGCACTTGGGACACAAAAAATGGTATAAACTGGGCCCATAGGCCCTTTTCTAAAGGAGCTCACATTCTAGTGGGATTAGACCGAGGTACACAAAACCAGTGAAAGATAGAGGGAGTGCTGGAAAAGGGTCAGAGAATTCTGACTAGGGAGGTGAAGGAAACTGTCATGAAAGGTGTGGCCTGGAGCTGAGCAATGAATGACAAGTGAGGTTTCAAGACATGGGAGAGTGAGGAATGCAAGCCACACTGCAGAAGCAGTGGAGGTGTGACGTAAGAACAGGGGAACTATGTTTCGCAGGCTGCAGCCATGGAAATAGAAATTGTACTAGCAGACCTCTCACTTACCACTACATTATTTGACAATGATCCCCAGAGATTGTACGTCTGTTATAACTTTTCTCCCTATTTTTTCCTTAAAGCAAGAAGCTGGTACCCTTCTCCACTATCTGGAGCAGAGACAGAACCCTAGCAGGAGCTCAGTGAAGGCCTGATCTCTGAGTGGGTGTTCAGTCTACTGAAGAAAAAGAGATCAATGGCTTCATCCTGCAGGCATGTGACCACTCTAAAGAATCTGTTTTCTTAGGATGAGGTCCAAGTCTCAGAAGGGATGGGCCACTCTGGGGTACAAAACTTTGGGAACCAGCCTCACAGCTGCTGTGTGGCTATTGGCCTGTTGAGTTTGATGGAGTTAGCCTCTACTTTTCAGTCCACTTTTAGGCTGTGGACATGGAACCGGAGCTTGGTTGGTGGAATCACCACAATTTCACCCAGATTTTTTGCCAGTTGAATGGTTACTGACTCAAGCAAGTCCAGACCTTTGCTAATGTGTTTAACATGCAACAGAGCCTGGTTCCTTTGCTTTTTCTTCTCCAATAGATTCTTGAAGAATCAGAACTTCCAGGCTGTGTGAACTTTGACCTTGGAAGAAAAGGAATAAATAATCAAGGGGGTCATTGCAGATAGTTCTGCCCTCTGGTTGAAAAGGGCCTCTGATTCAGTCAGAAAAAATCCTTACATCTTTACATCATATTTTCCCGTCAGTTGATACTGTTAATACTGACACATAATAAGTAATAAATATATGTTGACTAAGTGATTGCTTAACTGATGGGCAATGTAGTTATCCTAGGGTTTGCTTTCTTTTATTTTCAAAACCATTCCTTCATTCCAAATGTCCCAGACACCTACCCTCACAACAGGGCCATTTCAATGTACTCTGAGGTCCCGCAGTCTGTCATCCATAACCCCTCTATTGTTAGAGATTGAAGATACCATATGCTTTGTGGTACACTCTGATGGGAGTGATATTTGCTTTGTCCCTGCCAAAGAACTGGGTTTCAGTCAGCTGATTTTCTTGGTTTTGGCAAATCTTGCTTGATATTTCTCAATTACAAACTAATGACTCAAATTTCAGTATCTCCTGATTTAAAATTAGTACAGCAGATTGGATTTTTTAGATCGAAGAGAGCTGGAAAAGAAAAGCCCATCCTTCATAGTCAGTGACAATCTCTTTAGTTCGTGGCACCATTGGCAAACCCAAAAGGAGAGGCAGAGGGACCTAGAAGAAAGAGTCTTTAATCCACTAGGAATTTGATGGCTTAGGTTGAGTTGGGAGAGTAAATATACTTTGTAAGATTCTGTGGAACAGTCGTTGTGCTTGTCAAAGTACAATCTTAAATTACGGAGTAGTAACAAATTAATCCCAGAAAGCTCAGGGTTTACTACAACAAAGCCATGTCTCTTTGCTCACAGGGCATGTCCGACACAATTCAGAGGATGACTCTAATCAGCACGAGGATCCAGGTGGACAGAGGCTCCCGTCTCTGGTCTTTGTGACAGAGAAGAAGAGAGACTAGATGATTTCACATGAGCTTTTCATAAGCAGCCAAGGAATGACAATTGTTATTTCTGCTCATAATTCTTTTGTCAGAACCAGTCATATGGTGCTCCTCAGTTGAAAGGAAGATAAATGCAATTCCCTGCACACTTGGAAGGAGAAAAAGACCAAATATTGGTCAATACTCACAAAGCTGACAACATCTGCCCTTCTGGTCATCAAATGATTGCTTCATTTTTGTTCCTACACAGAAAGCACTTATCCTCCTGCCCACAGCAGAAAACCCAAAAGTCCCATTCATTCATCACAAGTATGTCAACATTCAGGACATCAGAGGTGTGAATGGCATTCTCTATATTAGGTTTGGGCATTTTTTTCTCTCGACCCAAAGACATGTACTAAAAAGGCAATATGTAATCATAGAACTGGGCATCATAATAAATACTGGAGGAAGAATGAGACCCTTCATCAGTCACTGAACTGGTAGTTCTGAAATCCAGCTGAGGAAATATCCTGGGGCCCCCTAAGCTGAGGAAGGAGAATATTCTTTAATTAGGCCCTGATTCTGCTCTCTGCAGGGGGCACTCTCTAATTCTTTGTTCTCTTTGGCCCCTGGATCTACCATCTGGGAAGATCTTCCTTTTCCATTTTTATCCTACTTGGCCACTTCAGATGTGAGTGTTGAGTGACATACCCTCTTGGCCAGCTGAGTGGCTTTCTCAGGGTTCTTCTTTCTATTATTTTTGCATTTAAGTCAGTCAATTCTTTCCCGAGTTCATCTTTTTCTTATAATATTCTGCCAAATGCTGCCACTATAAACACGCAATTAACATCTTTATTTCTCACTCTGTTTCCTAGAGCCATAATTCCTTAAATTCATAATCTGACTCTCACATCATTATTGGTAATTATTTTACCAAACATTTTGGCATTGCATGCCACAAATCATGGTTTTTTACCACCTCCAATATCGGTATTCTCAGGGGCCTCTTCCTAGCATCTGATGTGTAAGGCAATCCTACCTATTTGAAGTTTTTTAATGATCCTCACTCTTGGTACCAATTTTATAGCAACAAGACTACATAAGGTTATGCTGCAATAACCATTTGACCCTATAATCTTAGAAGTTTGATATGTCAAACTTCTGTTTGCTTCTGTACTCATGCTAAATGCTAGTAACTACTAGTTAGACAATGCGCATACTGTGTAATGGAAGGCACATTGTACTGGTGTCTATGGATTCAGGTGGGAACGAGGGAAAATGGATCTAACATTTATGGATCTCCTAACATACTCCAGAAATTGATTAATGTTCACGTACATTAAAGATATTAAGTAACTTACTCACAGTCACAACTCTGGAATTCCAACCCAGTTCTCCCTGATTCCAAAGCTCATGCCTTTTATTTCCTTTCATCTTTTTGAATTTCTACATTTGCATTTTTGTAGTGTTTGGTACAGGAAAGAAGGTACTTTAAAGGAGTGCTTCTAGAACTTTCATGTGCGCGCAAATCATCTGGGGGTCTTATTAAAATGCAAATTCTGACTTCTTGGGTGAGGCTTGAGATTCTGTGTTTTTAACAAGATTTCAGGTGCTGCTGCTGCTGGTTTGTGACTCACTCTGAGTAGCAAGGTTCTAGAGTATTTTTGTCACAATCAATGACAACCTGTGGGAGACCTTAGCAGACATAAACAGTTATCCAAAGCAATGTTTTTTTCTCATCATCTAGAAAGACATTGTTTAAATCACACATCAAACAGGCAATAATTTAAAAATGTGTTTCCTTCTCTGGGTCTCCCTGTAAGGGATTAGTCTGTACAAGACATCTCTGGAGTTGTCCACTGCAAAATTGCATGGCTGTTTATGGTCCCTTTGCTTGAAGGGCAAACTGAAGCTTCACTCTGCATAATATTTGATCAATGTTTTTCTAACTTCACATGTGTTTTCTAGTGCAATTACTGGTAATGCTTTTTCCCTATTATTAATTTTCTTTGGACATTAATAAGTTCTTGGGAAGAGAGTCTGGATAGTTCCAGAAAGTATGCCAACCTATCTCTCATCTTCCATCATTTAACTTCCCCTTGCTAACTTCCACTGCCATAACGCCACGATCACACCGATCTCTGTGATATGGTGTTTCCTCCTATGCTATGGCCCAAGTATTGAAACAAGAAAAGATACTTTGGTATCATCATCTCTTACTTTTACTGATCCGAAATTTTTTCCTCCTTTGTCTGAAACAGCCCTCTGCTCTTCCTTTGGGAAACCAACTCTACCTTACTCTGTGTAGTCCAGTGGGATGTTCATGGTGCTCCATTCCATTCCTCACCCATGTAATCGACCCAGGGTAGGCAATCAGAGTATATCACCCCTTGACAATGGTGATTAGTTCAAGAATAAACACATCATTCAACCAGAATAAATGAACATCTGCCATGAGAGTTGATTTATTTTCTCTGGGATAGAAGTCACTCTTTTATTCAGAAATCACAAGCAATAAAAACTACGCAAGCCTGGAGCTTACTAGGATCATCATCCTCAGCCACATAAGAAACACATTGCTGGATAAAGTTAAAATAAGTTAAATAAACAAATACATAACTATAACATAAAAAAGAAATCAAAGCCCAAGGTATGGGAGTAGAAACGACTTTGTTAAAGACTCTGAGCCTTCAGCTCAATCCCTGGATTTCCCTTTGTGGTGAGTTGGATTTCTGTTATTTACCACGAGAGGGGTTATGACTAACGACTTCCATTACTTCCCAATAGCACAGCTGATATTCAACTGGAAGACTTAACTAAGGCTTTGCTAAGGGTTCGGGAATAATAGTAGGGAAACAAACAAAGAGCAATATCCAATTGGATGGTCTGGCTTATATATCATAAGCCTCTCTTATTTACCCTACAGTCGACTGCATCTCCTTGACCTGGATCCATATGCCAGAGGCAGCAGTCATCCCTCCACCAGATTACCCAAAGGGGCTTCCAAAAGCTCAACCTAAGCTACCTCTCTAGCCTCATGTCCTGCCCCAACCTGTTTTCACTCCACGTACCTGCGGCCTATGCCTTAGATCATCTGTAATTCTCCACATTCGCTGTGAACTTCCAAGCTTCTGTGCCTCAGTTCATGCTGCCCCTTCACAATGATTCTCTCCTTGACTAAACACCAGCCAGGCTCCTCTGAGCCCTTTCTTGATGAGGCCTCAAGCTTGGCCTATACAAACTTGAACAAAGCACTGTTTCCAACAGGTCAAGGCCACATGCCTAGGATGACCCTACCTCTCTTAAAACGTCTGCCTAAGAAAACTCAAGACTCTCAAAAGAAATCACTGTTTGTTTCAGCCAACACCTGAAGATCAGGCCCCCGTCTCCCAGTCTCTGTGGATGGGAAGGAGCCCAAGTTAGATAGGTGCCAGTTAGTAAAGCTGATGGGTTTCACGTGGACCAAACCCTCCTTCTTGCTTTTTGTAACTTTCCACTTCTCTGACTCTACTGAGCCCCGACTCCTCTTCCTCCCTATCCCATCATTCTCCCTTTAAATGCTCAGTCACCTCTGTACAATTGGAAGTCGAGTTCATTTCATGTCAGACTCTTTTTCCCGATTGAAACAGTATATTACTGATTAATATCTTTCCTTACTGCTTAAACTAGTGTCGGCTTTGTTTATCTTTGACACCCTCATCCTAGAAATCTCTGCCTTCATCCTACGCCTTTCCTAACTTTAAAATCCTACAGACACAGCTTAAAAGTTTCACATCACTTTCCCCACATCTCCAGGCTGTGTCTTTCTCTGCATTCATACAGCATAAAGCTTATCCTTCATCTCAGCCCTTACTTACCTTCCATGTTTCACTAAGGTTGGTTTTGTCAGCTCCACTGGTCACTAAGCTCTTTGGGAGTAAGAACTACATGTGGTTACATTTGGGTTCAAAAGCGTAGCTTAGATTTGTCTTTTTGTTGTTAGTGCCACAATTATTGCCTTTAGCACCATTGTCTGCAGCTTTAAAAGGAAGTAACCTGGCCAGATCTTTAGGCTCCTGCCTGTGGGCCTCTGATTTTAGTAGAAATACAAAACGATTTATACCTTAGTGTGGCAAGAAGCTATGATATCTTCCCTTCCAAAGCTGATTGTTTCCCCAATGGTTTTTCAATAAAGGAAGGCTGTCTCCTGAGAAGGCACATGTGGTGGCTGGAGTCTCTCTCTCACTTGCTATGCTGCCCTAGATGGCCCACTGGGTGGGGCTCAGTGACATGGAAAATTCTGCCACATTTCTGCACAGCTCAGCTAAGGCCCCTCCACATAAAACAAATATATCCAAACCAATGCCCGTTACATCACAGCATCCCATCACACCCTCATGTACACATCACACACCAAACACTTGCCATCCACACACAGATACTGACCCACAATGTACATCGTGGATGCATACACCCTGGGGCTAGAAGAAATTGTGATATTTTGGAGACGTGTTCTGAATAATTGTCAAGATGGATGTGGACTGCTGTAGTCAATTGAGTTATTTAAATAGAAATATTGACATAGAACAGAAGGAGCAAATCTGCCTTTTCAGCCTTGATTCCTTCTGATCCACTCTAAATTCTTACCCTCCGACTCATCCTGTTCCCTTTTTGTGCTTGAAAGTAATTTGAATTCTCCCACCCGTATTATTTCATTCACATTGTTTACCTTCCTCAGTTCTAAACTCTTAAGAAACAAATCCAATATTCAGTGCCATGACCGCAATATACTAAGTTCAGAAATTTCTGAGACTCTCAGGCTACCTGGAACTGAGTTCTTATGGTGTAAATTAAATATCCATTTAAAAGATTCATAATGTTTTCACATTACAGCAGTTTGATTGTAAGGCCTTGAAGTTAGGACCTATGTCTTGTATGTATACACTGAGTGCTTAATGCAGTACTGCACACATACTAGTTGCTCAGGACATCTATAAGGACAAGCCATCTATGGGAGAAGAATGTGTGGCCTCCCGCTCTATCATGATATGTAATTTGCTGGCCCCTCGCCATAGGACTTTCCTTCTTCAGACATCCTCTTGCAGAATAGGTTATAAAAGCCATAAACCCAAGATCATAAATAACTTACCCAAGTCCCAATAAATCTGTATTTCATATGAAGCATGTTATTTTTGACAACAGGCCCAATTCCTTTGGAAATCACACAGTAAGAAGTAAGGGAGGTATCTTCCACAGAATCACGTAGTGGTTTCACATAAGGCTCTTGTCAGTGCTCACTCAAAATATAACACATTAGCCAATCAGATACCACTGTCTTGGTGGCTTCAGTCCTTACAGCAGAAAGCTCATTTTCTTCCTCTCTCGGGGCTGGAATTTCCACCTCCCAGAAGCCATTTGTCTTCAAGATTTCATTTTCAACATCAGTGTAGGAACGAGAAAAAAAAATGTCATTTTAGCCCTGAACAAGATTGAGATAAATCAGCCTTTTTTTTTTGCTTCTTTGGGACTTCCTGGCCCTGGTGACCCTGTAGTGGTGGGCGTGGGGGTAAGGAAGCTGCTAAAAGATGCTAGGTTTCCCATGACTGAGGAATAAAGGCACATTTAATGTGTCTGGGATACAACACATTAATGTCCAAAGTCCAGAGAATTGAGCTAAATGTGGGAAAGTACATCGGCTTTCTGAATGAACCAAGTGGTATCAACCTATCTCTGGGAGCAATTCACCGCACTCTGATGCTAGAGTGATTTTATACATTTTGTCTGTTAAATAATGATAATTCCATAATCAGTAAAAAGTCTATAATCTTCCTAATTTTATTTATTTATTTATTTTGGTGAGGAAGATTGTCGCTGAGCTAACATCTGTGCTGATCTTTCCCTATTTTTTACATGTGGGATGTCGCCACAGCATGCCTTGATGAGCAGTGTGTAGGTCCGTGCCCATAAACCCCAGGCCACAGAAGTGGAGTGCATGAACTTAATCGCTATGCCATCAGGCCGCGCCCCCAACTTAATTTATTTTGAAGTATCATAGAGCATTTATCCATTTATTCATTAATTTAACAAGTATTTACTCAGCAGACACCTTGCACCCGAAAGCTATAGATACCCTGATCAGGGCTGTCCTTTGGGTATGCAGGGCCATAGGCAAATAATTTTTTATATAAAGCATTTGAGTCCTCAAAATCAGCATGTCAGCAGCACCTGACAGCACCATTTCATGCCACTCCATGAAAGAAATACTGTGCTGGACAGTTGGAGCTATCTTCTCCCCAGACTCCCTCCCAGAAATCTAGAACCAAGGCCTGGCCATGTGGCCCCAGGACAATTCCATGCACCTGAATGGGACTGCTCTTGCCAACTGATCTTTGGCACTAGAGGGGGGCTTAGAAAATTTCTAAGAAGCCACTCCAAAGTACAAGGTTTCCTGATGTGCAGGCTGAGGCAGAAGCCCCCTTGCCTGGGTCTAGGGGTGGTATTGACATCGGTGAATAAGTCATGGTCACTGATCTCAAGGAGCGCTCCCACTGTGTGGAATATTCTTCTAACTCTGCATGCCATGCAATATAATAAGTACACTCAAGTGTGATAGATGCAATTATAATTATGCATGTATGATATTGTGAAAAGTCAAAAGAAAAAGAGGTCACTATTTTATCAATCTAAATAGAAATAAGTAAAAGTATATTAATGTGCTTATGAACTTGGGCATTTATGGTCCTGGGATATTATTTAAGAATGATTTGGGGAATTCTTTTGTTTAATTTCTCCAGCTGATCAGGTGTCTGTGGAAAGTGCAGCAATTTGAATTGCCAATCTGAAATGAATCACGCTGGAAATAAGAAATTTGGATGTAGAGAGAATTGCATTTGTAGTCCAGTCCTATCAGCCACGTACTAGCTATGTGATGCTGAAGGACATAACTCCTCTAAGCTTCAATTTCCTCATCGAAAATAAGGGAGTCATAGTATCTATTTCCCTGGGTCATTTTGAGCTTTAAATTACAGATTTATCTGTAATTCTGTGCTTCATATAGGTTCCTTTGTTTTTGGAGTAAGAGCAATGGCCGAAAATGTATGAAGAGGAAAAGACTTTTAAAAAGAAGATTATCAGCTCAGTCTAGGATAGGAGCCTTCCTTACGAGCTTACTACTTACAGGTACAGCCCTCAAAATGTTAGGTTCCAGGCTCTGCACTGAAGGTCAGGCCGCACCAACCAGGACGGGCAGGCATCAAGGCTGAGATAGGCATTCCCCGAAAGCATTTGGAGATGTAAATGTCTATCTGAGCCTCCAGGCTTCCTCAGTGTCTTAGTTACTTCAAGCCGGGTTATGGATTGACCGTTTGCACCCCCTCCCAAAATTCATACGTTGAAATCCTAACCCTCCAATGTGATGGTATTAGGATATGGGGCCTTTCGGAAGTAATTAGGCCATGAGAGTAGGGCCCTCATGAATGGGATTAATGCCCTTACAAGAAGAAACACAAGAGCTTGCTCTCCCTCTCTGCTGTCCGCCATGTGAAGATATAACTAAAAGATGGAGATATGGTGGGCCTTCACCAGACACTGAATCTGCTGGCACCTTGATCTTGAACTTCCCAGGCTCCATAAATTGAAAAATAAATGTTTCTTGTTTAAGCCACCCAGTCTATGGTAATTTGTTAGAGCAGCCTGAAGTAAGACCTCATAACTTCATCTAAACTTCATTACTTCCCAAAGGCCCCACCTCCTAATACCATCACAGTGGGGGTTAGTGATTCAACACATGAATTTTCGGGGAACACAAACATTCAGTCCCTAGTACTCAGTTTCTGAGTACACACTTAGACCCACAGGAACGAAGGTTCCTGAGAACCAGAGGGTTTGGAGGAAGGCTGGGCCCATTAGATTTCTTTTAGGAGATGTCAGCAAATCTTCCTCCGTACCTGCCTCTGCCTGTGGAAACTGTTCCGCGTCCCCATTGAGTGACACCTGAAGCCTCTGACCATCCAGACTAGCCTAGTGACCTAATCTGCTGCTAGCCTTAACTCTTGGAATCCAGCCCAACCTAAGCTTGGGTGCGGGGTGGAGGGTGAGGAGTGGGAGCTACAGATGGGAATCAGGGTGGGGGTTGAAGTTGAGAGAAGGAACAGAGGGGAGAGACCAAAACTGTCAAGATGGGTTAAAAGACTTTGTTTGGGAAACCTGGAAGAAGTTAATCCGGCTCGAGCTAAAGGTGTGCTCAGGGAGGGTTGAAGGGATAGTAGGGACTCGGGGAGCTAGGGGGTCTCTGGAGATAACATTCCTACTGCAGAGCTTGCCTCAAGGCCCTCTTCCCCCCGGGGACTGCCTCTCAGCAGAGAAGTCGGGAAGAAGCCCTCTTTTTAGCACTTCTTGATTTTGAAGTTGGAAGCCTGAAAGCAAAGCACCAGGATATTAAGAGAATGTTTTGCACACTTGTATAGAAGGGGCCACTGTTTTGGAATAGAAACATCCCGTTACAATAAATCTGCACGGAGAAACAGATGGAAGGAGATAAGTATCAGGCTTTCGCCTCCAATTCTGTCAGCCAAGAGAGAAGGAAATTTGAGCTGTTAGTTATGGAGGTTCCTCAAATCCAGACCGGCATGGAGGTTTTGTGGTTGAGTTACTTCCCTTTTTATCAGAGACCCTCCATTTCCTAGGATGCAAATATTCTGGAAGAGAAAATCCCTTTGAAGGAAGAGAAAGGAAACTATCATTTTTTATTGAAGGGCTCTGCCAGACTTATTTGCATTTAATGTTCATAAAAACCTTGAGGCAGGGATTAGTACCATCTCTGTTTTTACAAGAAGCAGGCTCGATGCAGAAGTGACTTATCGCGTCTCATACAACTTAAAAGGGCCTGGCTCAGAGTCCGCTAAATGCCTGGATTCATGCTCAGCACTTGTACAACACAACCTTTCAGGCTGTGGGTGCACTCTTTCCAAGGAGAAAGATGCAGTGGCAAGAAAAGGAGAAAGGACATTAATCTGCAGATAAAGCTTCAAGTTGGACCAGATCATCAAAGCTCATGACCGTAATCAAGTCTGGTGTCAACTCACCAGATGTGGGATGTGCCAGGGCCCCAGTAGGAGGCCTGGGGCCCTACTTCTGTCACTCAGCCTCTTCTGCAATAACTTCAGAGTCATAACAGCCCACCCTCATGGTCAGGCTAGATATTCAGCAAATGAATGGCTTGACTCAGAACCCTTTATGGTGTCTTAAACTTCCAAGTCTCCATTGTCCCCAACTATAATTCAACACATATCTGTGTGTGTGCACACGTGTGTGTGTGTGGAGAAGCAGGAGAGAGTTCATGGGTTCAACTATAGCAGAAATTCTTTTGTACAATAATTACGGCCAATGACAGTTGATGGGTCCAACTGCATTCTTTTGTACAATGTAAAGCTCCACATTCATAATAGGGCATTAAGAACACTGAAGTTTGGGGTATGAATGAATGAATGATGATAAAGACAAGCATGAAAGAAGATGCTTATGAATTCCTAGGCCTATCAAGTAGCATAAAGTCCACTGAGTTTGTTGTTTAGCTTACATTATGATATGAAGTGGTAATGGCTGGAGCTTTATCAGCCATCTTGGGTCTTGGGGACAAAAGTCACAGCCTGGATCCTATAGAGTGATCTTTGGGAAGGAGTCTGTTTCCCACAGGATAGTGGCACTATCAAGTCAGCCCTTGACTGAGCAGACTCTCCTCCCACCCACCATCTACCTTCCAACTAGGTTCAATGTAGTTCACCCAGTGCTTGTCTCACAACTTACCTATGACACTAAATCAGAATCATTGGTTGAACTGCCTGGCTGCCCCACAAGGCTGTGATCTCCCAGAAGGCTGGGACCTTCAAGGTTAGATATCTCTCACGTCTAGCAAAGTGCCTGCTACACGATAATGTTTGTTATACAAGTGATTGAGTGAGTAAATAACTGAGCAGATAGAAGTTTTATTATGAGAACATTAGGGGAACAATAGCATGAGAGATGCTCTAGCTAATAGAATCCTGTGGATGTGGACAGCTGCAAAGACAGAGCATTTGGGACCAAATTTATGCTTCTATTTCAAGGCATATCCCTCCCTTCCAGCCCTGTGAATACAGAGCAGAAATCGATGATGACACTGACTCATTCTGGAATGTGAGGCTCAGGGGAGGCCAATGAGGGGCTGAGGACTAGCGATTGATGAGGAAAAGACACCTGCTGCAGCTGTTGCTCTCTCCCTTTGCTCTGCTTCCCACCTCTTCTGCCCAGGGGCCCATCCCAACCTGCATCCTGCCCTCTCTGGCCATGACCCATGGTCTCATAGGCATCCTCCTTCCTTCTCACCTCTGGAAGGCCTGGGTGAGAATCTGTCTGTGGCTCCCTTCCACTCTGCTGTGTCCCCAGGGAGCCTTAGTCAGCCTGCGTGGGTGTTGTTTATCTTCTCATCCACCTCCCAAACCAGGACACAGACTGTTAAGTGAAACACGATGGCGCAGAGGCTGCTGCTGCAGATGGAGTGTTTTCTTTCCTTCACACCTCTTTCCTCTTAACCTCTGGTCTCTTTGGCCTTTTCCTCCAAATTTCTTGCCATAGACCTCTCACTATGTGTCTCTCTTTCCCTGGCTGCTCCCTGAGAGTCCTGAGCTGTGAAAACATCTTTGGTGGATCTCTAGAGGAATGACTGTGCCTCCTCTCCTTTCATTGTGACAACTCAGGTGCAAGACCTTTCCTTCCCCTTGTTAGCTAAGTGGCTCCAGGGACTCCTGAACATTTCTGAGCCTCAATGTACTAATTCATAAAATGGGATTGCAACGGCTGACTTTACAGTGCACTGGTCATGAGGAATATAATACGAAGAAAGTTGATTGAAATGTCTTAGAAACTGTACAACACAATAAAAGGTAAAGAAGGTATTTTCATTATTTATGGGTACAGGAGAGAAGAGGCAGAGAGACCTGTTCTTTACCACTCACCACTGTAGACACTGCCTTCATCTCTTCTCCCTTTGCTCCCGCTGTTTCCTTCCTGTGTGTCTATTCCTTTCCATTTCTAGTCAGCCTCCAGGTGTTCTTTGAGGGTCAACCACTGCATGCTCTGCACTGAGTGCACTGCATTCTCATCCTCCCTTCCTGCAGTGACCAGTGAGATCCAAAGACCTGAAACAGTCACCCATCCCCCCACCCCACCCCCACACTGCAATGACCCTGAGGGCTAATGTTGCTCCAGGGGTGGAAGCCAACCGGAGGCAGTGGAATGAACTTCTGATCTCAAAACTCTTCGGGCTATGGTAATTTGATAGCTGCATATTTTTTCCTAGATGATTCTCTGATCCTTATTTTTCTTCCCTTCCTTTTGTGACTCACAGAGGAGTCTCCTGACCTGTACCCAGCAGAGACTGAGGAAATAACCACATGGCCCATCCATTGATGCCCTCTGGTCCTTGTGCTTTGTCCAGCTATGGTACCGGGACAGAGCGGATTTTGGAACGTGTTCTGAACAGTGGACTCAGTGACCCACGGACCGTCAGAAGAACCTGATATCAACAGATGAGAGAATTGAGAAGGCAACAGGAGGGGAACAAACCTCTACTATGAGCCACGCTTGCCTTCAATCATGCTATTTCTCTTTCCCAGCGTGGATCCAGCTTTTCAGAATACCCCAGTACTCCCATACCCACATGGGCCTCACACTTGGGAACATCACCCAGAATTGCCTTCTAAGGACATTCAAATTAGGACAGAACTTTGTCTACAACCTGTCTGTCCTCACTTTGCCATCAATAAAAAGGTAACCTATAACTGGAAATACATCCAAGATAATCTAAAGCCAAGCGCTGGGGCATCTGTTTCTGGTGGTCTCTGAAAACTGTCCTCTGCCATCTCAGCCTGAAGAGGGTGGCAGATGTGGGGAGAAGAGCTCTTTGGTAGCACAGTCCCTGGATTGTAGCGCCTAAAATTCCCACAATATGCCTTTATACTGGACATCTTTTTCCCTGTTTGGCACGTTTCCAATTCCTCAAGGTATTTTCTTTAAATAAATTGTGAAAAAAAATCTCTTTGCAAATTTTAACAACTAGATATTGAATCCTCAGTGTGTTTGAAGCAAATGTTTTAAATCAAGGCTTTGAGTGGATAATAGTTTATAGACTCACCTTTTCCCCACTTGCCTTTCACAAAACCATCTTCAATTTCCTATGAAAAGCTGGAAAAGTAAACATCAGCATATTCATTTAATTTTCCTTTGGCTCACCAGGACTTGTTTCTAGAAATATCTTTAATTCCCTCTGACAACTCTACTATCTTTCTATTTCCCTAATCTGACATCATCCCTGAATGTTCCCTCTTAGCCTTCTCAGTTTACAGCATTATATTTTTCAATTTGTCTCTACTGGTATCTTCACTCCTCTTCTGATAGTTTTTCTGATAGTTTGTATAAGATGATGATGATGATGGTAATGATGGGGAGAGAGAGACTGAGAGAGAGGGAGAGAAGAGAATTTGAGTTTTGCCCTTTTAAAACTCTGCTTTCAGCCTAGGATGAAAGCATGTGGACCTGTTCATTCATTTGGCATACTCACTCACTACTACATAAATTTTCATGACTCATAAGTAAATCTATGTGTTGCTATATTTTGGACATTTATGCAGCCTCCAGATTCTTCCTCAAGATCCTCCTTCTCTTCCTCCATTTATCTTTTTGAGAAAGTAGATACTTCTCACATTCCTGGTAGGAGCAATCCTGTCTTCTAAAAGACTATGCTACTTCTGGAAGGCAACTCTTCTCTGAGATCCTCATCTGTAGGTTGAAGGATTAGAAATGATGGTCTCTGAGGTCCCTTGTATGAACCTGTGATAGATTAATTGACATTGTAACACATTAACTGAGCTGATATCAGGGAGGACCAGGGAGAACTCAAGCTCCAAAAGACATATGCTTTAGAGTCGTGGGTGGTTTGGGGATGAAGCATTAGAGAATAGAGAAAGAGGGTTAGGATTTAAGCAAGGCATCAAAATATTTCTCAAGGCATTGCTGTGCTTCCACTTCTCCATGCCCTTGAATGTGTCCTTGGAATCTAGTGTGGTGTTCCCTGTGTTCTTTAATGAAAATTGTACAGTGTGAGTGGCTGCAGTACCACTACTGGGAGTTATCGCATATCTTGACAGCAGCCCTTGTTACTGGTCACAGCAATAATTCCATTGGAATTTGGTGTCCATGGCTTTTGAGGATCTGGCCTCTCTGAGGAGGATAAAGAATTAATTGGTAAATGGCAGGGTGCTGATTTTGCAATGTGGGCAAATGTCCACCAGTTGTAGGGGAAAAAAATGCACTCCCCTCTATTAATAATAGCCTGCCCTCATTAAAAGGAAGATTTGGATTGTAGAACTCCAAAGTAAAACTGTAGATACCATACCCTAAGGCTTCTTTCACCCTTACCCATTGGTCTGGAATCCTCCCATGTTCTTGTTGGATCTGCTGCAGGCTTGTGATGAAGGAGGCAAACACTGACCTGTCTACACTAGGTCATTAGCTAAGAGTGGCCTATGGATGGAGTAGGCACTGCAGCTTATGTTATAAGACTTGTTCATATCCTAGGCATAAGCCAACATCCCCATGCTACCTTGTGGCTTTCAGGTATCACAAAGTCACAGATTTTCTATCTTCTATGAGTCTGAAAATTAAAAATACTTAACACACTTAGAGTACAGTAAATATAGGACAATATTTTAGTCATTTTTATACCTTCACAGTGACAAGCACAGAACTTTGCAGGAATCAGTTACTCAGGAAATCACATGTTGGTTTTGATGATGATGATCGTGGTGGTAATGATCATGAAGAAGATAAATGATACAAACAGTAAAATGTTTTTCAAATTGGCTCTGTATATAGAGAGAGTTATATGAAGCCAGCTATCTTGCTGTATTTGAACCTTAGAACGATGTTAGGATTATAAAACATTTCACTACCAGAGTGTGAGTCTATGGAGATTGAAGACTGTTTTATTCTTCTCTGTATTTAGAGCCCTTGTCACAGGACCTGGGAAGGAATATATGCTTAACGTTATTGAGGTACATTTCCTTTGTGCACAGTAAGTCTTCTTATGCGTTCATTGCAAAGGAGCAAGGCTGCTGTTTACCTGAATGGAAAGATTGCATTGTACAACATCCGGGGAACTATTAACATTCAATGCAATGTGAACAATGTCCTCCAAATTCTGTCTAACTGTATTGTTGTGTCTTTGAGAAGCAGTCAAGAAAAGAGTCAAGTTCCTACTCTCTCGAAACCTACAGTTTTAAAAAGAAATACAAGCAATAAACTCATTAATGAATAAATAAATAATATCAATTCAGATAGTGAAAAGTGCTCCGAAAAATAAAATAGGATGATGGCATTAACAATAATGAATGCTGAGGGAGAGGTTATTTAGCTATGGGAGTCTGGAAAGACCTCTCTCAAGGAGGGAAACAGAATTGAGGCTCAAATGATTAGACAGAGGCAATCATATGTTAACTTGTTTCATCCTCATAACAACCCTTTTAGGTGGATATTAGTCTCATTTTATAGGGGAAGAGATCAAGTCCCAGAACGAAGTTTGCCTGAAGTCACATAACTAGTAATTGCCCAGACAAGAATTTGTTCCTTATCTGTTCAACTCCCAAACCTTGTGTGTAAATATTACATTACACTGTCTCTTGTAGAGAAGAAAGTGAATGAAACAAATATCTTCCTCATCTATAGTCATTTTTATAAACGTACTTCTAGACGTATGGAACTGGTCTACATACTGGGCACTTTGATACATTTTTGTAAGATATCTAGGATGAAATTCTTAACAGTATTGATGCATGTCACAAAATTGTCTTAAGCAATTTAGATTTCTCATTCTCTTTAAGCCCAAATAAAGTGACCTTTATAAACATAATGCACAGATAGATTTGAGGAGGAGTCAGGAAAACGAGTCCCAGTGCTGCCTCTGCCACCAGGTATCTACGGGATCTCGGGCAAGTCACTTTTCCTGTCTGAACTTCAATTTCCGTATCTGAAGATGGCTATGATAATTGCTCGGCTTATTTAAGGACAGTTGTAAGACTCTAATCTCATAAACAATGTGATAATGTTTTGAAAAATAAAAATGTAAGTAATTTTGGCTGTATTAATTATTTTGACAACTGTTAAGAAAATACAAAATATCAGACTTCATAATCCTTTTCTTACCAAAGCCAAGACTTTTATGGGGTAGAAGCTGAAAAATATTTCTAACATATCATCATAGCTAGGTCTACCTTCCAAAACCATGCAGTCAAAGTAACTTTGAAAATGAATTATCAATTGTGCCTGAGGAACACTTGCTTTAATTACCCAAGTGTTATTTGGTGATAAGTAGCTGAATTCTTTCCATAATTTTCCCATTTATTGGCCTCGTGTAGATTTGTTATGAGTCTTGCCTTGGAGATAAAGATCTTATCTCCATCAAGATACTTGTTCTAGAAAAGAGTCTTGTGTTGGATCTATTGCTAAGACCTTGGCACTTGCTTTTCTCATGCTCCTCCCCCCGAACTTCCTGCTGTAAGAGCCATTCCCATTTTTTCATGCTCCTTAGTAAATATTTTATTATGAAAGATACAAATCACAATTTTTTTATGTTCATAGTGCTTTTGCAGCATACGAAGTGCCTTCACATACATTTTCTTCACTAATCTTCATCTCAAATCAATCATGTAGATTTTAATCCTCATTTTAGAGATAACAAAAGGAAGCTCAGAAAGGTAAAGTGATGTGGTTAAGTTGGAACAGCTAGGATGGGTGGAGCATGGCCTCAGACCCAGAGCTATCCTATTCTCTGAGTCCTGCATCCTACCCCCACAAGTACTGATGTTGAAAGAGCTTGGCCCTTGCTGGATTTTAAACAGACATTATTACATTAATATCTTTAAGTATCTTAATTAGGTCTTGCAGGAAGGAAAAGAAATTATTCGGTCATCAAAACATCCCGAGGATTCCAACTAGAAAGAATGAGTCTGTTTCAGATCACTAGATAGGGTGGTGGCTCCATTTGGCCAGGAAACTTCAACATAAACGATGAGCCATGTGTAGCAGGGGATGCTTGGATAAAGCCCCTGGCCTGTGAGGAAATGTGACTGTACGTGGTGTGTGCACCCAACACCTACAGCAAACACTCCCATGGCCACCAGTGTTGGATTCAATTAAATATTAAATTCATCATCTTTAGCAAGGAAAGAGAACAGCAAACAGTTGCTCTCTCATGGCTAAACACCCCTCGGATTTGCTGGCCTTTGATTTATTGGAAGAAACCTGCTGGGAAGAACATACTGTGTAGCTGATTAATGTCAGCTTCTGTCATCAGTTTCCACTTAGATTCTTGGCCAGCCCTGACATCTCCTCCCTTAAGGATCCAGAAGAATTTGAGGGCTGATCCAAGAGCTTTACTGGCATGGGATTTGCAGAATGCGGTGTTTGCAAAATAAGGAAGATGAATGGAAGTGGAATCCCATGTTCTCCACTGGACTTGTTTCTTTAATTCATTTCTCCAGAGGCCCCACTCCATGCCAGGACCACACCAGCAAGGGGACTGGGGAAAGTGTGTTCCCAGGCTCCAGTACAGATGTCTTGCATTTCCTGTATTGCCTCCTCAGAGCTTGTCAAACTGGGAAGGGGTCCGAGGAGGAATGCAGTACACATTCACCATCAGAATCCTCACTGGGACCCTTGGATGAAGCCTCTGGAAGAGCGGGCACATGAGGAGCAGGCCCCATCCGCTGACCAGCTGAGGCACAGAGAAGATACACTGCTCCCCAGTTCACACACATGTGCCTCATGTTTCACAGGGTCGTGAAGCACCATTTTTTCCCCCAATAAAAAACCATAATTCAATGGCATTATATTTAAAGCAAGCAGAATTTTCTATATTTGTTCTTCTTGGTTTTCTGTTGGAGGAAAAGCCCACTACTTGATTTCTTACAAATAAGTTTACCTTTTCCCCTCCCCCCTAGTGTGAAAAGAATCTAGAAAGAGGCGATAGCTTTAACAAGACTCTAAACTCTCTCCTTCCTAAACTCATTTCTGCATGCAGGAGAAAAAAGAAAGATTTCAACTGAGAATAAAAATCTGTTCTGGTCCTCTATTCATGTTGAACACACCACACCAAAACCTAGTAGCATAAAGGAACAACACCCATTTTGTCATACCTCACAGTTTTCAAGGGTCTGGAGTTTGAGGAGAGGTGGGCTAGACAGTTCTGGTGTGGAGGATCACATGCAGCTGCAGTCAGGAGTGAAAAAGCAGGGGCTGAAGCAAAACCAGATGGGGCTGACTGGGGCATCTCTCTCTCCCTCTCTCTCTCTCTGTCTCTCTCTCTCTCTTCAGATAGTCTCAGGGCCTTTCAATGTGGTCTCTCTGCCTGGGCTCATTTGGGCCTCCTCACAGCATGGCAGCCTCTGGAAAGTCAAAATGCTTACATAGTGACCGAAGGCTTCAAGAGTGAATATTCCAGTGGGTCCAATTGTGCTGTTTTTAGGATACTGGTATTTGAAGATGGACAAAGGGCTTTAAGATTATTTTTAAAGGCTTAGGGTTACTTCCTTATCATTTTACCAATCAATTATAAAGATCAGGTAGGAGATTGGACCAAATTACATCTATGTTCCTTTTCTCATCTATTTGTCTAGAATTCTAGAGGGTGTTGTACTAGATGTCTCCTCCTTAAAAGTAAGACAATAATAAAAATTCTGTTGGTGTTTACTGAAGCATCAGGTACAGTTCTAGATACTTTTCATGCATTGGATAACTCAATTATTGTAAATATGCTAGAGATTGGTACTATTTTTTTCCTTTACAGATGAGAAAATAGAGGTAGGGAAATGTTGATCAACATGTCAAAGGTCATACAACTTGTAAGTGGCAGCGCCAGGGCTTGAATCCAGGCACTCTGATTCAAGAGGTCACCCTCTTAAGCACTATCCTAACCTCCCTCCCCAAAGGAACTCACAGTCCAGTGGCTTCACCCTTATGTCATAGAGAATTTTCTGCATATTTGTATTCTTTATGCACAAGAGATAAGATCCCTTCAAAAAGTATTTGGCAATCTAACTAAAGAAGCAAGCAGCATGTGACAGGATCTCAATGAGGACCACGGGCAAAGGTTGTAGGATTCATGAAAGGAGAGAACTGGGAGCTAGGTTTTAAGAAAGACTTCCTGTTGGAGGGAGGAACATAAATGGGCTCTTAAGAACAGATAGAAGTCAGACCACCAGAAAGATGGAGTTGACAGTCTAACGATGGGAGGAACTTGCTTTGCCATGTGGCTAATACCAATGCCAGTTCCAGCCCTGAAGAAGGGGTTCCTCTTCTATTGTGACTGCATTGGCTTTCTTTGAGTCCTGACCACTAAATCATCACGTTGTGGGAGAAAAGAGGACAGGGCTTCTCCCTAAAGATGAATCAAGGACAAGGTGCGTCTGGCAGCTGGAGCACCCAGGTTCTCCTCATTCCCAGACTCCCCAGTCAACCCCCTAGAACTCCTGGGATCCCTTGAGATCTGGCTTCCTCTGGAAAAAAATGATCAAGCCAGCAGTGACTTAAAAAATAAAATTAAAGCCACTAATTCTCTGTTCTCATCCACACCCGCCAGAGATGGAAGACCCTTTCTCGCCCAATTTAGAGCCCAGCCCTGGTTTGGAGACCAGAACAGGCCCAGGAATTATGAAAATGAAGAAGGATCCCCACTGCCCTCACATGCACACAGCACAGACCCACTGCTGTTAGGTGCACCATAAGGCTCCAGGAGGCAAGGATCACGCCTGCTTATTCACTAATGCACCCCACAAGCGACATGGGATCCATACTCAGTAGATACTTGTTAAATAAATGAACGAATTGATGAGTAAATGAACAAGTGAATTTGTATCAATGCTTTGGAAACCGATGACAGGATCCCAGGGCATTAGACTGGAAAAAGGATGGTTCCTCCCTCTACCTAAAGGGCAGTTAGTTTGAGGTGAGAAAGAGTCCTGTGTTCAGACACCTGGCTTTCTCCTGGGTAGTAAAATTCACACTTCCTTCTACAGGCATTGAAAAAGTGTGTTGGGATGTTTAAAAGACCAACCAATGTAACATTTACTACACTTAATTCTAAACTCGTTTCTTCCAGGTATTCAGAACCCAGGTATGAATTTATCTTGTGGTAAACTGGGCTCTAGAATCATCACACGCTATGGCCGCAGACACATTGAACCATTGTTACATGGTAGCAAAATCAACTGAAAGTGATCTTATCTTTGCCAGCAGGTGGCTTAATTTGAATGACCCAATAAACAGAAAGGTCATTAACTTTTTGATAAACTTCTCTCTTATTGAATAATAGTAGTTACTATAAGAAAAGATTTCCCCAAAAGAGACAAGCTATGATCTCCTGTTGAGAAATTTTAAAGCAAACATTAGCCACCTCAAAATAACTACTCAAAGTGCCTTAAGATCCTGGATAAGAAACTAGTTTGCCCCAACCATGTGTAAATGATAATTTTTTGGTGAGTTGAGAAATTAGCAAATAGGAATATAGTCTGGATGTTAGATTTACTGAAAGTTTACTGAAATAGAAAAAGGTAAATTAATTGACTGGAAAAAAAATATTTCCAAAACAAAATATATGGTATGTATAGCAGGATCTTATTTTTATAAATATAATATACTTAATATAATAGTAAATTATAATAATAAATATGTGTACTTAATAATAAATCTTATATGTATATAAAATCATGTATGTGTGTGTGTATATATATATATATATACATATTATATTTCAAGCAAGCAGAATTTTCTATATTTGTTCTTCTTGGTTTTCTATTGGAGGAAAAGCCCACTACTTGATTTCTTAAAAATAAGTTTACCTTTTCCCCTGCCCCCTAGTGTGAAAAGGATCTAGATACATGTACGTATGTATACAGAAAGGGTTCTACTATGGTGTTGATGGTAAATCTCTCTAAGGTGATAGAAATGTAATGATTCTGTTTGTTTATTTTTACCTACCTCACTGACTGGGGAACCCACCCATCTGTACACACCTCCTCGCAAGATGCAGTCAGGTCTTCTTATGCTTTTACTGTGCCATCAATAATATTGTGTTATCGTTCATGCTGTTCCCTCAGGCAGAAAAATCCTTCCTTGCCTTTGCCACCATCCCATTCAAGGCTCATGAAGCTTTTCTAGAGCCTCCCTGTCAGCTATCTGCACTGTTTCTGTGGTTCTGTGTCCAGCTTCTTCCTACATGCATTTCACCTGCCTAACAGTAGACTGGGTGCTTACACAATTGTGGTGTGGCAGAGAGAAAGTGGGCTCGAATGAGGATAGCCGATTTAAGGTCCGGACTGTACTTCCACTCAACTGTTGGATTGTAGGGAAGTTGTATAGGCTCTATAGTCTCTAGATATTCCGGATAATGATAACAATACCAATGTGACCCAGTTTATGAAGTTGTTGAAAGAAAATGGATGCAACACATGCTTTGAAATGGTAATATATCATGTGTGCACATGTGAGAGATGCTCATTGCAAAATAATGAATGAGAGCTGAAGTCGTATTCACAGACTTACTGGGTGACCTTAAACAAGTGTCCCCCACTCTTTACCTCCAATTCTGGCCTAAAACCTGGGGTCTTAGCCTGGGGTTCTTAGAGGGACCTTAGGAGACCCATGAAGCCCCTGACATTGTATGCAGTGTTGTGCCTATTGGTGCATTTTTCTGGGTGGAGCATTCACAGTTTTCTTCAGATTCTCACAAAGATCTGAGATCCAAGGAAAATTAAGAAAACTGAGCCAAATGCTCAGGAAGTTTTTTTCTAGCTCTGACAGTTTGTGTCTCTAAGAACTTTAGTCCAGCATGTTCTTGTAAAAGGTACAGAAGTAAATTTTGTAAGAACCAGAAAGGACTATCACAGATGAGGAAATGGAATCCAGGAAGGGTGAGGTCAGGTACCAGATGTTATGAGCTGGCAGGTGACTCTAGAAGACTATCACGGACCCAGTGAGCTGGGTAATGACAGAGTCGCAGATCATTTCTCCTTAAATTTTAAAATCAGGGTGGGGTGGTCAATAGCAAATCCTGAGAGAAGTCCTGCCCTGTAAATTGAAGGCATTTATTTTTTAAAATCCTGATTTGGATTATAATTTTGTAAATTCCTGCCTACAGGCACTGTGCTAGAGGCCAGGGACTCAGAGAAACATAAGGCTTTGAGGGGTCCTCACGCTGATGGGAAGACAAACTTGCATTCAACTGACTACAAGACCAGTGAGAATTTAGAGGACCCACAGTCAGATTTGGCTGGATATTCTATTTGGTTATTAAGTATTGAACTGAATGGATTGAATGAAGGCCCACCGATGCCTTTCACGCATCATTACAGCCTCTGTGTATTGTCCATGATAGCTGGCCCCCTGCTGAGTAGTTTCCATGAAGGATCTTATTTCATTCTTACATCATTCTTGCAATGTAGGTTTATAATCCCTGTTAAAGTGGAGGAAGAGGGGGCTCAGAGAAGTAGAGTAACCTGCTTTTGGTACAGAGACAGAAAGGTTTCCAAGTGGCTTCACTTCTCACTGGCCGGTACCTCCAGTTCCTCCTTCCTTGTCCATCCCAGCCCTCTCCCTGTTGCCAAATAAGACTGTCCAGTGATTCTGTCCTGGGAGGGGCACTGGGGCCTCAAGTATGTCCAGCTCCTGATAACTCTGGGCACTAATACTGTTGTGTTTTTGCTTTTTTTTTTTTTTTTGAGGAAGGTTAGCCCTGAGTTAACATCTGCTGCCAATCCTCCACTTTTTGCTGAGGAAGCCTGGCCCTGAGCTAACATCCGTGCCCATCTTCCTCTACTTTATATGTGGGACTCCTACCACAGGATGGCTTGCCAACCGGTGCCATGTGCTCACCCAGTATTTGAACCCGTGAATCCCAGGCCACCGAAGTGGAACGTGCGAACTTAACTGCTGCACCGGGCCAGCCCCATTAATACTGTTTTAAAATAAGACTCCAGAAAATAGGAGCCTAACTGGGGTGTGGGTCAGTCTGATATGTCTTACTATGCCTGGGTTCACATTTGGAGGTGTTTTTCTGATGAGGATCAGGAAAACAGAATCACAGCTACAGCAGTGAAATGAAGGCAGGGAAATCCCACAGTCATCTCACCTGCTCCTCGACCCAACTGTGGGCCCATGCCAGATCTTGCTCCATATTGAAAACGTGGAGCTCATCTGACACTTCTGCCCGTGGTAGGCCCAGGAGGGTAGTCGCTCCTATAGCAGCCTTATCTAAAAGTAACAGACTGGATGCCCCACCACATGTCCACCTGGGCCATGTTTGAGGCCTAGGGAGGGGGTGGGAGGACGGAGTCTCTGACTTGAGAATCCCACCAGCTGATGAGATAGAGGTGTTAACAGAGGTGTGAAAAACAAGTTTTGGAAAGGCCATGTGAAGCTCAAACTCCTTTGCTGGGCAGTCCACACTTTTTACAATCTGATTTCAACCCAATTTTTCAACCTGCTCACTCATGCCTCTCCCCCACACAGGTGATACACCTGCACTTTTGCTCCTGCCCGCTCCTCTCCCACCACAGCTCCACCCCCACGCCCTACCATTTCTGATTTGTCCAATGCTACTCAGCCTCTAGGACAAGCTTTGAGTCTACCTTTTACAAAGGGGTGCCAGAGCTCCCCAAGGAGCCTCAGCAGGGAGCCCTCCTGACAGCAGAGGGAGAGACAGGCCAAGGCTGCAGACCCACAGCCTCATGCTGCCTCGCGGACTCACTCAGCAGGAAGGCTGGGGCCGCTCTGAGGCCTCTGACAAAAGCCCGCTCATTGGACCATGAGAAAACTGTGAGCAGGCAGGAAAGGTGTCCAAGTCAGTGGTAGAGCTGGGAGCGAACTGAGAGGTACTGGGGTGCTGACTCCTCCCCTTGAAGCCCCTGATGACCCCAAAGGAAGTGAGAACAAAGAACAGAAGCAGTATATCCTTACAGTGGGGCAAATTCTGGGGACAAAATCGATTTCTATAGCTAATCAATGATATTGGTTGTGGGCACTGGGAGAACACCTCTTCCAGCTTTACTCAAATTGCTGTTAAGAGCCGTGTGGATCGCCTCAAGTGCTTTTCAAGTCACTGGGTAGAAACAATGGTGGGCACAGCCAGATGTGGAACGGAGCCTCCCCGCTCTCTCCAGGCTGCCCTGAAGCCTCAGACAAGGCAGCACAGAGGCTCTCAAAGAGCATGGTGGAAGGATTCAGAGGCCTGTCTGCCACCCCCCACATTAACCCTTTGTTCTGCTGCTCCTGAGTAACTGTGCCTCAGTTTCCCTAAATCTCTGAACTGGGGGTACAGAATTGAGTTAGACGTATTGTAAATCCTGAAATATCATTCTAACTTGGAATGGAGATTCTGAGAAGTAATGAGTTAGTTCTTTTGGCATCAGCCTCCAAATGGCCAATTTTCTCATTAAAGCCAAAGAATGGACAATTTTAAAGAGATTATTTTCCCCAAAGATAGTGATCTGCGATTTAATATTACAATATCATTTCTTGAAGTCAGTGGTTAGAACAGCTGCTCAGAGAAGTTATTAATTTCCTGCAGGGGGCTGTGATCAGGAGCTCACTGGCCAGAATGTCATTATTTTTTAAGATGTGCACTGTGCACAGACATATTGCCTAGAAACTCAAGTGCATTGTAAGTGCTAGTGCTTAACTGTGGAGCCAGGTAAGGAGGAGTGATTTAGTGGAGTTAAATTTTATTGTGTTGCAAAAACACATGGAAATTGATCAGTGATTAGGCTGAGGCCCACACAATAAAATGCATCTTGGGTAAATATTAGCTTGTCCACTTCCTGGGCTAACTCTGCTCTATTAAATCTGGAAAGTGATAAAGATGAGCATTAGGGTCAGTTTGAGTGTCTGCATTCTAATCTACTCCAAGGCAGGCCTCCTGTTTTTTCTTTCAATAAGGCAGGGTATCTCAGCCTTGGCACTCTTCATGTTTTGGGCCGGATAATCCCTAGTTGTGGAGACTGTCCTATGTATTATCAGATGTTTAGCAGCATCTCTGATCACTACCCACTAGATGACAGTAGCACCCTTCAGTTGTGACAACCAAAAATGCCTTCAGAACTTCCTTGCAAATGTTCCCTAAGGGTTGGGGGCAGGGCAAAATTACCCTTGGTTGAGAACTGCTGCAGGAAGAGAGCCCTGTGTTTCTTTAACTGGGGGTCCTTCCAGAAGCAAGAGATGGACCCATCGACCACCCATCTATGTTCTAGCCCTAACACCCCAAAGTTAATCTAAAGTAACTGTACTTCATTTTAGCCCCAAGCTGATTTTCAAAAGAAAAATGAAAAATTGCCCCATGCCTTGCCTTTTTGCAATTTACAATGAGTAATGGACAATTTTTAAACTTCCTCATAACTTATGGGAGCAAGAAAATGCACAAAATTTCACTCCTGCAGTGTGACTATTAGTAAGATAATGTTTAACCATCTGCCTAAGTGTGCTGTTAAGCAAGAAATAGATACCAGTTCACAATTACCTTTGATATGACTACAAAATAACTATTTTAGCCATTTTCTCTGGATAATTTTACCCTGATATTCAACTTTTCTATCTCTTCCAACTCCACCCAGGCCCCCCTAAGCCTAAAGAATACGTTTAGACAAAAGTCATTCTCTCCCCAGAGATGCTATGTCTCTCCTCACCATGGCACTAACCATGATCTATACTGCGTCCCACTCAGTTCCAAATGAGGAGGCTGAACGTGAGCTTCAGATTTAGACAGACTGTCATTCACAAGTTGTGGGCCCTTCAGCAAGACATGTAGCCTTCCTGGGTCTAATTTCCTACTATCTAAAGTGGGCTGGCAATGCCTACTTCCTGGAGTTATGAGGGATTAATGAAATAATGAAGGAGAGAGCACCAAGCATGTGCCTGGTACACGCACAAACACATGCAGGCATGCACACACATACTCAATGTTTGTTTCATTCAAAAAGTAGTCAAATCAGTGTAGTGTAGACCAGGTCTGAGGGGCATTTTCTTCACTGTGATGATGTCCAGCCACAAGTCCCAGGATACCAGTCCAGTACCCATCTTCTTATCCCTCCACTTCATTTAGATTTAGCTGGTCAGGATAGCTAGAGGGAGCCCACTGGGCCAAGCAGTTTTTCTCCAGAACTTTGCCCACTGGGTGTCTGGCTTGAGTTGAGATTTCAAGGCTAATATCTATTTTCCAGTGAATGATGGTGCTTAGGAGGCTAAGGCCAAAGGCCTTCCTTGTGTGAGAATGGCTAAAATGTTACTCACCTTTAGCCTCCATGACCACTTGGCCTAGTATCTATCTAGATTCTAAAGGACCACTGGAGAGGCTTTCTAACTTGGGACATTATGAAAATGACAAAAGCATTGAGAAGAACTGAGCCCTCACCAAAAGTGGGAAGGAACTCCCAAACTCACAGGGTTTGCTCACAAAATGGAACCACACATACATCACATTCAGAGTAAAACACCAGTAATTCTCATAGGAGCTTTAAGATTCTGCTTATTGCGATTCTTGTGGGAACCTCTAGCCAGAGAGTTGGAGGAACGAGAACTTGTCCATTTGGATCCCTCTTACTTATTCCAGGGTCTGCTCTGTCTACGATGTTACTTTATTATTTCCTTGTTACTGCTTGCAGAGACTCTTAAATTTTCACTCGTGGAGTTAAATCTGCTTCCCCCCTCAAGAATTGTCTTTATTAATTGATTTTCATAGAGATTTTTTCCCTTCAAACAGCTCTATACAAGGCAACTGCCCCCTTTTCTTGAGTTACCCTCAGAAAGGCCTCTTTTTGTTTATTTAGCTCTGCAACTTTCAAATCTGATCACTTTGCACTGTAAGTGGGTTCTCTTTCTCTCTCTCCATCTATTCCTCATTTGTTCTTTATCTTTTAAATTTGGTAAACAATTCTAAGTTACAGAAAATAATGTAAAAGTCACCCATGTATTCAGGACTCAGAATTAATCAGTGTTCATCTTATATTTGCTTTGGAGTTTTATTTTGTAATTAAACAAAAAATATTACTGAGTAACATGAAGACTTAAATTTATATCTTTCTAACAAACCCTAAAATTCATATCTCATTCTCCTAAATAAGCTGAGAACCTTAGACAGCTTTAATTTCCCTCTAAATTTCCTCCTCTCGTGCTCTGTGTTTTTATTGTCTTGTAATTACATCACATTCTGATGATAACTTCCTCAAATATTACTGATATTTGTAGTTGATAAGATTTTGACATACTGCCATATAGTTTTGTGTGTGTGTGTGTGTGTGAGGAAGATTGGCCCTGAGCTAACACCTGTTACCAATCCTCCTATTTTCGCTTGAGGAAGGTTGGCCTGGGTTAACATCTGTGCCAGTCTTCCTCTATTTTGTATGTGGCTCGCTGCCACAGCGTGGCTTTGATGAGTGGCGTGGCTCCGCGCCTGAAATCCGAACCTGCAAACCCTGGGCTGCCAAAGCAGAGTGCACTGAACTTAAGCACTATTCCACGGGGCCGACTCCAACATACTGCCATATTTTTACCACCATCTTTGCTCGTATTACTTCTTATTAGATTCCATTCTTTACTCCTGAGTTTATTGTTCTTTTTGCTTTAAGGACATGATTTAGTACTTCTTGCAGAGAGAATCTGTGAGTAGTAAACTTTGTCTTATTTCAGGGGTTCATCTTTAACTATTTAATTCCTTCCCATTTTCATGTGGGTGAGGTCAGCTCATATACCTGACCTCCAGCACAACCTGGGTGCATTTTCCACCGTACTCTTTGGTGAGTCCCAAAGTTGAAATAGTGCTCTCTGAAGACCAGTGATGACTAACTATCTCTGTGGCTCTTTCTTTCACTATTGTCTTAAGGATTTATGGGTTGGTTGGAATTAGATCTCTTTTGATTACAATAATATTTTACGCAACACATTTAAAAAGGAATAAAATCACATTACATGACAGAAAGAGTTCTACTGAGTGATGAGGTATCTCAGCAAGATTCCCAGACCTCTCCTGTGTCCCTGCCCCCAAAGGGCTGGAACAGGACATTCTGCTCCCCAGCAGCCTCCACTGCCCTCTTCACTCTCTCCTGTTATTGCTTTGCTTCTAGGCTACTCCCTGTCCCAAGGGAGGCTGATCATTTGAGTTCGTTTCTCTGTTCTGCTGTCCTTGGAAAGCCTCTTCCCTCTGCTAGCAGTTTCAGGGATCAATTGTTCTTTGGCAGAGAAAGATGCGTGATGACCATGAAGAGTTTCCATTTCTTCTTCCTGCAGCTGCTGACCGGATGGAGAGAGCCAGACCATGTACCTCCTCACAGAAGAGGAAGCAGCATGAGCCCTGGAGGTTAAATGGATTAACTCTCCCAGTCACCTGAGAAAAAGAAGACCGGAAGGCCTTCCTCCAACTGGGCCCATCCAATGAAAACAGACAAGCTGTCTTCTCACACGTACAGATATTATGCAGCCCGATTCTCTATGCCTGGATACAAGTATGGGGAAGTTGACCCATTTACTGAAGAACCAATCAGTCTGTACATTTCTGGGGAAGAGCTGATGGCATACAGAAGAAAGCATACCTTTTGACTCAAAAGACAGTAAAGCTAAAAGGAAGAGAATATAAGCTCTTTATTGATTTTATTGCCAAATGTTCTTCCTGTTTATCAATATGCTCATTTTTTTGTCAAAGCTTTTAAGCAGAAATCGAAGAGCTTTGCAACATCTCACTTTTTTTCTAGGAATTTTGTTGATTATTCTTTCTCTACAACAGTAACTTCAGTACTAGCGGAGATGAATTAAAACCAAATTTGTTTTACATATGCGTGACAAAAGGTTAAATTTGAATGTTTCTCCTGTGAAGGAAGAGAGGCACATCCCCTTTTTTGATTCCCAGGGACTTCATCTGCCTCTCCTCTTCTCATTCTGTCTTTCCCAGAACACTCTGGATAAAGAGGGGATGGGAGAGCATGTGACCCCGTGTACTTCCAACTAGGTGTTCAGGTACAAGCAAGGCAATGGGCCTGTAGCAGCTCTCTGGAGCTCCCTCTTCCCTTGGGGCAATGCTCCTTAAGACTAAACTTGAAATTGAAATGGAAGGAAATCAGAACATAAATATCACTTCTCAATTACAGTTCATTTTCCTTTCCCTACTTCTCTCTCGTAAACACATGCATATTTACTTAAAGCAGTCTTACATTCCAGAAATGAAGACTTTCTTAAGAAAGGAAAGTTTGAAAATTCAACATCCAGTTACCTTTGCCCTGATTGCTGGGTAACTGCTGGTGAGTCATCCTTCTGTAAAAAATGAGGGTAGGCATCTCAATGATTGATGAAGGTTTTCTTGACTGGCAGGGGGCCTTACCCAGATGGTAATAAAATTTTCCACCTACGTCTTAGTTTCAAAATGATAATTGCCGAGAAAGGAAAAAATATGCAAGTGCATGCAGATTTTTGTAAGCTCACTGCTTTTGTACACATTAAGGATTTTTGGGATTAATCATGGTGATTACCGTTATTCACTTGTTTTTCGATTACTAAATCAAACGTTTCCTTTTGAACTTGGATTTGACATTCGCAAATGGGTTGCAAAGTAGAAATTGTATTTTTCAGAGTGTCATAAATGTATGTTCAAAGAGTGATTTGTAGAGTTCTAGTCTCTCACTGCTAAATTACAGACTCCTGGAAATGTCCTGGCTCTGCTACTACTCTCCTCTCTCTGGCGTCCCAGCATCACAAAGTTTGCCCAGATAGCAGTCACAGCTTTGATTTCTAATCTGAGTGCCAGGAAGACACTGAATTCCATGGCTCTCTCAGGGGAAGAGAAGAGTTGCCTTCTCAGCTCTGTGGCGACAATGAGAACTCTAGAGACTGTGCTTATTTCCTAGCTGATGATCACACATACAAAAAAGGTGACAAAACTGGTCTTTCTCACCATCTTATTTTCCCTTTTAGTCCCCTACTGCTATCTACCACACTCACCCTAACCTCCAGACACATTTTCCTGTTTCTTATTTTCCTGGGGTAACCAGTGCTTATGCAGAAATCAACCAATTCTCTTTCACCTTAACAGAAATTTGCTTATTTTGGTGGATACCACTAGCTGTACACCAAAATCTCTTCTCTCATCTTTCCTGAGACCAGAACTAGACTACATTTCCCAGATTCCCTTGTGTTAGTTGTGGCCATGTGACTGAGCTCTAGCCAGTGAAATTGTGAGGGCTACTTCCAGGCATGGCCACTAAATCTCTCATTTTTGCTCCTCATTTTTACCTTTAAGGCTAATTGGAGTCAGGACCGCCCAGGATAACTTTGTAAGTCCCATGTCGACAGTTGCAGAGCTGCTGTCATTCTGGAATCCTTGAACAACTGCATGGAGCAGAGCTCCCTCCCTCACCATTCACAGACCTGAAATCATCCTATGCCGCTAAATGATTTGGAAATAAACTGCTCTTAGGTTGAATGATACACATATGGGCTTTTTGTTACCTTAGCCTAGTCAACACAAATAATTTATGCTCTAGTGCTCCCTCCAGATGAATTTGTATTTTATTACTGTGTCATCCGAAAGCCTTCAAGATACAGTAAAACTAGCTGTCCAGTGGTGGGACTCTAAAGATTGGTGAAAGGGAGGCTCTGGGCTTGAAGGTTTGTGCCCATCAAAGAATAACCACAAATAAAATAGCTCCACGTAGGGATAGCACATCTGTTATTTAGCTCACAGCAACCTTTAACCTCCATTTGTAGGTGAATCAGCTGAAAATTAGGAGAGCTGGATAATTTTCTAACTGTCTGTGCTGGCTTTGGATGGGGCTTGATGCAGGAATGCACAGCCAGCATTTTGTAGGCCTTGCCTGGTAAGGGGCATTGTTTGAAAACATTCCTTTCTGATTCCCTTTGTAAGGGGCAGGGGTTATGGTTCTGGTGTCTGGGAACCTGGGCTTGGCACCTATGTGTACCCCTGATGCCCAGGGAGATGAGTGATCACCTGGGCTATTATCAGGAGCAGTGTCCTTCAGGCTTTCCTCTCAGATGACAGATACAGTGTCCTGTGCTGGATCGCCACGTTCAAATAGGAACAATGAAATAGAGTGCCTACAGACATGGGCAAATGAACAAGAGATTGAGGGGAGCTGGCAACGTGGAGACTGGGAGAGCTCGCGGGGAAGGTGAACCAAAGAAGGTGAGGCTCCTGATCATGCAGAGCTGGGTCCTGGGCAGTTACTGCAGAAGAAGAGTCTGTTTTATGCTTTGTCATGAATAGACAATTGTTTTAAGGTGTAATCATTTACCCAGTGAACTTCATTGGACTGAAGAATCCTATTTTGTCGTTGTTAGCCAAAGATCAAATTTGGGCAAGCGGCTTCTCTGTTTCTGTCTCCCTCCCTCCTTCCTTCTCTTCTTCCTCCCTTCCTTCTCTTCTTCCTTCCTTCCTCCTCTCCTATTTATTGGTCACATTCGACTTACATGCAAAGCACAGTGGTTAAAAGAATAAACAAGACTCATTCCCTGTCCCCAAGGGGTTCACAATCTCCTGGGGAAGAGTGACGTGAAAACAGACAGTAACCAGTAACGTAGTGTGGAAAGTTGCAGGAAACAGAATGATAATGAAGCAAAGAGGAAAGAGGTCTAAATCTGACTTTAGGCTGTTCTTTCTAGATTCTTGATGCATGTCTCTCCATTTCAGACGTCAGCTCTCCTCTGGCTCTGTGTGTTCTGTAACTCTGACATGGACCAGAAACAGAAGAACCTTGAAATGAATCGGGCCCATATGGAAATCTCTACTCTAAGAAAACTTTAAAGAAGGCAGCCCCCCAAGCGTTTGCCCTGGAAACCTTCATCACCCCCTGGAAGAGGACCACTCTCCCACTCAGAGTGATGTCCTATTTGAGTTTGGTAACACAGAGCCAAGGTCAGTCTGGTGTCTCTCACTTTACAAATTCTCATCTGTCAAGAGATGCTGAAGGCACCATTCACAATCAAGTGTACCCCAAGGCCATCAACATTTAAAACTAGCCATTGTTTACCAAGTTCTGTCAACCAGAATTGGATATTTCTTACATTTGTTTGTTTGAGGAAAAAGTTATTTTGCTCTCTCTAACCATCCATTCTGCAAAATGGAGAAAGTGTTTAAATAAACAAATTTCACAAAATAGTCCTTTTCCTTTACTTGGGGGGTGGGGGTGGGGTAGGGGGTCTACCCTATGGTACACAAAACTGACTTGGTCAATAGAACAAATAAACTATAAACACAGATAGCTGCTTTAACCTAACACATAAGCTTTCAAACCCTCTTTGAAAATAATCTGTGAGGACCGTAATCTGCTTTAATGATGCTTTGTAAACAATAAAAGAGTTTTTAAAAAATATTTTATCTTATTTAATTCTTACCACAACCCAGTGAGGTGAGTAGAATTATTTGCATTTTAAGGATGATTATTATGGTGTTCAGAGGAGTTTAAAAATGGTCCGAGGTTACACAGCTAGAAGATTGTTGGAATGAGATGGAATTTAGGTTAGCCAGCCTCCAAACTCCATGAATTTTCTACTGATCCACTGTCCTTTAGCTACAATCTTCCTTTCTCCCAGATCTAGACACCTAGGGTCATCTAGAGAGGCAGTGTGGGACTGAGGACAAAAGGTACAAATGTGGATGGGGGAGACTCGGAATCTCAGCCTAACTCCGTGATCGCTCACGTCTGGCCTTTGGGACTGAGTTGTCCGAAACTAAGGCACCCTTGATTTAGAATGGCAGCACACAGAATAGTCCACACATAAAACCAATGCGAGTGTCACCACGAAGGAGAAAACCCAACCATCAGAAAACACAGAAAGGGCAACCTTACAAAGACCAACATTGGTTTCTAAAGATGTGTGGGAGCTGCTAGAAGGTGATAGTTTCCAAAAAGCTCCAGTGACCCTTTCTTGCATGCTCCAGAGAACACTATGAAAGGATTTTGGTTTTGTGACTACTTGGAATATAGAACTTATACTTCACAGAAGCACCCAAACCTACATCCTCCAGTTCTCTGTGTGCTGTACAACGACTTGAACAAAAAACAAAGACACTAAAACCCCAACAGATTATTTTAATTTGGGGTTTCTCAACCTCAGCACTACTGGCATTTGGGGAATGGATAACTCTCTGTTGTGCAGGCTGTGCTGTGCAATGAAGCGTGATTAGCATCCCTGGCCTCTACACACTTGATTCCAGTAGCACCCCCAGTTGTGACAACCAAAAATGTCTGCAGACATTACCAAATGTCCCCCTGGGTGCAAAATCACTCCCTGTTGGAAATCACTGCTTTAATGATTCTCAGAAGAGGCCATTTGGGGTTTTTTTGTTTGTCTGTTTCTCTTAATGATCTGGAAGACATTAAAAATATTACATGCTTTAACTATTGTCCCGGAGACAGATTTTGGATTCTTTATAGATTTCATGTGACCCTCCCTCAGGATAATTAATCAGTAGTTTAATTCTTTAATTGTTAGAGAATGTCAGGGTTGCTTTCATTTGCAGATGACCATGAGAAAATATGCTATGGCCGTAGACTGTAAAGTGGGCAAATATAAGTGTGAGTCCTGAGATCACCACTTTCCAGCTATGTGACCTTGAAGTTAATCTCTCTGGACATCCACAAACTTATCTAATCCTTTGAAGAGTTCTTGCAAGAATTAAATGAAGCAACACTTATATGGTTGCCAGATTTAGCAAATAAAAAATACAGGACATTCAGTTAAATTAGAATTTAAGATAAACAATTTTCTTTTAGTATAAGTACATCCTATGCAATATTTAGTGACCTTAGTCGTACAGTGTTAAGTGTTGGATGGTAGCTATTGTTACTGTGAACTCAGAACTAGAGAGAGTCCATTGAGAAAATCATGTGCAGCTCCTGTCTTCAAAGCAAACGGATGTTTAAACCCACCAGGACAAAGAAACATCTGGAATCTTCCTAATGAGCCAGTTACAAACACTTCAAACCTGTCACAGTCTCTTATTCTTTGTTTTATTTCCCCTCAATATTCAGAAGTTCTACTAGTCAAGTGGCATGGCTTCCACTTTCTTTTGCTCCTTTGTTATTGCTCACACCTGTAAGTATATAGGGATAAATAATCAAGAAACAACCTTTCAAATATTTTGAGATATGAACAAAATCAAAGTTTAGGTAGGGGCTCAGGAAGAGCTGCGTTCAGCTCTCCATCTGTCACATACTAACACAGTGAGTTGGCAAGCGTGTCATAGCCGTTCTGTCCTCAGTTTCTTCATCTGGGGACAGCATTACCAGCTCCACAGGGCTGCTGGGAGGGTAAAATGAGCTTCTGTATTTGACAAGAACTTTATACATAATTCTTGCAAGTTGGTTTCCTTTACTTCTTTGCTTCTCTTTCATTCCTTTTTCTACTCTAGATTAAGTAATTTTGATTTTTTTAACCCCTTTACAAAGAAATAGTTGGTTACAACTAAAGATAGAATAAACAGAATATTGTAATTCACTAGCTAAAAAAATAATTAGGGAGAGTTGACAGCTTGTTAATTAACTTTCAGATAAAAGAATCTAAAACTGCTCTAAAAAAATAGTTGAAAAATATTTCAAGCAAGGACCCTAGAAAGAAATACTTTGCTTCTTCAATGCAGATGCTATGAACCTAAGCTCATACCTGACTCCACAAGCATCCTATTGCAACTATTTTCCATGTCTTCATTCATATTTGTGTCTCACCTCTGAGCAACAACTGGTCTTTTGTGTGTAAGTGCTAAGGCCATAACTGAATCCATCACTGGTATTCTAATCAATGCAAGGGGCAGATGAAAGATTTTCCCTCTCGGCCATGCATGACATGCCACTTGGAATACGTAATAATGCTTTATGTTAGTACTATGGCATTGTGGACTCCCTGGTAAACTGTGCTTCCCTATGCTTTCTGGGAACAACTGTGTAGGTGCTTAAAGAATCCTTCTTCTTCATCTCTGGGTGCTTTATCCAAATTTGTGTCTTATAAATTTCTTGCATGTGGTTAGAATACTATTTCATATATTCAAACTTTGAATTTTTCTCACAGTTTTGTAGAAAATTATTACCATTGTTGTATTTGTTATCATTGATATATCTTGCTTCCTATTTCTAGCTCATTAACAAGCATTTATTAATCCAAAATATTCTTTCCATGTTCTTTCATTGTATAATCATAATAGAATGTAGTGGTCAACCTTAAAAAAATGTCAAAAATTTGAGGAACTAGCCAAAATTAGACTAAATTATTTATAAGAAATCTAATTATCTTCTTTTACTTTCCTACCTCTTCCAGGAATTATTTACTATCCGATCATTAGAACAAACAGAGAGCCATGGATTAACTATGGCATCATCACACTGCTACCATAAAACAGTAATATCCCTTGATCATCTAACTACAGATCCGGCACTGTGCCAAGTGCTTTGCAAACGTGAACTCAATTAACTCTCCTCAGCACAACTCTATTGATTAGTTTCCATTCTCTCCATTTTACAAAAGAAACTAAAAGTTAAGGATTTCAATAGCTTTCCGATGATTGCAAAGCAACTAAGTTATATGCGCTTAGGGACATGGGCAAGGGACAGGGGTGAAAGTCAGACTTCAAACCCAGGCCCAATTCCAAAACCTATACATAGTCTTTCTGTTACATTCTATAGCATCTCAACCTCTGTTACCCTAATTTCATGGTGCATGTTGTAAAAATAAGCAAAAAGATTATTTGGCTTCAGTTTCCTCCCCACAAAACCTTAGTTATACTTCTGGTACACATAGGAAGGTGACCAAAGGAAACCATGGATAGATAACCTCAGATGCAGAATATGACCTTGTTTATTCATGAGGACTGTGTGGCCCAGGAGAAAAGGATGTGTTAGGAGTCAGGGCATGCTCAGATCCCCGGATGAGGGATCCCACTGCTGAACTTGGACAAGCCACTTTCCCTTACTGAACCTTTCCTTCCTCCTCAAGAAACAGTCAGAGGTTGAACCAGGTGATCTCTTTTATTTCTAAATCCATTGAGTTCACAGTCAGGACATGGGAGAAAGTTCGAGATGAAACCATCTGGAGAGGAGAGAGGAGAGGTAAACTCCGGGGCCTCAAGTTCTTCTCATAGATTTCAATCTCTAGGAAGTGTTCCTTTCCTTTCCATATAGTGCTTTGGAGAGTGTTACAGGAGTAAAGAATTCTGAATCTGAGGCAAAAGCAATATTTTTCTCATATTTTTATAATACTTAAGAGCTAACAGAGTGCCACTGTGTGTATTATCCTAACAACTGCTACTATAAACAGCGATAGAATTCGTGTTCTAACTCTGCAGAGAAGTTAGCCTTCCAAGAGAATGAGTGACTTCTTGGTGACAGAGCCAGTCTCTTGGGGTACTCGGTTTGGACCGTGTCATATCCTTTGATCCAATGCTCCTTCTTCACACTTATCTGGTTATGTCTGTAATCAGAGATCAAGAAATGCTACATGCCACAACTAGAAGGACCCACAACAAAGAATATACAACTATGTACCGGGGGGCTTTGGGGAGAAAAAGGAAAAAAATAAAATCTTTAAAAAAAAAAAAATGTAAACTCACTCCTGCTATTGGGACCAAAGATTCATTACTATCCTCAGGGTGAGTCTCATGAACAGTGGTTCACAGTAACATTGTTTGCAGCGCAGAGGTGTCAGCATTCATACTTTTTGGAAGAATAAAGGAATTCTTTATTGTATCTCTGACTTCTAGAATTCATATCAACCTAAGTTCTTTTTTTCTCTTTGTCTTCTCATTCTCTCTCTCTCCATGTATATACATATGTACATATGACATCCTTTGTAGAAGTGTGTGTTTTTATTTTCTTCATTTATCCACATGACTTTTTGCATTTATTCCTCTCACAGAGCACCTACTGAGGGCTTGACACTGTGTTAGGTACTGGGGATATGAGATAAATAAGGCGTCTCGATCACTACCACCTCACTCATAGAACTCACAGTCCAGCAGGGGCTTCAAATGTGTACTGAAATAACCGTAATGCAAGGAGTGAAATATTCATTATATAATAATATAGGCAAGGGGGCCGGCCCCATGGCCAAGTGGTTAATTTCATGGGCTCCACTTCGGTGGCCCAGGGTTTCACCAGTTGGGATCCTGGGCACGGACATGGCACCAGTCGTCAGGCCACGTTGAGGTGGCGTCCCACATGCCACACCTAGAAGGACCCACAACTATATACTGGGGGGATTCAGGGAGGAAAAAGCAGGAAAAAAAAGATTGGCAACGGTTGTTAGCTGAGGTGCCAATCTTTAAAAAAAATAATAATAATAATATAGGAAAATGGCATGAGAGCTTAGAAGAGGAGTTGATCCCTTTCATCTTTTTTTTGAAGATAGAAGAATCACTGATGGAAAAAGATAACGAAAGAGGAAGTCTTACAAACAGAAGGCCATTTTGAGAAGTCTCTCAAATATCTATTTCTGTCCTGATATCATGGTGCCTGAAATGACATTATCTGTTGGAAATCACTTAGGAAAGGATTTCTGAAGACCTCCCAGAATAGAATAAAGAAATAGTTAGTTTGTATGCCCAACATATTCTCACTTTGTTGGAGGTCTGTTACTGGCTGCTCTTTCTGGAATCCACTAGTTTGCTAGACTACATACTTGGGGAGAGAAAATATTTACCTATTAAATGTTAAATAACTAATATTGTCATAATTGAATATTGCAAATCTTACCAGCATAAGCTCCTTTTCAGCATCCTCTATGAATGTAAACACCAGGGTTCACTAAAGGTATTTAGGTTGTGGCCCTGGTCTCAAGACCCTACCTCTACCTTCCACATCCTTCTCTCAGTTCTTGCACACACCTCTACCTCCTTTCCCCACCTCCTCAGTCCTACCATGAGACCTAACCTAAGTCCCAGGTTTTTTTGGAGGTCTTTCCTGTGGTAGTCCCAGAAACACCTCCCTCTCTCTCTCTCTTTTCTGTTTATATCACTCATTTGCCAATTATCTTTTTTAAATTATGTCATAATTTATCTTGTTCTGAAATGACTGGCTACCTCAATCATATTTTTATGTTCTTTGAAGGCAACAGATGTACCTTCAAGAACTCTGCATACAGGGAATTCTATTTGCCTTTCTTCAAGTGATCATTCTTAGCAAGTATATTCATCTGAATGAAAGAACAATGAGGTTCAATGTTTGCGCCTGGGCAGAGCTGTTCTAGGATTGAACTTTAAGAGACCCAAGCACGTTATACCGAACATATTCAAATGTACCCACATCTCAATTAAATATTGTGTAAATTTCCATATTTATATATAGATACCCCTACATACACATATACATATGCATACATATGTATGTACATATATGTGAATTGAGTTCTAAATCAATAGGTAACATAATGTTCTGTTTTGTAGATATTTAATTGACTGTATGATTTCAATTTTCAGGTTTTCTTTTTTATTTTAGAGCCAATACTTCTTTTGGGACGTGGTTTTTCATGGGATCTTGACCATATTACAGGTTGTAGGCACTGGGCCTAGAGTGCCTAAGGGACACAGTAGACATATGTCAGGTGCAAGATTGGTGTGGGGGTGATTCATGACGATCACTGTTGAGCCGAAGTAAGTTTGCGGTTTCGCCCCAGCAGCCCAGCCTCACTGGAGAGAGGACATCTTTGGGGAATGTTGGTTGTGTTGACACAGACATTAGGTTACGTCCCTCACTGCTGTTTCCACTTGTCCTGATTTTTCCTAATGTCCTCTTTTGCTCTGAGATTTTCCAGGATTTTTAACACCACTTAGGAAATTTAGAGATGGAAATTTTGAGTAAAATGTGTTCACTCATTTTCATGTTATGCAAGAGTGAAAACAAAAAAGCCTCAAACTCAATTTAGGATGGAGTGGGATGGGGTGGAGTGGCGCTCATGCACGAACAACTCCAAACTGCTAAATTGCAAAAAAGGAACTTTCCTTGAGTTTGGTTTTCGGTGTGGGAGATTCTCTGGAGAGATTTTGGAAAAAATGACGGAATTTTAAAGCAAACGAGAAACACCATTGACAGGCATCCTAACTAATATGGACTTTAAGTGATAGACTCATTTCCATGTTTAAGTCGACAAGTGATGGAAGTTACCAGTACTGGAAGTTACTGCTACTGGTTTCCTAGGGTAACATGCAATGACTTTAGGAATTTTATCTTCAACCTCTCCACTCTCATCGCCCTATCCTTTTCAATGCCCCTGTAACTTATGCAACTGATCACCATTTTACATTTTTATTTTTGTTCAAAATAATATTCCAGACAATTAAATCTCCAAGACACAATTGTAAAATTTCCCATTTAAGGGAAAAGAACCTTCTAATACTGATCCCATGGAGAACAGTTCAGAATGGCCTTATGACAGTTGCTAAGCATCTATGTATAAATTGGATGCAGATTGAGCCATATGGAAATTTCCCCCACGCCACCTCATCTTCCTTCACATCTCCTGATGAATGCTCAGGAAATTATCTTGTGCTTTCAGTCATTATCCTCTCACACTTGTTTTTGTTCATTCACATATGCATTCCATTTTTCATCAAATGTCTACTGCTTCTCTATTTTGTGGCCATTTCTGAGATAAATGATGAAAAGAAATGAAACTTGAACATGTGCCTGTATGTCTCTTATTCAATCAGATTGGGAAATCTGGGTAAATAGCCATGAAAAACGTGAATGATAATAAAACAGTGAGAGGAGTTGTGAGAGAAGATTGCTGAAAAGTCAGAGGAGCTCTTGGTGTGAACTGTAAGAGCTTCCTTTTCAAAGAGCAGAGCCCTGTGGACCAGCATGACCAGAGAAGTCTCCTGGAGCTGAGAGAAGGGAGGAACCGGAGCTAGCTCTTGAAGGAGCAACAGCATTTGCACTATAAGCTCAGTTCACTTCAGTTCTTTGAGGCTCAATTTCCTTCTCTGCAAAGAGACAATACATCCATGTAGAACTATCGAACATTAAATTGAATAGTGTATATCAAGCAACTAGCACAGTGCCTGATATATAGTTTGGGCTTAATAATTAGTAGGATTATTATCATTATTTTCATTTTAACTGGAAAAAATCCTAAGACTAAAATGTATCTATGTATAAATCAGAATATTCTTAAATTATTTTTATATTTCCTGTGTGTTAGGAACATGGAGACTCACCCACTCACTCCATTAATGTGGTCAGTTAAGAGATGGGTATAAGTAATGGCTTCACTAACTGCTATCCCCCAATGATGGAAGCTCCAGAAAAACAAAGAACTATACCGCATTCCTCATATTCGCATAACATCAGTTCATTTGCAAATTACATTAGTGACAAAGTGGCTGCTGTTAAAGTCACTTTAAAGTGTTTGTAAAGCTATTTCAGTTCTCTGGGAACCACTAAAAAATAAATTCCCCCACAACTTGAAATTCTAGAAGATAATGGTATTTCTCTCCTTATCCTGAGAATAAAGAAGTGGTGGAAGTAGTAAAAAGTCTGTGACCTTTCATCTCTGAAGCATGTGAAGACTAACTGAACAGTGTCACAAAGTCAGACAACCAGAAAGGACTCAATGTTGTAAAAGGAAGGGAGAGAAGAGGGAAGGAAATGACAGAGAGAGAGAGAGAAAGATGTGACCGAATATGTTCTTAATTAGCGACTGCAGCCAGGGAGAGATCTTAACTGCTGGAACTGGACATTCTGAGATGTGGTCAGGGGAAAGAAATCAGGTTTCCTCTTTGCCTGAGGGCAAAACATTGGCAGTTCCTCATAGAAGCAGAGCAAAGGATCAGGTTCTTGAATTTAAGACAACATTGGCTTGGAGTTTATCAAGATCAGAGGTGAAAGGTTGAGGTCAGTCTGCAATCTGGCATTTGAAATTTTCATTGCATTAGCAACTTGGAGTGATGGCTCCTTCAGTGTTCCTGAGGAAGGTATCCAGAATGATCTGACTTACCCAATCATCCAAACAATGAGTAAATCCCAACAGCTTGGATAACAACTCTAGAGGAGCTTGGGATTCGACACTTGTATCTGTTGAGTCTACCCAGCTCTCTTCTTCCCTTCCTTCCTCCCTTTCTCTTTCCTTCTCTCCCTCCCTTGCTTCCTTGTTCATAACATTTTCTTATTGTTAGATATATACTTAAAGGTAAGTAAAATACATATGAAAAGTTTAATAAATGGTTACAAAGGGAAAATCTTGTGAAAACAGTGCCCAGGTCAAGAAATAAAGCATTTATAGAACCCCAGAAGCCCTGTGTCTGCCTCAGCCCAATCACCACCTTTTTCTCATCTACTGTGGGTAACCATAATATATATATAAAATGACTTGTTCATTATTAAAAATTATGTGTTTGGAGATTTATCCATGCTATTGCATGTAGCTAACTTTCATTTATTTTATTTTCTGTATAGAATCCCCTAGTATGAATATACCACAATTAATTTAACCATTCTACTGTTGGTGGACAGTTGAGTGTTTCCAGTTTGTGTTATTGCGGGTCTGCATATTCATGTCCTGTGGTGCATATCATATGTCCAAGGGTTTCTCTAGTATGTATGGCTAGGAGTAGAAAGACTAGATCATAGAATATATGAATCTTCAACTTTAGGAGATAATGCCAAATGGTTTCCCCAAGGGTTGTACCAGTTTACATTCCAAACAGCGTTGAATGAGGGTTCCCATTATTTCATATCTTACCAAAGTTGATATTGTCCAACTTTTTAAATTTTTGACATTATGATTTGTATTGTGGTTTCAATATTCATTTTTCTGACTACCACGAAAGTTGAACGCATTTTCATAAGCTTGTGGATAGTTTGGAAGAACCAGTTCATCTCTTTTGATGTCTTTTTGTATTAGGTTGCCTCTCCTTTTCTTGAGGATATATGTAATTCTTCACACATTCTGTTTGATAGTTGTATGTGCTATAGTTACTTTTCATATTCTATGGCTTGAATTTTCACTCTTTTTATGTTATCTTTTTAACTATTATTTCTTTGATACATAAAAGTTCTTACTGTTAATATAGTAGTCCAACTACTGGTCTTTTATTATTAATATAAATGTTTGTCTTCTTAATTTTAAGACTCTGAAGATATTCCCCTTAAAAAAGATTTATATAATTTTGTCTCTCTTATGTAGGTCTTTAAGCAACACGCAATATTTTTTGTATATAAAGTGAGATTGGAGATATGACTTAATTTTTCCATATGGTTAGTTAATTATTTAAGCATCATTTATTGAAAAGATCATACTTACCTTAATGAAATAAAATGATACTTCTCTAGTAGTTCAAGGGTTGTTGTGTACACAACTCTGTTTCTGAGCTTTATTATTTGCTATTGGCTTATTGGCTGACCCTGCACCAATATCACATTGTCTTAATTACTACAGCTTCACAAAAAAATATTGATTTCCTTTAAAGCAAATACTCTCAATCTGTTATTTTTCTAGAGTGTCTCTGTTACTCTTTTCCCTTTGCTTTTCCACATACATTTTAGAAGCAGTTGTCAGGTTACACACACCAACACACAGACCTCACTTGTAGGATTTTGATTGACATTGCATTGAATCTATAAATCAATTTGGGAAGAATCAACATCTCTAAATATCATAAACACAGTCTAAGCTGTCGATTACTAAAGTCTTCTCCAATAACCCTTACCTAAGTTTCATAATTTTTTCCATAAAAGTCTTGCACAACTTTTGCAAGATTTATTTCCAGACATTTCCTATTTTCTGATGTTATGATAAATTATATAATTTTAAATTTCCATTTTCTAGTGGTTTATTGCAGATGAATATATATATTTGATGTTAGCAACTTCTTTTGTTATAATTCATCTGAAGATTCTTCTGGACTTCCACAGGTAGTCTATCAGCAAATAATACTAGTTTTGTTTCATCTTGCTTAACCCTTAACATTTGTATATCTTTCTGTTGCTTTATCATACTTTTTTATGACATTCAATACAACGTTGAAAAATAGTGGTAATAGCAGCCATCCCTGTCTTGGTAAGGAACTCAGAGAGGAATCTTTTTCAACCATTAATTATAATTTTGTAGCAGGGTTTTATTAATATAAATGCTCTTTAAAATTAATAATACCTCTTCAACTTCTATTGCTAAGAATTTTTAATAATAAATTGTTCTTATTGAATTGTGTCCAGTGCTTATTTGTTTTGTTTTGTGCATGTGTGTATGTGTGTGCATGCATGTACAAGTTTTGAGGTGATGCTGGGTTTATCAATTACTGAGAGATGTATTAAAATCTCCCTCTATAATTATGAATTTGCTTATTATGGTAATGTTGTCAATTTTACCAAAATACATTTTGCAGGTATCTTATTGAAAACTTACAAATTTAGAATTGTGATATTTTTCAGTAAATGAAAATTTTTCTCATTATGAAGTGACCCTATTAATATTTTATATACATTGTCCTATACTTTACTTTGTCAAATATTAGTATAGCTATGCCAGCTTCTTTGGTCAGTATTTCCTTTCCACCTTTTCACTTTAATTCATTTGCATCATTATGGTTTACATATGTCTTTTGTAAGTAGCTTGCACATGGATGTATTCGTACTAATAGTCTTCATTTTTTAATTAGAACATTTATTCTATTTATCATATTATATATTTGGATTTATATTTTTCATCTAATTTTGACCTTTTTATTTGTTCTAGTATCTTAAGGCTTTTTTTCCTCCTGTCTTAACTTTTATGGGAAGATTTGTGATTTTTTAAAATCATTTTCCGTTTTTAACTTCTAAGTAAATACACACTCTGTTTCTATGATTTTAGTAATTACTATCAAAATTAATGCATAAATAATGAACTTATAAAAATCTAAAATTAATCAATATTTTTACCTTTCTTCTGCTCAGTGCATGGATTTTAGAAGACATTGACTCCAGTTAACTTCTTCATAACTTGTATGTTTTTTTCTCTTGTAAACTGCACAGACATTATTATAATTTTTTATACAAGTAGTGCTTGTTTAAATTTATTCACATATTTCCACTTTCTCTGTTTTCATTTAGTTTTACATCTCAGACCTTCCACTTGGCAGTAGTTTCCTTCTTCCTGAAATAATATTTTTTCAGAATTTCCTTTGGTGAGGGTCATCTGGTGTGAAACCTATGTTTTAATTTGTCTGAAAATATCTTCATTTTTCTTTCATTCCTGAGAGATATGTTTTCTAGGTGGAGAATTTTAGAGTGGCAGTTCCCCCTTGCCTCCCCCTTTATCCGAAAACACAGACATACACAACGAAAACACCATTCCCCTTTCTTTTGGTTCCCATTCTTGCTATTCAGAAGTCAGTTATTAGTCTGCCACTTGTTTAAACATCATGCTTCTCCTCCACCCCTCACCACCCTTCAGTTTTTATTTCTTTCTTTGTGGTGTTTGGCAGTTTTTATGTATGTTTCGGTCAGATTTTCTTTAATTTAGCCTATTTAATTAATTCCCTGACTTTATAGATCAGTGTCTTCGGTCAGTTCTGGAGAGATCTAAGCTGTTATATCTTCAGATACTTCTTCTTAGATATTCTGTCTGTACTATCCTTATGAATGTCTGATTGGAAATAGCAAAGGCTGTTCAACTTAATCCTCTATGCCGCCTGACTTCTCTATCACATTTTATTTCTCTTTGCCCCTTATGTTACAGTCTGGAGAATTTCTTTAGAACCTGTCTTGCAACTTGCTAATTATCCTTCCACCTGTTTCAAATCTGTTGTTAAACCCGATCATTGAGTTTTAATTTCAAACATTTTCTCTTTATTTCTAGAATTCAGATTTTTTTGTTAAATGTGCTAGGTCATATTTTGAGTTCGTATTCTACAGATATTTTAAAGATATTCCTTTAATTTATTTAAACAAGGTAGGGATATTTATTAGGGTATCTTAGGTCTTTGTTAAACTATTTCGATTGCCATTTTTTTTCTGGCTTTTATTCATAGGTCATTGTATCCTTGTTATTTTTGACTGCGAACCTTTTTGTTTACTGGGGAAATTTGGGGGGCGGGGCGCTTCTTCAAGGCTAGGATGATGGTGCATTTCTTCACAGGGTGTTGACATTTTCTTCTGCAACTTTAACCTACATTGTTTGTAGATTTTTTTAACAAGTAAGCACGAATTTGGATTGCCATCATGTGCTAGATACAAGCTGTTTTTGTAACTTTCCAGAGACTTTATTTTCTCAGTATCAAGGCAGCTTTCTATATGACCCCTCAGGGAAGGAGACCCACAGGTTTATTTTGGGGGATTACGCAAAGCAGGTTTATTTCTGGTCGGATCACAGCTTTATGAGCATGTGTGGCATATTAGACTCTCCTCTTGTGAAAGCTTGGATGATGTCTTCCGTATTTTAATCTGGTTTTCTCAATATCATCAGGGAAAAGAGCTGTGGGGGTCTCCTTACCTCTTTGGTTCCTGCCTTTACATAGATTTTGACCAGATAACATCTTACTGTATTAGCAGTACCTTTGTGTTTGTAACATAAAAATATACTTTATGTAGCATTTTAGATATTTTCAGAAGGAGAATTTATTTAAATAACCTGCTACTTACTCTGAAATTTTCTCATTTCTTGACATCTTAGCACATTGGGTAAACTCTGTGCTGTGATTCTGGTGATATATAAGTGTCTGAGGGAGAGGACAGCTGTGTGACATGGATTTCATGGTTTCTAACAATTAGGATCAGAAAGTAGTTCATTCCCTTGATTTAGAAGACACCTCTTGTAATTTTTTTCTGATCATGAAAACAGTATGAATTTATTTTTTATAAAAACATATAAAACAAAAAAGATAAATGAGAAAATTGTTAAACACCCAGAAATGATCACTGTTTCATTTTGGTATTTTATATACATGTGTGTGAGTGTGCATATATATATATATAAATTGTATACATATACGTATATAAATATGTGTGTGTTTATAGCTATATTTATAGCAGGAGACATTAGCCACGCCCTCACATCTATTTCTTCCTGATTTAAATATACATGTTATGCACCATCAATCTACCATGGCTTATTTAAACCTTCTCCTTTTTCTGCTTTTTTAAAAAAATTTCTTACTATAATAAAAAACTAAATTAATATCTTAGTATATAAATCTTTGCTCCCATTCGTTATTATTTTCTCTGGAAAAATTTTTAGAAGAGGGATTGTTGAGAATTGTTTTTAGATATTTTGGAGCCTCTTGATATGTTCTAACATATTGATATTTATTCCAAGGCTAAATGGTAATCTTTTGTAATATGAGAATTATGAAACCTCCCTCACCCAGAAGTGAGGCTGTAAGAATTAAATGTGACAACTTACATAAAAGCCAGGCACTTCCTAGGTCCCAAAAACTGTGTCCCCATAGCATAGCTATTACTCCAATCCCTGAGAACATAGTTGTACGATTGTAATCAGTTAACTTCAAAGTGATGAGATTTCCAAAAGTTTACATGGCCCCTTCTCCTGCCTCTCCTTTTAGCCTCACCTCTCCTTCTTGCCCTTACTAATCATTTACGTAATTAGTACAATATTTTTTAAATCATGAATTTGCAAATTATTCTTCCGTTCTATAGCTCAGAGCTCTATCTTTAGCTTGAAATTAAATAGTATTATTTGATTTATTTAGCATTCTTAATAGACAAAAGACTGCATTGCAGATTGCAAAGAATGATGCAAGAAGCCAGACAACTTGGGGTCTTAGTTCAGCCCCACTATAACCTGCTGGATGATTCTGGACAAGTCATTCCATCCAGTCATCTGTTTTTCTGGAGGACAATGACACTTCTCCTGTTGGCTACTTGGGGCTGTTGTGAGAAGCAGAGTTGATGCGGCTGAGAACGTGCTCTAAGTGCACACTGACAGAGTGTGCACTTGTGCGGTGCCATCCATGGGAGCCAGAGTCTAAACTTCTGGGAACACGTTCTTGGGCTGTATTCCCAGCTGCTTTTTCCTTGGTTTGGTGATTGTGGGCAGAGTCCTTGAGGTTGGAGAAGCTCTGTTAGTTCATGAGTGCAAGACGATGAGAGAGAAATGATAATATTTCTTTCTCCATAGGGAACTTCCAGCATCTCTGAGGAAACAGAATTTCTTTTGATCACAGAAGAGCAGAAAAGGATGTTAACCATAGAGTGTCCGCCAGTGAGAGAGTTTCTGTGCATCGGCCCTTGCAGGGGACAAGGAGCCTTAGTCAGGGAGAACAGGTCAGAAGTAACTGGGTTGCTTGCATGCAGGTCACTGGCTGCACCAACCTTGCGTCCAGCACCAGATCTCCTGTCTTTGGTGGGATGACTGTAGCTTGACTCTCAACATCTTCCCAGAGGTAAAGGGAGAACAGACAAGTTTAGAAGCTATAAAACAAAGCAGATATCAGGGATGCCTGCAAAGTCCAATGCCTAGAGGACCAAGGAGATAAATGTGCGTGAGTCTGGCAAACAGGAGCACACATACTGTCCAAAGGAGACAAGCCACTCAGCTGCAGCCCCTTGTTGCCATATTGGATAGAGAGAAAGCATATGTTGTGTGTACGTGTGTGTAGTGGGAGCGCTTGGCTGTGGAGATGGGCCTGGGCATCTATGGAAGTATGGGGGCAGGAGCCGAAGCAGCAGTGATGAATAATCAAGCAAATCACATAACTTTCTGCATTGGATGCCTCCAGGAGCTCCCTCTGTCTAAACAGTGCCACCACAGTGCCACCAAGAGTTAATATCCTCCCCAGGGCTAACTGTGTCTCCCTCTGGGTGTTAGAGGGCAAATATGTAAAAATAAGTTTCTTGGAGCCAAACGCTTGCCTCTGTTTCAAAGGGACTCCCCAGGCCAACCCTGACGGGGCCAAACAAAATACTCTCGGGAGCTGGATGTGATCTGTGACGGCCGGTTTGAGTCTTCCCTTCTTAAGAAAGGAAATCTGTTTAAAATCAGCTTCTAAGGTAATGCTTCACCTTTATTTTAAACAGTTGTTTTGCTTCCTTCCTTTCTCTCTCTTTTTGACGTTTTCTTCCTCTTCTTCTTCTTCTTCTCCTTCCTTTTCTGAGAAAATAAAAGTTTTCCCTCCTTACGCATGTCTCCTAATCCCGAATTCACAGTCACAGACCCAGACCCAGAGAGCGTACACTGAACTGGGTAGAAGAAAGAGACAGACGCTGTTATTCGGAGGGAGTCAGACTACTTTTTGGCATAGGACTGAAAAGATAAAGCTGGAAATGATTTGCTTTGGGTGATTCTAAGTGTCAAAGTCTCACACATACTTCAATACTTCAGAAATGATAACTAAACTCTTTTCAAATTTGCTTTTGGACCTTCCGCTATGAAGAGATAGCTGCTGACAGCAGTGTTTGGAATCCTGGGACCACAGAGGACGGCTTTGCTACAGGACTCGTCATTTCCTGGAAGAAGGGGAGAGAATCATCTCCACGACTGCCCTACAGAGGTGGCCAAAGATAAACACTACAGATGCAAGCGCACTGACTTGGGCCCTGGGGGTCTCTCTGAGGTTTCTCGGCCACTTGGACAGCACTGGAGCTCCTGAGCGGCCATCAGGACATGCATAGGTCGCAGGTCAAAATGTCATCTCAGACTTTACCCTCTGACCATTGAGAAAATGTCTCTGGTTAGTGCCAAAGATAGTCCCATCTAGCTCTATGGAAGTAGCACTACTGAAGGATAAACACACCTCCTTCTCCCAGACACTTGGGGCTCTGTTTACAGATTAAATCTCAGGATGTATATATTCGATGTTCTTATTCCAGGATATTAATGGCAAAATGAACTTGTCTGCTGATGGCTCCGTCACATTAATGTCTGATGGACGGTTCAGATGTGAAAGGTGCATGGGACGTGCTGAGGACTCTGCATGTGTTAGTCGGAGGCTGCAAGGCTGGAATGTGAACTTGTTTAGAGTGAACCCAAATGGAGTCGATTTAACCCTGCAGGAGTCGAGTCATCTTAAATACCACAGCCTCAGAAGGCAGGGTCTTGAGAAATAGAATCAAATGTGCAAAATATTTACCTTACAATTTTCAATTTGCCTAATGTGGTCTAGCAGCATTTCTAGGAAACTTTATGGGTTTTAACCATTATTTCAAAATCTATAGTTGGTTCAGAGGTTAACTAATGACAGGGCTCTGCAGGTACCTAAAACCTGTTTAAATCTTGGAGAGGTACCTGAGTCATCACCTACCTGGAGAAACCTGGAGAGAATTCTCCCAGAAGGTGACGAGTGTGTCTAGAGTGATCCCTTGGATTTATTGAACATTTAAAGAACATCCACACTATGCCCCTCGCTGAGTGAGGCAATGAATGGGAGGAACACAGGTTTTGGTTCGGGAGGTTGTGCATGATCTGATTGGGAGTGAGGCCAACTCACAAGAAACAAATACAGAACCAAATGGAATCATTAAATCTAATGCCCAGGGGTATGGCAGGAGATACAACCAGACACTGAAGGACCTAGGAAGATTTGACAGTGTCCTCCACCAATACAGGGTGCATGGCAGCTTCAAGGTAGGAGCCTAAGGTGACCCAACCTGAGAACATAGTAAGAGCCATCTTACAGCATTTGAAAGCATTTGGTGTCGCTTCACACATCATCTTCAGCTAGTGTATATTGTGACAGGAGTGACTGGAGAAAGAGAGGGTGAGGAGCAGTAGATTCCCTCTCTCTCTCTACCCTGTATCTCTTAGCAAGTGTCCCCTCTTTTGCCTTCCACCCTCTCCACATATCCTACTCACAACCCTTTAGACGTGACAGAAGCCACAGAGCTGAGGAAATAGGGGCAGCCCTGGGATTCCCCTGGGATTTCTGCTCCCCGACTCACACTTACCCACCAAGAAACCACCTTTCTTAGTGCCTTGGCAAGGACATGGCAAACCCTCCTGTCTTGCTGAGGACACTCCAGAGTCCAAAAGTCAACCCATCCAGAGCCCCAAAACTGGTAGAAAAGAGCAGTTCTGATAAAAAGGTTTATTTTAAGTTTCAAAAATTGTTATAAAAAGCAACCTTAATTTTTTCCTGGATCTTGCTTTGCTTTATAATAACTAGTTGAAAGCACACATGAGATGCATGTGTATATTTATACAATTTTAGTCATTTCCAGAATATTTAACTAAATATAGAACTGCTTTAAAAAGATGAACATATTTTTTGAGACTAAGTTTCTTTGTCTCTGGACATATAAGAAAATAAAAATATTTGAGCTCTTTGAAAATCCATTCCAATAGAAACAATGCCAATGAGAGTGGAGGCACTGGCTTCAGGCCCATTTCAGTGGCCACTAATCCAGCCAACATTTACTGAGCGCCCCTGTGTGCCAGTATAGTGTCAGATTCTGAGGATGGAGAGGTGACACAGACATGGTCATTGCCCCTTGACACTATCTTGCTCTTCAAGAGGCTGTAGCTGAGGGGCACTCTCTCTGGGCATCTTTTCTGTAAGACAAAGATTCCCCAGGCAACACCACCTAGCATCTTCCACCCCTGCTCTTTCATGACTTGCGCTAAAAAAGTCCAGGCTGGATTGAGTTAGAAAAAAAAAGAAAAATGAGAAGTAAATACATTTGACAATAAATTTGAAATCATAAACCTTGGGACTCTTTTTATAATACCACGTACTTCAAAATCAGGCAGTATTTTTCCTTCGACATGGATTTAAAGGTAGCTCAAAGAAAACAGGATTAACTGTAAGTTGTGGGTTAGTGAGCGTGAGCCAAGCTTCCAAATAAACACATCAGAGGCTTGGTCTAAAAAAAGACAGAACACAAATAACCTCCTCTTGATGTGCCTACAGTTTCGTTTAACTGTTCCCAGGTCATGAACTAATTTGCCAAAAAAGAGGTTAACTCCAGTGCAGTGAGGCAGCGTTTCAGGAAACAGGTTTTGTGCATGTGGCCTGTGGAGGCTGGGCCACTCGAGGCCCCGCTGGTGAAACGGCTCTCTGATGAGCACTTCTGAAAACTTTTTAATTTCAGTTAGTAAACGGGCGATGCTTTCAGAAGTTAAAGAATACAGGCCTTAACAAGCATCAGCTTGGCTTATACCCAAATGTTGATGTCTCCAAATTAAAGAGTTAGCCTACATAAATTTGTTTTGAGAGGCTGTGCGACCTCAGGCAGCCTACTTCCATTCCTAGGCTAGGTGTCCTGCCTAGAAAACAAGGAGCTTGCATGAGGTGCTCTTTCAAATCCCTCCCAGAACGCAGAGGCGCTTCCCCAAGGACTCAGCACAGGAAGGCTGGCCTCTGCCCCCCAGAAGCTTCCAAGTGGAGGAGAAGAGTAAAGTAGCCAAAGTCCTAGGAACTCAGCTGCAGGGTGATTTCCATTCATGCTAATCTTTCAGAACTCTGCACTGGAGGATGAGCAACAGCATTATATCATTTCCAGGCAAAGACTTCAGTTCTTGTTTCAGATCACATGATTTCTCCTCAAATTTTACACTTCATCATTTGCTCCCTCGTCTGACCTAACTCGCTCAGTCTCCTGATTTTAAAGTGTGTGGAAATTACCTGGGGATTTTGTTAAACATGCACATTTCTGGGCCTTGCTTCCCATGATTCTCATTCAGTGGGTCCAGGTTGGAGCCGGGAAACAGGCACGTTTAACAAGCACCCCAGGAATTCCCACTGGGCTATGCTTCAAGAAACACTGTTCTGACTGTTCTGAATGTGAGGGTCTCTCTCCCTTCTCTCTCCCTTGCAGTCTCCTGGGGACCAGAAACCCATCTGACGCTGCAACGTAACAGAGAGCATAACAAAAGAGAAATGCCACGTATTCAGTCAAAATTCGATGGGGAAGTGAATCAATTAATGAATCCGGCAAGTATAATAGGGAGGTCATTATCACCGTGAACTACCAAACACTGAAGTCACGTAGAACTCTTTAGGCAATGCTGGAGAAGCTAAAGTGAGCGGGACCAGGGGGTACAAGACAGGCTGCAAAGCTGGGTGTCTGTCGGGCCCCCAGAAACGGTAGGCAGCTTGCGAAGGGATGCGTCTTCTCCAGCAAACATGTGTCCGGAGGGAGTCCCTAAGCCTCCACTGTATTTTAAGCAGCATCCCTCAAAATGTCAAAAGTGGGATTAAAGTGTAAATGATTGTCAGTTCACTCCTGTCCTCCTGGTACTGTGCTGAGCATTACAGACCATTTGGGGATGTAGGGCAGCGGGGAGGGGAGGGGTTGGGGACCGTCTTTAAATGGAACTGAATAGAGTGAGCTCTGGAGTGTCTTGCGGGGATAAAGCAGTTCACAGGCTGCTACTTTTTTGTGACATAGCTTTTATGGGGGGAGAGCCAGAATATTAAGCTCATTGCTTCCAGATGGGAAGGTTGGACAAGACAGAGAAGCCTTGGCTCTGAAAGCCTGGATGCTGTGGTGCGATATGGATGTGACATATTGAAGTAATCGAGATAGAAGATCTGGCTTTAGCCAAGGCTGTCAGATAGATACTTTTTAAAACATTACATGGTTTGTAACAAGGTATTGTGTATCCTCCCAGAAACCCTGCCGCCTCAGTCTCTGGGAAGGCAGTGGGGGGAAAAGTGTGCTTATTTTGCTTGAGTTACTAAAGCTCCTTTTATATATGAGGAATTTGGCATCTCCTGGCTGGGAGCGGCTGAGCCAACAGCCCGATGCACTTGTAATGTAGATCATGCTAGTGACTCGCTAAGTAAGTCCAGGTGCTTGCATAAGAGGCAGGGTCCTAAGCACTCCCTTATTTGAGCCCTGAAGCAATCATGGCCCAGCGCCTCAAACGAGCCTCAAATCTGTTTAATAAATCATCCATCTATTTATAGAGTTAATCCAGGGAGAAATCCTTCAGGTTGCCTTGTGAGGACACTTCCACCAGAGGGCGCGCAATGCCCGCCTCATTCCGTTGGGGCTGCTCTTGATTGATGGGGATTTCAGTTTCCCTGGAAGCCCTTTGTCGGGTCCTGTCCTTCAAGTGTAACCTTCAGACCCTGGATGCATGCCTAGGAATCAAAGCAGGGTGGGATGGGGAAGAAAACTCGGACCCTTCTGGAGAGTCTTCTTCTCCTTCCATCTCCACAGTGAGAGGTTTGTTTTGGGTTTTGGCCTGCCCGTGCACCCTGTGGAAAGGGAGAGTAGGTCCAGCTGCTTTACTTGTAATTTCTCTTAAATTCTCCTAGTCAGGGGACGGCCCCTTCCTTGGTGAACTTCACACCTGAGAACAGGTTGGACGTCCCTATGGTCCCAGTGTCTGCTTCATATTTCAAAGGCTGGGAACTGTTAAGCTTGTATTTTGATTAAAATTTTGTATTACCTTTTACTCGGCTTTCAAAGTAATTTCAGGATATTTAATTTCAACCAATTGTCTGAGGGGAGGGGGGAGGAGGTATTTGATGTGAAACAGCACACAGGGAAAGCCAGCCAAGTCAGACAGAGAGCAGCTCCGGGCTGTGTCGATGTGACAACTGAAATCTCTTTTGTTCTCCCAGGCAGGCTCTGTAACCAAGGCCCCGCAGAGACAGGAGACCTAGCCCTGAGCTTGAAGTCAAGGCCACTGATGGTCCAGGCTGGCCTTGCTGCTGCCTTGGGGGCCTTGGGCAACTTCCTGAAAGTTTCCTGACGTGGGTCACCCTGTTGGGCTCTGGGGAGAGGAATGCCCACCATTTGCCACTGGCCTTGGGGATTTGGAAAGAAAGACAGCAAGTCTTCAAAAAAGCCAGTCTCTGTAGACTGCAGTGGACATTAGTTATAATGTTCTAGCCTCAAAGTGACTCAAACTTCAGGCTATGATGCTTACACTAAGCCGAATGAAGGAACATTCGTCAAACATTAGTCCTCTCTTGGTCTTTCTCTAGGGTGGCGATCACTTATTGGAATGTCTGCAGGGCCCAGGCAGATAATGGCAATGTAATTATGAGGGTGTGCCTGACACAGAGCAGATGCATGATAAATACTTGTTGACTGACTGAATGAATAAAAGTGAGTCTGGTATGAGACAATAGGGAATGATGAGGACCATGTTAAACTGGAAAGTCCGTGCCCTGTCTTTGATGTTCAAATAATCATTCTTTAAAACACTACTGTAAATATCATCTGGCCCAAGGACTACCAATTTGTATCTCTGTATACACTTTTATATATTTTAGGCCTACTTAAAAGATCAAGAAAGGAGGAAAATAAATTTGGTAGAATAGAATGTCCCAAATCTGCCCAGTTTTAATTTCAATATCTATCTTTGCTTATAAATACAGTTCTATTTATCATTCTACTTACCCACTTTAGATTAAGTAGACCTAGTCACTTTGGAAATAGTATGGATGGATGGTACCATATAGAATGAAGCCTCATGGTAACATTGTCTATTGCAGACCTCTATATGGAGGACAGACTGATAAACTATTGATCAATGCCTCCATCATCTTTCTCAAGGAAAGCCCCCACCAACACAACTATGGCATTACAGTGGAGCCAGAGGGAAAGCTGGCCTCATTCTAGACCTGGTCATGGAACTGGGCTTCAGTTTCCTCAAATGGGGCTCCTTCTTCCCTAGCCCTCCTTAGATCCCAGGCTGTTTGTGAAGACCCAACAGATAACATCATGTGAAAGGGCTTGCAAATTGCAATGTGCTGAATGAGTATAAGGAGTTAATATTACCAATTTTGGGGAGAAACTGGAGGACTAGTCCTCAGACTGGTTCATTACATCCTTTAAATTGCTTGAACTGTTGGCATGGTTCTCTCTATAACTGAACTAAATTCTTCTGTTTATGGAGTCAACCTTTATTTTTCCCTAATATTGTTTCTGACTTGAGTTAGTGAGTCCAAAGCTCACATTTGTCTCTTGTCTCTGACCCTCACTCAGTGTTGTCCTGCAGCTCTGCCCCATCCTTAGAATGGATGCGGGGTGATGAGCTGTGGGGCTTGGGCACGCCAGAGGCTGCTCTCTGTGTTCTGCCTCCTCCAAACTCCAGCAGGGGATCCCATTCTCAGTCGTCTGCTGTTTGCTTTTCTGTTGTTTCTGTATTTACCTCAAGGATATTTGGTTGCAGATTTCCTACAGTCTGTTTAAGGTAAACAAGCAATGTGATCTCATCCTGATACCTAGAGGAATACACCTAGCATTGCTCACAAGCAAGTAACGTGGAGGGGTGGCTAAGGCCAGCTGTGTCTGATGGAACCCAGCACAGCTCCCTGCTCGGTGGGGACAGATGCTTAGAGTGATGTTTCCAATAAGAGGCGTGGATTTGCAGTGCCTAAGGATCAAAGTCAAACTCCCCGGTCTGGAATTCGAGGCTCCCCGAATCTGGCAATATCTTTCTTGCCTTATTCTCCCCCACTTCCTTACAAGCACCCCAAGCTTCAAGCACCAAGGAGCACCCCCTTGCACATACACATCCCACATTTTCTCACGTCAAGCTTTTATACATATGATTTCTGCACCAGAAATTTGTTTCTGGAATGTCTGCTTGCTGCAACCGTGAGCATTTTTAGAGAAAAATGCTTATAAGGCCCTCATATTTCCATAGAGAAGGAGAGGCAAAGCAGAGAGTTTCTCCACACTCTCCAGGAGAGGAAAGAGTAGAGGACAATGTCCCACCCTTCTCTCTATCTTTCACCATTCTTCCTGAGTGAAGGTGATTGACTGGGATCAGGACCTAAGAACACTGCGCTCAGCTCCACCCGCATTCCGTTTTTGTAAGACTCCTTCTGCCTGCAGATCAACAGAAGCTTCTTGCCTGGCTCTTACTCACTCCCTTTGGCCAGGGATTAGGGCCACATTCTAAAGGGAGTCCCATACCCCAAATGCTGCTCTCTGTGCAGGTCCCTCCACAGCAGCAGGACTGGCCTGAAGTCCTGATGCCCCAGCTGTAGGCAGGGGAGGCGCGCATGCTCTGCAGACCCAGCCCTGCCCTCCCAGGGAACTCCCAAGCTTCAGAGTTGAGAGGGGGCCATGTTCTCCCATCCAGAGGTAGCAGCAGGAATGTTGATGGTTTAGCTCCCTCATTCTGCCTCCATATCTCTTGCTTTAATTTGTTCTGAATCCTGCGGGAGAAAAGAGAAGTTATTAATGATATCCTCAAACCTCAACACCCGAATATCACAACTTCAAAGAAGTCTTCTCTGATTCCCTTACCAGATGCACTCATTCTCTCTCTTTCCCTCTTTGTATCTCTCCCACAGAATTTCATTTGACTTCAATTGTTCATCCTTTGTTCAATGCGTGTTTACAGGTGTTTGACAAGTTGGGATTCCCATAAATTTAAATGTGAGAGGGTCACATATCAAGTTGCGATTTCATCTGGAAAATCCAATTCTTGGCATTTGTATGGTATAATGAGAACAAAATTGGACTGTAGGCCTGGATTTTGGTCTCAGATTGAAGCCTATAAAATACCAAGAGGCTGTTAGGTGCCAGCAATGGTGCTAGGTGCTTTATGAAACATAATCTTGGGATAGGTGAGTAAGGTTATTGTCTCCTTCTTATAATGAAGGTAACTGAAGCTCAAAGACAAACACAAAGGAATAAATGATATCAAAAACCACAATCAGGAAACTGTAGTCTGTTTAGGGTCACACAGCCAGTAGTTGGTTGAGCCAGAGCTCAGACCCAAGGCTCCTAACTTTGAATGCTCTGCTCCTGGTGCCTCATCACACACTCTCTCTGTGCTTCTTGCAGTCCCTCTGCAGTGGCAAGAGTAACCTACAAAACACAGCTATAGCAACCAAAGGCGAGAAATGATAAATGCCAAAATAAGTGTGTCAGGCCGTGAACCTGCTAAGGATTCCATGCAAGGCTAATCCTGTGGCCTTGTACACCCATGGTAGGCTCAGGAGCAGAACGGCTTGGAGCCCTGGCAGGAGAATTCTTGAGTAGGCATAGAGGACTGGGAAGGGCATTGTAGGCAGAAGGTCCCACAGGAGTAAAGGAGCAGAGGCCGGAGAGAAGGAGGGCAATTTAGAACACAGTAAATTTACCAGCCTGGCCTTACCCAAGGCTGGTATTTAGATGAGACGGGAGGTAGAGTTTGAAAGGACAATTAGGTCTTTATTTGACACAATAGTGGTTTCCAACTCAGGTTGAAATATGTTAACACCAATTTGAAAATATATAGCCTACTGATATTAGACCTACTGACTCCAGTTGTTTGGAGATGGGTTGGAACAATTATCATTATTACTTTTAATCCTCCACAGATGACTGTGATGCTGAGTAAAGGTAGAAAATCATTGAGAAAGGAAGAAAGGCCACAAGACAGACACAGAGCCTTGAATTTAGAGGCATGAGTCCGGAATATGAATTCTAGTCTTGGCATTTATAACCCTTTGAGTTAGGGCAAACTACTGTCTGCACCTTGATTTTCTCATTTTTAAGATGGGAGCAATAATAAGACTGCCTCCCTCCCTCAAAAGGTCATCATGATGAAAAAGCAAAATGTTGTATTTGAAAGCCCCAGGGCATCACATGGCCACAGTAAAACACAGGTAGTTGGGAGTGGATCCTTTGAGTTGGCAGGTGCTGCAGGTGGCTTATGAAAGTGATTGAGGCCAGCAGGGCACACAGGGAGAACGGGAGGGTCCTGGCTAGTGGCTAATGCAATGATTCAGGTGTGAGCTGATAGAGCACAGCAATGGTGAGGCTTTGAGGACATCTGTGTGGCCACCGGCCAAAAGAATTCCGATTCTCTGTGGGTGAAAGGCAGGGCAGTATCCATACCTAAAAATGAAATGGGTCTCTCTCAACACTAGACTGTGCCCTGAAATGACTGGAGGGCAGTGAGATGCAATGCTAATTTTAAGAAAATTGGCTCCTTTAATACAAATTCAGAAGCAGCTTTGCTGGAAGAAAATGTCCCATTGTATTGTTTCTTCCAGACTGCTGTCAATGATCTCAAAGAGGTGTCAGGCACAGAAGTACCAAGAGAGGGACGGTCCAGATAGGAGGTCCTGGGACCTCTAACTCTGGTGTCTTCTAGCAGGAAGGGGGAAGGACAGAGACCCAAAGCACTGGAGATTTAACAAAAGACTGAGCTGCGATTCCACATTCCTGATGCTCCCATCTTGGTCTGACCTGCGCCCTCTGATCCCAAAAGAGTTACTGCACCTCAGGGTGGGAGTGGGGGGCTCCTGCTCCCCTTCCTCCCTCCTGGCAGCTACAGGACCCATTATCGCATGAACTTTCACCATATCCCTTGGAGATAAGTACTTCCTTATGGTAACGATTGCTATTCTCATTTTACAGCTGAGCACGTGCAGACAGAGGGATGGTCCCGAAAAGAAGGAGTCATTTTCTTCCTTTTCTCTGGACTCTGTCAAGTTCAAATCATAAAACGGAAAGCACAGGGAAGGTCTCTGAGCATTTTCAAACCCGAAGTAGCAGGGAGCAGCACCGGAGAAGGAAGACTTATTGCGGGTTTGGTATGCTGTAAAATTTATGTTCAATTTTTTGGAGGAAGGTGGATAGTTCGTTTTCATTTTCATATGCCCATAAAGAAAGATGGGGTTTCAGCAATAATCTCATGCAGGCTGCCTTTTGCATATGAGGAGATGGAGGCCAAACGAGGGAACTTGTTAAATGGGCTGTGAGGGGAAAGCTGAGCTCCCAACTCTTAGCTGCACTTAGGCCCTGCTGCCTCCCTGCCTAAAGTATTTCTCATGCTCTGTGAGCTGGTTCTCTGGGCAAAGGCACATCTATGGGTAATGGTGCCTTTCCTCAAGGTCATTGTGAGAGCCTGGCTGGAGGCCGGACTTATCCGTGAAGTTTGAGAAACATATTGAAATTATCAAGACTTGGAACTTGGCTGTCCTTTGCTCTGAGTTTTCCCCGCCTTATTGAGTTCCTAGACTTGAACTTCTCAAGGTTTAGCACATCAGTTTTATTTGCCCCATCAGAAGACCTACAATCTTAGGTTTGTCTCCCAGCCCCAGGGTGAGGGTTCTGGGAGGTATAGAAGCCATGCTGGCTCCGTGGTCCTCCAACAGCTGACCAGGGAGAGGGTTTCTGGGAAACCTTCTCAGACAGACCACTGGGCAGAGTGCTGGGAGGGGCACAGACTGGGGCAGCCTAGCTGGCTGCTCTCAGGATGACTTCTCAGGTGGGAAGACAGGCCATCAACACAGAGCTGTGGGACTGGGTTACAAGAACCACCATGGAGGTCAACACAGGCGACCCCTTTCTAGGAAGTGATTTGTTACTGCAGACCTCCCACAATTACAAATTTGAATAATTCAAAACTAATTTTCTTATAGGCACAAAGAAGAAAGGGTGCATTTTGGAGACTTGTAAAATCTATAAATATCATACAAATATATATTTTTTCTTTTGAATTTACTTTTAAAACAGTACATACATTATATACAAATAAAGATTTTCAGGAAACAGATGGTTGTTAGTGTTCCTTTTTTTCTCTAATGTTTTCCTAAATCAACTCTAAATCAACTGCTTGAGTTATCCTGACAGATATTTGGTCATCTTCATAGTATTTTATCACATCTAAATCTATTTTCTAATGTTTTTATTCTCCAGAATGTTTCTCAGCAAAAGTACTATCCTCACCACTTAATACATCCTTGCATAGCATTAATACAAGATATAGAGAAAATGTTTACATTATAAGAACACTGAGTAGTAAAAGAAATGACAGCAAGAGTGCCCCTCCCCCACCTTTTTGGGTAAATGACAGAACGGACAGGTGAGCGATTTGTGTGTGCTGACGAATATAGCATTGCCATGGGGCAATAGTGAAAACAAAGTTTACAAATAACTCGGCACTATTGATCATTATACAATTTTCAATTTTTATAAATTTTGGAGATTTGAGTTATTTTGAATTTTGATTATTTTGTGTACTACGTTTAAATTCACCTAACTTTCTACTATACTGTACAATATACAAAATAATATGGAAGTTCAGAGAAAGACGTGGGAAAATAAAAAGATTAGAATCGGGATTACAACTCACAACTTTTGCTTCCAGACAATTTCATATATGGTTTACTCAGGAACGTATCTTCTAAAGATGCACCATTCTTAGATTCTTAGCACATTTGGCACACCCCACTGCCTCTTTCAGGGAAAATCATTGCAAAGGAGGCCTTGTATTGGGTACATTCATTTTATTTAGTTCCCATGACAATACCATAATGCCAGTTTCTTTATGTCCAAGTGCTCATAGAGTACTCGTGCCGTTTCCCCAAGTATCTACTCTTCCCGGAATTGCGGCCCCTTGAGTCCTGGCTGCTTTGGCGATTCTGAACTCCAATGTTTATCCCCTCAGTCCCTTAAGTTTGCCTCTTAACTACTCTCTGCCAAGCTTCTCGGCCTCTCTCCCTGCACCAAGATTTGGCAAATGCTCCAGATCAAAACATTGTTGAAAAAATTACGCACACAACTTAGCCCCTTAAGTCTTGGCCGCCCTAACAGCTCTCTGCTGCTTTTTACTTTATCTACTTTTCCTATTGTTCTCTGCTACAACAGCGGCTTGCTGCAGCTACTGCATCATCAGCAGAAGTGGAAGTCAGTATATGTTTTTGAGATTTATATATATAGATCTGGGTCATTCTTTTTAACAGATGAATAGAATTTACATATATAGCATATTGTATTTATTTATAGCTGGATGTTTGGGTGTTTTCCAATTTTTCACTGTTAAAAACAGTGCTGCAATGAATATTCTTATACTTGTTTTCTTGTGCACATCTTTGAGAATTTCTCTAGAATATACATCTAGAAATGGAATTGCACAGCCAGAGAGGATGCTTATTTTTAATTTCATTACTTATTGCCAACTTGTTTTCCCAAATAGATGAACCACTTTATATTTTCCCCAACAGTGTATGAGTGTTTGTGCTTACCATTAGCTTTGATAATGTTTGATTACGAGACCATTTAATTGTTTTTAAATGTATGCTGCTTTTTGTGTGTGTGTGTGGTAAAGACTGGCCCTGAGCTAACATCAGTTGCCAATCTTCCTTTTTTTTTTTCCCTCCCCAAAGCCGTAGTACCGTAGTACATAGTTGTATATCTTAGTTATAAGTCATCCCAGTTCTTCTATGTGGGACCCTGCCACAGCATGGCTTGATGAGCGGTGTGTAGGTCTGCACCCAGGATCCAAACCAGGATCCAAACCAGCCAAACTTGGGCTGCCAAAGTGGAGCATGTGAACTTAACCACTTGGCCACGGGGCCAACCCTGAGACCATTTAAATTTTGCTTATCAAATGGAAATGGCTTTGCATCTTTTTATTCTGATTTTTAGTGGGGTTCTCAAGTTCATTGCATTTCAAGGTTCCTCTTCTGGAAATGTGTATTCATATCTCTGGTCTATTTTTTGAACGGGTTCTCAAGCCCATTGGACCCCATGCTGACCCATGGCAGCAGACCTTGCAGTTACAAACCTCAGACGTGACTTCTCCAAACAGGCTATGTTGAAAGCCTAACCGTGCAGTGCTCTCATCCGTTTGTCCTAAGCAAGGAAAAGGTAGCAGTCTCCACAGACTTCAGTTACTTCCTGCTGCTCCTCTGTTCTCTCTTCGCACCACTCCAGCCAAGCTCAGTTCTAACTCCCTCTGGGAAGGCTTTTCACACAGACTCCTTCCGCAAAGAGCTTCCTTCCTCTGAAAAGCTGCTCCCATTATTTTCAACGTCTGATGTCTGTGGTATGACCTAGAACTGTATTCTGTCTTCTCACATCCCTCAGATCAACTCGAAGCCCCTGAGGCTGCAGCAGTGGCATGCTGCAGAGCATGGAAGTTGACAGTCCAGGCTTGTGCACTCTGCCTTTACTAGAGTGTGATCTTGACAAGCTACATAACCTCTCTGCACCCATTTCTTCATCTGCAAGGGGAAGATAGCAATACCAACCTCATAGAAATATTGAGAAGATTGCTCCTTTAGCAGAATGCCTGACCTAATACTCACTCAAATATCTTAGCCATTTCCCTTAGGATCATGCCTTTATAATTCCCTCCACCCCTGTGTGACACTGGGTACCTGAAGGGGATACAACACACGCAAGGTTGGCTTTGACTCCCAGGGAGTCCTCTTATGTACCACGATTCACTTTCTCTCCATTACCTCTTGCGTATTTGCTATTTGATTCCTTGCACCCTCACACTGGGACTGCATGGCAGTGAGTAAGCGTGCCCTAAAACAGGCAGCGCAGTAGCAGTAGATAGGGAGTATGCTTGAGGGTGGTACTTATAGGTCTCAGGTAAGACATGGCAGCCATTTAATAATAAAACCGAGATGAGGGGTCCTGCTGCATTCTCCCCCATACAAAATCTTTTCCAGCTTGGGGGCCCCAGGCTATGGATAGCCCAAGTCTTGCCTGTTGTTCTAACCGTGCCAAGTCTTGGAAGCGTATTTTTCCTTTGTCAGTTTACCCAGATCAGAAGCTTCTGAAAGTCTGAAGCCTCCATGAGATTATTTGCTTTGTAACAACAAGAACACCAGATATTTGGACAGCACTTTACAAAGTGCAAGGTCCTTGCACATCTCAGATGCCACACGGTCTCCAAAATAATGCTGGAGGATAGTCAGGGGTCATTAGTCCTAGTCCATAGATGACTCGGTGAGGGAAATAACTTGCTCAGGTTCATAAAGCTGAGAAGGGACAGGCCGGGGCTTGAATTCAGGTCTTTTGAGTCTAAATGAATATTGAAATAGTTGATATTTTGTGTTCTCACTGTGTGCCATGCCTCACATTGAGTCTTTTTACTCATGTTATCCCATTTACACTCATTTCGCATGCCAATGAGATAAGTTTAGGGAGATGTAGTGACTTGGCCTAGGGCACATGGCAAGTGACAGCATGGCTGAGACTGAAGCCTGGGTCTCTGGTTCGAGATCTTTTGTTTTTACACACACACAGCGCATCTCTCAAAGCCAGAGGTGATGAGGCATCAGAGGCAGGAAGATGCTTCATGCAGGCCCTCTACACTGAGGTGACGCTTATGATCGGTCTTCAGAGGGCAGGGACGCCCTCGTCCTCACCCCTCACCTCTTGCCAGGCCACCTCACCTCTCCTCAGACCCAGGACCTCTGTATTGGTTGACCCAGATCCTGGGAAGTGTCTAGCCTGCTGAGGATAGAGACCTGGGCCTGAGGAAAGGAATATAAATTTTTGACAATGACAATTATGCCAACTTTCACACAGAAATGTAATCCAGAAGCAGGCTTCATTTTCCCACAAAATAACTCAGTTTTGAAGGAAAAGGGTAGAGAACTTTTGAATGTGTAATTTATCTAAGGATCTTCGTAATGATACTCTTTTCAATGAAATAAATTGTGCAATATCATTTGGGTACAAAGGAAACTAAGAAAAACATGTGTATGAAAAAGCATATGGGGTTCTTAGAAGAGCCCATCAATCCATTCATTGTCACATCTATTGGGCTGGGCTGCACTGGACTGGGCTGGGCAACGCACCTCTTCTACATTCTCCAGGCATGAAGTACTGGTTATGGAATTCTGTGGCTGGAGAATGATGGAGGGCAGGGCCATTGAGAAAGGGACCTTGCGAAGTACAGATGGTCTGACTGTAGACTTGCAAGACAAGTCCCCAGGTTCATGGGCTCCAGGCCCTCCACGTACCGCAGAGTCTGAGAGCACTGACTCTGGGTCAGAGGGAGCCAGGGCCAGATCGAGACTCTCTTCTTGCACTTTCATCCTCCTGAGAATAGACAAAAGTCTGTTCTTACCCCACAGTCAGTAAGATTCAAATCACTGGTCTGCTCAAAATCCTGCCATAGCTCCCCACTTCCCTTAATAGAAACCTAAGTCCTTAAAAGTGCCCCTAAGCATATACCTAACATGACCTCTGTTATCCTCTGACGGCTTTGCTCATCCCTACCCCTTGTCCACTTTTCGCTAGCCACACTGTCCTCCCGGCTGCTGTCCTTCAAACAATACCACACACAGGCCCCACTTTATGACCCTTGAAGGCTCCTCCCTTGGCCTGACCAACCCCTTTACCTCCTTCCACATCTTTGCCTACATGTCACCTTTTTAATGAGACTTACGCGACCTTTATATAAAATTATCACCATCTCTGTATGCCCTCCCTTTATGCTTCCCAATTTTTTTCCTTATCATCTTCTTAGTATAATTGATTTATTAATTTTATTCCTTATTGCTGTCCTCTCCATTAGAATTCAAGCTTCATTAGGGTAGAAGCTTTGTTTTGTTCATTAATTGATTCCAAGGACCTAGCACTGTGCTTAACACATGGTAAACGCTCACCATATCATGGCTGAATGAATGAATGAAAGAATGAATGAAAAATGTTTACAAGCCACCTAACCTCTCTGGATCTGTTTTCCCTTCTCTAAATGGGAATAACAATAGTACTGCAATGAGCAGCTGCTGCTTTTGCCTACCTGGTATTTCATATACCACATCTAATAACACACTCCTCCTTCCTGTATTACAGCCATTACACGTGGTTCCGATGGCACTCACCACAGGGTTGGTATTGTCACCCAAGCTAGCCTGGCCATCAGGGAGCACTGCTTCCCTGGCAATGGCGGTGCACAGGTGGGCATGTGTTTCAAGCAGAGTCAATCTGAGGTTAGATCAGTGTGGCCCAGATGAGGGGTGGCTTGGCAGGGCCATGTGGGCTGGAGGCTGTCAGCAGCAAACATGTAAAAGCAGCTTGCCTGAGGAGGAAGCCAAGCAGAGGCAGGCAGAGTAGAGCCAGTGGCCTAAGAAAAAGAACAGGGCTTGTGCTCTCTCTCTTCGTGAGGCCCCACGGAGAGTCCACTGGGGCAAATGGTGTCCTCATTAGTCTCCACTCTCCTGCCACAGCAGGGTCAAGTCCCTGTGCCTCAACCCATGCTTCCTCCACTGCCTGGTACTCTTCTCTCCCTTCTTCCCTGGCACCCATGCTTCCCAGGCCAACTCAAAACAGTATGCCTATCCAAAGCTTCCCCACCCACTACCATCAGTTGTCCTCTGAGCTCTTTATCATGGACTCGATCATTTTATATTATAGCTATTTTATACACATGTATTTACCTATACCTTCTAAACTGTGAATACCTTGTTGGGAAGAAAACCAATCAACGTATCGCCAGCACCCAGCACAGTACCTAAATACAATAGGTACTCAAAAACAGTTAGTAGAATTTTTCTGGATGCCTAATATGTGCAAGGCATAGAGATGCACATGGATCTGACCTAGAGACAGACACGACTTACAGTACTGTGTCAGGAGCTCAGATGGAGCGGGGAAGGGAAAGGCTTCCTGTAGAGGTGGCATGTGATCTAGGGCTTATCACATGGGCAGCGATGTTATTAAGGAGGTAAAAACCAATTCCTTGCCCATGCAGGGTAAAAACAAGGGGAAGCATTTCCAATAGAAGTAATTGGCCCAATTGGAGGAAAATAAGGAGTATTCGAAAAAAAAAAAGCTTCAAGAATACTGTGTGGCTGAGAAGTAAGTACCGTTTGCTGAAAGTCTTCATGTTGAGGTGAAGGTCCTTGGCTTGCAACACAGGTCACCTGTTTTCATGAACTTCCAGATACGAGAATAAAAGGCGAGAGCCCACATATGGGATGACTTAAATTGGTGCGAGGGAACGTGTGTGTCACTCTGATCGGGGGTGGTACGTGCTGCATTATTAGGCCCAGGCTGAGGCCACAGTACAGTCATAAATCAAGGAGCGGGTGTTTAAAAAACAGTGGAAGTGTTAAGGAAACATGAAGTGGCTGACCTGTGGGGCTGGGCTGTTACTCCCTGCAAGAATTTCGATGACTAATGACGTGGATAAATAAGTGCTTAACTTTCTCATAACCACACGTGTAATTTATTTAATTCTGGGGGTATTATGCAGTTCTGGAAGCCCTTTACGATGATGATGATCATTGAAAAAGGTTTCCCACTATTCAGAAGAAGAGGGAGGCTTGTTCTCCCAAACAAGATTTTCTCCCTGGTAACTGGGATTAATGTATAGAAAGGTGGGAATTTAGGGGTAGCCACCCACCTTCATAGTTTAACTTATAGTATTTGAAGTTCTACAAGTAGATAATCATTCAGGTGGGTCTTTGAGAGCCATTGAAAAGATAAAAATAATTGGGAAGGTGGTGGGTCTCACTTTATGATTTATTGGATCAGATTCACAGAGATTCAGTGCAGACTGTGGAGGGAAAGGCCTCAACTTGTGGTGTAGAAGGTGACAAGGAGTTGAAGCCTGAGACTGATTGCCTGCTGTATCATTAATTAGCTGCCACTTCACATCTCTGAGCCTCAATTTCCTCATCTCTAGAAGGGGACTAATCATACCTACTTCACAAAGTGCTGTGGAGGTCAGAAGGCAAAATCGGATGCTTAATTCCATACATGATGCGCCTCTTAGACACGCGTGGAAGTCAGACACACTTACGTTAAACAAGCGACATAAATATATTACAAGGGAAGGTTGGTCCTAGGTAATTATAAACTACAAAATCCCTAATTGGAGCTTACTATTTTGGTACTGTCTTAGAAACACTATTTCTAGCATTTTGTTTTATATATATATAAATATATATATATATATAGGTTATAGATGGTTTGCTTTCAGTACACACATTTTATTCATTCATTCAACAACAACAAAAAGATGAGTATCCATTACTTGATGTGTTGTCTCACATGTGTCAGGATTATGAGATTTATGTTGATTTATTACTTTCCTTTTTTAAAAATTCCAACTTATTTTTTAAAGTTTTGATAAAATGCAGTCAATATCCAAATAAGTTCCCAAATACTGCAGGACATAGACAAGGCCCCTGCTAAACGGAACTATTAGCTGGCAGCAGTGCACTATGGATAGCTCAAATGTTCTTTCATTAGTGATGGTGAAAGTCTAAATTGAGCATAGAGATGTATTTGAAGGGTGTCAATGTAAAATATAGACAGTAAAAAAGGCGAAAACCACTGGCAATGTATATAAAATATTTTGGTGAGGGCTAATTCCAAACCTAAGGGAATGCTAGGAATAGACATCAGCGGGTGATGCCAGGGTGAGAGAAGAAATCAAGAAAGCATGCAGAGGAAGTGGAAGTCCTATTCGCAGATACCATGCCTCTCCCTAGAGTCAGCTTAGACGCAGGATAAAGATGGCTTGTTTTCTCCATGTGAGCTCTTTCTTTGCTATGTCATTCAGGGGAGATTCTTTAACTCAGTGGTTCTCAATGCTGGCTACACAGTCAAAACACTTATGGTTCTTTTAAAAAATGCTAATACCTGGGCCCCACTCAAGACCAATTCAATCAGAATTTCTGGCTTAGCATCCAGGCATGAATTTTCACCTAAAGTTGCCCAGTTGTTAACAGTGTGGTCTTGGGCAAGTGACTGTACTTCTGTACAATGGTTTACTCATTAAAACGTCCACTGATTCCTGTCTCACAGATAACTTGTCTTGGTTTGCACCCGATACATAGAAACTGCTCAAAATATATTATTTTCCTCTCTATTAGTAGACAATGCTGAAATAGGCAGATGAGAAGAGCATTTCTGAAAGGTCTTATAATATTATCAAATGAGGTAGGCTGGGAGGCTAAGAAACTTAATGTCTTACAGTCAGGGTGGAGGGGTAGGGTGGGGTAGGCAGGGGACTGAGACGGAGACTAGGGTAGAAGAGCCCAGAGAAATCTCAACGCACAGCCCCGACAATTCAGCTATGTGAAGGTCAGGAACTCGATCAGAAGGAGTGGTTTCCTGAGACGTGGAGTGGGAACATCTGGGTCAATGAACTTAACACTTTTAAACACCCAGCTTCCCCTGAAATCTGCTCTATAGCAGTACACCTGATTATCTGCTTTATGTAGAAAGAAAAGTGTCAAGGCAAGAAGATATTTGGATTCATGAACAATAACAAATGGCTTCGTTGTTAGTTCAGGACAAGAAAAGGATTGGAATATTAGGGACAAGAAGGAGGGAAAGAAGCATGTAGATGGACCCATGAAAGTGGGCACAAGTGTAAAGATCTTTGAATTATATTTTAATGCCCACCAGAGAGCATCACCATGGAAGATACATTAAGCAATCAAGTAGATAGAATGACATAATAAATTAATGTCAGCTAGTCCCTCTGGCACAGGGCTAGAGCAGCCCCGATTGCAGTGATGGAGAATACAAATGGGCCCAGCAGCATAGGCTCCCACTCATTGAGATTGAGTTAGCTACCGCCACTGCTGCATTTCCAACCTGCCCTCAACAGACAACAGTGCTGACCCACTGCTATCACACTATCCCTTGAGCAGATCAGCCAGCCACTTGATGGCAAGTTGATTAGATTGGAGACCTTCCTCCCTAGAAGGGCCAGTGATTTCCCTTGATCAGACTTTACAAATATTCCAGGTTTTGAGTTGCTTCTCCTGACTGTGGGACTCAGTCAGCTACATTATCCATGGGCTTACAGAATGTTTGATTTATTGACATGAGTTGTTACATAACATCAACTCAGACCAAGAAACCCATCTTTGGCAAAAGGAGTATAGCAATAGGTATGATCCTGGGTTCTATTTGTCCTGTTACATAACATAGCCATATGCTGTTGGCTTGAAAAATAGAACAGCTTAAAGTATAGATGAGACACTATCTTGGAAATGATGCAATATCCACATTAAATCAATAACAATTATATAGTGCTATGTCCCAAATAAGCTGAATACATGGGTTTAGGAACCAAGAGTTGGAAATAGAAATGGTAACTCTTACCATGACTTGCATTGACTCATTTCGGGAATTTGTGTTTCTCTTGTCATCACAACTTTAGTCTTTGCAAATTTAGAGCCTCTTGTTCCTAAAGGAGGATCGTTTCCACAAGAAGACAAGCAAGAATTCAACTAATTTTTTTTTTCTGGGTGAGGAAGATTGGCTCTGAGCTAAGATCTGTTGCCAACCTTCCTCTTTTTTTTTCTCCCCAAATCCCCCCCAATAGTTGTACATCCTAGTTGCAGGTCATTCCAGTTTTTTCATGTGGGATACCTCCACACTATGGCTTGATGAGCAGTGCGGAGGTCCACACCCAGGATCCAAACTGGGATCTGAACTGGCAAACCCCGGGCTGCCAAAGTGGAGTGCGCCAACTTAACCACCCAGTCACGGGGCTGGCCTCCTCAACTAAATTTTATACGATGGCTGTCATTCAATCAGTTTGGACTCTGAAATGACCATAGGCAAGAAAAATTGTCATCATCCATCAGAGGTAATTGACCCCAACATAGGATGAGGCAGGGATGTGGTTACACAATGTGGTAGGGAAGAGTATGTTTGGTACTCAGATGTTCCATTGGGAAACCCCTTGGCACTTCCTTGCCTAATATAGAGGGCAAATTGACAAGTGCAGTAGCCATGGCCCGAGAGGAGCATGGTGATAAGGATCTCAGACCTCTCAGGAATGAGGGTCTTTGTCACCTCACTAGTGGAAGATAGTTTGCGTTCCTTACTTCTTTACATGGAATAAGCACTCTCCAATAAGCCACTTGCATGCATATCTCTATTGGAATCTGCTTCCCAGGGAAACTTTCTTGCAATGTGCAAAAGACTACAAAATGGAATTTGGGGTAGTCAAAATGTTAACACAGATGGATTATAAGTTTTAGAGACAGAGTCTATAATATCTGTGATCCTATACTCATTCTGATGTGACTCCAAAAAAAATCTGTTTTAATTCTCAGAATAATACAATTTTCCCAACTCTATACAGGGTAGTAGATTATCACAGAAATGATAATTCAGATTGGTTAGAAGAGCCAATATGTATTGTTATTTATAAACTAGAAATCTATTTCAAATATATACATGTCATTAGAAGACAAACTTTAAATGACGTATAATAATCTTTAGATATGTCATTTACTTATGGTTGGAAACTGTTTCTGTTGACCAGGTGAAACACTGCATTGCATTTCCATTGCTTAATGGAATGCTTAATATGTTTTGCTTTCAGAGAGTGTGAAGGTAACTCATTTTATCTCCAAACATGCTATTACCAATTCTCAATAATTAAGTCCAAATAATAAGGTTTTATTTACTTTAGAATTACTTTAGGAAAAAGACACATTTCTAGGATACAAATGTGATTGTTTTAGTAATAGCAAAGCTATACTGAAAGCATCTGAAAACTGACTTTAGTTCTAAATTCAATTAATTTTTTTTTTACTTTTTTATTTTAAAAATATAGTACTTACCAAAAAAAGCATAGCACATATGCAAATAGTTCAAAGTACCTGTAACCAAGCACTCAGGCGACAGGACGTTCCCGAAACCCCTTCCTGATTGCCACCTTCTCCCTCCCTCCTGAAATCATTCACCATCCTGCTTTCTGTGACGCTCATTTCCTTAGTTTGCTGTTCTGTTTGACCATACATATATGGATAGCAGATCTCACATGATTATAAATTATTTGAAAGTCCTCCCACAGAGAGTTGAGGCTCATGCCCCCTCCCCTCGAATCTGAATGGGCTCTATGACTAGTGCAAATAATAGAATCTGGCAAAATTGGTGCTTTGCAGATTTCTAGGCCCTGGCCTCAGGAAATTGGCAACTGCCGCTTGGAATCTAGATGCCATGCTAAAAGAAGTCAAAGCCATCACAAAGTGAGGAACCACAAAATATCTCTTCCTCGTCACCTCTCACTTTATTCAGAAAATTCTTATGTGACCCATTGATAAGTTAGAAGGTTGTTTCTTAATTTTCAAACATATGAGCATTTCTGACTGTAGTTTTGTTACTGACACTTAACTGCATTATAATTGGAGATTACGTTATATGTAATATCAAATTCATGAGATATGTTGAAACTTGGTTTTTACCCCACAAAATCACTTTTTGAAATTCTTCTTCAGGTGCTTGAAAGGTGATGTATTCCTCAGCTGTTGAGCGCAGTGTTCTATGTCTGTCTATAAAATTAGCTTTGTTAGTCCAATTTTTGTTCAAATCTTCTACAGGCTCATTGACATTTCGTCGGCTCTATCAATCAATTACTGAAAGATATGTGTTTAAAAATAGACATGCTTTTGCTTTGTATGTTTTGAGGCTTTACAATTTTAGATTTTCATGCAATTAGGTTTATGGAATTTTTTTTACAAAACTCTTAGATCTTCCTGGTGAATTGAAACTTTTGTCATCATGAAGTGAACTTCTTTATCTATAATAATGCTTTTTGGCTTAAGTTTTAATTTGTCTTAATAGAGTTATGCCAGTTTTCATTTGGTGACTCTTCTGGATGCATCTTTTTCCTTTCTTTTGCTTTCAATATTTTCATATTTACATTGAGAATGTATCTCTTGAAACAGCATACAACTGGGTTTTTTAAAAACCGTCTAGAAATCTCTGTCATTTTTACAGGAGTATTTAATCACTTACAGGCATTATAACTATACATTTTTGTTTAAATCTACCATATTATTTTGTGTTGTATATTTGTCCCACATTTTCTACATTTTTTTTAATTTTCTTTCAGAAAGATTATTTTTATTATTCTGTGCTTTTTTTTTTTGGCTGTATTAGTTTGGAGATTACACCTGTTAAAAATTATTTCAGTGGTTACTGTATGTTACATGCTGCATCCTTGACTAACAAATTGTAAAACTAATCTTGACTTTTATCTTGCCCCTGGGTAATGGAAAACCTTTAGAACACTTTAACTCAACTTACTGCTTCCTGATGTCTAGCTAAATATTATCATTTATATCATCTATCATTTTACATTATTTTTATATACTAAATGTTTGCATAATTCTTATTTTATAATGTAATAATCAGCTTTATATTTACTCAATATTTTCTTTGGTTTGTATTATCTTCTGCATCTCAGGACTTCCACCTGGAACTGCTTTCCTTATGTCTGAAGGAAGTTGTGTAGAATAGCCTTTGATGTGATTCAGCTGTGGCCAGTTCTCTCGATTTTGGTATAATTGTGAATATTTTCATTTTATTCCATTCGCTCTGGATATATATTTTGATTGGGTATAGAATTCTAGGTTTGGCGTTATTTTCATTCAGTCCATTGTTATCTTTCATGTATGTATGTATTTTGTACATAGCCTTTTCAGATTGGCTTCTTTCACTTAGCTATATGCATTTAAGGTTCTTCCATGTCTTCTCATGGCTTGAAAACTCGTTTCTTTTTAGTGCTGGATAATATTTCATTATTTGGATGTACACAGTTTACATCTCCATCACCTACTAAAGTACATCTTGGTTGCTTTGAAGTTTTGGCACTTATGAATAAACTTGCTATAAATATCTGTGTGCAGTTTTTCTGTGAACATAAGTAAGTTTTCAATGTACGCCTTTTCAATGTTTAGAATTAGGTTTGTTGAAGCTGTGGATTATTGTTTTTCATCAGTTCTGGAAAATTCTGTTCATTATCTCTTCAAATATTGCCTCTGTCCCTAATCTCTCTTTGTTTTCTTTCTATAACTTCAATAAAAATGTATTATATATTTTCATTCTATCTACCACATTTCTTATTTCCTCTCCTAAAATTTCCTTCCTTATGTCTCTCTTTGCAACGTTCTGGATAATTTCTTCTGATCTGTCCCTTTAGTTCATTACTTCTCTCTTCTGCTGTGTTCAATCCGTAGCCAAATCCAACATCTGAGTTTTTCTTTCTTTTTTTTTTTTATTATTAATGTTATGATAGATTACAACCTTGTGAGATTTCAGTTGTACATTTTTGTTAGTCATGTTGTGGGTACACCACTTCCCCCTCTGTGCCCTCCCCCCACCCCCCCTTTTCCCTGGTAACCACCGATCAGATCTCCTTATCAATATACTAATTTCCACCTATGAGTGGAGTCATATAGAGTTCGTCTTTCTCTGACTGGCTTATTTCGCTTAACATAATACCCTCGAGGTCCATCCACATTGTTGTGAATGGGCCAATTTTGTCTTTTTTTATGGCTGAGTAGTATTCCATTGTGTATATATACCACATCTTCTTTATCCAATCACCAGTTTCTGGGCATGTAGGCTGGTTCCACGTCTTGGCTATTGTAAATAATGCTGCGATGAACATAGGGGTGCAACAGACTCTTGAGATTTCTGATATCAGGTTCTTAGGATAGATACCCAGTAATGGGATGGCTGGGTCATGGGGTATTTCTATTTTTAACTTTTTGAGAAGTCTCCATACTGTTTTCCATAGTGGCTGTACCAATTTGCATTCCCACCAACAGTGTATGAGGGTTCCTTTTTCTCCACAACCTCTCCAACATTTGTCACTCTTGGTTTTGGATGTTTTTGCCAATCTAACGGGTGTAAGGTGATATCTTAGTGTAGTTTTGATTTGCATTTCCCTGATGATTAGCGATGATGAACATCTTTTCATGTGTTTATTGGCCATATTCATATCTTCTTTTGAGAAATGTCTGTTCATGTCCTCTGCCCATTTTTTGATCGGGTTGTTTGTTTTTTTGTTGTTAAGCAGTGTGAGTTCTTTGTATATTATGGAGATTAACCCTTTGTTGGATAAGTGGCTTGTAAATATTTTTTCCCAATTAGTGAGCTGTTTTTTTGTTTCAATCCTGTTTTCCCTTGCCTTGAAGAAGCTCTTTAGTCTGATGAAGTCCCATTTGTTTATTCTTTCTATTGTTTCCCTCAACTGAGGAGTTACAGCGTCCAAAAAGATTCTTTTGAAACTGATGTCAAAGAGTGTACTGCCTATATTTTCTTCCAAAAGACTTATTGTCTCAGGCCTAATCTTTAGGTCTTTGATCCATTTTGAGTTTATTTTGGTGTGTGGTGAAAAAGACTGGTCAATTTTCAATCTTTTGCATGTGGCTGTCCAGTTTTCCCAGCACCATTTGTTGAAGAGACTTTCTTTTCTCCATTGTAGGCCCTCTGCTCCTTTATCGAAGATTAGCTGTCCATAGATGTGTGGTTTTATCTCTGGGCTTTCAATTCTGTTCCATTGATCTGTGGGCCTGTTTTTGTACCAGTACCATGCTGTTTTGATCACTGTAGCTTTGTAGTATGTTTTGAAATCAGGGATTGTGATTCCGCCGGCTTTGTTTTTCTTGCTCAGGATTGCTTTAGCAATTCGCAGTCTTTTGTTGCCCCATATGAATTTTAGGATTCTTTGTTCAATTTCTGTAAAGAATGTTCTTGGGATTCTGATTGGGATAGCATTGAATCTGTATATTGCTTTAGGTAGTATGGACATTTTAACTATGTTTATTCTTCCAATCCATGTGCAAGGAATGTCTTTCCATCTCTTTATGTCATCGTCAATTTCTTTCAAGAAAGTCTTGTAGTTTTCATTGTATAGATCCTTCACTTCCTTGGTTAAGTTTATCCCAAGGTATTTTATTCTTTTCGTTGCGATTGTGAATGGGATTGAGTTCTTGAGTTCTTTTTCTGTTAGTTCATTGTTAATGTATAGAAATGCTACTGATTTATGCACGTTAATTTTATACCCTGCTACTTTGCTGTAGTTGTTGATTATTTCTAATAGTTTTTCTGTGGATTCTTTGGGGTTTTCTATATATAAGATCATGTCGTCTGCAAACAACGAGAGTTTTACTTCTTCGTTACCTATTTGAATTCCTTTTATTTCTTTTTCCTGCCGAATTGCTCTGGCCAGCACCTCCAGTACTATGTTGAATAGGAGTGGTGAAAGTGGGCACCCTTGTCTTGTTCCTGTCCTCAGTGGGATGGCTTTCAGTTTTTGTCCATTGAGTATGATGTTGGCTGTGGGTCTATCATATATGGCCTTTATTATGTTGAGGTACTTTCCTTCTATACGCATTTTACTGAGGGTTTTTATCATAAATGGGTGTTGGATCTTGTTGAATGCTTTCTCAGCATCTATTGAGATGATCATGTGGTTTTTGTTTTTCATTTTGTTGATGTAGTGTATCACGTTGATTGACTTGCGGATATTGAACCATCCCTGTGTCCCTGGTATAAATCCCACTTGATCATGGTGTATAATCTTTTTGATGTATTGCTGTAATCGGTTTGCCAAAATTTTGTTGAGGATTTTTGCATCTATGTTCATCAGTGATATAGGCCTGTAGTTCTCCTTCTTTGTGTTGTCCTTGTCAGGTTTGGGGATCAGAGTGATGTTGGCTTCATAGAATGTGTTAGGGAGTTCTCCATCTTTCTCAATTTTCTGGAACAGTTTGAGGAGAATAGGTATTAAGTCTTCTTTGAATGTTTGGTAGAATTCTCCAGAGAAGCCGTCTGGTCCTGGACTCTTATTTTTGGGGAGGTTTTTGATTACCGTTTCTATTTCCTTACTTGTGATTGGCCTATTCAGATTCTCCATTTCTTCCTGATTCAGTTTGGGGAGATTGTACGAGTCTAGGAATTTGTCCATTTCTTCCAGGTTGTTCAATTTGTTGGCATATAGTTTTTCATAGTATTCTCTTATGATCTCTTGTATTTCATTGGTATCTGTTGTGATTTCTCCCCTGTCATTCCTAATTTTATTAATTTGCGATTTCTCTCTTCTTTTCTTGGTGAGTCTGGCTAGGGGTTTGTCGATTTTGTTAATTCTTTCGAAGAACCAACTCTTTGTTTCATTGATCCTTTCTATTGTCTTTTTTGTTTCAATATCGTTTATTTCTGCTCTTATTTTTATTATTTCCCTCCTTCTACTGACTCTGGGCTTTGTTTGTTCTTCTTTTTCTAGTTCTGTTAGGCGTCGTTTGAGGTTGCTTATGTGAGCTTTTTGTTGTTTAGTGAGGTGAGCCTGTATTGCGATGAATTTCCCTCTTAGGACTGCTTTTGCTGCATCCCAAATGATTTGGCATGTCGTGTTCTCATTTTCATTAGTCTCCAGATAAAATTTGATTTCTTCTTTAATTTCTTCAATGATCCATTGTTTGTTGAGAAGCGTGTTGTTTAGTCTCCACATTTTTGCACCTTTCTCTGCTTTTTTCTTGTAGTTGATTTCTAGTTTAATAGCATTATGATCAGAAAAGATGCTTGATATTATTTCAACTCTCTTGTATTTATTGATGTTTGCTTTGGTTCCCAAAATATGGTCAATCCTTGAGAATGTTCCATGTGCACTTGAGAAGAATGTGTATCCTGCTGTTTTTGGATGAAGTGTTCTATATATATCTATTAAGTCCATCTGGTCTAATTTTTCATTTAATTCTATTATTTCCTTGTTGATTTTCTGTCTGGATGTTCTGTCCATTGGTGTTAATGGTGTGTTGAGGTCCCCTACTATTATTGTATTGTTGTTGATGTCTTCTTTTAGTTCTATTAAGAGTTGCTTTACAAATTTTGGTGCTCCTGTGTTGGGTGCGTATATATTTATAAGTGTTATGTCTTCTTGGTGGAGAGTCCCTTTTATCATTATATACTGTCCCTCTTTATCTTTCTTTATCTGTTTTGCTTTGAAATCTACCTTGTCTGATATTAGTATAGCGACACCTGCTTTCTTTTGTTCATTATTAGCTTGGAGTATTGTTCTCCATCCCTTCACTCTGAGTCTGTGTTTGTCTTTGGGGCTGAGGTGTGTTTCCTGGAGGCAGCATATTGTTGGATCTTGTTCTTTGATCCATCCTGCCACTCTGTGTCTTTTGATTGGGGAGTTCAATCCATTTACATTTAGAGTGATTATTGAGACGTGGGGGCCTACCACTCCCATTTTGTGTCTTGTTTTCCGGTTTTTTTCAGTTTCCTTTGTTTCTCGTCCCATGGTTTAATCTGTTCTGATGTAGAGCTGCTACTCTCTGTTGTTGTCCTTCTACTTATCTCCTCTGCTCTTGGTTTTGTAGCCCCTTTCCTTTTTTGGATTTTTCAGGAATGAGGGTTTTCCTGAGGATTTCCTGAAGAGGAGGTTTTGTGGCAATGAACTCCCTTAATTTTTGTTTATCTGGGAAAGTTTTTATTTCTCCATCGTATTTGAAGGATATTTTCGCTGGGTAGAGAATTCTCGGCTGTAGATTTTTGTCCTTCAGATTTTTGAATATATCATTCCACTCTCTTCTAGCCTGTAAAGTTTCTGCTGAGAAATCTGCTGATAGCCTGATGGGAGTTCCTTTGTAGGTTAGTTTCTTTTGCCTGGCTGTCCTTAATATTTTCTCCTTGTCGTTGACTTTTGCTAGCTTCACTACTATATGCCGTGGAGTTGGTCTTCTTGCATTGATAAAGTTTGGAGATCTATTGGTTTCTGTCACCTGAAGATCCATCTCCCTCACCAGATTTGGGAAGTTCTCGGCCATTATTTCTTTGAATAGGTTTTCTGCCCCTTTCTCCTTCTCTTCTCCCTCTGGTATACCTATAATCCTTACGTTGCATCTCCTAATTGTGTCTGATAATTCTCGGAGAGTTTCTTCATTTCTTTTAAGTCTTGCTTCTCTCTCCTCCTCTGCCTGCAACAATTCTATATTGCCATCTTCCAAATTGCTAATTCTTTCCTCCATATTATCAGCCCTACTGTTCAGAGCATCTAGATTTTTCTTAATCTCCTCTATTGTGTTCTTCATTTCCAATATTTCTGTTTGGTTCTTCTTTATCGTATCAAACTCTTTTGTGACATAGCTTCTGAACTCGTTGAGTTGTCGGTCAGAATTCTCTCTTAACTCATTGAGAATTTTAATGATGGCTGTTTTGAAGTCATCATCATTTAGGTTATATATCTCATTTTCTTTGGGATTGTTTTCTGTGTATTTGTTACTTTCTTTCTGTTCTGGAGATTTAATGTATTTTTTCATATTGCTTGATGTTGTTGATTTGTGCCTCCGCATGGAGATAGAGTTTAGTTGCTCCTTTCACTTGTTTCAGCTGCTGCGGTAGGGGAGCAGCTGTTTATACTGCACCAACCAGGAACTCTGTCTGCAGTTGCTAACTGGGCCTGGGCCCCTCCTCGTAGCCACAGTGGCCCTTTGGATTCCCTCCTCTGCCGTGGGGGCCGTCACAGGGGGGCTTCAGGCTGCAGGTGCCTACTGTTGCAGCCCACCTAGATGTGCTCTCTCCTTGGGGTCTGCAACGGTGTTATGGGCTTTTCCAGCGGCCAGGGGTGGGATCACTTATATTTGTCTCTCCGTTGCTGACGGCACCCACAAAATCTCACTTGTCCTCTATGGGTTGCAGGAGAGCTATTGGCATCTTCTACAGTCTGTGGTTAGTTCACCTAGCTATGCTGCTTTTGCCCTGGGGTCTTCCAGCCTTATGGCTGGCGGCTGGGTGCCTTCTACTGGTGCTGTGCAGAGGTTTTCCCTAAGGCTGCTGTGAGCCTGTAGGGTTTCCCCCTAGGCTACGAAGCTGGGTCTCTGGAACTCCCCCCAGCCCCAGTCCTCTCCGAGATCTCCGGCTATCCCTAGTCCCACGGTGCGGGCAACAGCTGGGGGTCGCCCCGCCCTCTGGGATTCTCTCCGGGCCTCTCCCGGAGCCGTGAATGCTGTGCGTGTCCCCTCTGCTAAAGGCAGATAGAGAGATTTTGTCTGCTGCCCGGGCGGAACTCCGGCGCTTCCCCTCCGGGTCACAAAGCCGGCCTTTGAAACTTCCCCCAGCCCCGGTCCTCTCCGAGATCTCCGGCAATCCCTAGTCCCACGGGGCAGGCAGTGGCAGCTGGGGGTCGCCCCGCCCTCTGGGATTCTCCCCGGGCCTCTCCCGGAGCCGTGAATGCTGTGCGTGTCCCCTCTGCTAATGGCAGATAGAGAGTTTTTGTCTGCTGCCTGGGCGGAACTCTGGCGCTTCCCCTCCGGGTCGCAAAGCCGGCCTTTGAAACTTCCCCCAGCCCCGGTCCTCTCTGAGATCTCCGGCAATCCCTACTCCCTCAGGGTGGGCAACGGCAGCTGGGAGCCCTCCGTACCCCCAGCGACTCTCTCTGGGACCCTCCTAGCGCTGCGAACACCAGGCGGGGTCTCCCCACCAATGGCAGGGAGAGACTCTCCCCGCGGGCTCAGGTGTGCAACTCCAAAGTTTCCCTCTGCGTTTAGGAGTAACTGCGGGGGGTTTAGGTAGGGTTCTGGTCACCTGTTTCCACCGTCGCTCCTCTGTTGTGTGCTCGCTCCTGCCCTAGATGTGTGTAGATCCTCTGGGGGCGTCCGTTGGAAGAAAGCCGCTTGCGGGTACTAGGCTGCTCGTCGGGGTCGGAGAGTTTTCACCTATTTCCACATCCTCCCGGAGGAAAGTCTGTCTGCCTTCCGATGTATAGTCGCGTGGGTATCTCAGACGTCCTGAGATGCTGTCTGGATATCCTTTGTCAAGCGATAAGTGTCCAAATAGTTGTAGACTCGAAGGGGGAGAAACAAAGAGGACTACTCACGGCGCCATCTTGGATCCACCCCTCTTTTTTGTTTTTAAAGATTGG